>NC_137643.1:9543902-10143902 GCF_963383615.2 Lipophrys pholis | reverse complement strand
CACTCTGGATCCCTCTATATCCGGCCGGCCGCTCATTCATTAGCTCGATGTGGGAGTATGTGCCTCTTGGTTTGGGGAGTATCTGAACAAGTGAAGATCTCTGATAGCTCATACTGAAGTGAGTCACATGCAGAGAGTGTCAACATTAGAAAAAAAAAATAAAAATGTATTCACTGAATTTGGCCAAGACGATAACGCATAGAAAAGATCATGGCAAATAAAATGATGTGGGACTCAGCCTCGGGGAATCAAAGCAACGACAAAAGGAGCTTTGAGGCAGAAACAACCAAAAGATTTCATTTATTAAATGGAAAATTGCACAAATTTGGTAACTTGGGCCGCCCCATACTTTAGTCACATCAGAGGTCTTAATGTATGTATATATGTATTATCTCGTCTCATTGTGCAACATCTGACCAATCAACAGAGTAAGCAAGAGAGACGCGAAACTCCACCTTCCTTTGAGAGTCGGTATCTTCAAAAATAAATGTAAAACTTCGCCCCCGTTGCTCACTTCACCTGCAGTTAGCGGGTCAACAAAAAATGAGCTTCCCGCAGTCTGAAAATGTTTCCTGCAGCAGAGTTTTACCGCCAATTAACATGGTGATTCTGTTTGTGTTCACGGTTACCGTAGGCTTTTGACCGGACAGCTCTCACAAGTGTTACAAGAAAAGTGTGTCGCTAATATAATGTTGACAGAGGAAACCACAATCAACTGGAGCTCTTGAAATATCCGTTCTTTTGGTGGAGGGTTGGTGGTTGTGGTTAGGTAAGGGGAGGCACCTCATTTGTTTCCACTCAGGCCCTTCATTTGGTTGTGAAGAGCTCTGTTATTATCAAGCAGCATGCTGGAATATTGTTTTCAACTGCAGGTAAATTTAACAATGAAACTGTGTCACTTAAATCTGATGTTTGAATCCAAACTGAAGAAAATAAGAATCATCCATCTTTTTGCAGCCTCCATTTTCTTCTACTGGATTTTTTTTTTTTTTTTAAACATTCTGTCATTCTGGCTATTTAAAGTGGTAACGCTTAACTTAATAATACGCGACTAATTTACATTTAAACCTCTGTGCTAAGAACAAAAACAAAAAAACAAAAACAGTGGTGCTTGAGGCTATTTAAACACGACATCACACTACAGACAGGGAGCAGCGCTGCCAAGCTCTGGTTACCAGGCACACGGCGATGATCTGAAGCTTACTGGAAAATGTCTTACTGGTCTGGCAACGTGAGCTACAATAAGGTGACATCAGCTCACACACACAGACACACAGACACACAGACACACAGACACACAGACACACAGACACACAGACACACAGACACACAGACACACAAAGCACTGCATTCACTAAATTCCCACACAGTGCTGTCCGATCCTGATCCCAGAGGCCCACTGTACGTCTCATTTTAGGCGTCCCCTTGTTTTCCAGTAATGTCATCCATTCCCTCGCCTCTCATCCTATCCAATCCTGAGCTGCGGGTTAATATGAGAGAGGTGTACCCCAAAGAGTTTGGGACACCACAAAAAGATTACACAGGAACACATGAATGCAAGTAAGTTATTGCACTAAAATAAAATGTTTAAAAAAGCTTCCAGCAAATACTGGCAACGCCGATACTTTGTGCTCGGGATGGTGTACAACAATACAACTGTAATTCTGAAGCAAAAATACACACGCACGTGCATGACATGCACACACACACACTCCTCATCCGCCCGACAGGAGGTGAAGACAGTGGCAGAAGGCAGCAACACCATCACGAGCAAATATGTGGAGTACTGTGTACGATGAGTAACGACACGCGCCGACGAAACAAACACCCAAGTGACGCATGGGCCCAAAACCATGACTGTAGGAAGAGGAGACGGTGGAAACCCCCAGAAGAACATGGAAAGACAGTTGCGGTTCCTTAGGAACTAAAAGCTGACCGCATGTCGGCACTTTGAATCAACGTTGTCAAAATATTTTCATTTCCACTTGTATTTGAAGACCCGTGGCTCCGAGCCATTCATATTAAACAGTGATTCAGAACACTAACTGCTATTTTAGTCGGCTGCCTTTCATATTATGACGATGAATTCAATTTAAAAGAATTTAATTAGCTCTTCACAAGCAAGTGTACATTTTGGCAGTGGCTGATAATTGACTCCCTTTTGCCAGGCACACTGGCATAAAACCAGATGAGGCTCTGAGGCTTGTGGTCTGAACATTTAGATTTGTGTCTTGCCTGCTGGACAGCGAATCGGTTAAATGTGGTCAAACTGTTCTGTTATGCCACAGCTCGCCATAGCCAGAGAATCTGGGGAAGAGATCAATGTTTTGAAGTCGCAGCGTGTATACGCACGCCTGTGAAGTCACCCGGATTGGGTTCTTACTTTTCAAAACGTGTGTTTTTATTTCCATTCGTGGTTCGTGCCCACAAATTCCCTGGCTTAGGTGAACGTGAAAACTCGGATGTGGCTGAAAACCAAATCAAACACCGACCAGCAGAGTCCGCACACACACACGCACACGCACACACACACACACGCACGCACACACACACACACACACACACACACACACACACACACACACACACACACACACACACACACACACACACACACACACACACACACACACACACACACACACACACACACACACACACACACACACACACACACACACACACACACACACACAATTACACGCTTCAGATACAATAATGCCCGTGTAAAAACTTAACAAACGGAGCCTTTATGAAAAAATGGGAAGTGGAAAAGGTCAGAATTCCAAGAGGGAAAAATAAAAGATCTGAACAACGTGAAACTTGAAAGAACTGGAAAGGGAGCAACTGCAGAGAGCCCCGAGAAGTACATTTGATATCCCTCATCATTGTGCATTCAATTGAGAGGAATTCTTATCAATGAACTCAGCAACAACCCTACCAGTTGAGGTCTTCAGTAGCCGAGCATCCATTGTTTGCAGAAATTCAATATGCTCCGAGTTAAGTCCAGAAATAGTATTAAGCTGACATGAATCACTGAGTTTGTCTGTTGGCCAAAGTACCCAAGGACAGTTTCAACTGTCATCAGACTGTGGAATGCAGTGGACATTTAAAGAGGAAAATGGCTGCAGGCTGTCCAGAGAACTCTGCACCCCTTTGTTCACTACTTCCTTATTCTTGTTAAGTAATTGTTGTGACCACGAGTAATGATATTTACATTCATCTGCCAGATGGAACAGGCATCATCAGTTGCAATCACTCACACACGCCTGGCAGATTTGCCCATTGTACCTGCACACGAGGGGCCACGGGACTCACAAATGGCATGCGTACAGCATCAACAGGTCATCAGTGTGATAGAAATATCAGCAGGCATGCAACACTGAAACATTTCAGCTTTGCTGCAAGAGGCATTATGGCGCTTCCACTGAAAATACATGCAAGCAAAGGCCAAATGCTTCTCATGATTTAAGTTGTTTATTAATTAATATGGTATTTTTAAGACTAATCTCAAACACTGCACAGGTTTTGCTTTAAAATGTGGTTCAATATGTAAAAAGGAGAGCAAAACAACATTACTAAAACTACGTACAGTCCTGAAATGCTTAACTGGGTTTTAGTGCATATTTACTTTTTGCTGCATCAATGCTAAGTTTAAAGTATTTGAGTAAGGATATGATTTAAAAAATATAAAATAAAAAATCAGGACTTGTGTTAATATCATTACCACTCTCACAACTCTAGTCTGAGAATATAGGTCCAAGCATGAGGCATTATTAAAGAGACATTCTGGTAGGAAAGCCCAGGGTCACTGGTCAAGCTGCTCCACCTAGTGTCCAAAGTTGGTCATTACAACAATACTTAAAGACGTTTAAGACTGGCCTGAGGAAAGTGGAATTCAGATTTTAAATGAAGGTTCTTACAGTAAAAAACGTGACAGCTCCGGGCATTTGTCCTTATACAGCAGAGACGCGTCCAACAGGAAAGAGACGGATTTTACTTCAGGACCTGACTCCATCGCCAACACGTGAAAAACTCACAATCTGCAAGAAGTCCGATTAAACACGTTTCCCCAAAAAAGCTATCACCACCAGTGAGAAGAAAACGTATTTAAAATAGCGTTTGGACGGAAGGCTGGAGGTGAAACAACGAGGAAGGTGCTAAAAATGTATTTTAATACAGCATCGACACGACCATTGAAGTTTCAACTATGGGTCGCACAAAAGTGACGTTGCTCGCGGTGCATTTAGGGAAACTGAGTAATTCAGAATCTTCCGGCAGTCCACATGGACGATTAATTAAAGCTTAACAGATATCACTATTTTACTTAAGAGTTCGCATTAAATATCGAGGAAAATAGTTAAAACGGATAGATAATTGTACAAAAGTATACGAAAATGTATTTAGTTAAAAACAAATGTTTGATTACTATGTTATTAATCGTCAACAATATAATATGCTAATGTTCAGTTTTAGAACTCACTACCTGAAGCCACAATTACATGTTCAAGCACCAATGCATGATTCTTTCGACGGGGTACCGTAAATTACAAGTTGTAATTACCCATGCAGTACAGTACAGTCACTCCAGCTCTATTGCATAGATACCCTTTGATGTCATCCCTCCTTGGATCTTATTGGACAGTTGGAATTACCTTGTGTTTGACTGGCAGTGGGATATATAATGACATCCTCAATCAGAGGTGTATCCTGTGAATATCACACCACTAACCTCCCATAAGCAGTTAACCTGTGTCATCCGACAAGGACCCCATCGCTTCAGTCCATAAAACACCCTTATCATCGGGGTGAAATGATTGCAGCGGCTCTAAAACGGTCTGAGTGGGAATTCTTCAGGGAGCCTGAGAACTACAGTATGAAATTGGATATTTTGAAGCAGCAGCAGCGATAAAGAAAAGCCGGTGAGTGCGCACCTAGACCCTCAGACCGATTTCAAAAGAAGCTGCCTGGTTAGACACACACGTACGCACACACGCACGCACAGAACAGAAACGGAGGAGCACAAGGGAGAAGTTACACAGGTTTTCGGTCGAGACGAGGGAGGGAATTCATTCAGCACCAGCGACAGCTCCGGCTCTTCTCGTCAGTGTGTCCAAGGAGCGATCACCGGACCAGTACTGCGTTTTACGCGCACCCTTTCTTGGAATATACATCATTTCCTACGGTATGTATATATTTCCACGACTTTTTGAATGACAAATAGTGCGATATTAGTCAAATGAAGACAATTTTGTAGTGTCATTGACATTTATGGTTATATTGCAATCTTTACCTGTGGAAAATCATCCCTGACGCAATGCTTCCAATTAATGAGTGGTGTTCACCATCATCTCCTTTTGTAACTTTAGAATATAAGATAAATAGTCTCAATCGTATATTTTATTATTTATTAATTAGGCTTTACTCATTTCTTTGAATTGTGTGCGTGCGTGTCTGTGCGCGCGATTGTTCGTTTTTGAACGGAATGAGGAGGGGTATGCTCCCGTACACCGAGGAGAGATTAAATCAGTGGGCCATAGAGCTTACATAAACTGATGGAGTAAACTAAAGTGTGAGGGATTGCTTCCCACTTTGTCCGCCAGTAAATCTTCACTTTATCAGGCGCTGTCAGGCAGGCGCGCGCATAGTGCGCAAGATTGAAGCGGCCAAGCGACGCGTCCATCCTGGAATCCGAGGATAAACGGATTCTCCCTCACCTCCGACACTAAAGTCTGAAGTGACTCACCGGGAAGCGTCGGACAGACAGACACAGCCTTGGATGATGTGGTGCGCAAAGTACGACCACTTCCCAAAACTGGCTTCGTTGGCCTGCAGCTGAAATGAAACGTTGGTTAATAAGATGCAATTTGCTTTCATTTTCAGAGACACAAAGGTAATACAGCAAATTGCCGTACATGAATATTTTAAAATGCACCCTGGGCGATCAAATATTGGTGGAATCCAAAAGGAGAGGATGGATAACCCACCCAGGATGTCACCTGCTGCCTTCACCCATAGTTAGCTGGGGTGGATTCATCCCTCCACCGCAATGAGTTGGTATGAAATGACATAGAAGATGGTTGGACACAGCACACTGGAAGCCCAAATAGTTTGACCACACAACAGATAAGGAGCGTTAATAAATCTCTGAAGGCTGCCTAAAAGGGCGTTCACACTATACCACTCAAAAGCAGATGGGATTATGTTTTTGCACCTTTATGAATCCATACATGTTCGGAATAAGTGCGATCAGTGGCTTCGCAAGTCCAAAAATGAGTAGTACTTTGCTCTGCTGACTCACACAGGATGGATCTTGCAGTCCTGACAATAATACAGTATTCACTGAGCCATGTAAGACCACACCTGTCTCTATTGTGCTGTGGTGAGGCAGTTCTGATGCCAGCAGGACTCGTCTTTTGCCTACAGGGGACCTCAAAGGAGGAATGGAGACAAACTATAGTGTCCTGTCAGCATCTAAAGGGAAAAGCCAATCCCCAGCAGCAGCAGCCACAGTCGCACAATCGAGCTGGCTATCACTTCTGAAATGCAACTCCAAGTCCAATAGTGCTGAAAAAGCTCAAGAGTAATAGCACATTGTGCTATGCTGCTGGGTGGGGGAGAGAGCGTATGTGCTCATGTGTAATTATCTCCAGTGTTGAGTGTTATACCTCTTTGTAAAGACTTCTTATAGACATGATGCAACTACAGCAACTTGAGGGCCCACTTCAATCACATTTCCCCTGCATGCTAATATGAATCGTAGCTACGAATTGCTGCTATCTGAGGTCGGCTCCCTGTAGAACTATACATATGACAAGCTAGGACATTGCAGAGTTTAACAGTCTATATTCTGTAATGAGTGTAATTATCTACTTGAATGAATAATTAATAGTGTTAAGGTCACAGAGTGAATCAGGTTTTATGTGTCCTGATAACTGACTGCATTTGCTTCCCTCTGTTGGGTGTAATCATCTTGTTAGTGCGGTCTTGCTAATCCTAATCTTATTTACTACTGTATTATCAGCCGGTCTAACTGTGGCTCAGTGCAAACATACACATGCCTGTGTGTGCACAGATTTTCCAGACCAGTACCTCTCGGTTCTTGGATCATTTGTCCTTTAAATGCATCATTCAGAGAGTGAGCGCTCTAAACACTCCAAGCCTGTGATGAATTTATCACAATGCCCAGCATCACTGAATAGTTGGATGCTGGAACATGGAGTAAGTGAAGACCAAGGCCACAGTTTCTCTCATAAAGAATTTGGTCTATGTGCAGGTTTGACGTCGTCTTTATTTCTGTGAATTATCACACTTCAATGTATGCACCACTACTTCAAGGACAATGACGCTCACCTTGTACTTCATTGACAATCAGTAATCTGCTTTGAAATGTTTTTTCACAAAGCGACAAATGAAAGATGATTTTATAGTGAACATTTCAAGCGATTACTGTCTCAGTGGAAATTATCTGTGAAGAGGAATGAGTCACTTAACTATTACTGGGAGATGTGCGTGTGCGGACCAAAAGACTTATTTTCTCTATTGCGATATGTTCTACAAACCTTCATGGAAATCATACAAGGCTTCTTGATGGAGAAAGTACAAATAGAGGTGATCGGGTCACCAATTATGTTCTTTCCTTGATAAATTTTTTCCCCCCTAAACAAATGTCTTGCAGCATAACCATTTGGGAAGTCCTTTTTAGAAACCAAGAGCATGTGTGCCTTTGTGTCCCTTAAAATGGTCGCCTGAGTATGGCGCTGATAGTGTGTGTGTGTGTGTGTGTGTGTGTGTCTGTGTGTGTGTGTGTGTCATGCTTTTATACACACAAGCTGGTGTATGTGTGCACTTGAGAGCCAGAGCCAGAGCTGCTGGTGCAGATCACTACACCATGCATAATCTGGTTGAGTGGAACAAAGATTTTCCACAAACAGGGTTTGTTTGGATCAGGATGATCCCGGCATCCCAAACCCAAGAGAACAGTGGGTCATTCACCAGACCCTAAAGAAAGGGATCCAGTGCCGGACCAGCAGAGGTCCCTTTTAAAACTTCTCTTGAGAATAAAGATGGCGAGGAAATGCAAGGAATAGCAATCTGTTTGCTTTTCTCTATGAAATGAGGGGACTGGTGGAGGATAATTGTTGAAGGACAGTCCATGGAAAAATGCTGAAACCCGTCACTTACAAGAAAACAGCTGTAAGGAAACCTATTAGCGTATTGCACAATGTATGTATAATCAGAATGCACTGCTGTGTTTACCACACATCAAACAGGCCATTCTCCATTTACATAAATGTCTGGCATTGAACCGAATATAACGCTTTTCAGAGGAGCAAATTTGAGGTTCATGGTCATTTAAGGTTTTCATTAAAAGTTGCCAGTTGCATACAAAACTTTGAAGTTCAAACCGCTACTATGCGCACCAAAGTTAGAGTTTGTTTTCAGCTTGGCTTACAACAGTAAATAAATGGGCACAAGGTCTCAAATCCAAAGTGGCTGCCAGACAAGACTTTTCCTTCCTTTTTAACTCAAAGCTCGTACAGCAAGCTCATTGTTGCAGAGCCAATTTGTGGGATCAACGGCTTTGAGCACACTGGCCTATTTAATGCATACATACTGTACATTCACTCACATATTATATATGCATTGTGCACACAAAGTTCTATATAGTCATCAGTTTAAAATTATTCTGAGATCATTTTCGATGATGTAATAGTGAACTGAAACTGCATTTGAGTTTTCCATTTTATACATCAAGTTTTGTAAATCAAGATTAAAAAGCATGTAGAGCAAGGGTGGATGACGGCACAAACGTCGCCCTGTACCTCCTCAATAATGATAAATCACAATGTACAGTTTTTCCTCGAGGTCCTCATGATCTGCCCGCAAACAACTCGGCTTTCATCTCACACAGTGATCAGAGAAGCCAGACCATTGTTACAGCTGGCACAATGCGCCATTATAGAGCCTCCTTTTGTGCGAATCGCTGAATAGGTTTGTGTGTCTTTGAGCGATAAGGTTTTGGTGGAGAAAAGCTTGTCGCATATCCATGACACTCGTCGTCCTGTTTAGGAGGCGTAAGATGGATTTGTTACCCAGAATCAATAGTTTAATTACAAATCCCATTAACTCCTCGGTGTCTGGAGCTTATTCGTCTGGCAATATCTTACCAATTAAATCAAGAACCATTGTTATTAAAGACGGTCTACATAAAAGATTATAAGTAGAATCCGGCTGGCCTCTTTCTCCCCACAGCCAATTTGCCTTGAGCCATTTCCAGTATGTCATTTATTATTAGTTACCGATTTTTTTTTTTCAAATGTTCTATATGAAGACAGCACAAGTTTGATTAGAAAAGGAGCTGTAATGCTTCACACACTTGATGGAGATCAGATTTTTTTTTCTGACAGCATCTTTCAAAAGGATTGCTCCCAAGTGAAGGAAAGCCTTTGTGTTCTCCCTTCGAAAAGTATCAGTGCAATTTTATCTGTCATCTTTACCTTCAGAACTTTCCAAATTCAAAAATTTTCGTCTGACCCTAAACCTTTTGAAAATCCCAGCTGGCTCATGCTTTTTTAACCACCCAAATGATGTACTTTTACAAGTTTAGTTTTTCAGAATAGAAAAAGGGTTAAATGAATTGAGTTGTGCCCCCGGCTTTCAACCAATTTCTCTTTTTCCCTGATTTGTCCTTCAGCTCGTTTCATCTGTCCTCTTGAGTTCATGTCCCTCTGGTCTCAAATCTAGGTTGGACCCATTTTCATCTGCAGAACTAGGTGAGCGAACGATAGTCATGTAATTTCCCTTCTGTACTGCATCACAAGAGCAGGCGTCTTGTTTAACTAGTGAGGCTGATGTAAGCTGCTCTGAACATGCTGGCAGACCGGAGAGTGAACCTGACATGAATAGGCCACGTTACAAATTCCCAAATTAATGTCAGACAGAAAAAAATACGTGATGATTGTTTCACTTGTTTTGCCCGTTGATGTTCCTTTTGCAGACATGAGGAAATGTCTGTGAAACAGTGATATTTCCAGGCCATTGTTTGCGATACATGCAGCCAGGAGTTCACTCAGCTTTGACCTTTTAATGCCTGTTCCATTGCAGACTCCCTGACAGAGACAAGTAGAGAATGAATGCGAATAACTCAGGCTCACGGTTGGTTTGAGAATTGATTGCCTGCCTTCTCCTTATTAGATGACAAACTGCCGACCCATGAGACCATAAGACAGCATAAACATTAGTTTGCTTGTACAAATTTCCCATTTTTTTGGCCTAAATCACCCCCAATAGATCTTATTTCTTTTTGCCCATTGCACAATTGTCATAATGAATGAGTCCATTTATTTCCAATACCACACTCCAATTTCATCGCAGGGCATCTATATAAGGACATTGCAGACTGATATTTTCCTGTGGACCTGAGGTACTGGTAGTCATTAACCTTCTAGTCAGGCAATTTAGGCCATGGGAGTATTTTTCCGTGGATGTCGGGCTTGGTGGATGTGAGATGTAGGGCAACACCCTCTTCACAGGGTGAAAAAGACTTTTTTCATTGGCTGTGTGATGAATGTGGTGTCCGTGGAGGTGCATCGCCCTTTTGGCTCTCGTTTTCCTGCTTTCCTTCACCTCCCATTAGTATTTCCATTCTTTCTATTACCCCCATTCATTTTCCCCTCAGCTCACTGCTCCATTATCATGTCCCACACACTCTCAGTCACTCTGGTGTGCTCATTTTTTCCCATCTGTTCTCTCTGTCTGTCCCACAGAATCTGTTGTGACTGACTTTATCTGCCTCCCTCTCCCATCCCCTACCCTGTGTCTCCCTCTTTTCCTCCTCACAGTGGATCAGCTGTTGCTGGCCAGAGCTGAAGGTGACTTGTTGGCTGGGCCGACGGCTGCAACACAGGACATGGGTCTTGCCTGTCCTCCCCGCTCGTGTCTTGTGTTGCAGCCAGTGGAGCCGCCTGTCTGCGTCTCTGCCTGCCCACCGCTGATGGATTGAGCTCCCGGAATAGATGGATCGTATCACCCTCGAACTTGCCGACGTCGACCCATTCTCCACTGTCAGCCCGTGTCTAATTGCAGTCATTTGTACGTAGTTTTCAATATCGAAATTCTGTCCTCTGTTATTTTAAAGGGCAATAAAGTACTCAGGAGACAATTTTACACTTGTTGTATTTTCAAGAATGACAGTGGAGGTTTAAAAATGATTTGCTTTGAAATGTCTTGGGACATGCTCGGAGTTCCCAGTAGAAGACACGCTGTAAGGTCACGTCCCATCAGGTGAGGCCGCAGCAAACGGCTCTCCAGTTGGCATTTACAACGTGACGTCTAAAGCAAGGTTAGCAACACTGGGGATTGTAAGCTCTTTAAAACTGTGAACACAAAGCAAGCAAAGCAGCTTCTTATTGAATCAGAGAAAGCACACGCACGCACGCACACACGCACTCTGTTGTAGGGGTGCAAAGGGATGCAAAAGCAGTACAAGAGAATATCGGCTGTTCAGCTCAATAACAAGGGTGAACATGAGGAGAGTAGAGAGAAAGGGAAGAGAACAGAGGAGAACATATTCTATAATGAATACTGCTTCCATACATGAGCAACCACTGCATTTCATTGTTGCGCATCCATCAGGAGTTCCTGTGTATCGGTAGCATGGAGAGCGGGGATAGTGATGGAGGGGTGTTTGTACACAGCGGGCATTCTCACACTGTACGGTCAACTTTGTATTAGTGGGGTGTGCATGTGTTTCGGTGTAGAGAAAATGAAGCCATTTTCTAACACGGGTGTCACTTGATTGGAATGTAAATCTTGGTGCAGGTGCGTGCTGTTTTCAATCTCCCCCCACCCAGTTTGTTTACCAGAGGGATTGAAAGGAGGCTGTGTGCTGAATGCTGTGGGAGCTGATATTGGCTTTACCCAGTGCCGTTGCGGATGTGTCAGAAGCAATATTATTTATTTGCCAGTATATAGCCCCGAGTGTTGCCAAATAATTTTGTGACAAATCTCCTGTGGTGTTCTGTGACCTGAGCTTGAGGTGGGTAGGCTTATAGTCAAACGGCTCTGAAAT
Source organism: Lipophrys pholis (assembly GCF_963383615.2). Classification (NCBI taxonomy): domain Eukaryota; kingdom Metazoa; phylum Chordata; class Actinopteri; order Blenniiformes; family Blenniidae; genus Lipophrys; species Lipophrys pholis. The sequence continues at coordinate 10,131,829 of NC_137643.1, read as the reverse complement.
CCTTTGATATGATGAGACCGTATTGTTGCTTGACCTGTATAGGATTACCCCTCCAGGCCATATTTTTTTCCAATATGAACACTTCCTCCATTACTTTGTTTGAATGTTCACAGTTGAAAAACAATGAGTAAATCAGATTTGTTTTTTTGGGCTCTGATTTAAATGAAGACTGAGAACACAAACTGTATGCTGTAACTGTAACACAAAGATGAATGACAAAGCTTTCCTTCTTCGTGTCACTAAAAACCTATAAGTTGATCTATGTATGTGCAAAGGTTTATCTGGCATATTAATGAAGAATAATAAAGTGATTAACTGTTTTTGACATGTTTAGCTGAGCTTCATTGTGTGTGTAATAATTTCCTCAAAGTATCATGTAACATTTTGTAAATAGCATTTAGTATTTAATAGACATACACTATATACTGTATGCATATATTCAGTAGTGATATGACTTGTAAAGGGCCATACTTCAAAAGTGTTATATTATTCCGTTCTTGTAGCCATTGTTTGGGAGAAATCTCAAATCTCTTGGTCAGACATTCAATCAGGGCATGATTATAGAGAAAATCCAGCTTGCCACCTACGTTATATTTATTTTTCTATCTCCCCGATTCAGTGTGGCACTTCAATTTCTCTTGAAGCCAATGTCCGGGCCAGAACTAACTTTGTTGTTGTTCTTGCCATCTGGAGAAAACAAACAAATTTATCTTGATATGCGCAGTATGTATCCACTGTAGGCTTACTTGCAACTGCCATATGAAGGTCCTGCACATACACCTAAAACCCCAATCTCAAACCACTATGCTGCTTAAAGTGGTAAACTATCTGCAAACAATGACCAGGTATTTTTGGTGTTGGTGGTCTGTGCTGGTGGTGCTAAAACATCATCACACACTATATATTTACTGGAATGCATTATAGACCATCATGAATCAGACTAGATCTACAAGAAAATTCTGGTTTTGCTGCAAGAGAAAGAGTTATTTAATTTTCACAAAGAAACATTTTACTTTGTTTCATGTATGTGGGTGGTGGTTTAGTTTAGACTTCTTGGGCAGCTCAAATACAAAATATACAGATTTAATTTGGGCTCAGACTGGTTATTTCCACGAGTTTTTGGGTATTCATGGTGAAGAATCCTAAAACAAGCTGGTCGAATTTTCTAATCCCACTGTAATCTCTAAAACCCTAGTCTCACACCAGGGAGACCAAAATAACTAAGTGAACCATTTGCATCTTTCACGAAGATAAGTGAAGAGTACAGATCAGTCTGACATCGAACAGATAGCTGGATCTTAACAAGGATTTGCTGTACTGCATATTTTTCTACACCAGTGACTTTGTGTCTCCAATCATGTGTATGGTATGGTAATGCTACAGGAACAATATCAACGAATGTATTCAGTTTACAGCAGAGGACATGGAGACAGACACTGACGGCAGATTTGGGGGTGGGAGAGTCTTGTCACAGGTGTCTTGTCACTTTGTGTAATGTTGGTTATTTGAGTGTGGTTGTGCATACACCCAAGGCTGAATGTCATGGCAGCAGGTTAAGTGACTGGCATTCATTTGATGATGACATGAGGTGAAATAAAATCAGCGCTGTGCTCTGAGTGAAAGGAAATAGACTCTGAGCAGGAGCGATGCAGTGAGAATAGCAGAACTATCCAAATCTGAGATATCAGGTTCACAGCATTTCTGGACTAATGAACAAATTTACATGTTCTTGGTAATTGCTAAATTTAGGTCAAGACAACATAAGAGTGTATGTCGGTATAATTGGATTTTTCGTAAATAATTACATCATGTAAGATGCGATAAAGAACAAAAGAGTGGATAGCGAGGCCTTGTAAAGTCAAGCTTGCTTACAGTGCTGAAGGATCACCAATAAAGATCAGGCTTATTTACAAGATGGACTTTGTGACCATGTAATCAATATTCCAGGTGCAGCACATCTATTCAAACACACAAGGTCTTAATGTATTTGGTGCTCTGGTACACATTAAATTGCCGTGGATAGCAAAAGAAAAGTAGATGTTAGATGTAGATCAGAAAAAGAGCAGAACCCTCTGTAGAGAGATACGTTTCTATTAATTATACCATGACTCTCCCATTACTTTGTTGGGAAGCCACAGTACACTGGACTCTGTCCAAGAATCTAGAGCTTTTACAACCAGCTCAGTATGCATGTGCTCACAGTGGAGATGACGGAGAGTGTTTTTTTTTAGTTTTTTTTTAGAGAAAAGATAAGAGCTTCTGTAGAGAGATTGAAAAGGAGAAAGTAATAGAAGGAGAAAAGAAACTAAGTATTGAAGCAGAGGAGCCAGTGATGGCAAGGGAGGAAGGAAGAGATTGGCAGTGGAGAGAGATAAAAACAGACACGCAGAAAAGGTAAAGTGAAGGGAGGGATAGAGGATGGGCAAAAGAGAGATAGAGAGTGAGGGAGGAGAGGCAGCAGGCTTAGATAAGTAGGGAAATGGACAAAGCTTGAGAGGCAGACTCTCCACTCTTAGAGGGAGATTGGAGAATGGAGTGGCTGGGGATGATTTATTAAAACTGAATGAGGCAACACTTCAGAGACAGCTGCCACTTTTCACCGACTTTCAGACGAGGCAAGTGGTAGTGACATGTGAGTCAATATAACTGAAAACTTTGCTTAAGTGTTTAACAAAAACAAAAAGAAGCTCAACACAATGCTTGATTATCAGCCTGTAAGTGTCCCTGAAGTCAGAGATATTCAGAAAAGACAGAAATCTATCTTGAAACATCCCACATGGTTGTTTTTTTTTTTTTTTTTTTTAACAAGATAAGAGCGGTTGTAATCTCTGTCATTTAAAAATAGAAAATCAATTTTCTTCACTCTGTGGGTTTTCAACTTAGATCTGTTTTCCAATGCAGAGCAAGCATTGACAAAAAACCCACGTGAAAGCAAGGATACTCCTCCAGAAATTCTGAAATGCAGGGAAACATGAAGGGAAACATGAATAAAATACGTTTTTGCCCACTGCAGCATCAGCAGCACACAAAACAACCATTACCACTGTCACAATGCGAGGCTCCTGCAGCGGAGAGGTCTTCCCGAAAAGAGAAAACCACAATGTTCCCAGATTCTGTCGGTAATGCGCCAAGAATTATAAAAACTACAACACAAGAAGGTCATGCCAGTTTGAACGATAGCGTTTGTAGGACGTGAAAACACTCAGTGCACTTTGATGTAAGTGTTCAAAGAAATGACTTGAGAGAGTTCAAAGGGGGGAAAAGTTTCTGGTACATGAATTCAGCGGGAGGAACAGTTATTGCAGTTATCAGAACAGATGCCAAACAGTACTGTTAGTCAGGCTGTGAATTTAAAGAGGGAAACAATCCAAATGCATATCCAACCCCAGACGAATGGACTTGAAAGGAAGAGTTTGGTTTTAGCTGCCTGGCATGCATGATTTGTAGCTGCATGTGCATGTGTGGGTGCTTTTACTATTGCCTGCCCTTGAAGGTTCATTGAATCGACAAAGTGATTTGGATCACAGATTTCGTGTAAACTCAGAGCTGTGTTGCAGAAACTGCCAGTCAGATGTTTCGGGATGCCTCTGGAAGCACTTTCAAGCTGCTGGAGTGTGACTTTGATAATGCAAACATCAACATATGCTAAGCCTCGCTGATGGTTGGCAGTTTGGCTAAATTTGTGAGTGACTTTAATGAATTCCTGTATTTCATCACCATGTCGCCACCTGAGGTGAAATCAATTCAGTCTATTTTTCAGCGATGGAGCGAGGACCGAAAAACCACACTATAATTCAGGGGATATCTCCCTGCAGTGAAAATAAATTGACATGAACTTCATTTGCCAGACTGAAGCAATTTACCCAAAGTAAATAAAAAACAAATCAATTCATTTGGGTGACATATTTTCAGCAGAGTGGAAACTGCAGAGAGAAACCGGATCAGAGGAAAATGTTCTCTCTCGTCTGCTTTGTGATGGATTGAGAGACAACGGCTTCTCTCCATGTCACGTCCCATGAGGATAACTGTTCCAGCTTCCTGCTCGAGGGCTCATTTTGTTTGTGTGTGTGTGTGTGTGTGTGTGTGTGTGTGTGTGTGTGTGTGTGTGTGTGTGTGTGTGTGTGTGTGTGTGTGTGTGTGTGTGTGTGTGTGTGTGTGTGTGTGTGTTTGCTCGCGTGTGTGCGTCCCAGTGAAGACAGAAAAGGAAAGAAAGGCTCTTTGCCAGGATGATGGAGAATAAACTAAATTTACATGAAGACATAGAAAGTTATCGCTCATGGACAGGCAGGCAGTCAGACAGGTAAGAAGAAGAAAACGTAGATTAAAACAAGAGGAATTTAACGAGTGTTTGAGAGTAACTGGCAAATGTAATTAAAAACAAGCAAAACATAAAAAGACAGACAAAAAAAAAAACTGTATGAAAGAAAAGTAGTAACTTCTATGAGTCTATGAGAGAGATGAAGAGCAGAAGAGGAAGATCCCCCAAGTCCCAAGTGTGAGAAATACAAGGAGCAGGAAACAGGACATAGGAGGAGAAGCAGAGGACACAGAGAGACTGATTACACCTTCAAAAGATGAGAAACGAATCTCTACTTGACAACAGATAGGGGTCAGTTATTATAAGTGTCCCTTTCTCTATCCTCAGTGGGAGTATAGTCCAGTGCTGAGTTATAAGTTGCCAGTCTCTGCTCAGGTCCTACAGACACAAGGTGACCTTCTCCAATCAGCCAGTTGGTGGCAGGAAGCTGCAGACTGCTGACAGTGACAGGTGTTCACTTTCAGCCCCCCCCCCCCCCCCTTACTCCCACTGGTACACTGTCATTATGGTTTATTCATTCAATCTGGATTCACAGAAGAAGAAGAAAAAACTTTAAAGGGTAAAGAGGTTCCCTGCAGGGCAATCATAAATCAGGCATACAGTAATCCTCTCCAGGGAGCCAAAGCAAAAAGGAAAAAAGTGCTGCAATGTACATTCTGTGAGGAAAATGTCACCAACTGCGACAAGGGGTGTGGAAGCGTTGACATCCGATCTCATTCACTCAGAAATGAAGGGAGATCCAATATGAGAGCGCTCCTTAAAGGGACAGAGCTTTAAAATGGGCCAAAACAAAGACTGACATGATGGATTGCTCTATTTCCAGACTGTCTGGGCTAATGTGCTTTCAACAGAGCCTGCCTTTTCACTGAAACACATAACAACTGTTATATATTAGTGAAATGGGAATTTAATGTGCCCAGGTTCCAACTGGAGGGTAAAGAAATGTTTTTTTTCTCCCCCTTTTAATTTACCATCTCGACACAATTTTCCCATTCCATTATCACTGCATTTTGGGTTTATCGGCAGTTTTATAGATTCACCTCACAAGACACCGAGCCTCACAAAAGAAAGAAAAAAAGAACAGAAAATGTAACTCATCTCGCTGGAAATGAAGCACGTCTCATTAACAAAAGTGTGACAGGTGTTGAATAGTCACAGGAACTTCTAAAAAGCTGAACCCAATAAGGAGCTGTGATGTGATGGCTGATACCACTGGAGTGGAAAGGAAGCTATTACAAATCCTCAGCCATGAGACAGCAGCTGCCAGACACTCATTCGGGAGCAGGACTTTGGTGCTGCAGCCACCGATGATATACATGATGTGTCAGTGGTGGGGTGAGGAAGCTTTTATGGGGCCAGTAGCCATGAAAGCACCACTGTGCAGGCCCGCTCTGAACAATCGTATTGTCCTGTTGCTTTTGATTAATGTGCAGGGTGGCTGAGGAACAATTCCAGCAGTGTTATCAGGAGCAAACAGACGAATACAAGGGCCTCGGGGCTCGGCAGGGGCCCCATCACTGACCCCCTGCACTGCCCGGCTGTGATTCCCACAGCTCGACCAATAGCGTCTGTTGTTGGTCGTGTTTTTCTTTACCTACATGTGCTTGTTGTCACAGCTGTGCTGGAGGGAATTGTGTTTGTGTGTTTACTCCGTGATCGAAAATCTCTCTTGCATCGCACTTAGCTGCTGATTGGTTTGACCTTATACCACTATAACCATTAGTTTTACCAACCGCCTCTGAGAACAATTCCGTTATGCAGTATTTTACAGCGATGCTTAAAATTATGTCAATATTTTGATTTTGAATGAAAACCGTGATATTTACATGATTTCGGACTTCCTCTGGATACCGAGCAACAGCGAATATTGTCATGATTTGAAGTCTTGTCACGAACTTTTTCTAATCTTTGGCAGCTGAGTGATAATTCCCCATGACGATTATGTCTTGCTTCTAATTACAAACACTACACAGTTTCCCTGCAAATGAGGATGACACTTCCTTTCACTTTATAAATCTCAATTATTCTTTTTTTTTATTCCAAAAGCGATGCATCCCAATAATAATTTGAACCGTCATTTCTGAGCAGATCCCATTTCAAAGGAGCACACATTGGCACTTTGCCTATTATCCAGAACTTGGTGCCCCTTTCTGGTGAAGCAGCCTCGTTTGCATGCCGCCCTCCTCTCTCCGTCGTCTTTCTCTCTCACCCTCTCCTGCCCTTCTTGCTCAGTCTCCTTCTGACCACCCTGTCCTCTCCAATTGTGAATCAGAAGTGAAACAAACAAGTTCGATGCTCACTGGACTGAATGTGATGCGTTGCCTGGGTGACGGGAGGACTTGCCTGAGGAGTCTGGTGCTGGTTGAGAGATTGGAGAAAAGTGAGGAGGTGGCTGTGTGTGTGTGTGTGTGTGTGTGTGTGTGTGTGTGTGTGTGTGTGTGTGTGTGTGTGTGTGTGTGTGTGTGTGTGTGTGTGTGTGTGTCTTTTGGACACTCCCACTGACCCCCCTGCCTGGCGAGGACTGACTGCTGAGTGGGCGAACTGGCACATGGACAAACTCTCTCTCTCTCTCTCTCTCTCTCTCTCTCTCTCTCTCATCCCTCCTCCCTCACTCTGCAATGCTGATGATGCGTTGCGCTCTGGTTCTACTTCAGCTGCATAAACAAGTGGATGCTGCTTCGTCTCGCAACCTTGTTGTGGTCATCCAACATACACACACGACGACAAAGAGATACGCGTTCACACACTGTCAGTCTCAGTTGGCAGCTGCTTGGAAGAATGACACACTTGTCCTCGTATCTTCTTCATACACAATCAGCATGTGGGAGGATCGCAGTTGAACACTTTGACCTTCTGATTTAGCTCAGAGCCGGGAGAGAACAGTGAAGCACAAGTGGAAGGACTAATGTTGGGTTTGGGATTGAATGAGCCTCATTGCTTTCGTTCCTCAGGTCAACATGCTCTGATACATGACACCATGATAGGGCTTTTTCACACAAACTCTACTGACCTGTCATCGCTGGAATAGCACAGGGCTTACGAATACCAAGTACAAAGGCTTTATGGATCTTTGGCATCTTTTCTTTATCTATCTGTCATAGTTCTCTCTTTTTACACTGACATCGCTGAATAAAAAACTGACAGTACTGAAATTACAAACAGCACATAAGTAAAACAGCACTTTGATGTGAATGATGAACACCCCCTAAAAGAAATAAACTAACAAGTGCTTGAGAATGATTTCTGTTAAGCCATAGTGCCTCTGAATATGACTCAATTCTGGAGCGGCGCTTGCAATATGGTGGGCTCAATTGCTAAACTTTCACAAAGTGTTTATGTTTTTACAAACTCCCATTACTTGTGCTCTTGCACACAAAACTTAGACTCTTGCACATTTGGAACGGCATCACTTTCATCACAATCATCAAGCTCTTTATGTAGGCACTCTTTTCATATCAAAAAGGAAGAACAGACCAAAACAGATTGCAACTGATGCTCAGGGTTTATTGAAATGCACTGGGCTCCTGTACACTTTCAGTCTTGACAACTGAGAGATTTCAGTGTTTCACATGAGCATTTCTCAGCTCTTTAGCGTTAACCAGGCTCATCTGAAGTTGAGTGATGCCGCATATCATTGTGTCACGATGTTTATTCATGAACTGTGATATTATCAGAAGACGAGGTGATCTGGAGTGAGAGCAGGGAGCAGAATGAGGAGAACCTGGATAAGTGGAGCGTTTGCGTCATAGAGGAAGGGAATGGAGGTGAGTGGGAGTGAAATAGTTTACGTGTGTGGATAGGAAAAGAGGACGATGAAAGAAAGACTGAGGATACAGGGAGAGAAACCAGCAATGAGACGGTAGTTTACATTTCAAATGTTCAAAGGAAGAAAATTAAGTGTCAATTATGGTTTAGAGTTTGGCACTGGTCAAAGGTTGAGCTGTGTATTATGAGATTTTCACTGGAGGACTCATTTTTGTAAGAAAGTGAGACAAGGCTGCAATGGTCATATATGTAGGAGAGATAATAGCTGTGTACTGAAAATGGATGTTCAAAAAGAAGAAGCTATAAAGCGGAACTTTTGTTTCTTTCACATTTTCTAAATCACTAATTTTACATTTCTTTAACAATTAGATCTTTAGGAGACTACACACAATCCAATCAGGCACAGGGGAGATGCATACGCATACACTTACACATGCACGCGCTCACACACAAACGCACACAAAAGCAGCGGTATCAAAAAGAGAGTGCCAACCACTCTGCCTTTGGCTGTTCCCCACTCTGTAAATGCTTTGGACAGCTCTCCTTGAAAGGTCAAAAGTCTCAGCTTAACAACAGCATCTGAGTTGTGTGGAGTTTCTCCTTTGCGATTTCTTATCTCTTATCCCCCTGGCAACAAAGTTCAAATGTTTCCTTTGTGTCTTTTTCTTCTTTTTCTTCTTTGTCTTTATATCTATCTCTCTTACTGGATGTGTCTCCCTCTCAAGCGCTCTTAAATACAGCCACTATTCTAAAGAGACCACAGTCTTGCATGGTGGTCCACATAATAAATTGAATGTATATCTTCTGGGTAATTTGACATTTTACTTACAGCACCCATGGATCAATGCTATTTGCAGACATGAGTCTATTTGCTCCTATCTGGACCAAGGTCATAAGAGAGGGCAAACGTTCTCAAGCAGATCACTAATTGTTAACTGTATCGTGTCCTTATGGCTGAAGGTCATTGTGTCTTCTTCTCTATGGGGAGCTAATAAGCTAAGGGAGAGTGTGGGCCGGAATCCATCTCCATTAAATTAAAGAAGACTGCTCCCACAATGTGACCTCTATTCATGATGATTTATAGCATGAACAGAGTAAATGAACATCAAGTACAAAGGACATCTAGGTAATGAAATCATTGGGCCAACAGTTAAGTTAGTTGCGATGTGAATAGAGCTATAATTGAATAGAAAAAAAGAAGCCCAGACAGGCATTTTTTGAAATGCCATTGTGTAGGTCTAACAATATTGACAGTCTGGTGAAGTGTGTTAGCGTTGTGTATCTATCTTAAGCTGAAGAACAAGGCAACGAAAACTGACTTTCTTTAGTGGAAACAAAAAAAACCCTGAATCTGTCAAAGTGATGCATCAGTGTCACACTGGTTTTAGATGTAAACCTCCATCCAAATAGATTAGTCCACCTACAGATCTTGTATGCTAAAAATAAACATGTATTTCTCTTCCTCTTTGTTGCTTTATATAGTTGGAGGGTATTGAGGGATATGCAAAATAGAGCAGTGAAAGCGTTTAAGAATTTTGCTGATCAGTTCTTTTGGAGGATTTAACCATCAATAAATATCCCTCAGGCACTCATCCATTTAGATTTACTCAAATTAACGCAACTGGCTTTGGCCATTCCATTACTTTCTGTTAAGAGCCAATTAATACCCGCAGATTGAAACGTAATTACACTGAATATCGTGTCATCCGGTCGCTAGATGGCAGTGTTCACTGGAGTTGTTCCATCGGCTCTTGCAGGCTGTGACACCAGGTTAAATAGTGACTGTTGCTGATCTTCAAATCTGATAGGCTTATGGTCCTCAAATCTGTCAAATGGAATATATTTCAACCATAAGCTCCACAACAGTTGATTGGACTCCAAGTGCAGATTATCTTCAAGGACAACGTCATCTTGATGAAGTGGCTCCCGGAAAGAAACACAAAAATGTGGGCAATGCTCTGGATTTCAAAATATACATCATAAGAAATTGATCTCGTTTGTTACACTACAACTGAGTAAAACAATAACCTTGTCCAAATTAGGCCAGTGCAAAAACAATCATATCTGCATTTTCCTCAGATGCGACCAGGCTAAAAAAATAAAATTTTAAAGTAATGAAATCTCTTTTGTCACTAATTAAAACCGAAAAAAAGATGAGCTTTGTATCTGGGTGTTGAATAATAGTTTGAATTGGGGAAAAGTTAAAAAGCAAGACCTGCACAATAGCCCTTCTTGTTGCTGTGAAAGTCGCAGATCCCTATCATGGAAACGGGACCCTTTTCAGTTCTGGATGGGGGCACATGACCCTCACAGAGAGAGGTGTCAATTGGTTTTGACTGGGGAGAAGAAAAGGAGGAGGAAAGGAAAAGCAAAGAGAGAGAGAGAGAGAGGGAAGGATAAAAGATGTTGGCAAGCTCCCAAGTGGTGCAGGTGTTTGCCCAATAACAGGCTGCACTAGCGCATTGCACACTCTAGGCAAGTGTAGTCCGGCCTGACCAGGACGTATAGACTATGAGAAAACAAACCAAGCCTATAATGGCAAACACACAGAGGGAAGGGCTGTTTGTGCATGCATGAGAGTGCCTACGTGGCGCACTGTGCATTAATACAGTGGACAAATGGATCTTCGAGCAAGACAAGAATCGAGACGGTTTCTGACTTTAAATGATGTCAAAGCTCTCCCCAGGTCAACAAAGACAGAAAATCTAAACAGACTATGAATTATTCAAAGAATAAAAACTATGGTGTCCCCCACCCCCCCAAATAAAAGTAAATAAACAGAAAATAAACGTCTCATGCTTAATTTGCTTTGTCTCTCATGAATCTATTAGGTAATCTTTATTCCCTGCATTCATGCATTGTTAACCTCCTGGCGACTGCATTAAAGGTTTTGTTGATGTGTTGCAATGTTAAAGTTTATAAAGATTTGCTGATTCTCCACAAATAGTTTATACAGAGACAAAATAGTCCAGACACAAATAATCACTGGGCTGATATTATTAGTAGAGAAATGTGATGCAGATCAAGCAAAGTAAACTTTCATGGATTTCAGAAGCTTCAACCAATGAAAGAATGACCTTCATTAACAGCGACACAGTCATTAACAGCAGCTCTGGCTCAGGGGTGGCGATGGGTAAATTGATAGAGTAGGTTGTCTCTCAATCGGAAGCATCGATCCCCTATCTCCCTCTGTCCATATGTCCAAGTGTCTGAGATACTGAACCCTGAAAAGTGCTGACATCGGATGGATTGAGCATTGCTGCATGGCTCGCTGTCAATATGTGTGTGTGAGAGAAAGAGTAATGTGATTAACAATGTAAAGCCGTATTCGGTTAAAGCGGTGGAAAATATAAGAAATCCATTCCTATGATGTTTTGAGGCAGACTTCACTGCTGCTTCCACAGCATTACTTTAAAATGATTTCCAGACGGAAATGACTGCACAAGGCTTTTAACAGCTAACAGACAACACAGAGAGGTACGTCATGTTAGTTCAAGTAACACCTGAAGTAAATAAAACTCCTACTTAACTAGTTCATGGTCGAAGTATGTGTGAGGACGCCTCAAGAGAAGTAACAAGATAATGTCAACAGCTCAGAATATCAGAGAAATCATATGATTGCAGTATATCATATCAATCATATGATTGCAAATTTCTCCACATGCGAGATAAATAAAGGGATATCTTATCTTATCTTTTCATTCATAAACCATGTCTAGGTCACACAGTGGAGAAGGGATTAGCACTCTTTCCTCCCAATGAGAAAAATCATTGGGGGTTAGGTCCAGCACACCATGGCAATAAACGGCATAAAGCTGTATAGAAGATACAAGGAAATGTTATAATCAATAAAGCAATAAAAAACAAGGTGAATTTATTATAATCATTATTCATAATTTCATTCTATAGGATCAAATGCAAAAACACAAGATATCTAACTTTAAAATTACATGAGTATATAAAATCCAGTGAAAATGAGGGCGAGTGGAGGCTGTATTTATCCCCTCACCCCAACCGAAATAGCATAATGCCGCCGCCTCTGAGCCTGGCTCTGCGAAGGTTTCTTCCTGTTAGAGGGAGTTTTTTTCCTTTCCAGAGTTGCTTATGCTTGCTCATGTGGATATGTTGGGTTTCTCTCTGTTAAAAGCCTCTATGAATGGCCGTGTGCTATCTGATTAAAGTTGAATTGAATATTATTAATGACATGTAAAAATATCATGTATGACTTTCCAGTCATTGTAGATTATATCATGTTTGATGACTATTGAAACTGCTTGCTCCTCATAATTAGACCATTTAAAGGTCAATGGCAACATGTATTCATACAAAATATCAAATATCCTACATTTTCTTCCTTGAAAAATCCTTGACATAAATATAATCAGCACATCATTCTTCAAGCAAATGTTCTATTGATCTATATTAGGAAACACTTTTACAAAACTTGGATGTGATTTATGATTTACCGTATTCAGGGAAGTTAAAAAAGCAATGCATGTATAAAAACTTAATTTACTTATGTGAAATTGTCAAAATCAGTCACTAGCATCACTTGTATTGAAATCATTTAAATATATATACATTTTCTGCTTTATTCTTCGATAAAGCATTCATTTCTTTTGTGAGCTGATCAAGCTGAGCTGAGCTGAGTCAATCCCAGCCACTACTGAGGAGAGACGGATCACCCGTCCATACACACACTCACATTCCCACAGACACATCAAATAAACTCTAATTCATGGTTTTGAATGGTGGGGGAAAACAGAGAGAAAACCCCGGCATGCACAGGGAGAACATGCAAACAGAAAGGCCTGATCCAGACTGTAATCCACCAGCTGAGAAAAATGACTTCCTCATCCTGTCTTCTGTCGACTTTGTTTATGTGAAATCAGTTTTTTGTATTTTGCTGGACCTTGTGCAAAACTGCTGTCTCATGAAGAAATAGATTCACCCGACATTGACATGTGTACAGTAAGCTTTGTGTGACATATACAATGAGGAGAAAAGAAAAAAGGGATAACATTGGCTATCATCTCTGATGGGAAATAGGGCAAATGTACATTTGATTTAGCCAGAACAAAGTTAATTCTGATCAGGATATTTCAATAAAGTAAGAGTGAATGTGGGTCACATGTTGCCTTTTCTCCAATAAACACACCCACATCAAATTTCTGTCCAATAACAAACTGAAGCAGGTAAAATTCCCAAACAAGATGTATATACAGAACTTTATTGTGGAAGGGAAGGTTTGGGCTGACACTCTAGAGAACTACAACAATGTTGCGTTATATGCCCTCATTAATGTAATACAACATTTTGGATATAATTGAAGAAGAAATAAATCAGCATGAAAACAAGTGAGTAAATAAATCCATTTGTCTTTAAGACCAACCAATGAGAAGATGAGCATCATGAGGAAGAAGACTTTATTACTATTGAATCATTATGAGATCAGGGAGTCGACATACACAGCTTTCAGTTTCCTGTTCCTCTTCTGAAATAAATGAATGAATGAACGCATGAGTCCTCCCATGTGACACCGGGCTGGACTTTGCCCTGTGTTGTCTGTGCTGTTATTGTGAAAGGTCGCACCAGAAGCAGCGTGGTCGTTGTGATTGCTTTGACGCGCAGGTCAGCGGCTCCAATGTGGAGAGACGGGAGGATGTGGCTCTGCTGACATCTGCGAGCCAGAGGTTTGACTGGAAGACGACCGCAGACCGGCTGACAGACGACGAAGAAACCCCGCGACATGTAATCCGGCACAAAGGTAAAGTGGCTCCGACGCCCGGCGCCCCTCTGCCCCGACTGTTACGCACGGTTCGCTCCGAGCGCACTTTTTATCCCACCCACTGTCGCCGACAACTTCATCCGTGTTTCTCACTTAACTCAGAAAGAATCCTCAGGCAACGCAGTTTGATACTTTCACAATGAAGGCTTTTAAAGGCTGTTACGTAGCAGCGGAACTGGTCGTGCGTCTTGGACGCCTCGGGGGGGGGGGGGGAATAAAAGTTGAGATTTGTCTACATTACTGAAGGCGATCTTGTTGGAGAACTCAAACGAAGCTTTCACCCGCTCTGTGATCTCCACATTAATTTAGTCTGACAGACCTGTTGCTGAGCATGCACTCTGTACTCACTAAAGAACCTTTGATTCATTCTTCCTCTCAATAACACTGATTTAAAAACAAAAAAAAAAAAAAAAAACATGTCCAATGAGTGGTTTTGCTTTTGCTTTCTACTTGTGTATTTTTGGTCAAAATGTGCGTCTCAGAGAGTTGTGGGTTTATGTGTCTAATGACAAACTCTTCATTCGGGTTTTCGATCCGGCCTGTCGTCTCTCATCACATTCCTAGAAAACACACACTGTCATTTGTTACACTGAACTACTATCAACTCAGACCCAGTATTGTGTAATTAAAATGAGTCACTGGTCTTATTTTGTAGGATTTTGGATAATAAAAGAGAATCCTTTAGTTAATGCTAATGTGTTGTTGTGTAAGCCTGTTTCACTGGTGAGGCAAGTCAATTACAAGTGACATCTATTTTGGTGTGTGTGTGTGTGTGTGTGTGTGTGTGTGTGTGTGTGTGTGTGTGTGTGTGTGTGTGTGTGTGTGTGTGTGTGTGTGTGTGTTTCTCTCAAGCTCCCCACAAGAAAAAAAAAAGGCTAGGCGTGTAGACTTTAATGATGCAACAGTTGTTAACCCCACAGGAAACGTCAGATCAGCATGCAGACCCCACCATCACGCCTTCTTTGTGTCACGTGCATGACTTTGCACGTTCATCCTCTGCACTGATCCTGTTGCAGCGCACACTGCACAAATTCTAAAGGAGCACCCCGTGCATATTTTTCTCCTCTAATCTTCATTGTCTCCGAACCAAAAACTGGCTCAGGATTAAAGCTGCGTCTTTGCAATCTGTCCCCTCCAGCTCGCACCAAACGGCTCCCCAGAAAGGCTATCAGATTCAGAGAGAGTGGAAGGTGTGATGGACATCCAATAAAAGAGGGTTTTGTCTGCAGGCATCTCCATTCTGAAACCTCAGGACTCCCCGAGTCGGCTGGCCGGAGCCCAGATTGGAGTGAAAAGGCTAGGCTGCTGCCTTGAAGAACCCACAGTGGAAATCAAGTTGCCTTTGACTTTGTAGCATAGATCTATAGAGTCTCATGCCGCAGCTGTCCATACTTTTCGGTTTGATTTAACATTTTCTCTGAGGCTACATGAAGGCAGACCGGTGACAGAGTTAGCAGGTTTGTCTTTCAGTGAGGATTGGGAAATAAACTAGACTTCAGTGTGCGTGTGAAAAAGAAGCAGTGTTGTGGTCTGAATGATTGTGTGTCTACGCCTCAGTTTTTCCACTAAGCGCAACAGACAAAGGTTAAGATAATGACCAACAATTATGTGATGACATTCTTGGGTGTCACTGAGTTTTGCCTTGCATGTTAAGCGAATCTATCTGACAGAAAACAAATCCAGGCTAATCCTGTTTTTGTGCCTCCACCCAGCAATGGCCCTCAGGTTATGTGCATGTCCAGCTGTCTATTCCATGTTTTATTTCAGCAAAGCCACAGTCACTTTCAATCACAAATATGGCGCAGTCCGGCTTAACGCTTCTGTAAACGACAGTGTAAAATATATTGATATCGGGTGAAATTCTACAATGAAACTCATCATCAATCTAACCAGCTTTTGTACCTGCATGGTTGCGGGCAGCTGGATGTCAACTGACTGTGGACAAACGGCAGAGTACAGCCTGGACAGGTCCTCCATCTATAACAGGGCTAATACTGAGAGACAGCCAATCACTCACAACTCGGCTGCAAAACAATTTTATATCGCCACTTAACCTTGGGGGAGGACGACGGAGCATATGAGAGAAACCGATGCACTATCAACTATTACACCTCTATGGGATGGTTGAACTAGTAGATAATAAGATGACCGGTGAAAGAGAACAGAAATTACAAAATGAGGAAGTCTTTAAAAGATGACTTTAATCCTACATTGAGGGCCTTTTTCGTCCTGATTATTCATGTTGTCAAATTGATCGTGAAGCTGTTATCTAATTTAATCAGATTCTATCCTAAACATTTTTTTTTTATCAGAATTCTCACATTACTTGTAAAAGCTGCGAGAACTGAACCTCGCCGCAGTGTGATTTCAGTAAAACTCCTCCTCATTTAGGACTCGCTGTGGCTAAATTTGTAATGCTGGTGTTGATGACTTCAGACAAGTTGTGAAATTAGAGGCGACCACAATCTCTTGCGGCAGTTGCTTAGTTAAATAAAACTCCACCCATTTAGTAGAGTTTTGTCTAAATCCTTTACCTATCATTGGTTGTAACCTGCTGGGAAGTGTTTCGTTGTTATTTTTTTCCTGAGCTGACTTCACATGTGTTCACTCTGTGTGAAATGTGATCTTATTGCTTTTTCTCCACAGACACTTGCATCCTACAAGGCAGCTGGGACTCAGCCGGTCATAGTGCCCCCTTTGTGCTCACCATCATGAGGGGGCGCTACTCTCGAAAAGTGGGCTTGTTGGCCAAGGCCGGCTTCTTGGTGTGGATACTGTGGCTGGGTTATCTTTTATTGGCGCGCTCCTCTTACCCCTCGTCATCCGGCGTAGAAGAAAATGACGGGAAGCACAGCGTGCTGGCGAGAGGGCTGTCGGAGGAGGAGAGCGGGATTGACGGGCAGCTGGCTCGGCCCCTCTATGTGAAGCCACCGCCGGACACCAACGCACCGGGGGAATGGGGTCGAGCCACGAAACTCAACCTCAACGCCGAGGAGAAGAAACAGGAGCAGGAGAGCATTGAACGCTATGCCATCAATATCTATGTCAGTGACAAGATCTCCCTGGAACGGCATATTCAGGACCACAGGTTGAATGAGTAAGTAGAGAAAAAAACAAAGAAACAAACAAAACAGGAATGACCCATTAGTCACTTTGCGAGTAATGTGCTGCGATGGCAGTTGTTCTTCAAGAGATCACCGCTGCTTTATAAGTGCGCTGTATTTTCCTTGAGGTTGCAGTAAAAACATCTCGAGCCTACCACGTTGAGTATTGCCTGGAACTGCTGGCATACTGAAACTTTAAGAGGGATGAATTACTCAGCAGCGATTAAGTTGAACTCTTTACTGGAATCAGTTTTCCACTGACAGTTAGCGACGAGGATGAAGGCTCTCGCGATGCATTGCCGGGCTTATAGAAGCTGGCGAAAGCTGCTCTCCTGCCTGACTGGATTTATTCCTTCCACAGTTGTTGTCCACAGCTATTCTGAGCCACGCCACCGTGATGAAACGCAGTGTGTGATGTCTTTTATTAGTAGTTTCTCCTTCCGCCGTGCCTTAGCCCTTGCTGGCAGTAGCTCCCATCCTAATGAAATCCAGATGTAACATCAGCGTCAGCGTGGACTGAGGCATTTACTTGATTGTGTGTAAAGCAATTTCCTCTTCTTTTTTTTTTTTTATATTATCCATCCTCTTGTCTATCTTTCATTTTCAACAATCAATTCATTCACCCACCCATCCATTATTTGAGCCATCCCTTTATTCTGTTCATAATTTCATCCATTCCTTTCAACCATCCCTTTTTCTTCTGTCCTTCCTTTGTTCTTTCCAGCCATCCACCCTGAAACCAGCTTGTACATTCATCCATCCCAAAATAAACACTCACCCATTCATTTCTTATTCGTCACTGACCCAAGCATTGTTCTGCTTGAACTTCTGGACTGACCTTCAACAGCAAAAGACCAAATCTACTCTCGTCAATGAAATTGGAAGCGTTTCACGATACGATACGTGGTTGTGTTTATCTAAGAAACCTGTCGGGGAACTTTATTAATTGACACAGTGAAGGAGACCCAACACCACAGTAACTTTCCTTCACAGCTGCTCTCAGTAAGTAAACTTGCCGTCTGCACTCGCCGAGTGACATTTTGACATGCGCTTTTTTTCTTCCCCCTCCTCTGTCCGTCACCTTTTGACGCTTTGATGAGCGTGTAGAAGCGATAGAGACACTGTCAGGAGTACGTCAGCTGGATTGTAGTGGTGTGCAGTTCTGGAGTCATGGTTCATGCCATCATGTACAGACAAGATCAAAAGCCAAAATTGTTTGGTCTTTTGTTAAATGCTAATATTCATTTGCTTGTGGATGATCTTTCTGTTCATGCTACTTTGAAACTCAATAGCCATAGCTGCAAACTTTGCATTGTATTGCACACAACTGAAAAGTTGCCAGTCATCATGGTCTGTTAGTCTCGTTCTGTCGACTGGATTCTTCACATATATTAGTGAAAGGGTGGATTCCTAATGTCAGCCTGCCCCAGATAGTTTTCTTTTTTGGCTTTCGGCCCAGTAACCGAGTAAGAAAATGGTTTTCTGTCGTCTCAGATTTGCTTATTTTAGTGCGATGGGGTGTGTGTGCGCGCGTGTGCATGTGTTTTGGGCGCCTGCTCCATAATTTCTTTTGACTTTTCTTCCTGGCGGTATTCGTTGTGGCATGTTTGTATTGCTGCTGTCTCTCGGTGAAACTACAATCTTAGAAACACAATGCTTTCAAGGAAAGGTAAAAAAAAAAAAAAAGAATAAAATAAAGCGGATTGAAACGGTTATGATTCACACACGGCGGCACCTATTTGCTCCAATTCAATACCAGCAGTGTCATAGTTGTGAGTTCAGTCTCCAGCCGTGAAATTACCATAAGTCATTTATCCTGTAGTGTGCCAGTGGTTATGCTCTCGCAGTCTCCTACATCAAAGAATAGAGCTTGCCCTCCTGCTTTTTCATTTTCCTTCCTCGTCTATTTTAATTATTTTTTATTTTTTTTTTGCGTATTCTTATTCTCTGGTGTTTAATTTTGAGTTTTTCCAATATCCTTTAAATTTTCTCCAGCCCTCCTCTCTTTCTGCTTTTCTCCTTCCTGCCTGCGTCGGCAGCCTCTCTTGGAGAACTGCTGTGGTATGTTGCCCATTGGTGTGACACCTTCCCCACCCCACCCCAACCATATTTCTCCAGCACTTTTTTATTGTTTTAATGACTCCCATTAAAAGCAGACACCTCTTCCTGCCACACTATCTGACGAAGCCGCTCTGGCTAGTTGAAAAGTAATTCCTTGTTCATATGAATTCATTTAGAGTGTTAGTGTTGTCGGTCTTTATAAGTACATCCTGCACATGTATACTGATGCTCCTCGACCGTGTCTCCCTCTTCTCTCGCATAAACAAACACTCTGACATATTTCAGATGCCGGAGTAAGAAGTTCAACTACCGTCGTTTACCGACCACCTCTGTGATCATCGCCTTCTACAACGAGGCCTGGTCCACCCTGCTGAGGACGATCCACAGCGTGCTGGGGACCACGCCCGCCGTCCTCCTGAAGGAGATCATCCTCATTGACGACTACAGTGACCGAGGTCTGACACGCTGCACTGAACCACGTCTAATTCTGTCTCTCTCCGTCTCTCTCCGTCTAAGGAAAACTGGTGGAGCACAGCTCTTTAAGGGGGGGGATCAATAAGAAGTGACAGTCGCGTCCTAGTTTTGCAAGGCAGCGCTGTCTCAACTTCAGTTGTGTGTTTCGACTTTGTCACAGTGGCGGCGTAAAAATGGAACAAGCGGACAGGAACTCTGCTATATATAGAAGAAAAAAGATGCTATCTATAGAGCAGTGGATTCTGACCACCTTTGAATCTGCGCTAAAACCAATTAGAAAATCACATCCTTGGAAACGTGTCAGGACACATTTATGTGATGACGGCAGGGTGCAGCGGGAAATGCAGGGATCTGAGTGGATCCTTTTGGTGAAGCGATTGCACATTGTTTGATTTTCTTCAAGGTCCCTGCTTGTCTCATTTGTTATCAGTCGCGCTCATGTGGACTTTGGTTTTGATAGCAGTTTCCGGTCCGTTTTATGTTTTCGTTGTAACACAGACCAACATTTTCATATTCTTATAGTTTTTGAGTGTTTAGTATGAAATGGCACATGCAACCAAAAATGATCTAATGTCAGTCTGCTTAGAGTTTTAGACAGTTGGAACCATATTGCACAGTAAGTGGAAAGACCACCCCCCCCCCGCCCCCCCCGGCCATCTGTACTAATGGAATAAGCTACTACTTTTAATGTTTGTCAGAGACATTACACCATAATGAGGACTTCATTGCACAGTGAGCTGCAATGACATAATTTCCTCTCCTAACCACCCTGACCACGTGGAATGCCAGACAGTGATTAAGATGTTTTAACGTGGCTCTAGTACAGCAAGCCTTGATTTGACCGAAGCTCGGTTTGTCCATACTAATCACTTACACGCACTAAGAGGAACATTGGCCTGAATTTGTATTGCGCTAATCAAGCCTGCTATGCAAAAAAGTGAATAAAAAATATAGTTAATGATCAAACTTGGAAGATTTCAACCTTTTGAAAGACAGGGAATTCTACAGACATTAAGAAATGCTTAAAGGGGTCAAAACAGCAGCAGGAATTGAACGGTTGCTTACACCAGTGACAGATGTTCCAATGTTTGGTCTGTTCAGACGAAACATGCGTTTTGTGTAAATAAAACAGTGCGAGTGTTGTTTGGCAGTGAACCGAGACCTCAAAGGGACGTCGGTCTACTTGCTCAGTGCACGACACATCTGGTGCCATGTGTGAACATGGATGGATTAAGGCGTCCATCTCGTCAGTCACTAATGCAGTCATTTCCAAAGTGTGGAAGAATTATGTTGAAAGCTGTTGACAATGAGCAGTGTCGACACAAGCAATTACATGAATTATTATTGTCTTAATTCAAAATGACTGGTAAGCCTTGTTTATAGTCTGCAACTGTTGTAATAGTTTTGTACCAAAGGTTATTTTACCATTTCAAGCATATGTAGCTTTTACTTTGCTTGATTCGAATGTATTGCTGTGTCCATTAGCTTGTTTTTATGCTTTCTTTCTCGCCAGTACTCAAAAAAAAAGAAAAAAGTACTTGTAGAAAAGCACCTTTTAAGAAGAAGAAATTGTAAAAACAAAAAGCACAAATGTTGATCTTTGTTTTTGTCTATTTTTTTTTTTATATATTTCTTTTGATAGACTACCTAAAGAATAAGCTCCCTGCCTACATCAGTAACCTGCAGCGTGTGCGGCTCATCCGCACCAAAAGAAGGGAGGGGTTGGTCCGTGCGCGTCTCATTGGCGCCACCTATTCTACTGGGGATGTGCTGACCTTTCTCGACTGCCACTGTGAGTGCGTCCCCGGCTGGATTGAGCCTCTGCTGGAAAGGTGACCAAACAAGACGACTTGAAATCTACAGAAGAGTATTAGGGCCACTGAAGAAGAAAAACCTTTTGGAGGTTAAAAAAATAAATAAATAAATAAAAAATCCCCATGCACTTCAAGGAAAAAGTCAAAATTCAATGTTGAGATTTTTTTTCTTTTACATACAAACTCAAACAGGAATTAGCTCATAAACACAGTGCAGTTATCATCAGTATTATGACTTTGAATAGACGGTGCTGTGTGCAGCTCTCCGTCGCTCCACACTGACTTCTTACCAAGAACGAGCGACTTAGGCACTGATCCCGAGGTGCTTGTAAAATGTATTATTAAACAAGGTAACCCTGTGTAAAATCAGATGTTCAGAACCCGTAAGCAACCCTATATAGTCAGAACTGCTGATTTAATTGTGATTTAAAGTGATTATTTCGGCATCCCGGAGCAAATGATGAGGGATGGACCAGAGGAGGCGGACGTTTCCAATTTATATAAAAAAAATATATATATATATTCCAACTTTTTTCTCGAAGTGCATGAGTATTTTTTTTTTTTTTTTTTTACCTCCGAGATAGTTTTTTCTTCAGTGGCCCTGATACTCTTCCATAGGTATCATGAAATGAAGAAACAGTTTTGAAATGAACAAAATCTGTACCCCTGTTTGGTCTCTCCATTTTACCTGCTTTGTCTTTAGGATCGGCGAGAATGCGAGTACCATCGTGTGCCCCGTCATCGATACCATCGACTGGAACAGCTTTGAGTTTTACATGCAATCAGAGGAGCCGATGATCGGCGGCTTTGACTGGAGACTGACCTTTCAGTGGCACGCGGTCCCCGAAGTGGAGCGCAAGAGGCGACAGTCTCGCAGTGACCCCATCAGGTAGCCGTGTGATACTCTGTGAAGTCTGCTCACATGAGAGCTCCCTTTATCAGATTGGCTCCTACCAATGCTGTCAAAGCTGTACACCTCAATATTATCCTAATTACACACCTCTGGCTGGTAATGTGATGCACTTATTCTACTTTTATTACACCTTGTCACCTTGATTTCAGAAACAGTGAGAACATAATTATGCGTGATTTCCCTTCACATGCACCCACTGAGGTGACGGTCTTGTCCCTGTATCTTCACAGGTCCCCCACGATGGCAGGCGGATTGTTTGCTGTGAGCAAGGCCTACTTTGAGTACCTTGGCACGTATGACACAGGCATGGAGGTGTGGGGAGGAGAAAACCTGGAGCTTTCCTTCAGGGTGAGTTCAGTTTACCATCACTCAGACTCACAAAGTGACGTCTCTGTATTGCCACTGCAGGGCCACTTAGCAACATGAGACCACAGTACTGCTTTAAAAAAATAATTGGAGCGTCTGACCTGCTTTGGAACCAAATCTCCCGTTTCCAGACAGGGCATCCTTTGACTCAGCTTGTTAGTGGCAGTGATAAATAAATCGAACTGGGGTTTTGGGTTTATTGGCATCTCATTACCGGCAGGAAGTTTTCTTCATTTAAGCCCCCCTCACTCGTCAGTGTAACGGCGACAGTGGATGTGTCGTTGGTGTGAGAGAGACGCGTGTCAGTGTCCGACCTCAGTCAGCTGTGTTATCTAAAACTGCAGCCTGATATTGGCTGATACCTTGTTGTGACACCGGTGTCACTTTTCCCTCGTTTGTGTCAATCAAACTGGCTCAGATTTGTGGTTGGATATCGCTTTAGTATAATTTATGTGAACTGCTTGGGTCTGAATTCAAGTTTGTGTCTGATTGCAGTGCTGAGGCAATTGGGCCGCTATTCAAAGAGAGGAACAAAAAACCAGAACTGAGATTTGGTCACAATTTATTTTGGCTTAATTTTGAGGACTAAAAAAAAGAATATTGCAGAGTATCGTGATGTGTTAATGTCAGATTTAATGATTTTCAAGTAGCTGTGGTGTCACACGTTAGTTGAACACTGTATGAGTCAGTCGAATTACTTATTCACTCTTTAAATTAAATTATACTGAAATTACATAAATTTCTGTGAATAATTTGGTGTCTTTAATGAACGCACTGGATACTCCAAACGTTCCTCATCCACCTCCAATCACCGTCCTTTAATTTGAACAGTTTAAAAAAACAAAAACAAACTCCAAAAATCACGAAGAGACGGCAGGCAGTGCAGGCTTCTGCTGAGTTTTTCTTTTATCCAGGGAACTGGAGGATGATTGGCTGACTCTAATCTGTTGGAGCCAATATGGTGGCCTCCTGGGGTCCCACGGGTGGGCTGCAATCAGGCCGTTAACCACTCCAACTGGGCATGAGGGACACACACACACACACACACACACACACACACACACACACACACACACACACACACACACACACACACACACACACACACACACACACACACACACACACACACACAAACACCTGGCACATAATGGCGTAAGACAACTTAAAACTCTTTGCTGATTGTGCACTCATGATTTGAAATCACCAGCTAGTTGCAGAAGTAAATGGGCAGATGCACTTACGATGATTCATGGCCATCAAATGAATATTCGGGAGAACATCACTTCCAGACATCACTACAGGTTTTGTTAACAGAGTTGTTAATTGTCTGCCGGGGATTTACTGCAGCTCCCATCGCGTTCTTGTCTCTTTTTGTCTTCCTGGCTTCATTCTGGTTTTTACAAAGTGAAATGAAGCTCGGTCAGAATAGTGCAGATTAAGTCAGACTTTGTAGAGAACATTGAAAGTTTGTGAAAAGTTGTATGATTTTAGGTTGAGCCTGTGCTCTCCAACACTTTTGTATCCATCTTGCCATTTCTACGTGTCTCACGTGTCCAAGCTTTTAACGGTAGCGCTGCCTCCCATGATTGACGTATGAAGTCATGCTATGTGTCACAGACTGGTCTTTTTTCCCCCGCTTCCCTTTTTTTTTTTTCAGTATTTCCATAAGTTTCTTTGGGTCGATGTCTGGAACGAAATTCTGTGGATTTTTGAAACATTCTTTTTTTTCCCCTGTTTTAGAGAACTGCAATCAGTTTCTGTTTTTGAGGGTTGCCACAAGTTTGCATCTCAAGCTAAATTCAATGGGGTTGTGGTCATGAATATTCCACAGCAGACTTCTTCAGTCTGTACTCCTTCTTCCAACAGAGTGTTACTGACATGAGGTGTAGTTTTTTGACTTAAATCTTCACCTTGCTTAATATTTTTGTCCATCTCTGTGGGTTGTCTGTTTAACAACAAATTGTATTCATGATAATAACCCCCGCGTTGTCAAAATTAAATAAAAGGCATCCCCACATTAGTTTAAATGGCAGCACTCTGGGTTTCTAAGACCTGTTATCTACATATTAATACTTCAAAAGCAGTGTATAGTGATTTGAACCAGTTATATCTCACACACATAGTTGGTTAAATATACTTAAAAGCCAAACAAACCACGATGCAGCTTTACCAACTTAATGACAAACAAACAAAGAGCTTGAAGATCAAAAAAGTGGAACAATCCCCCCAAAATTCAACTCCCTCTTATTGAAAGAGTTCAGTGTTATTGATATGTCATCAAATGAATTTGCGTGTGAATCACTCGGTTCAATGATCAACTGCTACTTCCTTGTTACAGTGTGTTTATGTCAGTGTTTAGGCCAACGCTTCAAAATCACCGGAAAAACATTAACTGATATTCACTGTCTTGTTCCCGAGCATTCAGAGCGTTGAACTTTATTTAAAGTGGCTGCAGGTGCAAAAGTTCAAATATTCACCAGCAGTGAAAAATGTTGCTGTGCGAAACTAAAACTGCTAAAGAAAATATAAACGAAACACAAAGAAGAACAAAGTTGACTGAGAGAGGAATCTAATGTGTGATGTGTGGGTCTCCCTCAGGTGTGGCAGTGTGGGGGAAGCCTGGAGATCCATCCCTGCTCTCACGTCGGGCACGTCTTCCCTAAAAAGGCCCCTTATGCACGGCCCAACTTCCTCCAGAACACTGTCCGGGCTGCGGAGGTTTGGATGGACTCCTATAAACAACACTTCTACAACAGAAACCCCCCGGCTAGGAAGGTAGGACACTTACAAATGAAGACATGGTTTTTCAAACAAATCTAAACCATGCGCAGAGAGTAAGGAAATGTGTGTTTGGTAGATTATTTCTTTGGTATAAAGAATGCTGGTGAGCAATTTCATAATACTGCAATGGAAAGATTGATTATTTCAATTTGATGGGGGGCAAAATAGGAGCATTTTTACAACAAAGAAATAACCTACTGAACACTATTTCTTACTTTTTGTCCTGAGTTGTCCATTCATCCAGCTCCTATTTACTCGTTGTACACAGTGGCCCAACTTGGACGTTGACTATATTTTTGGTGACAGCCTCTCATCACTCTGACTGGGTCCGGCATGAGAGTTTGTCTGAGGTGGCATGTGAGCGCGTGCAGTGCATGACACATGTGCACTGCCTCTCAGGTTCTGAGCATTGGTCACCACTGAAAACACATATATCTCCGTTTCATCTATCTGGAAGAAAAAAGGTGCAATAATGTGAGGGATCTTTTAATCAAACAATTAATTACGTGTTCAAGGGAACATTGCATGTAAAATATATTTCTCTTGACAGCTGTTGAGTTTCACAGGAAATAAAAAGCATGACTCTTCTCACGCCAGGTAGAAGCTCAGGGTGGGGTTACCTTAGCAAATCACATCTATTTGTGCAATTGGCACACAGTCACTTGTGGTCAGGCTTACTGCTAGTCTCACTGAATTATGGCGGGTAAATGTTTAGGATTTAGATGTCATATACAGGAGGGAATTTTAAATTGTGTAGTGTGCTTTTAATGGTCAAACGGCTAAATGCTTTATAACTTTAAATGACCAGTCTGTGTGAACATATGAGAGCGTGTCTGACTGGACGTTTGTCTTTGTTAACCCTGCAGTGGACTTGTGCAATGTTCAGGGTGTGCCCCGCCTTTTGCTCACTGTTACCCTTGGACTCCTGACAAGAACCGGGGATATGTTGGTTAATTTTAGACTGCACACGTCACAAACCGCCACAAGTATGACAGTAAAACCGAATTTAAAACCTGAGAGTGAAGTGATATGTCATGGGTCTGTTTTGTTAATAACGATGAATATTTTTTAATGCCAACTATTGATTCATATGCATTATCCACTTCCGTTGCAGGAGAACTATGGAGATATTTCAGAGCGGAAGCTGCTGAGGGAGAGGCTTAAATGCAACAGTTTCGACTGGTATTTGAAGAACATCTATCCCGACCTACATGTACCAGAGGACAGGTCAGGGTGGCACGGGGCTGTAAGTGTCTGCTAATCGTCCAACCATCCGTCTTCCTGCAGTGTTTGCATTTTATTTCAGGTGTCACACATTAAACCTCTGTTTTGAGAGAGAAACTGTGAAGACTAAGAGAAACAAAGTAAAATCTAAATCTCATTGACCTAGACATATTGTACACGTTATTATGTTTCTCACCATTATGATCCACACATATGGTGATGCACTGTGCTGTGAAGTGATATAACGTATTATAAATTATTTACATTTCAGTTACAATATTGTGAATATTTAATCTGTAGAGTAATGAAACCTTCATTTGGATTCAGCTTTAAAGTCCATGTAAGGCAGAAATTAAAGCGTTACATTCTTTTGATGTCAACAACTATTGGCTAAAGATACATGCTTCATCTCGCAGCTGTACATGTTTGAAACATCAGATTTTACATATATAGATCAATTATTATTGTGATGTGAGATGGCAGCTATAATTTTACTATATGCACACGGTGCAACTTGGTGTAATTGTTGGGACTGTACTGCTGACCAAAGCAAGAGATATCGGGACAGGAAGAGGAAGTCTGGGGGAAATAGATGTTTTGTTTGGCACGATAACGGCGAATGTCACCTCATGGAAGTTAATAAAGTGGTTGCAGTACATGCAGCTGTTGGTAGCAGAAAGCTCTTTGTCTGCATGGCTTTTCACTTTCTGATTCTGGAGTTGGAAGGAACGCGGGCAAGCTGCACTTTGAAAGAGCTTTGCTGTCAGCGCTCGGCTCCGGACTGTCAGGGTTTCAGTCTGCACAGTGTCCAAGGCGACACTCGGCGACAAGACAGACGGCAGTTTCCTTCCCCCTCTCTGTTAACCCCACATTCAGTGATGCCACACGCTTCTTCCAGGAATTGAGGGGCTCTGTCAAGCACTCAAACTCAAGAATATTGTGAATCTTGTTTGCGCAAGCTTGTGACACACTGGACCGCAGATGCTCTGAACGCCCATTGCATTTGCATAATGTATAGCAACGTCCAGGTATTTATGCTGAAATGGATGACCCACTATAGACCAGGGCAGACATTGACAACTGGCAGCAGGCCCACGGGCGACATATGGCTCCCATCCCTATTTTTTTATTACAGCTTTCAAGACGCTTGCCAAAAATTAATACATTATTGATTTCACAGCTTTTATAGAGGAGGAAGGTCATTTTAATCCTATTTGAAACTCATTTACCAGTAAAACTTTGGCGTTACATTATTAAATTGAAGTTTGATAAGAGGAGCGTTCATCATTTCATCAAAAACAATTGAATTTGTCTTTCCTTTCAAACACGATGAGTCAACCTGCAATTCTTAACAATGCCCAGTGTGCATTTCTTAAATTGTTATTGATAATTATTTGTCTCTCTCCTGCCAGGTGCGTAGCTCTGGGATGCACTCAGAGTGCCTTGACTACAACGCTCCTGACCACAATCCCACAGGGGCACACCTTTCTGTGTTTGGCTGCCACGGCCAGGGAGGCAACCAGGTACGTCAGCCGGTCGCCGTGTCAGCCGTTTTCTATCCCTCCCGGGTACAGAGTCTCTCCTCGCACCTTCTCCATGTCGACGCTTTCGACTAACCCCTAAAAACAAGCTGCCACAATCGATTTGAAACTCAAGTTTGCCTTCTGCCGGTGTGTCCTGCATGACTTCACCTCAATGATGTGAAAAATAAATACATCTGCAGAAATTGTGCAGTTGAATCTTGGGTACTTTTACTCTGAATGAGTGCCAACGCCAGTGATGGATGATTTAGCAAGTGGCAGATTATTTGTCAATGAGGATGTATTTTTAATGACCGGTTTGTATTGTCATCCTGCAGATATCTCTGATAACCCCACCGATGCATCGAGTCACAAAGAGTGCCGTGTGTGAATGGAAATCAATGTTTGGATGTCTTTCATCCCCTCCCACTTATTGTACACACATAGGAACCACGTTCCATTTAAAAGATACATGAGCCTGGCAGGCAGAGTGAATAGCAGGGCCGGGGTAAATAAGTTCGAAGGCAGAGACAGTGGCCCTGAGTGAGCCTTTTATTGGTTAACAGCTATTACCGGACCCATTGCATCTGAAAGATGTATGAGATGCGAAGAGAACGATGGGGAAGTATGACGATTGATTACCTGACCCTCCGTTTTACGGGTAGCCCAGGGAGCGTTGCATCTTTTGTCCCACCAGGCCAGGATGTGGAAGTGACACCGGCGGTGGAAGGGTTTGGTTTGTGTTCATGTCTGCTTGATTGAGAAGGCCAAGGCCCCCGTCCTCTGCTGATGAGATCCCTCGACACATGCATTTACTCCGTGCCACGCCGGCTTAGAAAGAACACGCTGCCACGGCAGAGGAAGAGAAGAACTGCCTCTTATCTAAGTGGAGTAAAAGGCCACATTGCATTCATTATTTAGATTTAGCAAGTCCTTGTGATAAAGCAGATATGCTGCCAAGTAAAAAAAAAGTAACCTTGTTCTGATCTATTTAATCTGTCTTTTAAAAATTGCATGTTTATTAACGCATTTCAAAGCTGAAAATTCAATTAGGATTCAGCAATATGACAAGTTGCTCATTTGAAGCCATGAACATATGCTTGTCATGAACACCTAACCAGTGCTTTACATTTTATCACTGGGTACAGCTGCGGTGTACACCACTGAAATATGTATGACAAATTGTTCATCTTTATCTGTGTCCATGAACTTGCCCGACTTTTATCTGCTCTTGTGCTTCTTCCTACATATCTGTGTTTGTTCATGTGTTGAAAATCCAACCGTCATGGCCCACACCCTCAAGATATTGTAGCGGTAGAGGTCCCAAGAGTCAGAGCTGGGTTAAAGGGGTTAATTCTTCTGGCCCTCTGACTGGATTGAGATGCGAAAAGACTTGAAACATTTAGAACTCATCACCCTGGGGACAGTCAAAACAATTCAAATGGATAAAGATATGAGATCTCTTGGAATTTGTAATCCCCCGTTGTATAATCTTACTGCTTTTCTCTTGTGGTGTGGGACTGACTGCTTTTGCTTGTGTATTTTTAGAACAATGATTTGTGCTGCTGTCTTGGCAAGGTGGCTTATAGACAGGTTTTGTTTTTTTGAATGATAATTATCCTGTTGAAATGTTTAAAAAAAATAAAAATCTTTTTCCTCATTTACTGAACAAATGGTTACATAATCATGTTTCTTTTCTGCTTCAGTACTTTGAATATACATCTCAGAAGGAGTTCCGTTTCAATTCTGTGACCGAGCTGTGTGCCGAAGTGCTTGACGGACAGACCTCCATCGGGATGAGGCACTGCCCTCGTGACGGAGAGCTGAAGCCTCCCAGCGTCCTCTGGGAGTTCAGAGAGGTAAAGTCTTCACTTCACATGCAAACGTGCTCCTTTGAGAGCAAACCCAAGGGGGGGGGGGGGGGTTGCCTTTGCACATGCATCAAAATGTAATCCGTGAATTCTTGCTTTCTTCTCTCAGGATGGCACCATCTACCATCCTTACTCCAGCCTGTGTGTGACGATTTACCGGACGGCAGAGGGCCGTGGAGACGCGCAGATGAGGCGGTGCAGCCCGGGGGACAAAACACAGCATTGGAAGTTTGAGTGGTAGAAGGAGGAATGAAGAAGTTATCTGGAGACTTTAAACGACTTTGTGATCGGAGTGCAATTATTTAGGCCGAGGTCTCGATTCTCTCGTTCTCCAGGCCGGGACTTTGCTTGAATTGGAGGGATGAGCGAAAAGTCACTTGCCAATGAGTTCCCCGGTTCACTGCCTTTCTATCCATTTAAACGGCTGCATCGGTGCCGATTGAAGAGGTTCTGGTCTGTTTAAGGAGATCGGCGGAATGCAAAAGTTTTGTATCTTTATTGTGCTTTCATCCAAGTGCCTTTGCAACCAAAATGGAGTACACTGCCCAAACTGACGTGTCCTTGTGCACTTTTGCAACATTAGAATGCAGTGAAACTGGTTTTGACTGTCCTGCTCATAAACAAGTGCCTTCAAAGACATTTAAGACACTTTGCTTGGAAACAGGCTGCAATCTCCTGCTGCACTACAGAAAGCTACCACATTGTGCAATTAATGTTAATTATTCTCGTGAAATCCTCGTGCTCGTGTAAAAAGTGTAAAAGTGGACTGCTGCTAAAATATGTGCCAGGACTGTAAGGTCACCAGCATTGGGCCCAAATCCAGTCAGTCCTGAACATGTTCCATTATGTGGGAGGAAACACGGAGAGAGAATGCTGTGGTCATACTACACTGCTCTTCTATTCTGTCTCTGGCCTATGGAGCCAGTTTCGCAGAAGAATATTGCCTGAACAAGACTTGAAGAATTCATTAAGCATTTGAACTAAGTGCATTTTGCCCCAGAGGGCTTTGTGAGTTGACAGGAGTGCTGTAATCTATTCTTCCCTGTTGTGTAAAATTAAGAATACCCTCTAAACTCGCCTGTCACTTTGCCTTCAAAAACCTGTCATCCAAAAAGGCTTGTGTGTGCCAAAATAAGACATGCCAGCGGGTTTTTAAACATTTGATATGCTAAAAACTAAACCAGCAGCACCATTTCTTTGGACACTTGATTTTGTTCAGTCATAAAAGCCTTTAAGGGAGTACCGACGTGCCACTGTTTTGTTCAGACACCTGTGTGTAAACTGTACTTGAAACTGAAGATCCGACTGGTGCATCTGGCCGGCGTTTTCAAGGACAAAGAGATGCCGTGTAACTATTGAACTGTTTCTGAACAGCAGCTTTATTTGTCAAAGACTGATTATCACAGAGCAGTGCTCGCTCTGCGGTCCTTTGAATTCATGAATATGAGATATTCAGACGCGTCATTGGACACGTTAGGTAAGCATGGACGATGACTCCTGTTTTGTATTACCATTGTAAATATTGTTTGGCTCAAAGGACCAAAGGGTGCAGGGCTCATTTAATTCACCTGTAAAACTACTGACAGTGCAAAAGGGAAGGTGATTACTTGATATGAAGAAGAGAAAAACATATGATGAATGAATTTTCTAAGAGTAAATCTGTTGAAATTATTGGGAAAATAAAATCTAACCACAAATACACGTGTATGTTGTTTTTACCAGCTTTTGTATGCTTTGATCATTGTACAGTCTAAATATTGTTTTGACAGAAAGCACTGAAAAGCGGCCAATGCAAAAATGATCCACTGTTCCTCCAAACCAGGACGACAGTATACATAGTCATTTAGCACCACCTCCTGGTAGCAAGAGGAAATACACTGACTGCCTACAATTTGCTATTGCTCTCTGAGACACACATAGGGCCTACAAGCATTGCAATACATGGGTACAACTCAAAATATGAAATGTGGATTTTAATCTATTTAGAACAATGGAGGAATAAACTGTTTTGTGAAGCGGTGGCTCATGAAAGGATGAAGCCATGAAAACTGAAATAGCATTTGGGTCTACATATCGACACTACAATCAGTGGAGGTCAATTTTATTTCATAATAACGACTGAAAAAGTTAAAACTTTGTTTGTTTTTATCTACTTGAATATTCTATTCTTCTATCTCAGGTCAGAGCTGATTAGCCGGCGCTGATTTAGGCTCTGCTTCAGCAGCACAGGAGGGAGTCGTCACAAATACCAGCTTATGAGCAGGAAGAGTTAACAAACAGTTAAGAATCCAAATTAATTAGGTTGATTTTTTACTAGAGTATGAGTTTTACTTTAGTGGATACTGGAGGTAACTGGTGGTGAACTGAGTGACACAGTCCAAGACTTTCTAAATAGCTCATGTTTAGGTTACATAAACATACAAAGTGATATAAACTATATAGCTTTGCTGGCGGTCTAATGAGAGAATTTTCAATCCTTGAAACACCAGACCCAGGTTAAATAATCTAATTGGCCTTTTTATTTATTTTTTTTCCAAATTGAAATTGTTTTTTTTTTGATCGCCTATTTCCAGTGCACAACCTTTTCACATCAGCAGTTATATGGTTGTCATAATGTTGTGGCTAAAAAGTTGTGCACCAACTTTACTTTGACATTCAGTGGCGTCACTATACCAATTTAATAATAATAATAATAATAATAATTATTATTATTATTATGCAGTACACCTGAGTGTTATACTGAATAGATCAATAGTTAATTATTACAAATATGATCAGACTGGTTATGCCCTCCTCCTCTTTTCAAAAATTGTTTAATGACTGAGCTCAAAAGTGTAACTGACCTCTGACTGTCAGTGTTTATTAGTCTTTTGAATATGCATGAAATACCATTCATCATCGCTCCTCGTGCATTCTCATTAATACTGTGTATCTGGCAAACATGATGCCCTCAGTCAGGCGAGGTATATTACCTCACCTTAACGCTCCACCTGACTGCCCATGTCTCTTTATAGTTTTCAAACCATAGTGGCCTCCTGTGAAATAAGAGTTTAGCTTGCGGTCCTGAATTATTTCAGGGTCACTGTGGCTGTACTTGTTGCAGTTGGTCAAGTTTTGGTGGTGAAGCCACATGTATTTTACCGTGAAACACTGAGGAAGTTAAAGGAGTCAGTGACGAGATCTGTAACATGTGAGAAACACTCTGAAGATAAAGTTTAACTGTCGCCTTGAGGCAAGATTTCACGGCTGCTCACAAAACTTTACTTTTATAAGTTACACATCCTGTTTCGCAACTGCATCCGGTGTTCCCTTCAAGTTAAAAGTGACAAATTTGTTTTAACTTGGCCATAAATAGATGATGATGTCCTATCCGTTCTTTGTGTTTGCATATTTGTTTTTTCCCCAACAGCCTAAGGATATTTGGTGAACTCCTCTTTCGATATCAACACGAGTGAATTGGTGTAGGATTGCGCTCTCAAGTATCACGAAGAACGTTTTATTTCGAAACTCTTAAACCGGAAGTATCGCGACCAGATTAAAGAATGTACCCGTTAACTTCAACTCCATTCTCTAGTGGACCGAATGAAAACTTTCAGTCTAGTTTGTCGACATTTTCCAGGGTAAGACTGCAAGCTTGAATTACAGGCACAGCCAGGTGAGTTCGTGCTTAAGTGTCTCGCTGAAAGCTGAAGTTGTTAAGCCTTGACCTAGTTTGTGTTTTGTCTTCTTCAGGTTGTAACGCAAACTAATCCGACGAGATAACGGTGGTTAGCCAATCTTAATCCCAGAGTGTCACTTATCTCTTGAGAAGAGTTGAAGAGGTGTTTACCCTCCCTTGGCTCCAGTCACTTTCTTCAAATAAATTCGGTTGGGCGATTTGAAAAGATGAATAGTAATCTACTCTGTAATTAATTACCCGTCCAACCTGATGATGCGGATGAAGTTTCATTTCCTGCAAAGTTGCAGGGTAACTCATCGGCTGCAGCCTCAAAGAGTTTAATGAGATTCGTCACACCGACACGATGGCAACATGCGGAAGAAGAAATAGACCCAAGTTGCTCTTTTTCCTCTTTGGTGCCACACTGCTGGGGTACCTCATATTTTTCCGACACAACTCGGGGGAAGAGAACGCGACACGCCGACGCGACGCCCCCACGGAGGGCGAGGTGGTCGTCGGGGACCCGAGGAAGCCCGTGTACGAGAAGCCCCCGCTGGATTTAAATGCCCCCGGGGAGATGGGCAGAGCCGTGGAACTCAAGCTGAACGAGGAGGAGAGACGGAAACAAGAGGAAAGTATCCAGCGGCACCAGATCAACGTTTATGTCAGTGACAAAGTGTCTCTGCACCGCAGGCTGCCGGAGAGGTGGAACAAGCTGTGAGTGACTCCAAATGTCTTTTTAAATCTCAATAAACAGTCAAAGTCACAATGATGGTGTAGCACCGACATAGAAGGAGTCAGTATAGTCCCGTTTTTACTGTTCCCATGGAGTCAAAACTAATTTCTTTCATGCCAAACTTTGCAATAAAAGCCGAGTTGCAAGAGCGGCCGACCCACCCTCGTCTAAACTTACTACTTGTAAGTGCCATTTTCTGTTGAATAGCGGCGTCTATAATGTATGAATATTAGTTTGATAAAAGGAAGCAGACAATGAATGAAGTGAATTGTAGTCCAGCTTAAGACCAAGCAAAGATAAAACTCATGTTTAAGCTCTTGTGTATTAAAGAAATTATTAGAAGTTTACAAGCCGCATTAACACCAGACTAGATCTGCTTTGTATGTGTCACACGAGCATTCCTGTTTCTCACATGAATGTTCGGGTTTATCATAATAATGAACCAAGTCGCCCAGCTTTATCTTGTCTCTCCATGTTTTGACCCATTTTATTTTTCTCCTGGCACCGCAGCTGCAGAGATCTTCAGTACGATTACAGGTCCTTGCCGACAACCTCTGTTGTGATCGCCTTCTACAACGAGGCGTGGTCCACGCTGCTGCGGACGGTCCACAGCGTGCTGGAGACCTCCCCGGACATTCTGCTCAAAGAGGTGGTGCTGGTGGACGACTACAGCGACAAAGGTGTGGACACAGACACAAGAACGGAGTGTGACTCCACATTTTTGTGCGACGTGAATGAATGAGTGATTAGTTTATCGTGACGATGAACGGAATGCTGTCATGTGCAGAGAAGGAGGAGGACACACTGACATGGGGGCATTGGAAGATGTCAGAGAGACACACAGGCAGTGAGAGTCGAAACAAAAATGTAGATACAAGGAAGTCTTGTATGGATAGATTTGCATGGGCACATTCTTTTAAAAGGAGAGGATAATCTAATGCCAGTTAATTGCAACATCAATGTTTGTCAGATGCCAGTGGTTTTTGTTTTGTAAAGCAAGGTGAATTCCTTAAGCTATTAGTGTGTTGTAGTCTGAATACGCTCATTCCTTTAGTCTCTGTACAGAAGGATGTTGATATAATAGTAAAGGGAGTTGTCCTAAAACTTCTTGGATCACGACCCTGACTGAAGTCATGCCTGCCTCTCCCCTTTGCCCGAACACAGGCTGGTTACACAGGCTAAGAAAAACATGATCCGACAGAGAGTGTTTTCATTTAATGGTTTCAGGAGGCTGCGTAGTAGTTTGCACTCTCACCTGAATTGAGTTCCGGTTTGGAGTCGGCATGCTCTCTGGGTATGGTTTCTCCCCACAGTCTACAAACATGCATTCCTGGTTAATGGATAACTACAAATTCCCTCGAGATGTGACTGCGAGTGAGCGATCATCTCTGTGTGTTTGCCTCGTGGCAGACTGGTGACTTGTGCAGGATGTAACCTGCCCTCGCCCACATGCAGTGTGGATGCGCTCCAGCACCTCGTGACCCTAGGATAGATGAGATGAGACAGATCGGTCGAGGGACAGATAGATGTCAGCTGAAAGAAAAGGCACACTTTGTTGTAATTATTCGTATGAAACGTTTTTTTTTGTTACCATAATCAAAAGTGAACGTACCTAATCCAAACCACACAACCACATTTTTATTCAGTTATTATCTGCAGATTAACATTTGGAAGTCGGATTTGTTTGCCCTGCTTTGCCTCCTGTTTTAATTCAGTTTTTCCTCTTAATAATAGGAGCCATAACTCTTCCAAATGCAATTGTATCCTTCATGCAAATATAGAAAATGACTCATTCCTCGAAGGCTTCATTTGATTTATGTTCTCATCGTTTTCTGTTAATGAAGACCATCTGAAAGAGCCGTTAGAAAAGTACATCTCGGGTTGGAGGAAGGTGCGGCTGATCCGCGCCACAAAGAGGGAAGGCCTCGTGCGGGCCCGTTTGCTGGGGGCTTCCATCACCACCGGCGATGTGCTGACGTTCTTGGATTGTCACTGCGAGTGTCACGAGGGCTGGCTAGAGCCTCTGCTACACAGGTGAGAGAACTCTTCCCCCTTTGAAGTGTTTTGTCAGCGTGTGGCAACAAAGAAAGCCAGCCTTTAGAAAACACTGGTTTTCTTTTTTGCTGACCCAGACCCTGCAGCTCAATACTCTCCCTTGTGAACAGAGAGGCCGCACAAACAACGTTTGCCCAGACATTTGAGATGAACAAATCTATCGCTTTGTATTGAAGCCTCCTCCCTCCTGTCAACAGTCTTTTCTTTTGTTTCTGCACCAGAATTAAAGAGGAGCCCTCGGCTGTGGTGTGTCCCGTCATCGACGTGATCGACTGGAACACCTTCCAGTATCTGGGTAACTCGGGGGAACCTCAAATTGGGGGTTTCGATTGGCGGTTGGTCTTCACCTGGCATCCCGTCCCGCAGTCTGAGCAGAACCGCCGCCGCTCACCCACCGACGTCATCAGGTGTGTTTGAAGGCCAAAATGTTGAGACGCTGTCATGCTTGTCCGAGTTCACGGAGTGGTTATCCCTTTGTGATGAAGGTCTCCGACGATGGCCGGTGGTCTGTTTTCTGTAAGCAAGAAGTACTTCCTTTACCTGGGGACGTATGACACAGGCATGGAGGTGTGGGGGGGTGAGAACCTGGAATTCTCCTTCAGGGTGAGAAACTCTGCATCTGTGTTCATGCAAACATACTGTCCAGTGTTTGGCTTCTGCAAGCTTTGTAGAGAGTAGACATATATTGCTTTCAGCACTAAGCCCCAGCACACAACATTTACATTTACCAAAGACCGTGTAACTTTTCATTGTTCTGTAGAGATCTCAATGAAAGCATTACAGTCAAACCAAAAATGAAATCATGCAAAGAGCTTCATACTTGAATCGCCACTTCTGTATAGTAGTAATCTCAATGTGGTTCCCCTGACTAAATGAAAGGCTAAATAGATAAATGAATAAACTCCAACTACCTCAAGAGGGGGAGAAAAAAACCTGTTCTTTATGGCAGCAAAACAACCTTTTTCGTGTCGTGTCTGAGGGGCAAACCAAAACCTCTTGGTGGTCTTGTTTTGGTACGTGTTTCAGATCTGGCAGTGCGGAGGCAGCCTGGAGGTCCACCCGTGCTCCCACGTAGGCCATGTGTTCCCTAAAAAAGCCCCTTACTCGCGGAGCAAAGCGCTGGCAAACAGTGTGCGAGCTGCTGAGGTCTGGATGGATGAATACAAGGAGGTCTACTACCATCGGAACCCCCACGCACGACTGGTGAGCCGGCACAGATGGTCCCAGTGTGTGTGTGTGTGTGTGTGTTTTAGTTTTACCAAATGGAATCAACTCTATTCTCAAAGCGCGCAATCTGGCAAATTTTCTGACCGATTTGTTTTAAGTGTGGAAGTGAGTTAGTTCTGTGCAGCTGCAGTCATCACAACATTGTCTGATTGAAACAAACACACACTGCCCCCCCGCCGTGGTGTAAAAGCTCCCCTGATTAAGTGACACTGGGGATACATGAGCAGGAGACACCCAAGGTGACAGGGGCGTGAGGGCACTCCGGTGTGTGATTACCACCTTTCCGTGTCACCTGGTGCCAGCGGGTGTCACCCACCTGTCCTTGACGGGGTGAGAGGCAGAGTGTGTGTGCTAACCCGGCGGATGGGGGGTGGGGGTGGGGGGGGGATGGGGGTTTGCCCTGCCTTGCCTTGCCTTGCCTTTGTGCGGTCCAGTGTGTGACGGTGTAGTTAAGAGGAGAAGCTTTCTAAACAAAGATCAGGTGGCGCTCATCTCCCTGAGAGGAGGCGGCATTGCCAAAAGGTAATACACTACAGCTTCCACACACACACACCGCCGCTCCACTTCTTTTTGAACATACAGGGAGAAACCATTCAGTATTTGGCTCGTTAAATACGCCTTCACTTTCACTTACTAGTTTTCCATCCTTGTTTCCCTTTCGGTTTGCTGCTATTTGCACCAGATTTGATGACTTTCTGCCTACCAGATGTCATTGTTTTGTTGAATTTGCATGACGAACTCAATGCTTTAACTTTGGAACACTTTGCAGTTCGCCATTTCCTTGCATATTTCCTGGACATTCTCACCAGATAAAGCCAGGAACGAATTTCTGTAAAAAATTTGTTGTGATTCGATGTGACTAAGCTCGACCTTTTCCAAATGCAATTAATTTTTAACGTGTCCAACTCTTGTCGCTCTAGTCAGCCTACAACAGTGTGAGCCTCGCCCCCAGAGACAACGGCGTATTAGGGGTTCCCAGGATGATGATAGGTCACTGAAACTGTCGAGCTGATGAGTTACTTGTCAGTCCATGTGAGTTATGTTTACAGTTTGCGATTAATTAATAATAGGATGGTATGAAATTTTAATAAACCTGATTCAGGATGCAGCACTGTATCAATTTCAGGGATGATGCAGACAATAGTGAATCAGTGACTCTCAAATTAATTCCTGCTTGTTTATAATGTTTAACTCAATGCAGTTTTTGGCTTGAAGCTTTGCATCTTTGAAGTCCTATTTGTACGAAAGAAGAGCTTGCTTTGCCTTTCTTTGTCCTCTAATACTCTAAACTGGCTGGCCTAAAGGTGACTATACG
Organism: Lipophrys pholis; assembly: GCF_963383615.2. NCBI lineage: Eukaryota > Metazoa > Chordata > Actinopteri > Blenniiformes > Blenniidae > Lipophrys > Lipophrys pholis. Next base: position 10,092,836 of record NC_137643.1, on the reverse strand, counting down.
TTGGGATTTCTGGATAATTCAGTTGACAGACAGGCAGTTGTGGTTTTATCAGGAATTGTGGCTTTAAAATGATTTCTAAGAAAGTAAAATGCTGTAGCACGTCAGCATTCTATATTTCCTTCCATTACAAACAGGTTTTTTTTTCTTTTTTTAATGCCGCTAGAGCATTAAATCGCACCATTCTCCTTTAGCTGTGTTATTTATTTCCTGTAAGCAATGGTGGCGTATGTAACTGACATACAGGATAAAATAACTTTTGCACAGTGCGTCACAGCGGTTGTCACCTCTGATCCAGCGGAGAGTGACATCCTGCTGTTAGATTTACCGTCATGTCAAATTCTTTGAAATCCCACATTGCATCGTGTCGCAGCTGATCAACTGAAATGAAGTCCAAATCAGACCGTCCCTCGGAGCGTTCGCTCACGGACAACGATCCGCCTCTTTTGGGAATCAACCCCATTACTAAATACACCGTTGAAAAGCCAGGTGGAGCTGTGCACAGGCAGACCACCAGCATCCATCATCCTCCGGTGCTGCTGAGCCGTCGTTCCAGCAGGGAAGCTGTGGTGAGCGTCTGCTCACTCTCAAATCAACGTCGGGACAACGTCACCCTCAAGGCGACCGGCAAGTCCGGATCTGAATGGGATGTGTAAACAATTCTTATTTGCATAGAAATGGACCATAAAAGACGCAATTATGTTATGTTGGTTTTGCTTGACGAGCGCATTGGAGTGTTTTACTGCTCAAAGCACTCTTGTTGTGCAGCTCGTCTATTAAACAGTTGAAAGTGATGTAAGAATCATAGACAGTTCCACTTCACTGTTGCTATGATAGGAATACATCTCCCGACAGCAAACGAGAGCACTCGCATATTTTAACTTAGACATAACGGGCCAGTGACTGATAAGTCACATCATACAAGTATATAGATTGCAACCACGCTGTTTGATTTCATTGTGCTTTGAATCTCGCGACGGCAGAAAAAGGGAACTGAAAAGAAGTGCAAAACATCATCTCTGGTCTTTGTTTCTAGGAGGCGTTTGGAGATGTGACAGAACGACTGAAGCTGAGAGAGAAACTGGGCTGTAAGAACTTCCGCTGGTATCTGGATAATATTTACCCCGATATTTCCGTCCCACAAGATCGGCCGGGCATGTTCGGAATGGTGAGAGGATGTTTGATTCTGTCGTGAATACGGATCAAGCAAGATTATTTATATTTTCTACAGTCAATCAAAATATGAACTTGACATTTCCTTAATATGTGAAAATATTTATTGATGTTTTTTTTGTTTGTTTTTTTTGGTCAGCTGAAGAATCGAGGCAAGACCAACTACTGTTTTGACTACAACCCTCAAGATGAGCACAAGCCTATGGGCCAAAGAGTCATCCTCTATTCATGTCATGGCATGGGCCAGAACCAGGTAGGATGCAAATAAATATTACTCAGGTTAACTAGCAGATCACTGGTTTGGCTTTAAAATAAACAAACAAACAAAAAAAAGAAGTTGCAAGCCTTTCTCTGCATATGAAGTTTTGGCTGCAGCGCTAGTTTGTTGACTTGTTTCACATTCTGTACACATAACACTCTGGAAACCCTCCACCTGATATGGACACACTCCATCATCCTCCCTCCCTTAGTTTGAATAATACAAACCAACACCATCCATCAATCTCGCATATCTGCCGTATTCCCACCGGGGTCACGGGGGGGGGGGGTTGGAGTCACTCCCAGCCCACACAGGGCAGATGACAGGTTTCCAGTCTATCGCAGGGCGAGCACAGAAAGAATGAATTCACACTCATGAGCAATTTGCATTCACAAATCAACCTAACCTGACAAGTATTTAAATTATGGCAGGATGATGTTGTCATAGATAAACTTAACACAAGCACCTGGACAACATGCTCATTTCACACAGAAAGCCTCTTTTGACTCTGTTTATCCAAGAGAAACATTATTGGTCTCCATCATTTGACTTTGTCTAACGGAAATCTACCATTGAACATAAACAACAGTACCTATTTCCATATGTACCTATTTCTAGTTAGTTTTCTGTGTTTTAAAACTTGAATGTCTTCACCTCATCTGTCAGCATGTATTTGAACCGGTTCCTGAAATATTAATCTCTCCTGTTATCTCACCATCTATTTATTCCCTCCTCTTCTGTGTCAGATCAACTTTTGCTTGGATTTTCCTTTAAAAAAAAAAAGAAAAATCCTCTCTTCTCTTTGTTCTTCATCACTACTTGTTTTCTCGTACCCAAAACAACACGGCCAAATATAGCTTCTCATATTTCCTCAGAGTAAGGACGTCATATTTCTTTCCCCTTGCAGACTGCGAGCGCTTGTTGTGGTACTAACCTGAAGATAATGGAGTTGTTTGCTTATCCCAGGTGGTAAAATGAGACGTTGGCCTTGTTGATACAAAGGGAGGGCAGCATCTCTCAGTGCCTTTCCTCCCTGGCTGTCTGTAATCCAGAAAGCACTGTGAAACTTAACATTGTTATTCCAGAACCTGTCTGTGAACACACACTGGGGTCATCTTTGTAGAAAATGGGCTCTGCCGTGCCTGTGGCGACTACCTTAGGAGAGTGCTCTGCATGCAGCGGAATCACATTGCACACTTTCATTCATAGCCTGCACACACACAGTGGCAGCGTTCATTTGTGTGTGTCAACAAACACCTACAAGCACATGCTGGAGACTCCTATCCAAGCAGTATGTCTGTGTGCTTTCTTTTTTTTTTTTTTTGCTGCTTTGTATTTTTCTAAGTCACATACACCTGCAAGTACAGATTCCCTGATTAGAAAATGCTGCTAGTTTGGATGTTGATTTTACTCTCTGAATTAGACAAAAGACTTCAAATAGAAACTGCGCCACTTTTATAACTCCCCAGTTTTTCGAGTACTCTGTGGATGGCGAGATCTGCTATAACACAAGAGAGCCTGCTGGGTGTGTCGTGGGTGACATCGTCAGCACCTACCTGACTGTCCAGCTCTGCAAGAAACGAGGACAGGCTGTACCTGCAGACCAGAAATTTGTCCTCCGACAGGTGATGTGTAAAGTATATCACAAAATGTGTTTTTTTTTTTTTTGGGTGGGGGGGCGGCTTAGAAATTCCAAAGTCATACAATTAAAGTGTAATTTCTTGTTTACAGGATGGGAGTTTTTACCACGTCCAGAGCCAGAAGTGCGTGGAGGCAGTGGACGACACGGACACCGGGACTCCAGCCCCCTGCCTTCGACCCTGCTCCGACAGTCTGCGTCAAAAGTGGTTTTTTGAAGAGAGACTGTAGCTGTACAAACTCCTTTTTTTCATCCAAGTGCCTTTAATGCTGTGGAGCGATGTTGGTGGACCTTTAAATGTTTACCTGCCCTAGAAGTGGCTCCACGGAGGACATTTGTGTGATTCCTTCCAACATTCGACTTGTGCACATTTCTTTGCCAGCTGGATATAATGGACCAATTGAAAACTGGAGTTATACTTGTTATGTGAAGGACTTTCTCCAGAGAGTTAATGTTGCTGGGAGACCAGGGCAGACAGCAATACGCATTATTTTTCGAGGAGATTGTGGCGAATTAGAGCTTATCTGCACAACTATAACTACATGCTGGCGTTCCACTTCTTTGTTTTTCATTCACCCACTCCACCAGCCGTGCAGTCTTTTGAGAGATCAGCTCCGCGCTGTCGGAAAACAGCGACTGAGAGGCCCAGAGACATTAGCATCCAGTTGAAAGAAAGCAACTGCTTCATAAATCTGTCAACAAACTCAGAGCCTCTTGTGATGGTGGCTGGCATTCCAGTGAGATTTCAGAACCGTGTCAGGAGGCGTCACTTGATATTTGCATCTCCTCCTGCAGAGGGCGCCAACGCTCCTCAAAATCTCTCTCTCTCACCGAATGGTGTGTGTTTGTTAAGAAGAAGTGGGACAAATCTTCAGGTATTTTTGTTGAGAATCTTTTTAGAACATTGTGAGGACTTGCTGACTCCTCATATAAGTGGATTTAAAAAAAAAGAAAAGAAAAAAAAAAGCCATAGATTACAGGCATTATGCAAATACAGCGTACCTCTTCAACATAATCAGGTTACTACTGATGGAAAGACGTTCCCCAGTCTTAATGTGTTCTGAATGAACTGAGCAATACAATATTCTGTATGTGAAATCACCTGCTTCTTTCAGCTGGCTTTTGCAGTCATTTTTGGATAATTGTTTTCTTTTTTTTTAAAGATAGTACAAATCAGTTTTATGCTTTTTAAGTGATATGCAGTTTGAAAAGACCAATTCATAGCCATATTTTATGAATGTATGTGGTGTCAACTTTTTAATGATGTGTTTCATAGACGCGAACAAATCATAAAGTTTTCTTACAGACATATGTCAACTCTAGCCATAAATTAGTGGGATATTATCCACGAAAGAGGACGTATTCGGCTCAATTATTTTTTTTTTCATACGTTTTTTTAATAATGAGGGACTATTTTATATTAAATCTGTGTGGCAATTCAAAATATCTATTTTCTTATTGTCTGTGTCTGATCTGGTCTGATGAGTCAACTTCAGCAATCCTCCCCTTTCATTTATGCTGAACCTGCAGAGTTGGGGCATCTAGTGGTTGTAGTTTGACACCAACATCATCGTCCTGATCGTATAAGAATATATAGCAGACTTGGGAAAACTCAGGTTTGAGTCTCTGGTCATCTTTCTTGTCCATATTGCAATCAATCCTTAACATGATGGTCAAGTTTCTAAACAAAAAGTTACTCAAAATTGCATTTTAAAATAATTATTTTTAACTAGTCAAGTCGAAATGCATGTTAAAAGAAGGAAAAAAAACTCAACAAATTTCGATAACCCCAGAACATAATAAAGAAACATGTAAACTTCATTTGTAGTAAAGATGACGCCACAATCTGCAGCCTCGTGGTTCCTCATTGTCCTTGAGAAAGCCGTGAAAACCATTATCTGCTGCGTCATGGTGTCGGCGGCCTTCCTACAAGGACCCCTGAAGGTGTTACATTGCTTGGATTTTGAAAAATTGCGAGCTCTTAAAAACTTCAGTTTTATTTAATTTACTTTGGTTATTCCAATGACAGAATCACAGTCGCGGTAAACTGATGCGTAATAATTTATGGAAAAGCTTAATGGATCTCCTTTAATTTTGTTGAAAGCTTTGACACTGAAATCTCAAGAATGCTTTCTTGTCCCCTTGTATTATTTATCTACTTTGAGCTTTTAGAAAAAGTGCCTGGTATTTGAAAAACACCACATTTCATAACATGATTTAGGAATCAATGAAGAATGCTGGCTGTATACTCCTATATCACCTTTCTTTCCGTCTCCGTGCGACAGCGTCGGCACCGCGTGGACAACCACAGGTGGCAAGTTGTGCACTTGAGGGTCTGCCTTTACTCTGGCGGGCTGCGCCGATTGTGTGCATGTGGCTTCTTTGTCCCTCCATCAGAATCCGACAGCTGTAGATCCCGGCGAGCCGGAGCTGCGGTCACTTGTGTGGTCGTCCCTCAGGCTCTGCAGAGAAAAACACGGCGGAGGAGTTAACAGTTGTCTGTGTCTCCAGAGCGCCGGGATGCCAGATGGCTCCCCGATTGATTTTCTGGTCTCTTCCCAATTCTCCATCACCTCCTCTTCCTTCCTGTGTCGAAGGTGTGGGGTGGAGGACTCGTCCGTCGGTGCTCTCGGCAGCCAAATGTTCCTCAGACGAGCACTTGTGCATGCACGTGTTTGAGGTTTGATTTATAACCGGAAGTCATTGAGAGCACAGTTTTTGACAGCAGAAGCTGATAATGGAGGAGAGTGAATGAAGCAATTTGTGACCTCTTCCTTACCATTAACCTTCACAGGCTGCGGACCCATTGGTCTCAAAGGAGCTACGTTAGGAATTGATGTGAGGGGACGATTGTGCTGAAATAGATTTTCACTGTTGAATCACAGCGTCGACTCACAGTGCCATGAATGGGAGACAGAAAAATACGATTTTTCCAGCAACTTGCGCTGGAAATGAAGCAGAATTACAATCTTGGTTTGCCAAATGTAGTGAAAGTGATTGCTAGAGTCTGGTAACAACTGAGCTCACATTATACAAGATACATTTCTTTGCTTCTTTCAGCTTTTTAAGATTTTTTATTTTTTTGTTTATCCCGTGTAGCGCTCGGAAAATGGTAGCATGAGCTATTGAGAGAGATGGAAGAAAGCATATTGAAATATGGACTTAATTCCTGCCTTCAAGTTTCCAGTCGTCCATAAAGGCTTTTTGTTTGGGTTATGAATAGCAAAACATTGTGGCATGCAGTGGAGGGTAATAAGTGAAATGGACCAAATGCCCAGTGGGGAGATCGAGGGCTTCACAAAAAGGAGTGAAGGTGCATCTTTGTCGTGACTTTGTGGTGGGTGGTGAGGCTAAAATGGGCCGATTCTGACTTGGAGTGGTCTGGCTAAAGGAAATAACCAGGTAGCTCACAGACTCCTGTCTCTTGTCCTCTGTGTTAGGACTTCAGTGTGCATCATCCATGACACACCAGTATCACCAAGATCAAGTGAAATTGCCCTTTTAATGCAGTGCTCATGCTTTATGTATTGAACACTTAAGAAGTGACAGCTTTTCTATTTCCATCACTTTATGTCTTTAGCCTGAGTGCAGTATAAATATTCTATCCTGTTATTAAAAAGGGTTATTTATTGTTTCCCCCCACCCCAAGTGTGACCATCTGTTATTCCAGCCACGTCGTACATTGTAAAACATTTTTACTGTGGTGTTATTTTGTATGCTAATTTGATATGGTACACGCACCGGCAGTAAAACGGATATTTCCCAGAGTCTGGGATGGCATCTCTGTGGCAGGTCATGCAGAGGGTTTTTTATGTAACCCGCTGTTGTAAAAGTCAATTCTTCCAGGGATCCGTTGGAGCACTCCAACTTGTAAAGTGGCTGATTGTATTGTCGCCCAGCCTTAATGAACCATGCAGAGCTGTTTTACAATGGCATGCACATATCTCCTATTTGTAATGGGAAGCAGTTCAGTTATTTAAATGGTAAACATGCACTAATAACGATGCTGGAATTCAGAACCCTGTCTGGTATATTAATGCTGTCAGTAACTGCAGTGGCCTTATTGTTAGTGGGAAATTGAAGGATGTAATTACCAGTATTTTTAGCTTTCTTAGTTCTAATAAACGAATCGCAATTGATGTCTGTGTATTTCCTGTGGCTGTTCGTAATCATAAACCTTACGTTCAAATATATGTAAATGCATTCAGAAGGCAAACAAAAAAAAAAGAAAAGATGCTGATATTATTGTACACCTCACGGTTACCAATTGTTTTTCAATTACACTGTGACTCATCCACATCCACAGTTATTAAAACAGACTTTCATCCACGTTCAACTGCTGGAGACATGAATCAAGACGCACAGAGGATAATGAGAGGAGAAAAGGAGAGATATGGGGGGAAATAAGTTTTCCAACCATATCTGATTGGGCTGATCACCAGCTGCTGAGCGAGATGGTGACAAGCTGCACAGAAGCCAAGTCTCTCCGTTTCCTCCGGTGCCGACACTCTGCCCCACAGTCTCTCCCAATTACTCACTGATGATGCTCTGCTGTTTGTTTCATTGGACACAGTGTGTGCTGTGCGAGGTGTGCGAGGATGAAAAATGAATTATATTTTCCCTTTTTAAACACATTTCTATTGAAAAAAAAAGAAAAAAAAAGAAAAACTGCACATACTGATGCACCCAGGCATGTTGGGAAATCTTTCTAGTTGACAAACGGCACGCTGCCAAGAAGAATAGAGGCGAATATTTCGTGCCCCGCTGTCGATGACGCATGACAACCTGTTTCTTTTCTCGCGCGGGATGACATGCTCTGATGGGGAAACTTGCCAATAAATATTCACATTCCAACAAACTGCAGAGGTCTGCAACGCTGATGTCTCCTGTATTGCATTTTGGACATGTTTGTTGTTTAAACACATCACAAGATTTCCTGTAAAATATTCTTAAACTCAGTGTGCCGTTGTCGGGAGTCTGTTCACACACGGTGCAGGCCTCGTTTTTTGATCCGGCGTGGCGTAGATGCGGCGCCACAGTCTTTTCACACCCCATATGTGTCTTTAATGATAATACAAAACAAGGCTCCCCGCGGTGCAAGTCTTTGGAGATGCTCAGGCTTCAGTTGTCAGGGAGCGAGAGGAACCATAGGAGGAGCGAAAACACACCAACACATGGAACACACGCACACACTGATTGGAAGCCATTTCCACACTGCGTGTCGGTTGGGTTTATGTAATCCCCAATACCCAGGACACAGCGCCAGAGCCGTGGCTGTTGGCTGCGTGCACTACATGACACACTTTTACTTTCAGGAGGGACTCCAGACAGTGCAGAAAACATGTGAGGCCTAGATACAGAGATAGAATCACATTTCTTATTCACCGTCACCGCCTGGCATCTGATGAGGGAGATTGTGTGGCGAAGAGAGCAGCAAGGTTTCCCAGAAGCCTCTCAGTCGTTTCATCGGTAATGACCAGAACCAACATTCTCACAATGCATTTGGTTATGTCAGAAGGAAATTGCAGGTCTTTTTGCTTGATTGTATGTCATTAGCAGTTGATGGAGTGCATGCTTTCTGTGGCAAGTGAATAACCTTGCAAGCTTTTACCTGAGAATCCTGCAAAGTCCTGGATGAACTGTGCAGATATTGAATGTGAAGGCCCAACCAATTAATGCTTTATTTAAAATCCGAGGGGCTTTGTTGCTTGATGACAAACAAAGATTTGAAAAAAGAAATGTCACAGTAACTCCGGAGCACAATAAGCAACGAAAGAAATGATGTTTCATGATTTTTGTCCAAATGTTTTATTCCACAACCCCCAATCTTTTTTCTCCAGGAATTCAAAAAGGCCTCCTACAAATCTCTCCATGCGTCGTCTATACCGCTTTATCCAACACGGGGTCATGGGGGTAGAGACAGGGTACACACTGCACAGATTAGCACTAAGACAGGCAATCACACACACTCACATTCACACCTACGAACAATTTTAGACTCACAAATTAACCTGAAATGCAGATTTTTGGACTGAGGGAGGAAAACAAAGAGAAGATGCTTTCTGTGCAGAGAAAGGCCCCAAAGCAGAACCTGAACTCTCATCAGGGACCTTCTCATAATAAAGTGAGAGCGTTAACCACAACACCAAAGTATGGCCATCTTTTTCAAGCTCTAATTCTCGGCAAATGTGGACACGCCCACTTTCTTTTACACTTTCTTGGGTCGGTTTCCCCAAGAGTCTCCTTATGGTTGCATTCAACATGTGTAAGTGTAAGGGGATCCCAGAGCCCCTGTTGGAAATCACTGCTTTTGGGGGGGGGGGGGGGGGTGGTTCCACAGGCGCGCCTGCACTCAAAGGGTTTTTTCAGCAGAAAGCCTACTTCAGTGTAGGATCAAGCTCATCTAATCCATGTCTGTGGAACCAGCCAATACAGCATCAAAGGCGGATTACTCGTTGCTTATTTGCCTCAAATCACCCCCGTCTGTTTTTGCGAGTGAGTTGGACCTCACCAGGAACTCAGTCAAGGAATATCTTACAAGTTCCCCCATCCCAGGTTTCGATTCAGCTGTGCAGACTTTTTCCTGCAGTGCACCGATTTGAATTCAGGCGTCGTTCATGCAGCCAAGACATCAGTGGAGTTAATTGATAATTTCCCAAGTTTTCATTATCTCATTAAAAATTCTTATGATCCCATTTCCAATCTGAACTGTTTGAACAGAAGTGTGAATCATTAAAACATGTAGATGGGAATGTTTGACTTTAATAATGAGGGCGATTGTGGATAATATCTTCTCAGTTTTTCAATTATTGCCGTGGTCAGGATGAAGCCGCAAATTAACGGGCCATAGCTTTTGTAATGACATCAATGGACTAGTCCTGGATAATGAGTCACTTGTCACTTACTCAGACTTGCTACACAGATGATTGTGACCACAGGCGCTCAGTTGCCGGCGGAAAAAGACAACAGGTGGTTCCGGATCAGCCACCATGCTCACATTCTTTCTGTTCTTGATTCTTTTAACACTCGAGTTCTTTTCCTCTCTGCCAGAGCGGATGAAGGGATGGCGACAGATGTCTGGTCCATCGCTTTGTTCAAGACTGCAAGATCTCAACTGTTATTTCTTTTCCTCTCTTTTGCTGTTCTTCTTTCTCTAATCTCACTGAAATTCGAAAAGAAAAAAGGAAGCTTGAGATAATTCAAGATGGGCAACATCATTAGATTGAAGAGCATTTCAAGGGTTAAACACTTTAAACTCAGTGTACATAAACACCTCTGTATGTGCCATTTCAAACCCACTAAACTTAATTGTTTACATTATCAATTCTCCAAATCAGACGGATTTCTAAATTTTGCCACTTCTGAAAAAGTGGCCACACACTTTAAAATACCTCTGTCCCACCATTTATTGTGTTATTTGCATATAAAGTGTTCTACAAAGTTCTTACTAGCATCATTAAGTGGCCTCTTCTACTCACTATCTATTAATTTTTTTTTGTGTGCATACTTCGTAAAGTAAAATATCTTGTTATTTTAGGGGAAATATCTCCAGACAAATTTTATTTGGTGTCAATGGGGCAAAAATCACTCTTTGGGTCTTTCCCTCTCTCGTCAAGGCCTCTTTTACTTGTTTTGCACACTCAAGAGGCCATTTTGCCTTCCCTCTGTTGGAATTATTAGCCCGGAGATGACTCATGTTGCCTTTTGAGCAGGAACTGAATTGGAAAAAAAAATGAATTAATTGCCACAAAATTGACGCTCAGGGCCTGAATTTCAATGCCCTGCAAATGGGACCTCTTTCCCGGAAAATGTACCAAACTCTACCTGCGAGTGTGCGGCCTGATCCGGGGAATGTGATGATGTGTTTGTGCTTATCTCAGAGAAATGTCAGTGTGAAGTAGAGTTTAGCCTTTAGTGACCATACCTGTGTTAGAAATATCTAATGATAAGAAGTATTGAAATAATCAGGAACATTTTAACAAACATCTCTTTAACCCTTGGTCTTTTTTGGGGAAAAATGTGGTAAAACGTCAAATTGTGCCATCTTTACCACTGATCTAACTGGACCTGATCCCAGGTGACTCACCCTTGTTCCTATTACTACAATTCCTTGGGAGTCTTTTTTTCTTTAAGCATTCTTAGAAATAATGCACTTTGAGTTTCACCTAAAACAAGTATATACCTGAAACAATTATTTCAGAAAAGAAGTTTGGCTTTAAATCCTCTCATGAAATAAGTATTCACTTTATTTGAGGATTATTATTGTTAAGTATTACTGTAAGTCAATCCGCATATCATTCAAATATGTCTAATCTTTAGAATGCCCTTTTTGTTCCAACACTGTCATAATGGCTACATCTTCACTAACATCTTGCAATCGCACGGTTGCACATTTTAAGGTCAAAATCGAGGTTCTGAAAGGCCATTTCAGACTTTATCTCACTGGCTGTGTAAAACAGCAGAGTTGTGTAATTCAGATCTTGTGTGATATTTATGGTGACACTGCAGATGGATTTAATTATGAGAAGCATTTCCACGGGGAGGGAGAGGAGAACAGTCACAGCACATATCACACTTGTCCACTGAAAACTAGAGTCTGTCACTCCACTCGCTCCCACAGTGAACAGACGTGGCGGACCCTTGGAAATATCTGTTGGTGACAGAGACTCTGATGTAAATGGGAGCGCACGTAACAGTCACTACTGTGAATTCTTTGGTTTGCTTACATTTTCCTATATGCCGGAGTCTGACCCCGGAGACTGTGATGTGTGTTTTCTGTGATTTCTCCCTGCTCTGTGTTTTCTCCCTGTCAAACGCAATGTTGAAGCCTGTCTAAGAGCAAATCGTATTTGGCAGAAATGTATTTTGCTAAACAGAACACCAGAGTCACATCAATTCACACCCGGGCAGACTGTGATTTTTCACCGCCTCCCCCTACATTGACAGAATACCTCTTAATGTGTTCCTATGAGATAAAATGCTTCCACAGGCGATTAACCATTCCACTGCACTCCCATTCATTTCACTTCATCAGATTACTTGATTGCTTACTAAATGGAGCCTCTCCCCCCAGGGAAATAAACTGTATGCATTTCCTTTGGACAAAATGAAATGGCGTTGATTTGGTTGGGTTTTTTTTCCCTCGCATGCTGTGTTTGATCAGTCTGAGCGCAGTTCATCTAAGTGTACCTCTGGTTTTAGAGATATTATTAATTTGTTCCAACAACCTATTTCACTGCCAGGTCCAGATATTGGCCCAAAGCCTTTTCAGGGCTTCAAATGGTGAATAATGAAATTGGGAACTATTGGACCCCCTCGTAATGTCGCGGATAGCGCTCTGGCCTCACAGCAAGTATGTCCCCAGTTAGTGTTTGTGCTTAGGGCATTTCTATGTTTGTGTCCATGGACTTTCTCCAGGTACTCATGTTTCCAAAACTTGCATTTGGTGAATTAGTGACCTTAAAATTGCCCACACGGTGTGAACGTCAGTGTGTGGTCTGTCGATCTGTGTCCAGGGAGAATCCTGCATCCAACCATACTCAGACTGAAAGATAGATGGAGCCAATGCTATTTATCTATCTCTCCATTAGCTGTTAGTTTCTTCGCACAAACCTGCACAGACCACCGGCTTTTCTGCTCACAATTAGGAAAGTAAACATGTACAACCCATTTTAATTCTTCTTGTCTTCATGTTAGTTCTGTGAATTTTCCATATCCTCTTTCCTCCTCCCACAATCCAAAAGACGTGCGTCTTAGACACCTGAAAGCCATTCAGTTAGCCTATGTGACTCCCTGTCTCTCTGAGTCTGCTTTGTGATGGACTGCTGACCTCTCCAGAGTGAAACCTGCCTTTCACTCATTGTCAGGGGAGGATGGGTTCAGCTCCTGTAACCTGATGAAAATGAAGACAAATGAATGGATGGATGGAAATGCAAAGCTACAGTCAGTAGAAAGACTCGCACCATCCATCCTATTTGCCGGCCATTCACAACCTAAGTGAGAAGCAATAGAGAAACTATTGAACTCGTCCAATCACTTGAGTTTCTCGGAAATAGTGAAGTGAGATCCTTGTGCCTGATGCATGTTCTCATCAATTTCCCAGGAGTAAAAATAAGTCCCACACCTTGACATGCAACTGATTTTGGCGCGCTAAAGGCATTGACATTTCTTTTCACAGTGCATGATTAAATTGAATTTTACCTGCTCTTGAGGGGCTTTTGTTGCACTTAAAGGGGGTGTTAGTGATGCAGGGCAAATGAACAGTTAATTTTTTGCAGTTTGAGTGTAGCTATGTGTGAATTAAATGCCTCATCCCTTTGCAGAGGCTTTGTCAGCTGTGTAAGTTAATTGCAATGGTTTTCCGCGTGTAGAATGTACACATGAGCATGCATGAGTGTACTGTTCGCATAACAAACACCACCCGACACGCTTTATCAGCCTCTTTCTATTTGACTCAGCAGCATAGCTGAGATGCAGCTCAGAAGCATGTTGGACTCATTCAGAATGAGAAAATGTTTGGCAAATATTTTTCAAGCAGAGAAGTCTTTACTGTAGTCTATTAATCTAATCTGTTGGTGCAGAGGCAGAAATAAAATAGCAGGAAGCAGTCAAGCTCCACACTTAAGCATCTAAGAACTGGCTAATGTTCATTTGAAAGAGAAGCGGCACTCAGAGTTCTTTAGCAGTTGCCAGGTCTGGTAGGGGGAGAAAAAAATAAGCTATTCCTGCCTCTGCATAATTCATTACTGATGTGGTGATGATGTGCTTGGTCAGAGAGACAACCAACTGCCCTGGCAATTGAAATTTAACTCAGATTGATGCATCACACACACACACACACACACACACACACACACACACACACACACACACACACACACACACACACACACACACACACACACACACACACACACACACACACACACACACACACACACACACACACACACACACACACACACACACAGTTAATCATGTAAATCATTGAGCTGATGCCTTACTCAGACATGATAAAACATATTCATCAGCGGATGTCTCTTGACGTTGTCACGCTCTCTCTCTCACACACAGGATCTTTTTTCTTTTTTAATTTATTATTCCCTTGTTTTGTGTGTGTGTGTGTGTGTGTTTTTTAAATCTGCTTGTACTTTTATGTCACAAAAAGTTTTGGTTGAACTCTGCTGTGTATTTTGTGCTATAATAATAATGTTTGCTAAGAGTTTCAGTCAGTATTGCTGAAAAGGTTTGGAATTTCAGACATGGTAACATGGTGCCGGCTCCATCCTCGCTGACCTGCTGGCTGCAGACTCTCACTGCTGTTACACCTTCAGGAATGACCTGACTAGTTTAGCCAAACTTGATATGAATTGTGTGAATCCAGGTTTCTAATTAAACAATTTCACAGATTTAATGGACCATTAATAAATATTGAGATGTACAAAAACTGGAAAATTATCAAAAGGAAAATAAATACATTCAAGGCATATATGAATAAATTATTCTTTTTTGTTAAAGGATTTTTAAACATAAAGATTATTCTTAGTATTTTTTTTGTTTTGTTGAGTTTTCTTAATCCATGATAAAGAGTTCAATTCAATTCAACTTTATTTATAAAGAACCAAATACAACACAGTCATTTCTAGGTGCTTTTAACAGAGAGAACCCCCCCAAAAAACAATCAATCAATCAACCAATCAATCATAAATCAACTCTTGTGCGAAAGTAATTTTTATTCTATGGTATAATTTGAAGGGGTGGCAAGGATATACCCCCAATCTTACTTATCTTCCGCATAATTATGTTTTGTTAACTACAGGAAGAAATTAAATGTATTTTTCCAATAGTGAATTAAACGGTTTTACATAGGTTATAAATCAATATATTTTAAAATCTAAATGAATCAGAGTTGTCACCGAGCCCAGATGGAGAGCGAGACTCAAGTGAAGAACAATCAAGTCACAAACACATCTCTGCTTACATACCTCCACCAACTGATAGTTTGTATGTTTGGTGCTTATTGTCATTTAATGACTTACTCAGGTTTAAAAGTCAGTCCTCATTGGGGCAAATGTTTGTTATGGGATAATACAGGATGCTGTATCTTACGTGTGTGATGCCCCCCTGGCTGGGCAGCAGAGCGCTGCAGAGATCCAGAGAATACCAGGAGAGGGGAGGTGTTCCGGCACAGAGCCAAGTCAATGACCTTTTCAGTGAGATGATCAATAAGGATTTGCATCGCAGGGCTCCGGAAATCTCTCAGCAGAGAGACAAGAGTCAGAAGACTCACACCGTCAGATGGTGGCTAATTACTTGTGGTTGCTATTCTCACCTACCCCTGCTGGGTGAATCTCTGTGGCACGCTGCAATGCTCCCTTCCCGCCATTGTTTTGAGTTGTGTAACCCTAAAATAAGTAAGCACATGGAGATAGCTGACTTTACACCTATTTAAAAAGTGAGTCCTATGATCCTACTTTTACAAACTTGTTGTCGATATTGCAGGGTGGCATAATTGGTTGTTGCTGAAAGAAACCAAAAAAAACAAACCATAAGCCCCCTTTGATAAGAACATCTGCTACATGAAGGAAGTGTATATGACAGGCTTCCTTTCACTCTTGAAAACTGTCCGTGCTTCCAGTGCCATGCATAAATGCCCAGTTCAGTACACCAAAGTGACAGGTGAGCAATGCTCAGTGGGTAGCGGTATGGAAATGCTGCATGTAGGACTGCGCTCTTGAGCTCACTTGCTGGTAATGAGCCTGCAGACATGTAGAGGAGTGGCAGGGAGCAGGGCCAGCTCCTCAAACTGCCTAACTCTGCTTTCATCGGCCTGCTTTCATCAAGCTCAAGTGCCACAGCTATTAGACCTTTGTGCAACATTGAAGGGGGGGGAAGTTGAATGTGCCAGCGCGGTTGGCTAGGTTACTTCCAAACTGCTTCCCACAGCAGCTCTTTGATTAAATACTCAAAATGATGATTAGCCTTAAGGATTTTGATGCCTTAAACATGCAGAATTGGTGAATGTGGTCCATTACTAGCGCTGTTTTTCTTGAGATATGCTTTGCTTAACAACCCCCACAACATGTGGCGTGACATACAGATGTGAAAGCAAAAAGCAGTTCACCCGTAAGTGTAACTCCAGTTGTAGCTTCATTATACTATAATGGTAAAAGGCTTAATGTCTTTTGTTACTGATGAATCGAATGAGTGAGAAGAGTTGCTCACATGAGTCAGCGGCTTGTAAAGGCACATGAACGTGCAAATTTAGATCTTCCTCTTCTGCTTTTGAATGGACCGGGTTACTCACCACCTGTGGACGCTCCTGCAGAACTCTCAACACTTCTGTTGTCCACAGTTGTCTCTTTGTTGAAATGTTTTCTCTCTCTTTTTTTGTTTGTTTTGCATTAATCAGCACTTGTCTGAGCCTTCTTGAATCTGAATGTCACGGTTCCAGTGTGTTCCATTTCCCGCAGAGATTCAGACTCTTATTGTATCTTTGGCACCTGTAAACTGTAACAGCAGTCTTGACGGGTGTCAGTGCTGTGGCAGAGGCGGCACGTGGTTTTCTTTCTAGATCAGGATCCTTTCAAAGAAAGAAACAAAAAAAAAACCACTAAAAAAAACCCCACTCAAAAGATGCCACGAAAGACGCAGAAGTGGGGACACAAAATGTATTGAACGGAAATGACCAGGGGTTGACGATGGAGCTCTTGCCAGAGAGGAGTCAGTGAGTGAGTGGCAGGTGGCCTGGCCCAAGGGACTCCTAATGAAGAGTCTGCCTGCCTGCTTATCGATCCAGCCCACATCAGCTGATCTGATGCCTGGCAGACAAGGGGAGCCTTTAATGGGCACCCTGGGCCACACACACACACACACACACACACACACACACACACACACACACACACACACACACACACACACACACACACACACACACACACACACACACACACACACACACACACACACACACACACACACACACACACACACACACACACACACACACACACACACCTCAGTATTTGCGTGTTGACGTCCTTGTAAAACATTATGTTAATGAAGGTAAAATTTAGCAGATGTAGTAAATGACTGTGACTTAACGTAATATACTACCAAGCATTTACGCACATGCAGTTCATTCTATATATAAAAAGCTGAATAAAGGAGTGAGTGTTTCCTCACAGGTGCTCCACATGATACACTGAAGTAATTAACATCCAATCATGCTTTGCGGGATGTGTAAACATGCTGAGCACTCCTGGTTGATTCTGATTTTCCATCAGGATTACAAGACAAAATGATGGTTCATTGTTGTGACGCAGAGGACAGGTGATTCAAATGTGTGTGTATGTGTGTGCATCACTGGTCACAAGCACACATCGGATGATTACAATCCCTGTCCAGTGGTATTTAGGTCAGAAAAACATCAGACTATACCTTCCTCAGGTGACTAAATTGTTGCTTACATTCGGATCGACATTGTCACAGAGAGTTAGACCAATAACATAAGGGTTGCAGTGCATGATGCTGTCAAATTACTTGAAATCAGATTGAGAATTCCATGATGTGACACCCTGTGGTGGTACACAAATACAGTATGTGGAAACAGCAGCACCAGGCCACTTGATCTCTAATGTGAGGATACTTGGCCTGTTCATCTTTCCAGTGGAGTTGTACAGACTGTAATGCTGAGGTGCATTGAAGTTGTTGTGGCAGCTTGTTGAGGCCTTTAACTTCACAAAGAAAGAGACTTTGTTTTGTTGTTCTTTCCTTCTGTATAAACAGGTATGATTCACTTGTCTTTAGTGTTGGACCTCTGCTGTTACAGCACATGAAAAGACGGGGTGGAAGAGACAACAGCTGTCTGACAATAACTCTGTCCTCTGCGGCACGTCGGTGGACTTTTGTCTCAACTTGCAGATAAAAAGACACACACACACACACACACACACACACACACACACACACACACACACACACACACACACACACACACACACACACACACACACACACACACACACACACACACACACACACACACACACACACACACACACACACACAAACACACACACACACACACACACACCTCTGGCATTCCAGATGCTCCTTCCAGCTCATTATTTCTGGGACTGTCAGTGTGTGGCTCGTTGTGTTGGTTGGGTAATGCATCTTAAGCCCAGCTATCAAATATGAATGAAGCACCGACTTCCTCATCTATCTTTCATGGCTTTCATTTGTTAAGCTATTTGCCTGGAAAAATATTTTTGGATGTTTTTCTTACTGTTGTGAATAATGTGCTCCAACGTGAGTATAGACAGTCTATTAAAATCTGAACATGCCACACTGTGTAGTGAGAATGTAATCTTTCACAAGGTATTTGAATGTAATATCTCTCTGAATATATCTTTATTCTTCTTATTCTTAATAAAATAAGTGTCTAAAAAAAATTTGCACTGCTTGTGTGACATCATGATATAGACTGAATAATACATCCATCTACAAAACTGTGCTGAAGAGTGTGAATGCAATTCACGGTGTATTTATCTGTGTGTGATCTTGTGCTTTTCAATTATTTTCAGTGGTTGTGTATACTATCTCCATTTGTACGGTTGTGTGTACGCACATGTATTTACGTACGTGATCGTCGTTTGCCTTTTAATAATTTTTCATGCATAAATGAAAGCACAGAAATACGAATGCATACATTTTGTATGTGTTCTATATTTAAACATGTTTGCATACCCAGTTATATCTCTTCCATTTAAAAAGAGAACATCACTGAATACTTGTTATGTAACGCCTGAGATAAAGCTGTCAATATGTGCACAAAAGAACACCACAGAGAATTAAACATGTATAAATATAACTCGGGATATAATCAACAAAAAAACCCACCCTGGAGCTTTTTGTCTGCAAAAGTGGAATATGATTATTGGATCATCAAATGGAAATTTACCATAAATAAGGATACAGTTTGTATTTCTGACCACTTTTATACTTATACTGAACAAAGTGGGAATGCGAGAGCACTCGAATCAAAATAAGCCTCCAATTGGCTGTCGTGAAGATTTTGTCATGTGTGGCATATTGCCGGTAATCCAGATTTCAGCGCAGGTCTTGAAGGCGTGCCTCTGGATGAAAGCTGTCTCTGTTCAGATCAGAAGGGTCGCGCTTCATTCGAAAACGCATACAGGACTCCGGAGATTAGCCAGTGCATCTGCATGAAGTGCGTGTAGACACAACGCTGCATTTAGCAGTTCACATCGCTAAAGAAGCCGTCAACATGCAATCCACAAACGATCAATGATCGGTATACATGATGCTCAGAGAGCTCGCCTATCTTTTCCATTAATATCATCACCAGCAAAGAGAACTCGAAACAATTTCCCCAAGTGCTTTTCACTCCCAACGTTGAGCCACCTTTATCACAGACAGCCACACCAATCAGCTCACCCATATATAAATCATCCAATGGCTTTTACCCTCTTTAGCGCGCACGCCTCTTTGTCTCTGCAGATGGAAAGAGGTTGTGTATAATTAATGCTGTTGGGGTAAGTTGAGGTGGGAGGTCTTGAAAACTCTGCCGTCCACCCTGTCTGTCTCCGAGCATGTGCGCTGCAGGGCAGCACGTGTACATGCATCCACATCTGTCATTAACTTGACCCAGAGAAATGCCTCCAGATTCTTTTCCCATGCAGCTTTTTTTTCTTTTTTTCCTTCAATCCTCCATCGAAGACTCCCCTCAGTTCCTGATTTGAACTTTTCACTCTCCTTGCCATGCTCTCTTCCTCTCTTTCACCCTCCTGAAAAGAATCACTTTGAGAATCACAGTTCGAGCTAAGCTTTCATGTGCGGAGGCAGGGCCCTGCATCTGCCGAATGCGTGAGAGTGCATCTGAGAGCTTTCTCTTTTTGGCTGTGTGTAAAGCCTGTGAGCATGTCTGTGTAACTCAGTAGACTAGTGGTAGCTTCTGTGTGTATGTGGCTCTTCATACCCACTAATTAGAGTGACAGTTTGTATTAATAGTTTAGGGCTAATGTGCAATAGCGTGTCTCCGGCTTTTTTACTTGCTCGTTTATCGCACTCTCTTGCCACCTCCGGCCCTAATTATCGAGCCGATGTGACATCGGACCACTAAAACAGAGACGACACATTGACATATTGTCACTTTTGACTGGACCTCTTTGAAACCCCAGGTTATGTACTGTGGCCCACACACTTTATTCTATTCCTTCAGCATGTCTGATAACACCACATAGAACATGGAATTGTCTTTTCATGAATTTAAAATGAATTGGAAACAGAATTTGTGTCCAAGTCGTTATAGGCATTTCATAGTTCACCGTATCAGATTATACACGTGCGGAACTCTACAGAAGATCTCGTCTTTCAGCCTATTTTTACCTCCTCCATGAAAGGGGTGTTCTGATTTTTTTTCCCTGACATAGATTGCCATAAAAAGGATGCACTGACTATAAATCACACGCGGCATACATCAAATGGAAGCTATTTTGTGGATCTATGTTTTCGCTGTGTTCCTTGTCTAAGCGCAGGCACTTCTCGGTTTTTTTCTCAGCACAGACCGTTGCATAGATCGCACATACAATATACTCACACACGATGCTTATATAATACTTGTATTCTTTTGGCAAACAATAAAAAGAACAGTGCACAATGACAAGAATAAGTATTCCAAAGAAGATATTCCGTTATCTGGGAAATTATATTTGCTTGACATACACAATCTGAACGTCCTCTCACTTTTAATCTGGTTACATTCAACCTACAGGCGTGTGGAATTGCTGTTAAAATGATCAGCCTTGCTGTGGAGCAGCTACGCTGCAGATGACGTTGGAAACGTTCATTGTAAGTGTGATTATGTAAGACACAGTTCTTGCTATTACTAGGACTTGACAGTAATCAAAATAGTGTCCTCCCACAGCACAGCCGCAACTGAAGCTCTTTTGAAAGCAGTGGCCTAGTTTGTACCGTCTCTTCTCATATTCTTGATTTAATTTCAGAATGGAATTAGAAAGGCTATGATAACCCCTCTTGACCAGGCCAAGAGCAGCGTGCTCATTCAAGATTATCTCTTCATAGTGCACGGCAGAGGACCACCTTTGAATCAAGAAACATTCAGTGAGTTTTTTTTCCCCCCTCTATGTTCTGACACATAGAGGAATTCACAGCACAACAGGGAACCCCCTGCTGTGGCCATGTCAGACTGGAAGCCTCTTTCTTCTACAGTATCATCGGTCCGCCTGTCGGCAAGCTCACCGCAGTTTTTGCCGCTCATGTTTTTGCCTCTGACACTCTCGCTGTGAGGATTATATTCAAGTCACACAGCTGAGAATATTCCTTAACGACACAGCCGCCACACTCTGAAAACCCCTGTAGGTCAAAAGCAACAGCTCCTGCTGGTTTGTAGACGGTATCTGATATTTCATTTATTTGGAATGAATGAATAATATTCACTTTGCATCGACTCTTTTCAAAGTCGAGGCTTGCTTTGTCAAAACAAACAAAATCCTGAAATGACGCCTGCTTTTGCAATGGAATGTAGTCACAAACGTGCAGATTCTTTTTAAATGATAATAAGAAAATTGAGCTAAAACAATGTGATGAACCTATAAACATGTCTCATCAGTTGGGAAGCATTTTCATCACATTATCAGAAAGGTGGTATATAAATAGAGATTGATCCATGGAACACATATCATGAGTCTCCATGTGTTAACAAATGAAAGAAACTTAATCTGTAAAGATCCGTGGGAGCTGAGCAGAATCTCTACACTAAATCTTACTGAAGGAAAAGATTAGATCATTTGAAAACAAAAGCATCACAGCTCTACATGGAAACAGCATTATTTAATGTGTGCACAATCTTTAAAAAGCAGCAATCTTTCACTTTTTCAAATGCTTGATTATCTTGAACACGAGCTCTATCCGGCTTCTTTATAGTTCCATCCCATTTAACCAGGCCTTGCTTGTAAAAAGGATCTCAAACAACTAAAATAAAGGTATTACCTTTAGGAGCACATGGGGTTGGAGTACAGCCTAGCTGACTATGGATGAAGGCAGCATACACATCGGACATGTCTCCAGTCAATCATATGGCCATGTTAGAGGAAGCAATTAACCTCAAATGCATGTTTTTAGACTGTGGGAGAGGAGCAGAGTCGCCAACATAATGTCATGTATTGGGGGATAGTAAGGCCAGAGTGCTGACCGGTAGACCACCATTCAGTCCAGTGAGTTTAGTTTCAAAACTTGTTATATTAAAGAAGTACAAGTGGTCCTGATATATTCAGAGCAAGATATTGTACATGGTAAATGCATTACAACACATATTTCATTCTTTCTCATTCCATAGAAACACATTTCTACACGGTTAAGACAAATCCTGGAAATTAGGTGATCTTACTGTTGCTTATGGTGCGTTCATTAAGCTGAGAAATTCTAAAGTTCCCATACGGAGCACTCCAATTTCGCATTTAGAGAATTCAGACAAACACAAAAGCAAGTAAATGAAAAGGCAACACAGGACGCATGTGCGTGTAAATTCGTTTTTGTGAAAGACAATTCGTCCGCATTTACAAATAAAGAAAAAGCGTCATATTTGCAGCAAGCTTGCTGTGTCAGCTTATGTGTATTGAATTTGTATTGTTACAAGTCTGCGTTTGACAACTCTGTACTTGTATCTCCTAGAGTAGGTATGTAGTTATAAAATACTACTTTCTAGTCTAGATGCACAAATGCAGATATGAGGATTCGCAGTGGCCAGTTTTCAGGCTTGACAGATTTATTTTTCCCACTAGGAAGTGGAATATCTTTTATAAAAGCACCAGTAATATCACTTACTTGTCATTACATTCAACAGTTTTATGTCAGAAATTAGAAAACTGACAAAAATTATGGTAACTGTCTTAGCCACATTTTCTATAATTGTCTGGGAGACAGATTGTTTTGAATTGTTGTAATTGCGTATATGAAAGAACCCTTTTAGTGTTTTTTTTTATTTTTTTGCTAAAAGTACTGACCCTGTAGTATCATTATATTGTATTTACAAAAATCCAAACCAAAATCTGGCCTAATGTAATTCAGCCAAACTACAGCGTCTTTGGTGATAAATACAAAATAGGGGAAATGTGTCTTTGAAAAGGGATGATGACTGAGCACAGCCTGGTGTTGTGCATTGTTACTCGATTAGCCTAATGGACACTTAGTGGAGCGAGCAGATAATTAATGTTAATGTTTGAAAAGGCAAATGGCTGCTATTGTACCATTACTTCTTCACTAGGTCTGTGCATTTAATGTACGTAAAGTAGTGATTAGGTCCCACCAGGCGTTTAAGTTGCAACTCCCACATGACTGTCTTGGCCTGGACAAACTTTACTCATGCCAGAAAATGTATTGACATTTCATAGAAAGTGTAAACATGTAAATACATCTTGAAAAGATTAGATTGAATTGATTTTCCTTAATTAATAATTGATTTTTGCACTTGCACCCATTTCTGCATTGCATTATCAGACATTAATCCAAGGGTGGAGTAATTAGTAAAACTGGCTCTTATTCCTTTACAACCAGGTAAAGTCTACTTTAACTGAACTCCACACAGGATTTAGTGACAGTTCTTGGTTTTTTAAATACTTATTTATCGACCTTGATTATGGACCAATTAATATCATCTATAATAACTGATTTCAGCTGTGTTGATACACATACATTTGAACTGAATATGCTAATCCCAGTCAATCAGGCAGTGTCCTGCTGCCAGTTCGTTTATCTTTTATCCTCCATCTACCGACCTTTTATACTGGTTTATCTAACTTTGCATCACAAGGTGCTGGCGCTGATCCCAGTTGAATAATGGGCAAGGCGGGGGACACCCTGGACAGGTCACCAACATAGAGAGACACACACACACACACACACAGACACACTCACAATCACAGCTAAAGGCAATTTTTTTTTTTTATCATCAATTGTTTTTGTTCAATTAAATTGAATCCTTTTACTGAGACAAGAGTGAAACAAACAGCAAAACTGTGCCATAATTTGTGGTTTGGATGATTTGATAAAGAACCAGTTGATGTTGACTGTTCATTCACGAGGATAGTTAGTTCTCCTACAGACAGATACACAACATACAATAGCTACATTGGAGTTCACAATGGTGAATTATTTCAGGTTTTGACATGAGACAAGACTAAATACAACAACATAAATGAAGCTTTTGAAACATGACATAACAATTAGAGGATCTTGCCACATTTGTCCTGAATAACATTCAAATGTCTGATGTTTAAATTGTAATCAGAATTCTTATAATTGCCCATCTGCACTCTGTGTGTAGGGATATGATAAAAATGTTTTCGACATTTAGTCACTCATTCCAGTGCAGACTGCTCTCTGTTCATAGGTGTGACATGAAGTAGTTATGGTAAAAAAAAAAAAAGAAAAAAAGAAAATGTCATTAGGTCGATTCTGCACCAAGAAGTCCAACAATGGCCAATGTGAATCATCCCTCTTCTCTCCTGGGGGGTATTTTGTAGTTGACAGTCTGCAGTGTTTTCATGTTTTCCATGCTCACAAAGCATGTGATTTTTCCTCTTTCTTGCATGGAACATGCCTCTGCTGAAGAATTGCCCTCCAACTTGTTGGTATGCATGGAATTTGCAGGGCTGTGACTCTAGATTCTGAAAGCAATTATTCAAATAGCTGCCACTGTAACTGGCAGGGCAGGCGTGTCGAGAACAAGGGAGAGAAACATCTCGGAGATCCATAGTAAAATGCACCCTGCTGTATGGTGGTGTCACTTCTGTGTTTCAAGTTGAAGTCCTGTGTCCTCGGCCTGGTATTTTAAGATCGGTCATGTGTGACATGACTTTGAATTTCAGCATTGATCTAGGCTGAATGAAGTTCCATGCTGTCGCTCACCTTTGGTACTGAGAAGAGAACACTGAAAGTTGGTTACTTGAGAATGACTAAACAAATTGTTGCACTTGGTCTGAATAGTGAAATGATGATAGATCAATCCGCCCTCCCTCCTCTCTCACACTGCAGAGATATTACCCAAAGCAGTTGACTGGTGAGATGGAGCATGATGATTAGAGAAGCATTTCTGTGAACGATGAATCAAGTTGATTATTTATCCATCATTCCTTTCAGATGCCTTTTCATTCTGTAAACAAGCCACTAAGGATGTCAACTGGCCTTTCTTTGGTTGGCATACAGATATGAGGTCTGAAATATAACAGCATCTGAATTTTATTTTATTTTTTTTTCATTTATTCTGTTCTGAATACCAGGCATTTAAAATTCATGGGGCATCTTGTGGCGTATTGTCTGAGTTTTGGTGAGGGATGTCCTCAGGCCACCCCATTAATCTCTATTAAACAGGAACAATGTCAGCCACCCGTGTGTGTGTGTGTGTGTGTGTGTGTGTGTGTGTGTGTGTGTGTGTGTGTGTGTGTGTGTGTGTGTGTGTGTGTGTGTGTGTGTGTGTGTGTGTGTGTGTGTGTGTGTGTGTGTGTGTGTGTGTGTGTCTGCATTGAGCATCCGGTGTTTGGCTGCATAATTCTATGAAATCAAGTAATCTTTCTATTTGTTTCCCATTGTTTGTAAAATGCAAGCAATGAACAAGTTCAATATTATCAAATAAACCCTTCATGCAGGTGGAAAAGAAGCTATATAAGTTGCAACAAGTCACTGAATCCATTCATCAACATAATCATTTCACTGTGGCTTTATACTACACAAGTAAGTTCTAATTAGGGGTTATATATTAGCCTGACATGTTTAGTGATGAATGTAGGTTGTGAGACAGTGATTGAAGGCTTAATGAATGAGTCATAATCTGAAATGAAATGGCCATTTTTATTTTTGAAACATCAAAAGGGATTAACCAGACAAATAGCAATTCTAAATGAGCAGAACATGATGTCAGTTTTGAGCATTAGAAAACAACAAATGATGCTGACATCAAATTCTCCTTATGTGATCAAACCTGGAATTGCTTGTAGTTACTGTTATGAAAGAAAATGCAGTATTTTGTAAATACAGCACAGATTTAGCCAGCATTTCCCCTCAACTGTAGTTTTGTCACCTTTTACTTTGCTGCTGAAAATGTTCTTCTGCTTGACACCCATTATCTTCCCTCTCACATTTGTCATCTGAGGCTTCCTTGGTATTGGAGAAATGTTTTGAACAGGGAAGGATGTTGTTTAGTGCAAAACAAACAGATGGGATGACAACCTGACCTACTTCTTCATCTGGTCTTCTCTGAATAGAAAAGAAGGATAACTATCAAGAAGGGAATGGAAATAGGGTCATGTGAATTAATATATAGAACACAGCAGGCAACATGTTATCTGCTATTGAATAGCTTCTTCTGTATATGCTTGCGCATTGTACTTGCCACCTGGTTGCCACTTGTTTATGTAAAATTACATTATGTTTCAGATATATCTATTGATCTATTGACGCAAGTTATGACACTAATCCACCTCAACCAAGACAATATTGGAAAATATTACATTCTGATTGATGTCTGATTTGGAAATAATCTTTTAAATAATGTGCTTGTCAGAGAGACAGACAAAACAACAACAACAAACAAAATAAACAAATACTCCAGTGATCCTCCGGGGCTGGAGCTATTCCTTTGTGAGTTGTGCACATGAAGCTGCTTGTCCCTCTGATGAATGACCTGTGTTTTAAGAATCTGTGAGGGTCAGCTCTGCCATGTCAACCATGGCAGCTTCATGCGTTAAGTCCCTCATCAAGATAAAGGAAATTGATTCTGTCGGGAGGGTGAGATGAAAATGGGATCAGGGATGTCTGCCCTGCTGATATTTCTTTTCACGTACAATGCCTGCTTTTTGATAACGATGCAGTCTGCACAGTGTATTCCCCTGACCAAATAAAATTCTTGGTTTCATTTAATACCACAGCTTATGCTGACATTATCCTCTACAAGATGATTAAAATTACTTTCAGCTGTCACCAGATGACACATCAAAAGTCCCTGTGTTTTGTCATATTTTGGACATCAACTTGAACAATTCATCATTCATGCAAAGCTCTTTTTCATGGCATGGGAAACATTGAACAATGCTGTTATTATTCACACCTGTGGCCATACAAGTGTCACATTCCTTCTCATTTTAAATAACGAAAATGCATTACATCCCCATTTGTGCTCTCATTCACACTTTTTTTTTTTTTTAAAACAACACCCTTGCACTGACTGTAATCACATGTGATGTAATTGCGGAGGTCAAACTGTATATACCTCAGTTATGAAATAGGTTTGCAGCTGATGACTTGAAAGGCCTTCATATTTTTTTCCCACATGCGGAGAACAGTTACCCCCTGGCAGCATATTCTCTTCTCTTCCCACGCCTGTTTAACAATAACATGAAATGTGTTGCAGACTATTGCAATAATTGCCTGTTTTTTGGACCTCTGTGCTGCAAGCAGGAAGTAATCTTTGTGCAAAGGGGCATGGGTGAAAATGTGTGTGTAGCCTGACCTGGTGAAGTACAGGTAATGGGCTAATGTGCACATGTTAAGTGAAGCAGAGGAAAAGCTCAGTTGTGCTGATCCACAGTAATGTACTGTCTGTACACTTCAGAACCATGGACAGTGAAAAGGCTCCTGAGCGCAGGCAGTGACCAGAGAGCTGTCCATGGTCCTGAAATCCAGTCCCAGTGTTTCCAAACTCGATTATTATGACACATCAGCTATAGTCTTGGACCACAGAATGGTTAGTCATGTAGCAGGAAGGTCAAGGGGTTCAAGTGCAGGCTGAGCTTGTCTGTTTGGAGTTTACATGTTCTCCCTGTGCATATGTGGATTTTCTCCAGGCACTCCAGTTTTTGATCACAGTCCAAAAACATGCATTTGAGATTAATTAGTGATTCTAAATTGGCCGAAGGTGTGAATGTGACTGGCCATCTGTCTCTCTGTGTTTGCCCTGTGGTAGACTGGCGACCTATTCACGGTGTATCCCACTGTCACCCAGAGTCATCTGAGATAGACTCCAGTCCTCCACAACTGATGGGACATGGGGTTAAGTCTTGACCTTGAGTGTGGGAGACCTATATGTACAAATCCCAGTTATCACAAGAGGGACATTTGTCCTATAAACTTGCTATATGTTGAAAGTTGCAATTACCCGGTGACCACAAAGGAACAGCAAAATAAACATTGATTGCTGAATTAATTTAAGGACCATGAACACTTCATCGGACAATTTGAAAAAAAAAACAGAGTACACTTTGTTAACCTGTGAGGTCACTGTTTGAGAGTTTGGGCACGGAGGCATCATATAATCATGTCTTCTAGAGACTTTGATTATTTGTATGATGCATATTTGAGAGGAGCAGGAGACCTTTTTCCTTTTTCTCTCTGGGATGAAGCTCACACAGTCAGCTGCTGTGTTTTATCAGCTTGGCGATGTACCTGCAGGTGCAGCAGGTACATGGTTCTGGACGGGGAGTCACAGCAGCTGTCTGCGAGAGCACGCTCATCCCGAGGATGAGAATCACTAATGAATGACTAAAAATATAGCTTTGGAGGATTTGTTTTTCTTTTTGATGCTACTGCAGGACATACCAGCAAATCAAATTGATATATATATATATATATATAGCCTATATACATATACTAGCATACACATGTCTGAATCGTCGTCTGTCTGTTCTCACATAAAAGACCAGTAAATCACCCTTGGCTGACGAGTCTGCCCTGCCTAAAGCCTATGCAGCCTTTCCACCACGGTGCTATATCCATCGCCCTCCTCCCCTCCCTCCCTCGTTTCCTCTCCTCCTCCACATTCAGTGCTCCCTCTTGCGCGCGCGGTGAGCAGCAGCAGCAGCAGCAGCAGCTCCTGCGCTCCTCTGACGCACCATCGGAGATGAGCATCCCAGTCCCACGGGCTGTCAAGGCACACTCTCTCGACATCTTCCCCCTTGGACCTCTGCAGCCAAGCGCACAGCACCAACTGCGTTTGTTTTTAGCCTGATCTGCGCATCCATCGCACATCTCGAGGGTTGTCTGACTGAAGCCTGCTGCTGTTTGGAAGGGGATGCCCACAGTTGGCAGAGGCTGGGAATTTACTTCGGAGGCTATTTTTTGCATCCGCAAGAACTGTCAGCAAGAGTGATTGATTGCTGTGTACACTTGCGGGGTTCCTCTCCTTGTTTTCGGAGCATCCATCACAACATTCTTGTGCGTAAGTGGTTTGAATTGCAGGTGAAGCAGGCGTTTGGATGACGGACACCGAGACGCAATAGATCTTCATCTGCAACACGAATCTTTGCGCCCTTGGAATATTCGTACAGGGTAGGAAAATATTGTCTCAGTTTGCAGTGTCAATCCCGACGAGTTTGCCCACTGCAGGGGCTGCTGCGGCTCTCGTATCCGTTGTGTTTTGAAACACGGTTTCCTTGACGGACGGGCGTCTGAGCATCCCGGACGAGCCCGGATTTGCAATGCCCGAGCAGTGAGAGCGCGGCGGGATTTGATTTGGTCACCCTTCAAGGTAGCATGGCTCCAGCCCGGAGGGACTGCAGCGGCTGGGAGATGTTCCTCCCGACGGGATGCCTGCTCCTCTCTGTTTTGCTTTTTCACCCTGCACTGGCCAAGGTGTGCAACGACCGCACCAAACACGGACAGGACAACAGCTGGTTCGCGAGGGACGGGGAAAACTTGCCCATCATGGTCCTTATGCCCATGAACGAGTCGGCCCTGATGAGCAGCATCAGCCAGGGGATCGAACCAGCGGTCCAGCTCGCCATCCAGCACATACGGGAGTCCAGGAAGTACTCGTTTTCACTCATCACCAAAATCTACGACACCGAGGTAAATGTGCAGACTAGATCCTCTCATTAAGCTGGTTTGCATATGGTGTGTATGTATTTGCACGCGCGCTTCGCTGCGTGCACGTGTGGATGGTGCGCGCATTGCCCCGCAGCGCTCTGCACGGTCCAACTGGGGGAAACGGTTTGGTATCTGCGCAGCTTCCTTGTGCGTGGACGTGTTTTTCACCGTGAAGTCAACTGATCAAGCCTATTTCTTAAACGATTACCCGGTTTATCCCTTCATCTCCAGCCTGAGCTCGTCTATCTGCCAGCACATTTAAATATAAGCTGCCATCAAAGGGAACTTACTGCATTACTCCTCAGGAAAAGACCCTTGTCTTTGGTTTTAAGGTTACCGCAATCCCAGGATGATAATCACTTCAAATCAATGAAAATGCTGCATTGACTTTATTTTCCCTCCCCTAGCCAGTCTTCACTTTATAAGCTGCATTTTCAGTCACGAATCAGTGTTTCTTTCTAACGATTACAGGGCTGGTCCTCATCAAGCCTGAAGATGGCGGTAACTGGATGTACGATTCTTTTTTCCTTTTTTTTTTTTTTAACCCAAATCCTGGCACCCTTGAAAAGAGCTGAACAACGTTCAAGCTCCAAATTAAGATCTATTTATTTGATAACACTAACAACTCCAGTTTGAAGTCCTCTTGAAGTTTAGCCATTGGTAAATCTCTGCAAGTACTGACAGTGTTGTCTCCTCCACAATCTATTTATACCTAAAGTGTTTGAATCAGTCAACAGAATTCAATGTTTTTAACCCCTCAACATGCTGCTCAACCATTTGCTAGAGCATTTTGGCTTGTTCAAAAAAATTCAGGTTCATTTTTAAAGAGACTGTGTACCTCAAATAGTCAAATGTCTTGAATAGACTCCAAGTTTGGTGAAAAGGATTCAAGTTTAGTTAAAAGAAAAAAGTCTGAATTTAGTTTGAAGACTTTGGGTCTGGATCAGAGAATCCCCGGGTCAGACCAAGGACCTATAGGTCGGCTTTTCAAAAGTCCATGTGTTTCAAACAAGTCGTCTAGGTTAAGAGTCCTGGTGAGGTATGAAACAAACCAGATGGAATTAAAAGACTCCAAGCCAAGTTCAAATCAGAGTCTATTATAAATAGTCAAGGAGACGGTTTCCGGAAGTCGAGCTCCTCGCTTTACTATCCAGGTTCAAGTTTAAAGAGTTATCTGTTTTAAACAGCTCAGATCTGGTCTGAGCAGCTGTGATGTGATACTTTAATATAAAATCTCTAAAATTCTAATAATTTGACGCATTTGCCCAATAATTTCTACTGCAATGTCTAAATAATTTTTATTTGTCTATGTGAGCTCAGATGAGGTCACGGGAGTTTAGAATGGTATAGCCATAATGTGTTTTGAAAACACTACCCACTTCAATCAATGGTAACTAGAATGAACACTTTAGGTCACCAGTTAATCCAAGTTTGTCTCACTAAGCCATCCAGGGTATCCCATCCCCGCTGTGTCTTAGAAAGCAGTAATTCTTTCACTTGTTCCAGCACAACACTCGTTCAGTATCCTATACCACAGGTACATGTGTGTGAAAGAGCACACAAATCTCCGTTGACAGGGGTAAACCCTCCGAAGCGGCATGCACTCAGACCGTGGGATTAATATGCTGTTATGAGCGTTATGATTTTTCTCCTCTATTCCCTGAGAGAGAAAGATGAGCTGGAAGCAAGAGGTCAGTGGGCCAGGCTGACATCAGCTTGGTGGGAGTGTCTGACAGGGATGCCAGTTTTCTAATACTGCCAATCAATGGGACCTCATGAGAACAGTGTTATTTGATGACATTGCGGTCAAAGGCTGAACTTGGTTACACAGTGGCATCGCGGATGCCAACTCCATGATATTTCACTCTGCTTTTGTATACAGGCCAGCAGAAAAATACAAGCTCTGATCGTGTGTTTGGAAATTTCCTAATACAAATATTGGATGCCCCTTCTCTTTGATGTTATTTTGTTTGTGAGAGACGAACACATAGTTGTTGCTACACAGTGTGCTGTGTTATGAGGAACATTTGCCCTGTGGTGGCATGCTATTCATGGCAGTAATAGATTTAAAAAAAAAAAAGAAAAGAAAAATGAAGATAAAAAAAAAAAAAAAAGAACATAGCAGAGCAAGGACTGAAAAATACTCATAGTTTGTGGTATATTTACAAGTGAAATCATCTTGCACTTTTTGATATGGTTAAAGTCAACGAGGGACCACAGAACACTGCACAAGTACAAACAGCGGTGTGCTGCAACTGAATATTACTGTTTTATATTTACAGAGATTATGAGAAAACCCGAGCCTTTAGGGAGAGAAATATGGTACAATATCATCTTATGATACGAGAAGCTCTTCTTGTGTTTCTATATCAGATGAAGTGGGCTGAAGTACTGTAAGTGTTTCAACAATCATGGGTATTTATGGATGGGGAAGACCTTTTCTCGTTACAGGCTTATCGTTGTGATGGATACAATATTGCTTTTGGAGCCAGTGGCATGTTTACCAAAGCAATAATGTGAAGTTAGCAATGGCTGTGCTTATAACGGTTTACCATACATGTGTTCTTTGCCATGTAATCTTTAACACACACACACACACACACACACACACACACACACACACACACACACACACACACACACACACACACACACACACACACACACACACACACACACACACACACACACACACACACACACACACACACACACACACACACACACACACACACACACACACACACACACACACACACACACACACACACACACGAGAGCCTTCCACATACCACATGCTTATGTCAGAAAACAATGCATGCATGAGTGCATTTGTTGCAGCGAGCAGCAGGCCAAATGTGTGTCCATGTGTGATGTTTGTACATGTATGTGTGTGTGTCTATGGGCACTGGGATTTAGCCTGGCAGATGTAAGTAATCAGTCCCTGAGCAGAGGCTCTTTATCCCTTTATCCCCTGTCAGTGGAGCCATGGGTCGACGGAGCAGGTCCAGTCCAGCCCCCTTGTGGTGTGGAACTGGGTGGTGAGGCAGATGATGGGGGTGCTGTGCCGCTCGGGGGTGTCCATCATGGTGAGAAGCATGAGAACGGAGGCCAGTTACTCCGTTTTCTGAAGGCTGAAGGAGCAGCTGCTGGAAGTGGAGCAGATGTGCCGACGTTGAACGCCTGGAGATGGGGATCTAATGCGAGTTGGTGTGAAACTAGTCCGATCAGGCTGAGACTGAACTCCTGCGATGTTTCAACAATAAAAGCATTAAAGCAGGGTGAGGCAGTTCCAGATGAGAATACATCATTGCTTTTAAAACCAGAGAGTTTGAGGTAGAAAAGAAGCAGGATGGATTATCAACTTAGCGGTGGAGCAGGAGTTGGTCCTTCACTGCAGCTCTAGATGTGCAAGTGTGAGTTTTAGTGTAACCAAGGACTGATACTGTAACTCTGCAGGCTTAGAGGATCAAAGCTTTGGAGAGGACAGGAAGCACTGGAAGAGGATGGAAGGGAGACTTTGGGCAGTGAGAAGGTTCTAGGCTAAGCTACGCTAGTTCACCGGCTTATGGGATGAGTGGCAGGCCCTTGAGAGGGGCTACTGAGGAGAAGATCACAGTTTTGGCAGAATAGTTAACAGTGGTGGTAAGTTCTTGAATAAATTAACATCCTATATACTTTGGGAAAATTAAATCAGGCTTCAAAACCAGCGAGGGGGAGCCTGCTGCTCCACTTGTTGGGATTGTAATACTAAAAAAAAGATTAAAACATTTTTTTTTCACTGCATATACCGTATACTTTTAATGTAAACCTTTTAAAGACAAGTTCATAGAATAAAACAACTGTAATGATGCCATTCTCTTGATGTCTTTAAACCCAGTGTGTTAAACTGAGAATCCAGTCTGAGGATTCTGAGCAGAGGCTGGAGTTCTTGAAAAGTGTCTACTGGAAATTAAAAACAAAACAAAAAAAAAAACCCTTCCAAAGCTCAAGACAAAGCATGACACTTCAAGGCCTACAGTACTTGACTACTGCCACCGACTGTAATCCATAGACGCGCCATGACTTCATTTTATGAACTGCACCCTTGAATGTGAAGAGATATTTGTTAGTGCTCACAAGTGAGACAAGGCTGTGGGCAAACTTGTGCTACCCTGGAGCCGAGCTAAGCAGGAAAAGTATCATTTTATTCCTGTTTGCATTTTGACCATCTGTCCAAATGATGCGTCAGGGTTCAGGTGGCAGCGTTTATACACTTCCAAATGTATTAATCTAAAGCAGCAATCATACTCAAGTTCCTCTTAATTGGAGGAAACCCGACAAGTGTTAAGAGGCCTTCAAGGACAGAGACTGCTGTAGAATATCAAGATACATGACGGAAGACGATGACATTTAAATACATCTGCTAGAGCTGAACATTTTACCTATTAGGGTTGTCATTTGATTAAAAATGTATGCACAGATTGGAGCTTATATTGAAATTATTCCAACACCACAAAATGGTTCGTCATATTCATAAAAATGCCGAGATGGTTTTGTGACACTCACCCTTTCTTCTATTTTATGCTAATAAAGAGAATGAATAATTACAGCGCAGGTTCTTTGTAATCCCCCAGAGTTCACAGCTTTGTCTTTTGCACTGATGGACTGTTTGATTTACAATTTAATTGCATATGACAAATTACCCTTTTTCCCCAGCATCTACAGTTACCCAATACCGTTGGTTTTTTTGGTGACCGTTGTCTCATGAATGGCAGCAAGCAAATGGATAGAACTTCTGGAACACTCACACAGTAGGGTTTCCCGTTTTTGTAGGAGTCCTAAATCCAGTAAAATCTTTTATAGAGGTGATGGTCGTTTGTCAATCGTATTTTCCTATATTGTAGTTGAAATATTCTTTAAGTGCAAATCAATACAAAGATGGTCAAAGAGTTTGCATTTGGAGGTGCAGATAGTGTCTATGTGCAGTGTGCTAGAAAAAACTATGCAGATGGGTATTTATAGTGCGTGGCTGTCCACCCATGCACTACCACGGGCCCCCCTGAGAGTGTGCTTGCAGTGACCTACGTTCAGCGATACTGCACACAAAAATGAGCCGCTTCCCTTGCTCTCCTCAGAGGACTAGATGCAACATGTCACATTGGTGCACATGTTGGCAAGCCTGAAACCACTGTACAGTACGCTTGTTCACGGGAGGCTGAATACCCCTCTGAGCGTATGTTAGGAATTCTGTCGTTTTGTCAGAGGAAGTTAGGTTTCCAGTGAAAATGCATTAGCATAATGGAGGTCACTGTGCTGCTAAGCATAGGTCTTAAGTCAAAGCGAGCGGTTTCAGAGCTGTTGGTGCTGTTAGGGCCGGGGACAGTTTGTTGTGGTAAAGGCATTTATACGTTTATCTAGAAAGACAGACCAGCAGTACTGTGATGCACATACATTAAGTCACCTTTGACCATTTGCATAAATTAGTCACGTCGTGTGCAATCAAAGTCACAGCTATGAGCATGTTGTGTGTCATGGTCTTATATAAACACCACATATTATCTGAACATCTGATGTCATAGTGGTGACCCAGGAGGGTCAGTGAAGATTGCCTGGCGCTGTTCCTATAGGAGAGGGTAAATGTTCGGTGATAGTAGGGGTGAAGGCGGCGTGTGACAGCCTGGGTACTCTCCAGGCAGGCAGAAAGTGCTGAGTGTGGCTGTATCCACTGACCCGACACAGATAGTGGGGATCAATGTGCAGCAGCCCTTCTCATAGAACGAACAGGATCTCAGGGGAGAATCAGTAAGAGAGAGAGAGAGAGCGAGCGAGCGAGAGAGAGAGAGGCAACGAGATGCATAGGGTATGAGATGGAGATCCCGAAATAGGATTATATCATCTTCTGTGCAGGAAGAGGAAATGGCCAGCCTCTTAATTCTTATTGGATCATATCGTAATGCCATTCACATTATTTCTCTGAGGCTACACAGTTTAATGGCCATTTGAAAAAAAAAAGAAAAAAGAAAAAAAAAGAAAAGCAGCAATTACAGCATTCCATAAGACATTCACATTAGATCTGTTAACAGCTGCCAGGATCATGTGCGCTTGCATCAACCATTTCTTTATAAAGGTTCATCACGGTGTTACTTTAATATCAATGTTTTCCAACTCTGAATCACACATATTTAGGGAAACATGGGTCACAAATTTAATGAATGTGTCAAAACTGAGAACAAACTGCTGACCTTTGTCTCAGTCAGGCTGCCAGTGGCCTGCAGGGCACGAGCGAGACGACCATTAATGTGAACTTTCTTGATAAAAAAAGCTCTTACATACCCCGAAGCTGGCTCAACAACTGTTACCCTGACACATGGGCACGCGCATAATATTTCACCAAAATTAGCCACACAAACAGAATCCCACTACACACACACACTTCCACATATGGTCAGCGCTGTCGTCAGTTGGCGCCCCTGCAGCAGTGCCCGAGGTCAGGATATTGTGTTCAGTTGGGCAGTCAAGATGTGCAGTGTTGTTCAGCTGCAGGACGAATGGACTCACAGCCTCATCCCATTATTTCACACAGCATCCTTTCTTCGTTGTTAGAAGTATAATTTTAAGGGCACAAATGTCATCAAGCTATTAACTGCTGTTGTTTTTATTAAAGATGTAAATAATCATGATGAAAAACAATGATGGAAGAAAAAAATTATTGTGAGTTTCAGTCATGTTAAATTCAATATGTTTTACTCCTCAAATCTTTTATTCACCATGGAAAGAGTTAACCCTCTTGACCATTCTTTAAGTTTGTATGCTCCTCTTCTCTGGGGCAATGTCCCACAATCATACCAGTTAGGAACATCCTTCCCGTAGGTACACAACGGTTTATTTGATATCAGCTCTGTGGTGTTGCCCACGGAAGTGCAATAAGTAAAATCAAGCCTGATTACACCTTGCAGCTTCGCATTTCTTGAAAGTAGATTACAGGAAGTTTGATTGTCACTGCCTGCGTTTGTCTTCCTGATTTGATGAAGTGAGAGAAATGTTCATGCTGCAGGTCTTGCTGAGTAAGTTAAGAGCTAATTGCATGAGCAAGGCAATAGCTGGATTCCACTTAGAAAGAGCATGCTAAGAGAGTCAATTGGTTACTTGCAAAGCAGTCAGGCTGTGTGCTCAAGTGCTGCTCAAAAGATGTTGGATAGGCTGTGTGCAGGCAGAAATACTTTTACGATACCTCTGCGCTTGGTTCAAAAACAGAGGGGGACATTTAATTTTTCAGAGGGGCATAAAAAAAAAAACAATCATGAAAGACTTAACGCCGAGCTGAACTCGATTCTGCTGAAATAAAAGCAGTGTGTTTTATGGTCTTGATCAGGTATTATCCTCACAACTAATTTCTCAGTAAAATTTGTCAATTTATCAATTAGAAAACGACAAAAAAGAGAAAATGTCAAACTACAGCACAATTTATAGTATTGTCTGTGAGAATATTGGATGTATTAGGAGCTCTTTCAAGCCTTTAATCACAGTCTTTAACCAGCATATCAGATTCTCAAATGCTGCTGAATTTCGAAGCACTTTGCACCATTTTTGCATCTCGGCGCGGCGTATTCAAGCTCAAGGTATTCCATTAACTTCTTGAAGCCTTCACCTTCAATAGAGCTAAGTGGAAGGATGCCTTTCAGCATCGCTGGCGTAATGAGCCGTCTCAGACTGGGCGGGATGAGAGTTTATCTGGGTAAACAACATCGAAGTGACCTTAGGGTGGGCCAACTAGCAGTGCTATTCTGCACAGATTGCTACCTTGTTTTCTTGTTTTATTTGAATGAAGTGACTCGAACTGCAGTTTACTCAAGCACTGTGATGAGGTTTAGGGGATCATCCCGGTTATTTACTTAATTTGTCTGGTAATAGTCTTAAATTGAAATCTTTAAACATAGTCGTCATTACTTCACAAACTAAAACACAACTTCGGTTAGAATTTTTTTTTACTTTTACTGTGAACAAAAATTGTTAGCTCCGCTGTCTAACACAGTACAGATGGGTAAAGGTACACTTATAAACACACTATGTATACTGACAAACACTGGTTTTCATTTGATTCATACCTTTTTATTCACCTCATTATACCTGATAAGTGGTGGCTAAAGACCGGCGATGTCATGAAAGGGGAAATCACCACCACAGCGATTGTTAAAACCAGCCAATTAATATTCAATCTAATCTCAAACAAAACAGATTAGAGTATCTAATTTTATAGTCACACTTTTCACACTTTGCAGTGTTACTTTCGTTAGTGTTTATGGGAATCAAAAAACAGCAATTGGTTTAATAACACTTAATTGCCTCACTTTCAAGTTAATTTTAGCTGATTAATTTCCCACCTTCAAAACCTCAGATACAATGTGAGGATTTAAAATTTTACTTTGCAACATGATTTTTAACTGACGCTGCATATGTGTTGACCTTTACCAGACAGTTTAGAACATTGTGGGGAATTCTACATACAAACTCCTTTACAACAACATGGAATCAAGACCAATAACATCCTCTTATAATTTCTCATAAAACAAAATGAACCAGGTATCTAAACTGCACATATGTCGCTGTGAATCCCTTGCATCTTAATTACAACTAAGCGGCCCTGTCGTGCAGTAAAAGCTCTGATGAATTCAGTTTGTGATAATCAATTAGGTTTGAAATGGATTTGTCATTGTCAAATTTTAATCTTCCCTTCTTGATGCCATCCTATTTTGTTTTCACAGTAGATGCAATAATGAGACATCTGTTTGTCATGCCCCCCCTCATCTTTCTCTCTTTTTTTCTTCCAAAACTACAGTCATTGAGATGTACAATGACTCCAAAGGGTGGCAAATCAGGCATCTGGCTGCCATTAACGTCAAACGTTACCGAGGCACCAGGGGAGAGACACCCACAGGAAAATCAGGAGAGAGAAACTGGGAGGGAGGATGGATGAAGAGATGGGGGAGGCAGAAGTGATGACTTGAAAAGGACAAGATTGAGAAAGTATAGAGTGGTTGGAGAGAGAGATTGTGAGGCAACGGCAGAAACAAAAGCTTTAAAAAAAAAAAAAAACGTTAAAGCAGTAATAGAAAGGAGCTGGCATGTGGATGAAAATCTCCCATCTTTATTCAGTTCTGCTGAAAATACTGACAAGATGGCTGCTGGCATGCCGAGTGCAACGCTAAGTCAGTCTGTCTGGCTGCTTCTGCTGGTGCATTTATAAAGTTGCCATTGATCCCCAGCCAAGCCATTTGCACAGACAATTAACACAGCGAATGTTTATCCGCTGCTGTCGCTTGTTTCACTGCAAACTGCTGCAAAAGTTGCTCTGAAATCCCAAATGTGGTGTGAGCATTAGGACTATTACAACATTGTTATTTAGCTGGTAACTTCATTTCAAAGTGATATTTGTGACGCTTTCGTCTATTTATTGAACACGCTCTTCTGCAAACAAGATCCCGGAGAATATGTGTTTGTGTGCTTATGGTTACCAACCCCAGGAGACATGTCCTGCTGCAGCACGTCTGGAGAATTTCCATCACTGAACGTGTGCAAGTGAGAGACACAGTGGGATGGATTTGAAATGCTTCACTTATAATGATTTATTTAATTCACAAGCAAAGCAGATCATGACCAAGGCCTTGCTACTCTAGCTGACCTTTTTAAAACCATGACTTCAGTATAGCTCAGTATCACGTCTGTCAGCCATTATTATGTCGTAATCCTGCAAATTTTACATCCTCTCTCTCTCTCTCTTCCCATCACTGCTGCTCTCCTGCTCTTCATCAACCCTCCCACCCCCTTCCTTTCCCCTTCATACACACATGTAGACATAGGCTCTCAGGCACGGCATTCACCTCCCTGTCCCTCTCCCATGAGTGGACAGAAACGATAGGATTACCATGGAATGGGTGTGCTGTTGTCATTAGAGATTGGACAAATACTTTGCGCATGTTCCTGTCTGCTGCTCTCAAGGGGATCCACAATAGAGCAATAACCAGAGAGACTGTCCTTGCCGGTCCTGTAATTACATTAAGGCTGGTGTAATTCTTAGCCCCAAAAACAAAGAGCCAATCATCATCTGCTTCTTGTCAGGGGGTGTGCACACGAGGGTACACGCATACAGTAGATGGCATGTGTTTTAGTACACTGAGAAAAGTGAAATTAAGGAGCTGGTGTGTCAATTTGTCACATACAGTGTGTGCCCAGGCATTTGTGATTTTGGTGGCATGCAATGTGAACGATCGCAGCATGTGCACATCTGGTTCTCAGGGGTCAACAACACTTAACACTTGTTTCCAGAGGGCAGCTTGGTTGTCATGGCCACAGGTGGGATCTATGGAGACTCAGGCAGGTGCCATCAAACAATAATGGCCTTTCTGGCTTCGTCTCGATCTTGTTCTCCATGACAGACACCTGCACCTATCCACACTGTCAAACCGGATGAGGTAGCTCAAGTCAGACCCATTTGTAGACACCGATTGCCTGAAGTAGCTTAAGTTCATGAACTCAAACTATTTAATTGTCAAAAAATATTTGATCTTTGTTTGGTCAACTTCAGTAGCCATTGTTATAACTTCAGCAAATCAAGGACACCATCAAAAATACTTCACTAACAGAGAGAATTCAGAATTGTTATGAAAATGCCTTGATGAAACTCACTAGAATTGCAATGCCAATGCTTAAAAAGCTCACAAGTTTAAGTGTGAAATATTTAAATAAACAAACAAAAAAATTGCCAAAAAGTGAAAGTAAAAACCCCAAACTATAAAACCAGCCCACAAATGTAAGGGACCATTATCTGTGAGAAACACTGAGACACATGGACACTAAAGAACAGCCACACAGATGGACTGACCACAAGAACACATAGGGAAAGCACATTATATACCAAAGCCACCAGGTGAAGCCAATCACACACTCAGGCACAGCTGAAAGACATTTGGACAGGGAACAGCAATCAAACACGAGGAGGGGAGGGCAAGGAGCCTGAAATGAGAAACACGGGACCTGTTTACACGTACCTGGGTTTCTATAAAAATGGATATTTTCCCCTTTGCGTTACCCCCCCATTAAATCTTCATTTACACCTAATTGTTTACCAAAAAAATCTTCATTTACACGGACCTGCATATACACCTGGTCCAGGGCTACTATGAGCATGCCAAATCTGTAGGGGGCAGTGTAACGAGAAGCATGATACCATGATAGCTAATCAGAATCCAAAAGGCCAAAATGCAGAGAAATATCACAGTTTTTTAAAATACCCAGGTACGTGTAAACGTGGCCAGAGAGACAAAAGATGAACCATGACACTGAAAAGAAACACACACACACACGTTGCAGATCATCATAATGCAATTGTAGCCTCGAGCAATAACAAGTTAAATGTTCTTTTCCGCATACATCCTGTATATATTTAATTTGTTAGGACAAAAGCCCCAGTAAAAGATAAATATAGATAATGACAAGAAGTCATTCAATCGAAAGGCGCCAACTGGGGAGAAAGCATAAAGGACATAAGGAGCATCTGACATTAAAACCAAAAAGTTTCAGCTATTAAGCACCAAATGTGAAGAGGCTTAGATGTTTTAATATATTTGAATGTCGAGGGAAAAGAAACTCAACAGTTTGAGTCAAACTTTATCTGAAAAATTCAACAATCTGTATTTTGTACAAAAAGAAAGCCAACATTGTATGATGGACTGATTAGCTTTCTGTAATCTGAATACCTTTCTGTAATCTGCTGCATGAATATTAACAGATATGTTTTGGTGTGAGCATGTGATATAATAACAGAGATGAACTGAATAAAACTAACCAACATGGCCCACGTCCAGAGATATCAACCACACCTGCAAACATGAAACATGGCAAGACAACACTCGGAAACATAAAGCTGAAACACGACGGGACGAGACCGAGAGATGGAAGTAATCCCACATGACCCAACATGACAACATTAAACGCAAACACATCATTGTGATCTCTGTGACGAGGCTGACAAGGTTAAATGCAACAACATGACATGAAATGAAACCGTAGAAACCACAAGTGAATAAAACATATCGGAAACACACGGGGAAATGAAACCACTCAACAGGACAATACGAAACACCAGTGCTGTTTTATGAAGTAACACATTAGCACTGGCTAGATTGTAGTATTTTTCTTCTTCTTTCCACATATTTTTTCTCTTAATTTTATATGTGTCTTGATACCATTAAGACACATTAGGAGGTAATTTTCAATCTCAGATGGGACACATATAGCGTTTTCTTTAAAAAAAAAAATTCCAACAGCACACAGCAGTGAACCAGTAATGGAGGCTTTCCTACTGTTAAAAAGCTGTTCTAAAAAGCCATTAAACTATTACACAAGGAGCTGAAAAATGGAAAAAATAACATATAACTATCATAAAAGGTAATTAGAATTTCCTCATCAAAAGAAAGACAAGCTTCCATATTTACACAAGGATTTAAATGGAAGATTATTAACTTTGGGAAAATATAACCTATCTTTGCCAGGACTGCTCCTCTGATTTTCTTCAGGGAGAAAGTATTCAGCCATTGCAATCATCCTAAGGACAATCACGGAGGACCTACTAGATGAACGCCCTTAACATTTATTTGACAGAAATAAACAGTCACACTAAACACATCAAATCTTCTGTGAGCAATGTCTCCTGTGTTTGCCCCCATGCAGTGGTTGGTGTATATTTGCATCCGTCCAGGATTGTAATTCTCTGTGTTTTTTGGCTTTGACTGACTGTGGAGAGACGATGTACAAGGACTGCATGGAACTGTAACCACTGTGATTTGTTGCCGGTAGTGAGCCCCAGCATGCATTCATGTGGCATATCGCGGCTCTTTACTCGGTAGTCTCTGATACACATCGAACCTTTTGTCCATTTGCTGTCCGCTCACGGTGGCTACTATTTCCCTGTCCATGACTACTGGGCCCTGTTCGCGGAGAACAGTTGGTGAGCCCATTGTGCGCCAAGAGCGATAACAACAGACAGTGCAATCACAGATGTAGCCTGCATGCACGCAAGCACACACACTCCCTAAGTGCCCATGCACAGTAGCAATGGTATACACATCTGTCATGCCCATCCAAAGCAGGCAATCATGCCACATGCGATCACAAAAGGCTGTGCAATGGTGATAAGAGATCCAACCAAGCTGTATCGGCCGTGACCCAGTCCTTATGACTGTGCTCGTGCAGATGCGTGTGTATGTGTGGGTTTTCACGGATGGATAGCTGGATAAATAGATAACTAAACAGATTAAATTGTTCTTTCTTATGTTGCACCAGCAGTTTGTCGGAGCATTTTGTTTTGAATAGTCCCAACTTCATTTGGTGAACAAACCCCAGTCCGCAGCCCCGAACACACCCGCTCTCACACCAGTGCACACACACTGAAACAGCTCCACCGTAAATGTTGCTCAGGGCTGCTCTACATGTTGTAATGAAGCAATTTGTCTTCGGATAATACATCACTAAACAAACCGTGTTATAGGCCACAGAGCTGGAATTGTGTGCGTAGCGAGCAGCTAATGGTACAGAGCCCATGTCAGACTGTAGCTGATAGATGGCGTGAGGTCCTGATCGGAGAGACCTGCAGTCGCCTGTCTGACTAATGAACTCTTACTGTTAACCAGGAGCCTTTTATTACCTTCTTTATAGAGAAGAGGGATACTTAGGGTTGCTGTCCTGAATTTCCTCCTTTACTGATCTCATGCACACATGCACTGAAGCTCTTATGGACTCATACACACAGAACCTGTTTCTCTCCGTAGCACTGTCATGCCTCAGAGTTGGAAAATACAATAAACCAAGTGCAGACGATTTGACATCTAGTGTTCGTCATGAAAGTGACAGACCATTTGCCATC
This sequence comes from Lipophrys pholis, assembly GCF_963383615.2. Lineage (NCBI taxonomy): Eukaryota > Metazoa > Chordata > Actinopteri > Blenniiformes > Blenniidae > Lipophrys > Lipophrys pholis. The sequence continues at coordinate 10,048,967 of NC_137643.1, read as the reverse complement.
GGTAAATGGTGTTCAAAACAAACATTGTCAATACGTTTCCCACAGGACGGAGCTAGATCAGCATGCTCAATAGTGCAGAAGAAAAGTGAAGACGTCCACTGTCAAAAATGAAAGCCACAGAAGTATTTTGCATTTCATCCCAACTGCTTCACTGTGCTTTGACCGAATTTGCATGGTTGGGCAAAATGATAAAATAATCCAGGTATAGAAGTACAGCTTCCTCTGGATTTACTTTGCCTGTCCTCTCAGTTTGAATTCTGGCACCAATTTTAGCAAACATGCAACATTACAAACAAATATTTGCAACTTGCAATCATGATGTTGACAGATAAAAATCAATCTATAGGTAAAAAAAAAAAAAAGACCCCAAAGTCTGAATGAACGATGCAATTTGTACTTGAACAAATATCTTTAAACTAACTAGCACGCTTACCTAATACACACTGCGTATTCCTGTTTCATCACCCATTAGTGAACAAATTCTTCAATATAATTAGCACAAAAACAAAACAAAACACTTCAATATTAAAATTATAAAATAAAAATATATATATAAAAAAATCCCTTTTAAATAAAATTCTAGGAAACAACTGTAAAAATCTGTTGCCATCGCACAACGACATAACCATTGTTTTCAGCATACTGTGTGCTGTTCTTACAATACCTCAAAAATCCGCAAGCACTGGAAAAAAGTTTGAAAGTCTTTGATTTTCGATTTTAGTCTGTTTGTGAGAAAATCTCATAGTTTGGGCTTTTGACTGGGCCACACAGTGATAACACCAGCAAGGCCATTTGAATCTTAACCACATGCAATTGCCTCTTCAGTGATTGTGTTACATTGAGCAGTTTCACTAACTTTTATAAAAATGACAGAGGTTCAGAATAAATTTACTGATACTGATCGATGGAGCTGAATCAGACTGTTTACCATCCTGATGGCATGTGCCACGGTTGTTGGCAAAAGCTGCCCATCAGTCACTTTAAATAACTGTGTACGCATCATAATCATAGTTCATAATCATAGCTGAATTTGTTCATTCATTTGTAATGTTGGCCACATAGTGGTGTTGGCGTTAGCACTATTTGGCCTCAAAACATGCACTTGAGGTCTATTGGTCACTTTAAATTTGCTTGTGAGTCTGTGTATAGTTGTAGGTTTCCGTGTTAGTCTCGTGATGAATTGGTGATCTGTGCATTGTTAGCTATCATTTGATAAAGCGCTATAGAAGAAGAATGACTGGTTGGGTGGATTTTGAGATGCTGCATTTCTACCTTCTACCTTTCACTTAGTTCGGATATTTATAGGGAAATTGTCACATGTATGCATGTAACAAAGCACGGGCCGTCAACGTTCATTCGCATTGCAAGGATTTCCTGAGAATTCCAAAGATATGAAATCTGTAAATCTTGAATTCTAATTGACATGTTTAATGGAGACTAAGGGGATGTATTCAGTCTAATCTAATAATCCACATCTCAGCCGGTCTTATCTCTGGTGATAGCACTATTTACATGATTAGATTGCTCTTCGTTTCATGCTGATTTCGTGCCCCCGTCCAAATGCAAAAGAGTCTTTGCCAGAATACGACTCCTCCGTTCATGTAGTTCAAATGTGCAGTGATTTCATGGCTAAAAAATTCAGGGTGATGGCACTTGGTTAATTCTTTTCTTTTGGAAACTTCCAAGAACAGCTAATACCTCCCCTATTTTGACCACTATGGACGAGGTATACCTACATTTTAGGACTTCCAAACATCAAATAAGTCACTTTTGAAATAGTCTTTCAATGATGTCATGTTTGTACTTGATTTCTTTTACAGCATTTCCTTTCACCTCAAGCTTTTGCTGCGTAGTGCTGATTTGTGGAAACACGTGGATGGCTGGGGGACACACTCCTGGGGATTTTCACAAGTGTTGCCAAGAGACACCAGCCAGCGCTCTCTCTTTCAGCTATGTTTTTATTAAACCTTTTCATTATTGTTGGAAAGAGGCCATCCGGGGTCAATGCCACTAGCCGTTTCCAGTCACTTGAAGACTATACAAGATAAATGAAGCAATTAAATCACCAAGGTAATGTACACAATATCTTGAGCTGGTGAAATGACGCGAGAGTTAAGTGGCATTTGTCTTTAAAATCGAAGCCTGCGGTTTGAAGAGGACTCCCATTTTACAGTCATGCATCCATGCAGGGTCCATGCCATGTATCATTCCTGCTTTTCATACTGTGATGGTTATTGGACTTCCTTAAGCTTTTATTGCCTCCATTTACTTTGACTGATATGGCCGGTAAACAGGGATCGCTGGTTTGCTCGATGACACTCCTAGCTGTGAGAAAGAAGGGTCCCTATCACGCTGATTGAATAGAAAGCAGTTGGATAGCAAGTGAGATTTCATTATCCCACGTAAAGCAGATAATTCCATGAGCCATCTGGCTTCATGAAGGATGTTACTCCTGAGCTGCACTCATATTTACATGCTTATTCACATACACTATCTCCCACAACCCTAAGCTGATGTAGCTGGAAACAAGCTGAATATTGGCCGGTTCAATGTTCGGGTAGCTGCTTTTAGTTTTATAAAAAGTCGAATATAAAGGTCTCAATTACAGCAGATTTTCAAGTCTGAAACATGGAGCCAAACCAAGTACACGCTAATTCTAATTGTTCGCTCCCTGTCAGGGAATTTAGCTCCATTTACAGGCTTTTTGAAAGGCAAAACTGACTCTTGCCCACTGTTCATATTGCAGTAATTACTACTCTCATTAGTATTCCGCTGGAATATTATCAATTAGCATTGCCATTAACACTATAAGGGTCTCCTTTGGGGGGAAAACAGATGAGAAAAAGAGGAATACAGATAATATGTATGTTTTGCATGGTTGTGTTAATTTAACTGTGTCGCCACCTTTTAGGTTTAGCAGACAAATGTGCGAGGAGTCTTTTGGCAATGCGGTGTCTTGTAATATATGTAAATTGTTTTGAAAGGGGACATAAATTAGAGTGTACGGTGAGCACAAGCTGTGCATTTATTCATGAGGTTGATAAACATGTTAATTGTGTGTACCGGAGAAATCTATCCTGGAGTCCATTTACAGTATTGTAACGATACGGATACACATAAATGATTTGTTCAATGTAATGTTGGACCTGCGATCAAGGAGCCTCACACTCGCCGGCCTTTAAAAAGAATAAGACACAAGATCTCAAGGTTTCATGCATGAATATTTGAAGAAGACTTACTAAATAATTCTCCCGTGATGACCTGTTGCTGGATGTATTCTTATTGAATAAATGAACATGCCTCATATTTACTAGATCACTGCTTTTAAGATGTATGAATCGGAATTATACATGGTCCCTGGTGGATGTTGGCAGCTTCCCTCTACATAAATATTATCTGTATGCCCCGACTCTGTGTTGCTCTCTGCTCTGTTGACTTACTCTTACACACTGGGGAGTGTCTATTGATTTCCAGAAGACCTTCATGCCGACTTTACATCTCACTGGAATCACATTTTCAGGAATGGTCCTTCCACCTCTCACTACGTGCACCTTCCCTCCTTGTCTATGTTCCGTCTATGACATTTTACGCACTATTACATTTTGTCTGTTTAATTATTTAAAAAAATTCTTCAAAAAATTGGTCTCATTCAATCACACCAGCCAGTTCTTGTTTGGATCCTAAAATCAAAATCTGATTCTTAAATCTTGTTTCCCCCCAAAAACGTCAAAGAAAATTGTTTTTAGTACAATATTTAGCTGAAGTACTCTCAGTTACTACATCAGCGATCATCTATCAAGAAAGGTAAAACGGCAGAAGAAAACAGCAGCTTAACATGACTGAAAGGTAAATGAATCTAAACTCATGTTCCGACCCTGTTCCAACATAATATTTGTAAGTGTGGTGCCTTCACGCTGTCAGCAGTGTTCCTTCGAAGGCATCAGTGTGAGCTTCAGTTGTTCCTCAAGGCAGAACGTGTGACAACGATGGCGAAGGGACCGCGGGGTCACGACCATTCTTCTTTCTTTGATAGAGGGCAAATGTAAATGTCAGGCATGTCTGAGAAAGAAAGGTCTCCCAGTCCCTGATGCTGCACGTTATAAGCTGTGACAGATGGGAAAAGCGTTGCGAGCTACAATTTGTGGAGGCGAGGCCAATAGGAAGTAACACTGGAAGAGGAAAAGGGAAAACGTGAAATCAGAAAGAGGAGCTGACAAATGCTGAATTCTGAAAGCAATACATTCATAGAATTTACAATCTACCAAATTTTTCAACATCTTCTTTGCCGGAGTGCTTTTTCTGTCAGGAAACTGGGTCTCCATCCTTTCAGCATTCATCAATAACATCAAGCAAAAATCCTGAATCTGTTTAGTAAAAAGCTGTTAGCTATCCACTTCTGTGTAGATCTCGCATTGACTGAGAGGTATTGATTAGCCATTGTTTGTGCTAAAAGACTTACTTCAGCTGTGACCCTCGGTGGTGATTAAAATGATGATACATGTCATGATGACTAAAATCTAAATCTTTGTTGAGAGTTTATGCAAAGCAGATAAATATTTCAGTCATTCTCATGTGTGGATATGCAGGGATTCAGAAACAAAATGTGCTTCCTCATAATCAACAGTGGGAAAAAAAACCCCAGCCTATTCTTATCTCTCAAATCAATGTGGATTTACAGCTCTTCAAATCTGAATGTATTAGAAACGAGAGCTTTGGCAAAAGACGCGTCACATGTCACAGCTTTTTCGCACCACAACCAAGGCAGACCAAGAAGAATGTTAGCGCCTATTTAATTCATTTATTCATATGGGTAATTGAAATATTAACGCAGGTGGTTAGACACTGGAGACGGAGTGTCTTCAATGCTCAGATCCCGCTCTACTCACCAAGGAAATTATGTTTTATTTACACATAGACTCCACCCCTCACGCCGTCGCTCCTCTGCTCTGTAGATTCGGATCATAAAGGTCCCTGCACATTTGTTCCACCTCTCTGATTATATGAACAATTTGTTGATGATACATTCACTATTCTATTCTCTGTGTAAATTACCATTAGTTGAAGGGCTCTGACTTCGTGAACGCACCTAAATAATTCAGAGGGCTGAGTAACGGTGGCATTGCTGGGAAAGAACAAAAATCAAGAAGGAAAGAAAGACAGAGGAGGAATGAAGAGATTGGTTGGAGCAATAGGCACTGAAAGTACAGGTGAGGAGAGGACAAGATGCAATGTGAGGAAGGTTTAAAGAAAAGCGGATTTTTGTTAAGAGAGGAGGACAGCTTAATCTAAACTGAACGACAGCTGGATGTGACTGGTATGAACACAACCTGGCATGTTTACCCCCCTTCTGATAATGTGAAAGCACTGCTGGGGAAAAAGTGAAAATCAGACTGGGGAACAATAGTTCTGATCTAAACAAACGCAGCCGGCTCTTCTCAGGCACCCTTGCTCTATGTTGACATACATTTCTGCATCCACATGTTATTATGTGGGTTTAATTGCTCCGATATGCATCTATAAGCAGCGGTCGTGTGCACGTGCGTGCCGCCGCGGTAGTCATTTGGGGCTGCGAGCTGGGGAGCGAGAGGGAACATGACAAGTGTGCCAAGCTTGTTGAGGGGTGTTCTCCGACAGTCGGGGGAAACAGGCCTGCAGTGGATCGGCGCGGAGAGGCGGGGGGTGCTGGAAGGCCATGTGCTGTTCCTGTCACATGTCGTGCTTGGCACGGCAGCGGGCGAGCGGCAGGCGGGCGAGGAAAACACCACCTACCGGGAACTGTGGGCGTAGGGGCTGGATGAGCAGGATGGCTGTTCTTCCTTAGGCTTTATCATCGGGGGAAAAATGAAACGAGGAGAGATAGATCTGCCACAAACAATCAGAGTAGCACACTATGTGTGTGCGCGTGTGTGTGTGTGTGTGTGCTTCAGAGAACAAAAGACATGCATTCATAACTTACGTATTACACACATGTATACAGTAACCTTTTAAAAGACAGAAATCTTTTCAATTAGTTATTCCCAATTATTTTTTGAGCACACAACTGTTGTCTTCTAGTTTGTCTTGAGATAGTGTCATGAGACAGTACTGTTGTTATTAAAAACAAAAATTACTACTACTACTACTATTACTACTTCTATTACTGTTGCTACTACTACTACTAATAATAATCATTGTGTTACCAAAGCCTCAAACAATATATTGATCTGCAGCCGTACCATAGAAAGTCATTGTAACCAAAAATGACTAAGCATTCATCATAATCCAAACCACAGTATTAGCAATGTTTAAACTGAGATAACCTTTTTTTTTATTCTGTTTGAAACACATTTCCTTAATACCATTTAATGTCTAAAACTCATTTTTAATCATTTCTGGTGACATCCAAACAATATTCTAGTGAGCGATGGATTTATTCTTGTTGTTTTCATCAGATATTTTAGTTTTACAATCACAACATACACTTTAAAATATCCACTACTATTCAGTAGATTGTTATAAACAAAGAAATCATCTTACTTATGATCACCCCGACCATATGTATTGATACCAGGGGAAAAATAAAACCTGCTTTGAAATGTGCTATTAATAGTGAGGCCGTTTTGACAGGTGTGGGGCCTTTTTAAATGATGTCCAGTCTCATTTAGATCAAGAGACATCTCAAGTAAGATCAAAGGAAACCAGATACACCCCGGCTCGGCGTGTCACGGTAAAAGGGAGAATATATTCAGTATGTAAATGAATTATTTCTGCATTCAAGAGTCGGCTGAGAAATCTCTAAAAATGGATTATAAATAGGGAGCTGAGGAGAGCAGCAGAGAGACACAGCAGGATTAGGAAAAGTAAAATTAAGAAAGGGGGGAAAGAAAAACGAGGAGCTTTTTAATCTCCAGAGGAAACCTGGCTGTGTGTGCGGTCACGCTTTCCCGAGTGTAAAGTACATGTCAGTACAGTCACCGTAAGAAAAAGACGCACAGATAATGTTCCCATAGAAACACCTTCCTCCTTCATATTTATACATTTGTTTTGCTGCACATAAATGCAAAGTCTCGCTACGCAACCCCACTTTCTTTGAAGACCTCCATTTCCCATTGCCCTTTATGCCTCATGTTTGATCCTCAAGGCAACCGGCAATCCACACCCCCACACTTGTTTTACAACATCCCTTGCTCCCTCTTTAATTTCTCCCCCCCCCCCCCCCCCTTGTCATCACCACCCTTACCTTCTGCTTGGTAGTGATGGATGTCTGCTGTGCGCGCTATACGGCAGCCCGGAGGAAATATTCTGTCACGCATCATCATTATGCAGACCAAGGATGGCTGTGTTTAAGCCAAGAACCCCGCTGCTGTCATGTTCCCTGATTATTGTGTAAAGGGATTGATTAACCTTCGAGTGGAAACAAACCGTTTCATCGTGATGGCGGACTGTCCCCGATCTCCGGGGTATCACATTGCAAATATTTGTCTTTACCTCTCTCCGCTATGCATTAACGTATTGCAATATTGAGAAACATTCTCTTTGACCGCGCACACACACAATCACTGCCTCTGAGGTAACACTTCCTTTATTCATGTGACACAGCTTGAGAGAGAGGATACATTAATATGTGTGCATGTGGTGACAAGTAGACTAATCTATGTAAACCATGTGTTAGTTATTCAGCAATATAGAAAGGACATTTACTAAAGGACAAACAAATGGTGAACAGTATAACTTTTGACTTTAATTTTGCTTAAAAAAAAAAAAGGCTTTTGTTGTTTAGTGAGGACACACAAAAACAAAACTGTAAAAATCAGGAAGAACCGTTAAACAAAAACAATGCAAGGATGCAACAGTATGGGCTTAATTTCACCAAGAATAAATCATTTGCAGCAAATGGTCAGTGTAAATAAAATCAGTGAAGATTGAAGAATGAGTATTTTTCTTTTAATGCGCTGAAACATTACGCCGCATTTCTAACAGTTTTCCATGCAATTTTCTGATCAGCCAGAAGCAAATGATTTGTTGTTGCTTGTTGCATGGCTGCGCCGGGATTGAAAAGGGAGGGGGGAAAAAGAGATTTCTTGGATTTAATCTGCTTCTAACTTTCTCTGAACAGAACATTAAACTGCTCGGCAAAGTCGGAGCGAGAGTCACTCGCTTCCTAATCTGCTGATTTGGCCCTTGGTGAGATTAAGAGTTATGGTCTAGAATGAGAGGGGGAAAGAAGAGAGGGTGGGTGGGGGTGTGTGTGTGTGTGTGTGGGGTGGGGGGTGGGGGGGTGAAGGGAGGGTAACTGAGTAGATGAGATGACAGAAAACGGTGGATAGAGACAGGAAGGCATGGAGGGAAAGAAGAGAGCAAAGCAGAGTTGATTAGAAGAGGTGGAAGAGAGGAGAGAAGTAGGAGACAGAAAATATGCAGTGAAGAAAAGAAAAGCTTTGCTCTCTTCAATTTGTCAGGGAAGAATCCACGAGGCTCCATGAATTCACTTGGAAAAGAGTTTGAGGTGAGGCTAATGTTTGACGAGCTCCGTGGGTTAGTTGAGGTCACAGAGTCCTGCTCACTTTTAATGAAGCTGTTGACAAAGCACTTTCTTAGAGCTTCAATTCACACGGCTGCCTCAATTCTACAGGGTAAAACTCTGACTGGGCTTGTATTGTTGTGGCAGTGTAACGAGCTGCTCTGCACACAGGAAAGATGTTTGTGAAAAGCTGATGGTGTGACAGCGAGTGCTATTATTTTTGACCAAAGTTATTCTATAATCATCATTGCTGTGCTTTAAATTGATGTACGTTTATTAAAATAGCAAAACGATGTGTGTGTGAGTGTATATCTCATGTCAGTGCGTATTGATATTTGTTTTCGCATAATATAGTTTGTATGTGTGCAAAATGTTTGACGTGTGCCTACTGGGGTTTGTGCATGACTGCAACAACCTACTGTCTGTAACTCAGGTTTTGTTTGCCCTCATTCTAAACTCATAGGATCACCTTTGTCAAGCCAGGTCCTATTGCGTTCCTGTAACGTTATGTTTGTAATCAATGAACTCTGCTCCGGTGGTACTGGCTGCGTGGCTCAGGAGACGCCACAGACAAAACAGCATTAGCACGAGACTGCCAGTGTCTATTGAGGGCAAATAGAATCTTATTTACAGACGAATCTCTGGCACATCAGGAGAGGAGACACATTCACTCGTATAAATACAAGCAGCTGAGAGGCTCTCCTGAAGTGGAGGGGACGACAGAGATATTCACAAGTCTTGTATGTGTGCACTCGGTATGCCCACAAAACAGAGTGCACACATACAAACTGGACTTCACACGTATGCACACTCACACATGTTAATGCACACATACAAATCAGTGGTTGGGTGTTTTGCTGATAGTTTTAATTTGTATTTTATTTTATTGTAATTACACCTAATCTTAATGATTTTTAAAAGTTACAACTATCAAGTTATGCTTCCATCTCTTATACTGGTTTACCTCTGGTATCTGTTTGTGCCTTTGAAATTGATCCAAGCAAACCAGGCAAAAGCAGGGATCAGGCACGCCACAGAATACTTATATATATGTGTGTTTATATATATGTGTATATATATATATGTGTATATGTAATGGCTCCATTACACCTTCTTTTTTCATTGGGACACTCAAGAGATTGATTTGACTCTCTTTGACTCTATTTGATTCTATGATGAGCACTTTAGTTTTCTACTGGAATGGCAGTGCCAACCACTGAGCTATACTTTATTATTGTGACCTCGTATCATAGATATCAGTTCTGATTTTATAAAGTGATCTGAAGGGTCTTGATTACATATATTATTCTTACTGTTTTATTACTCATGCCAGAAAGCCCAATTGGGGGGGGGGGGGGGGGGGGGGTGCAGGGTCATGCACCTTATCTATGCCTGCAAAGATACATACAGTGATGAATAGCTCTCTCTTTGCACAGAGGATCAGGGGCAACTTCTCTTTTTACACAAACATCACGTGAAAGGATATTCAGAGGGTTTTCTCCCGCGGGGATTTCAAGCTTAAGAACGTACAGTCGAGGGTCTTCCCCCATACTCATTTGACAGCCCTATTTGTCTTGCCTGGTCAAGCCTATTCATTTGGCTCACAACTGCCATAAGTACAGTAGTGGCACAGTTTATAAATAGCTGTTATTCAAAGCCCAGGCTTTAGCCTGGCTAACCGGACTTGCGTGCAGCACAGTGTAAACAGAGCATCTCTCAACTGTGCTGCGCTTGCTTCTTTACATCATTTCCTTAATCTCTTCACTCTCTTTATTTATTTTACCCATGATGCACTTTCTAATAGGCCCACTTGTATGTATCCAAACAGACACACTCCTGGTAGCAGCACTGGTGTCTAATTAGGCCTTCCTTTGTATTTTTTAGCAAATACAGTCCTACCTTATATACACATGTGAGTGACTCCTTGCACTTTCACTTTACTTCCTCTTTCATCTATAAACATGTGTGTGTTTAAAGAACATACAATGCATTTTCTCTCTTCACTCAATATGCTGGATGCGGAAATTGCAGCGTGCATGAAAGTATGAATAATAGAAATCTGTAAATTTTCTCCCCTGTCTCTCGTCAGTGTGGCTGTGTGAAGCATGGATAATATGAAGTGTTTTAACCTGCAGGGCTAAGAGAGAGGAAGCTCTAATGAGCTGGGATTGCTGCTAAAGTGTGTGTATTTGCGCACGCGCGCGCGCGTGTGTGTGTGTGTGTGTGTGTGTGTGTGTGTGTGTGTGTGTGTGTGTGTGTGTGTGTGTGTGTCTGCATGTTTTCTTTTGCTGTGTATGGAAGACAGTAGATGCTTCCTTAAGCATGACAGTTGGGAGGGAGGTGAGCGTGTATCTACTCGGCTATAGTCCCATGTTTCATTTACACAGTCAGTGTCCCAAAGCCATGTAAAGATGCTGTGAAAAAAGACAGAAAAAAAGCTGTAAAAAAGTAACAATAAAGACAGAGAGAGTCTGAAACTCTCTCATACATGCACCTGAATCCAGCCAGAGGGGCCTTATTCTGCCAGCTGAGGCTGAACACACAGGAGCAGACATACACACCCCTCAAACTCTTCCCACACACACACACACACACACACACACACACACACACACACACACACACACACACACACACACACACACACACACACACACACACACACACACACACACACACACACACACACACACACACACACACACACACACACACACACACACACACACAACAATCCGGGCCCCGTTCCACACCAGTGGCTAAAAAGATGGGGAGCGCAGCTGACACTTGTGCCGAGGAGAGGAAGAGCAAACACAGCCAGCCTCCTCACCCCTCCCACCTCCCACCCCCCCCACCCCCCAACCACCTCTTCTACTTCTCCAAGTGCTGCTGCTGCTGCTGCTGCTGCCGCTGCTTTTATAGCCTTCACTCCTTCTCCAAGACATTTAACATTTCATAGAAATAATGCAAGGGCCTCTCCTGGGCCAAGAGTCACAGCACTGGTTTATTCATCAGACCTGACCAACTTAGCTAGAAGTGGATCGACAGATTTCAGGCCAGAAAGAGAGAAATACTGGGTTTTGCTAGTGTCTTCGGTTGTGGCCACTGGTTACACAGGAAACACTGATTTTACACTGGTGTAAGAGAGAAGCCAGCGTCATAATAGTGTTGGAAAAGCAGCATTTCACATCAACTGTTTTCCCCAGCCTGATCTGAATTACGAAATATTCATCACAGTCGCCTTTTCTTTCTTTTTTTTTTAGGGTTTCGTTTCCCCCTGCCCTCTAATTAACACTCCCCTGTTTCTCTTCCGCTGTCCTCATTGTTCTTCTCACTGCCTTCCACTGTCAGGAGGAGTACGGGGAACTAGTGTTTTCTCATTAAGTTAGCACAACACTCTAATATCTGCCCAGATGCCCATTAGTCCAGCAGCTTGGCTCAACTGATGGGAACACAGATCAGAGGGCAGACAGTACAAGTCCCCACCGGCTCTGCCTGATAAAACATCCTGTTTCACTAGCGGTGTCGGAATAGAGCAGTCAGTTGGTTGTGACGAAGCCACGGAGAGGCTGCTCCACAAGGGCTACACAAGGGTGGGAAACTGTTTTCTGTGCAGATTGTTAGGCTTACAAATCCGTCAACATGAACAAACACGACACTCATTACTGGTGTTATTCTACCCCTAAAAAACAACTGCAACTTACATCAAGTGTCTAAAAGTGTACACATCGCACAGCGTACACTGGGCTGCTTCTTTTTCCAGTTCCTGAAATGTTGTGTGTGTGTGTGTGTGTGTGTGTGTGTGTGTGTGTGTGTGTGTTTGTGTGTGTGTGTGTGTGTGTGTGTGTGTGTGTGTGTGTTTTTTTTTCTACAGTTCAGTGTGTTTTCGTGTGACAGCAAAAAGACGGAGGGCAGGAAGCGAGGGATTGAAAGAGAGAGTAGAGGGAAAGATCAGTGAGAGGTGGCAGGGTGAAAGGAAGTCAGCCGGGACCCCCAGAGCCGAGTGATTCACCACCAAATGAATCCCCCCCTCCTTTCGCCACACACACACACACACACGCACACACACACGCACACACGCACACACACACACACACACACACACACACACACACACACACACACACACACACACACACACACACACACACACACACACACACACACACACACACACACACACACACAGGGTACCATGCAGACAGTAAAAAGCGCACATGCAGACAGGTTGTGTTTTGGGGGATGTCAGGACACATCACTGTCAGAGTGACATCGCTGTCCTTCACTAAAAAGAGAGGACAAGCACAAATTGGAGATGGATCCCTCAATCTGGTTTTCAGTGTCACTCTCTTTAATTGCTTCAGTTCTTAATGGCTTGGATTTATATCGCGATTTTTGTCGCGCTGACAGAGAACATTATTCATTCATACCGATCCCACCAGTGATGGTAAGCGACGTTGTAGCCACAGCTGCCCTGGGGCATGCTGACAGAGGCGTGGCTGCCATTTTGCACCCCTCCGACCACCACCAACATTCATGCACCATTCATACCCATTCAAGGTAATGGGGCAATGTGGGTAAAGTGCATTGCCCAAGGACACAACGACAGGGACTTTTTGATAGAGTGGGATTTGAACCGCCAACCCTCCGGTTATTGGACGACCGACTCTACCACTGATCGTACACATTTCTTCACTGTATATCACTCTCAACATATGCATGGAGGTAAGCTGTGCTTATGTTCAGTCATGGATGCAGTAACTGAAGATGACTGTGCACTTCAGTTGTATTTGCCTAAAAGATCAATTCTGGATGATATTGCTAAAAAATCTCCAAAAATTGGGAAATATTTTTATCCGGTCAAGGTGAATGGGATTTAGGTGAAGATGGGAACACATACACGGAAAGCACATCAAAACGTGCAGAAAATTTGTCAATAGTATGCTGTGACTTTTGTTATTGATTCAGCAAACCGCTCCTGCTAAAACCACAACAAAACCGGCCAGTCAAAGCGGATGGGATTTTGGTGAAAAACAGAAAATGGAGGCGATACTAGTCCGCAGCGAGCGACAGGCACACACACAGATTCACACTTTTTCCTGTTCTCATTATTGCCTCTTTGTTCTGTTTATGATTTAAATTAATTCAGTAAATAATTAAGTAAATAAACTTCACACTGTAAGGCCCCACAACCTGCAATCAAACAGAGGGTCTACTTGCTGTGAGGTGCAAAAAAACTACAGTTTTATTTTCAGAAAAGGAAAAATCATTTGATGTGTTGTGCCCACTCTGCTGAAAGAGCAGACAAAGATAAACTTCTTCCACCCTTAGGATAAAACCTAATTCTACCTATCAGTGGACACGTTGACTATATGTCTTCATTTCCTCCCATTTAATTGCATCCTGCATAAAGACTGAAGACCCATGATGGTGTGATGCCACACCAATTCTGAGACATCAATTAGGCTGACAGTATACTGCACTTTTACTGTTAGCTGTCAGTCTTGACATATACGTCAATTTGTTGTGGCAGTCTCTTTCCCTACATGTTGCACCGTATTTGCAGTTGTTGTGTCTGACTCCTCTCCTCATGTCCAAAGAGAAATATACAATTCCTGGTCAAAGGGAAGCACACTCAGCGACCCTGTTACTGTGGGACAAATTTCAGGCCTCTAACAGGACAGCAGGGAGATAATCTCCTGTAAAAAAGAGAAAAAAGAATGACCAAGTGGTAACTGATATAGAAAAGAGGAAATCCCCTGACACCTTTGTCGTCACATTTTCTTGTTGTTTTTAAGAGTTAAAATGGCTTGAGTAATCCTGAGATTTAGCCATCATGAGGAAACAGAAGTGACAGGTGACATTAATCTTGTGAGAGGTTTTGATGAAAGCCAGATAAGACTGAATCATCTGGTGTGTGGAGTAAAAGCTTCTGGCATGCAATGTAATAGACACATTTTCTGTAGGTTTATGTGCAAACACACGAAAGCCTTGCTCTCATAAAACATGGGATGATCGAAGAAATAAGAGACTGTTATTGATTCTTTTCTGTGTGAGTCTGTTTTTTGAGTCATGCTTCCTGTTGTACCTCCCCATGAGAAAAGCTTTTTAAGACACATCTATTTATTTGTATTAGGTGCAAGTTATACCAGTCACACCTGATGCACCTGAGACACAGTAATGGGATGTGACTAGTTTGACCACTTTAAAAAGAATCTCATCCGAGGCCTTTTTGTCACCATGACATGCAGCCTGAAAACATTGGACACTGTTGCCCAACACACATCACCCGTCCCTTTCCAAGCTCATCAGCGATATAAGCTATATACAGTATTAGACACTCTCTTCCAGCATCTCCGCTCAATGTGCACTACTCGCTCAGATACGCTGTACACTGAGTGCCTGAGGCTGACTCGGCTTTTCACCGAAACCAGGCCCAGTGACACAGAAGGACACTTGGAGACTCAGTGAGTGAAAATGGAGCTTGTGTCCATATACGTCCTCTCACTGCGGAGCTAATGAATGGAAGAACATTAACATAGCAAACTGAATCCGAATGTATACATTTATTCTCTTGACAGATTGTCGACTCAGTTTATACTTAATAGGAACATTTAGGAGGCCAAGAAAAACTGTAAACAGTGTTAAAACTGTAATTTCAACAGTTTTTTTCCACTTGCCAAACAATATCACAGGAAAAGCCTCTAGTTTAGCAATGTGAGCTTTCTACAAAATCCTTAGACACCGCTGCCTTTCGGACATGGACAAACAAAATTGATGGCCCTTGTAGAAAGTCACTATGGACTGAGGAAACAAAAACAGCAACACTTTAAACCTGCGTCATCGTTTAATCATGCAGGAAGAGTTGCAGTGGTCTTAAAGAAGTGTTTGTAGTTGACCCCTGGAGACCAGTAAACTTCTCTGTGTGCGTGCGACTAATATTATTTCACAGCAACAAACTGCAGGCCCAGCGTTTTCCATCAGTCCACCCTGCAAAAAAAAAAAAAGAAAAGAAAAGAAAAGAAAAAAAGAGCAACAACAAAGACTATGACGTAGTGCATTGTAACTTTAAACTTTTGGAATCGTGGGGTGAAAATCATTTATTTAATAAATGTTATTAGACATTCTTTTCCATACTTATTTTAGGACATTATAAATCACACTATTTGTCAGTTATTCCAAATGTTTGTTTTTCCAGTCACTTTGTCAGCATGTAATCTGATTACTTAACTGCATGCCAGAAATAGATTGTCATTTATTTAGTTGGGGTTTTTTCTCATGTGCTAATGAGATGCAGAGGTTAAAGTGCTTAGTAGACAAGGCAATCGCTCTAATATTTCACATATGAAGTTTCTATGCATATTGTGATCATTGAGGTGCGGTGAGGTTCCTGGCTGGTGAGGCACTCCCTCCATCTGAATCCGATTTACAAATATATGAACCCAACAGAGCAGATTATACATTATTTGACTGGCAGCAGTTAACAGGTTATGTTTCAGACATTATATCAGCATGCATACAAACTGTCTTTTTTCATGTTGTTTTCGGACATATCAAGGCTCAAAGCTGAGCGTGCACACAGGCTTTTGGCCGACCAACTGCAGTGCTATAATTATGTTTTCAAAAGAATGTCACCACAGATTCGAGTCTGCAGATGCAGATTGCTATACAGAGTGGGTTTTAGTTTTATTTTCAGTGTATTGATTCTCGTGTGCATACGTTTGTGTGTGTGAGTGGGCTGCATAACAGCAGTCATGCATCTAATCGTGGCATCTTTCGATCATTTGTAACCTTTTCTGGATATTCGCAACAATCTCAGTGGGAGAGTGTGTGCCACAGCGATGAATCAGTTTGTCTAAAACTGACTTCAACTTCCACAGCCTTGGAAACAGAATAGCATTTACTGATTTTTGCATGCGTTCATTGTCATTCACATTCTCCCTGTAACCCCTGTCAGCCTATTCTTACTCACGCAGGAAAGAAACGTGTGGACAAGAAAAGAATCGGAAGCACGTCAGCACACTCTGCGTCACACAAGCACAGATGAACACACTTTAAAAACTTGCATGTTTTGTTTCTTTTATTTTTTTTGTCGGAGGGCCAATTGAAATCCACAAATACAGTAGCATGAAAACCCTTCTCCTAAACACCAGAGATGCGGTTAACCCCTTCAACAGGTTCTCTGTTGCCATGGTAACGAGCTGCAGGCTGACCGTATAGGATGTGAGTGAAAAACCCATTTCCTTGGCGACCAGTGGAGACATGCAGAAACATCTAGTTAGTGTGTGCGTGTGCATCTGTGCGTGCGTGTGTGTAGAAAGTGAATAAGCTCATGGGTTAATGTGAGAACATTTTAGGATCTCATCGCCTTACTCTGTTTCCCACCACTCCCACCAATGATGAAACAGACTGTAAGGAAGGGGCGGGATTGCTCCTCAGTGACTGTCAGTGATGCTTTTTGAGCAGTTGACACACACACACACACACACACACACACACACACACACACACACACACACACACACACACACACACACACACACACACACACACACACACACACTCATACAATCGCAGGCATAGCTCCCCTTGTTTCCCCATAACGACTGCAGCCATCATTATCGTTACAGTGGTTTGTGGCTGTGTGCGGGAATGTAAAAACATGAAAGGAGAACAGTCTCATGTTCGTTCCGCATCTCCATGGATGAGCTGATGTGAGGAGAGAGAGAGAGAGAGAGAGAGAGAGAGAGAGAGAGAGAGAGAGAGAGAGAGAGAGAGAGAGAGTCATGAGCCAGTTCCCTCTGCATTCTTCTCTCCCATGTATCTGCCCACGCGCTGCCTTCCACCCACATTATCGCAACAGTGATGGAACTTTTTCTACCTCCTCACTGGCTCATTTTCTCGTTCTGCGCTGCTTCTCTTCCTGCCGTTCACATGTTCTCTTTCCATTTTCATCCGTACCCTTCCCCTCCACAGTTTGTTTCTTCGCTTGCACTTCCGATTTGCCATTCCCCAACTCTGCTTTCGTATTTCTGCCATTTATATCTTGTATTTCCGTCCTCCTTTCCACCCTCGCACTGTCTTTTCTGGAGGTGAGCACATTTGAAATAATTCCACCGCCTGCCATTTGCCTTCACGGCAGCACATTTTGGGAGTTTCCACTGTCATTGTGCCGTTGTCTGTGTCCTTACCAGCAAAGTGAACTTCAAATCTGATACGAGATTAGAAGGGAAGATGAACCAGCAGATGCAATTATTGTGTAAATGAGAGGCATACAGTTCATTCTGCTATGATTACAGTACCTTGGATAAGAATTATTTTCCGGAGCATATTACTCCAAATTGCTCTCTACCTTATACACTGTGACAGATTTCTGTAATTTACTCCATAAAATTTTACATTAACTTCTAGTTTTGTCATTTCACACAAGATTACTAATTTGCAGTACATTATGACTGCACAGTGGTGTGTTGTATGGCACTCTCAGCTCACAGTGAGAGAACCCAGGTTTGATCCTGGACTTCAGGCCTTTTTGTGTAGAGTTGGCATGTTCTTCCCATGCATGCATGGGGTTTTTCCAGGATGCACAAACAATCCAAAGAGATGCATGTTATGGTGACATTTTGCCTCTGCGTTTGCCCTGTGATGTAAAATATCATCTGTGGCCATAATTATTGTCATTTTATTTTTATTTGGAAGGTATATAGGCTGGAGAAGCAAGCTTGTGTCCAAAAATGTGCACTACAGACAAGGCACCACTGTGGGAGTTCCTGAGCTGACACTTGGAGAGCCACTGCACTGCAGGATCTATATTATTTCTCAAATCTAAGTTGAATGTTCTCTACCTGAATTATCCCAGTGAAGCGGCAAACTACACACTGGTGGTTTGGGATTTTAAGGTGAGGTCATTTTACAGCCGTGAAAATTCAAAATCTGTTTGATTTTTGAAATTTATGAATTTTGATTCTAACTTTGGTTCAGACGCTTGAAATCCAGTGCTGTTCTGCACAACCTCTTTGTAAACTATGTTGATGATTTGACAAAATATCATAGTTTGCTGAAGGTTGCTGGTCTTTGTTTTCTCAGTTTCAAAAAATGCATCAAGTTTTCAGTTGGAAGAGAAAATTTTTTATTTTTACTGTAAAATCTAATTCTGCAAGTATTCTTGCAACACAGCATCGAGACTCAACCACTGGAAGAATAAGAGTGAATCCCTGTATTATTCAACAAATCCATTCCGCTATCAGAGTCCTAGCCTCCTCTCCAGGGGCAGGTGTGAATGAGAGGGGAGCAGTTTTAGCCGATCACAGCCAGCGGAGGTGCCTCATCAAAGGCCTTCTGGCCTGCCCTGCCCCCCCCGGGGACACCGCCATCCTCATGGAGACACATCAAACACATGAAAGAAGAATCTCCAGAGTCACACTCCTTTGCCTCTATCACAGCTGTCCACATTTATCGTCACACCTAAGCGACTGTTGTTTTCGCAGGAGCACGGATGCTTTTTTTTTTTTGTTTGTTTTTTTTCCACCCCGCGATCTGTTGGTTTTTGTTGCATTCACTCTGCTTTGCAAAACAGCTTTTCGGCATAGTAGCACAGCAAATATAACAGAAACCTGAGTTCTTAATTTGATTGGATTGGATCAGTAGGCAGAACTTTAATATCTTCTTCACTGACTCGAAAGAGCCATTCCCATTGGGAAATATCACAAGAACAATTATTTGTGGACTACTTTTCAAAGTAACTGTTTTTTATTTTTGGCGGGGCGGGGCGGGGGGAGGTGGGGTGGGGGTGTTCAAGCAGAGCAGATTTATTTTCCATGCAACAGCCATTTGTCAGGGAAAAAAATAAGTTATAGACATCTTCAGACTGCATAAAAATACTCTCCCACATTCTTACCTGCAATGTGCTTCCCTCATGCTATCTGCAACAGACAGTATCCACAAAGAGAAGGTGCAGAGGTGCAGCCATCTTGGAAGCAGCAATGCATGCCAATGTCTGCCTGATGAGTTCACAGAGGAAGTAGTTCATCTTCCTCCACTGTTATTTTATTCATTACTGCGAGTCGGAGAGGGGAACACACACAAATGTACACAGCCACACACACACAGGCAATCAGGTGGGCAGGTAGGCAGAAAGAGTTTTAAGCAGGGTTGTTTTTATTTTTATATATTTATCTTATCTTCTTTCCTTTTCTCTATTTACCTTCCACTTATGAGTATCCTTTTTTTTTGCCTCATAATGGTTGCTCCTGCTTAGCCACTCCATATAGCAACTATTTATATGGCATGCCACTTAGACTTATTACAGATGCTTGAGGCTTTTAAACACATCTTTAAATAGTAGATTGAAGCCGTCTGAGGATTAAATGGAAATATAAGAACCTCCCCGCCCGCGGCGGCACACTTCCTCCTTGTGTTTGTCTTTTGTTTCGTCAATTTGAGATGAACTGCTTTGGCCTACTTGTGTTGGGGGGCAATTAGGTGTGAACCCTTGGGCACTTGCTGTTGAAGATCTCCGGACTCTCTCACTTGAGCAAACAGTCGTACAACAGGAACACATATGTAAACAAAGGGAAATACACAGAGTATGAGGTAGGGAGCACAAAAGGGAAGAGGAGCTCTGTGTTTGAGCCCTGGAGGTGTCGTTATTTCAATGTTGCTCCTTGGTCTTTGTACGACACGTTGCATGTGAGGGGTTGTTGGTTCACTGGGAAGAATAATAAGCCACTGGGCATTGCAGAGTCAAGAGAGAAGCTAAAGAGGCGAAGGAGAGTTTTGTAACTGCCTGGTTGCTCGTGCTTACCAAGAGCTCAACAACACTCATTAAACTCAGCTGCCTGTGCTGTGAAAGTTTGGGAGATTCAAACTGAAGAAGACGCCTATCCTTTCCCCTGCAGGCCAAAACACCCTCCGACTTAGACTTTACCTCCCTGGCTTATTCTTGAGATGGAAATAGGTTCTGATAGGGCTTCACTGTGTTTTGGGCTTGCAGGAGCATATTGTGATACTAGTCTGTGGCTTCTTTTTCAGGGTGATACTCTGCCAAGTGCTGTGCTATAATATCAAATTAAATCAGTGGTGTCAGTAGTATGCAGTGGGATTCCGGGGTTGTTGCGGAATCCCTTTTCCAAGTAGCTTAATATTATCTTAATTTTTGAGAAGATACAAAAAGTGTAGGGTAAAACTATTACTTATTCCATTAAAACACACGGTTATTGAACTGTATTGGAGACAAATTAGTATTATGGAATGAGCTTCAGAGACTACGCTTGAAGACTGAGATTTTATTTAATTTATTACCAGATATTATACATCAAAAGTGTCCGAGGAGAGTGAGAAGACTTTTCCCAACAGATTGACACTCATTCATTAAAACAATAACTAGGACAGTTTCATCCTGTGGTTATGAATGCACCTTATCGGCAAGGTTCCCTCATTCACCTTCCTTTGGTCAGGAAGTTTTTGTCATATTGCACCACTTTCCTTTTGATCCACAATTTGAGGACGTTTACTGATCTGTTGCTGATACCTGTGGCAAGGGCTGAATGCAAAGACATACAGTAGCAACTGATACTGTTTTTGACCTTCAACACATTTTCATCAAATGACTTTCAGTCAAACTTCCTAAAATAGGCTTTGGTAGAGCTTTCCATGTCCGGTTGCTTGTCTTTAAAATGACTGAAATCAATGATTTGTTATTCACCAATACCTATCTTTTTTCCCGTCTTTGTTATTATATTGTTAAATCCCTAGAAGTGACTGTGTTGTGATTGGCGCGATGTCAATAAAACTAAACTGAGCTGAATAATGACTCAGTTGTTATACATTCTGTCCCTTTGACACGTTGCGCGACATATTCCTGATACGGGATCTCTGTATCGCAACATACATCTCCACTTCTCGCAGTGACTCACATCACCCTGTGCTGTTATAGTGAAACTACATCCAATCAGAAAAAGAATGTCTTTATCCCACACAGCAAGCCACTGGGGCGAGGTGACAGTGAAAAGATGACAAGTGTGTATGAGACGGAGGAATCCACACGGGTCATTGTACAATTCCCAAAACAATCCTAATCTGGCATATTTCTTTCACTGTAACATAGTACCAGAACGAACTTTGCAACCCTACACGCAAACTAACACATAACTTGTATGCTGACTCGATAAACTGTTGTCTATAACTGTTGTACATCTTAAAAGGTTTTTTTTTTTTTTTTTTCAGAAGTGAATGAATTCAGTGATGCTGATTTAGAAATAAAATTTCCTGTGGTTCACATTAAGCTCAAGAGACAAGGACATTCAAAGTCAAGATACATTTACCACAGACAAAAAAACAACAACAGACTGATTAACTGATATCTTTTCATTCGCAAAAATTTTGATTTCAGTGAAAGTGAGGTCAGCGGTTTCTTATTGAAACAGCCCGTGTTCTTGCTTTTGTATTGAGGCCATTGGCTTTTTGTGTGTGACGTGAGAAACAAGCACTGATACTTTTGTGTTTGATTGGTTTATATATGTTAGATATAAATAGTTACATTTTCTTCACAGAGCACATCACATGTGTGGCCGGCTGTGACGTTGGTGTTAAATATGCATACGATTTCACAAACCTACAAACCAGGAGCCCTCAGACCCCATTTTAATGTCCACTGGGCTCCGCAAAACATAAATAGCTTTAAGCATCCAAAGTTTTGTTTTGAACCACTTTGACTCAAACAGTATAGTCTTGCAACACAAGCTCAGCTGTGTTAATTGTGTTGCTGCTGATAGACTTCAAATAATATAGAATATTGATAATAAAGAACGGTAAAAAGGAACTTTAAGATTGTAGGGGGTGGTGTCCCCAATAATGAATCTACTTCAAGTCTTGAAAAATAATCCAAATGAACAGATATAGAAATTATATTTTAACTACTGTCGTTATAACTTCTGCTAAATGTTTACTGTAAAGGCATCACAGCACCCCAGCTACAATCATCTTTATTACTGCTCTTCCCCTCAGAAACACTTTCATACAAACTTTCCAGTTTCTTAGCTTTTTTCAGATGAAAAAAACGATGTTGGCGAAGACAAGCTAATTTATTTATGTGGTAGGGTTTATTGTTATCTCTATGTCTATCTTCCAGGCTCACTCTTATTGCTTATTCTCATTGACAGTATTTGTAATCTTCATTCATTTTTCAAGGCGACATCTTGACCGGTATGCATCCCCAGAGGAAAGCAGTACAACGGGTTTTTGCCTTTGAATTTTGTTGCTCCAAGGGCAGATTGAGAGATTGAGATTGAGGGTTTAAAAGAAAGTACATTCTTCAGAGAACTTCAGATAGAAAGCAAACAGAAGATTTGTATTTCACACATTGCTTTGATTTGATCGGGTTTGAGGTGATAAGGCAATGACATTACATGAGACAGAATGTCTTAACCATGAGCCAACCAGTAAACCACAAGGAAAGAAAAGGTAAGAAACAAATTACAATGCCTGAATTTAACATTTCAGTGGGCAAGCTACAAAGACATTTATAACAATTAATAATAAAGTGAATACATCAATCGGTCTCAACTCATTCTGAAGCTATGCATTTAGAGCTCCTGTTTGTGTCGTTTTTGGACTTGCAATTTGCAATAGTTAGTTTGGGATGTTTTAAATTATTCAGGCATACACACAGGTCCAACCCACTCACAGTCACAGGGGATGGCCGTGGTAGGCGATGCAGCGGCAAGGAGTCAATGGTGACGACTGTCGTTTGTGGTCCCACGAGTGTGTCAGTGGTCAGAGTTTGACATGTAACAGAGGAAGACTATTATTGTGATCTACTCAATTATTAATCTATGGATGAACTCAAACCCCAGAGTGAGAGAGAGTGGCTGTCCAGCAAGGATCAGCTTCATTCATTTCTATCTTGGATGTGACATACCGAAATGCGACTTTTTTTTTCTTTTTAATTATTTAAAATTTAACTAATCTAAATATCAAATAATACAACAGCACAGTTTTCGCGAAAAGCCCTGTGAACAACAGTCAAAACATTTCTTCTCCGTGAAGGTAACATCTAATGATTGCTTCTTCATTGTTGGGAGACATGCTGGCGCTTATCGCTGCTGCATTCACTTTAGAACTTTACCATTCAACTGATTCACCTAATCTGACAGTGGAGCGATAATATCACAAACCAGCCTGACATGTGTTGGTATAAACGGAAAAGGCGCGATCATGTATTACGTTAACTGTGCCTGAGCCAAACCCACGCCATCAACACCAGTGCCTATTAACTAAGTGGAAGCAGCATCATAACTTCATTAAAAAAAAAAATAACCCCAAAATATGGAGCTGTCATGAATGTAACTGCCAGAGATTGCATTTTTATCCCATGTTGTGTTTACATAGCAGCAGAACCACCTTTGATAGGATTAGAATCACTAAAGATGTGCTTTAGCCAGCCTGGGAAGCTGCTCGCAGCGAGAATGTGCAGGGATTTATGCATTTTTGATGCAGCGTGGGGAGGAGTGGAACTCTGAAAAGGCTGCATGACCTACTTAGAGATCCGTGGAATTCAGACGACTCGTCATGCCACAAAAAGAGAAAAATCTTTCTCTCACCCTCGGCCTGTGTGTTTGTCAGAGCGATGCAGGAAAAGTGTGCTTTTGTGCATTTCATTTATTTATCTATTTATTAATTTATTGTTTCTGCCTCTGGTGGTTGTGAACGTGGCATGTGACACACACACACACACACACACACACACACACACACACACACACACACACACACACACACACACACACACACACACACACACACACACACACACACACACACACACACACACACACACACACACACACTAAATTCATCAGTGTTTCATTTTGCCCTGCTCTTTGTAATATTCTGCATTAACTGCTCTCTGCGCTGCGTCTTAATTTAAGCCGTTCAATAATTTGTAACATCTCTTCCCACAATGAGGTGGCATCTGGCTGGCTTTTGACACGTGCAAACACAGACTCCTG
The DNA here is from genome assembly GCF_963383615.2 of Lipophrys pholis. Classification (NCBI taxonomy): domain Eukaryota; kingdom Metazoa; phylum Chordata; class Actinopteri; order Blenniiformes; family Blenniidae; genus Lipophrys; species Lipophrys pholis. The sequence goes on along the minus strand of NC_137643.1, from coordinate 10,024,460 downwards.
CCCAAGCACTGGACTAACACCGGCGTCTCCTCTGTCCCCACCGAAGGGGGAAAAAAAAAATTGCAATTTTCCTTGCGACATGGCCTTGTACACAAATTAATTTTCCTTTGACGTCCAGCCCCTTGTCTCCCTCCCTCTCTTCATCACCTCTTTACTCTCTTTTTCTCAGTAGCTATGGAAACACAGTATTGTATGTCAGTTTTCTCGAACAAGACGGTGTTGTCCAACTGCAAGAGCTGTCACATTCCTGCTTTACTGTCACCCTGTGGGGTGAGAGAAACTGGTCGGGGCTCCAGTGGGCTTTCCAGTCACCTCAATACAAGCCGGTCAATAAGCGATTCATTAGAGGCGACAGGAACTCACAGCCAGTGCCTTCAAGTGGAGTGTTTATTTGTGCCGGAAATGAGCTATTGTGAGACAAGAGTTGACCACCTGGTTGGATGGTGTGTGTGTGCTTTTGTGTGTGTATGTAAGTGTGTCCATCTGCTACTCATGATTGATGATTGTTTGTGGACATTGCTGGCATGGCCCCAAGGCTGGTTAAATATGCCCTAGTTGATGAATCTCACGGTGCACTCTGTGTGTGTGTGTGTGTGTGTGTGTGTGTGTGTGTGTGTGTGTGTGTGTGTGTGTGTGTGTGTGTGTGTGTGTGTGTGTGTGTGTGTGTGTGTGTGTGTGTGTGTGTGTGTGTGTGTGTGTGTGTGGCACAGGGTGCATTTATGCTGCTGGCATAGTAATGATTCGAATAAATGAAAAACATTCAAAGAAGCAGCTTGGAAAGTTAAGCTGATTACTGGGCTATAGAAAAACGAAACACCTGATGTCACCAAACTGGGTATATTTTTCACATAAAAAGCATGTGTACTTTTTCGGGAGCATTTGACGTTCCTCGCCATGATTAATTCAATTCAATTCAACTTTATTCATATAGCACCAAACACAACATAGTCATTTTTAGGTGCTTTTTACAAAGAGAAACCCAACAAATCCACATGAGCAAGCATAAGCGACGGTGGAAAGGAAAAACTCCCTCGAACAGGAAGAAACCTTTGCAGAACCGAGCTCAGAGGTGGCGGCAGTCTGCTATTCTGGTTGGGGTGAGAGGATAGAGGAGAGAAAGGATAAGACAGACAGATCGGGGGAAGGGCTCAGACCTTGGTTCAGGCAGGGGGTGGAGATTCAGACCCTGGCTCGGGTAGCGGGCGGGGATGAAGAAACTGGTTGGAGTAGGGGTTCTCCATGTGCGACTAAAAAATGTGAAGACTGGTAAATAAGCACACTGAATGCTTCTGTCCATTTGAAAAGAACTTCAAAACATCTCAGTTAAAAATGGCCATGGATTGGGAATATCACTGGATTTGCTCTGTCATCAGCGGCTCTTTTTCTCTGTGGCCAACTCTCCCTTAAATGTTAGTTCTTCTTAGACTTAGATCTTTTAATGTCTTCTGTGCACTAACTACACATGGGGATATGCTAAAGGCTTGTATGGTTTTTGTCTTTTGGTGATGCCAAAGAAAATGTGAGACGGAGTAAAATAAACAGTAAATTCAAGATGTCTGAAAAATACCTTACGAGTGCAAAAGTACCAACACATGAATTATTTCTTCTTTTTGTTTAAGTAGCACTGATGCTGCCTGATACAACTTACAACTCTGACTTCTTTTCAAGTGTACGTCATTCATCATTACCTTTAACAGCTAAAACAGAGTCCCCTGTGCTTTCATGTCACCAACTATTTAATCAGCTCTCCACATTATGTCTGTACCTCCTTGTGAAGCATCTTCAGAAAAATTATGGTGCGGTGATTAACTAAGAAAGTAATTGGATTGAGCAGAAAACTGCAACGTTAACATTCACTGAAGACGTGTTAATGACGCAGTGCTTACAGCCATGACTCCTTAGAACTTTGAACTGCCTGAAGACGAGAGGAGAGAGAGCGAGGTGATGAATGAGTGGTTGGAAGTGATAGTGGAGAAGAGAGCTGCAGGTGCAGAGAGAAGAGGAGAGGTGCTAGTAACCTCGAGACAGAGCGGCACGAGTGTGAGAGGGCTAGAATGGAAAGGAGGCAGGGAGTGATGATGGAAAAGTGAAGAAAGCCACGCTTAGAAAGAAAAGGTTTAGAGAATGAAAGAGGGGTCCTAAATCCAGACTGTGACCCGGCCATGATTCCTGGGAGGCAAAGTTCTGCTGTAACAAGATTGATGTGTGTGGACAGAAGAATCCCGAGAGGCTGGAGCGAGGGACAGCCCGAGGAGGACTCCGTCTTAGTCGGCACAGTACACACACGCACACACACGCACAAACTTGCAGTTCTATATTTGTAGTTCTATATTACCCGAACTTCGGCCATCAGGACTAAGGCGCTGATCCTGTATAAAACCTGCTAAATTAGATGCACACAAAGAGATTGCGATTCAGTTTGCATATGTTTGGCAGGTGCTCAAATAAGAATAACACAATGAGTGACACCATGCATAGAAATGTGTATTCAAATGAGTTTTCCATGCATTACACCCTTTCTACTCATGAATGATCTACTTTAAATGATTCCTCTTCCACATATCAAAGATGGACACAATGATAAATAATGTAAAGATGTTCAGATGCTGTAAATTACATTGCATGTTGTAAATTAACCTATTGGCATGGACTCTCCACAGTATTCTATGTGATCTGGAACACGCATCTGATATTCCATATGCATGAATGTGAACGTGCCAAATGGATGGTTTGTGTTGTTTTCCTTGAGAAGCAGACCTCAGTGCGTCCCGGTAATAGATCAGCTTCCAGTGTGTGTGAGCCCAGTATCGAAACTACATTTTTCTTTCAAAACTATTCAATTGATGGTCCTCCAAACTTGAAGATTGATGAGCCACCTGCTACCGCCTCACTTTTTATTGCCTAAAGAAATGTTCGTGACAAAATCTCTCTCATGTTGTATTTGATATATATCCTTAAATCACCTATAGGACAATAATAGAAGGTGCAACTGCCATTATCTGAACACATATGTCCATGACTTGTATGGTTTTATTTTAAAAATCCCCCTCCAAACAAATGATGTTCTATAAGATCTGAGGTACAGATCTACTACAATTGTAGGCTACGTGTCACGAATGATTGAAAATATCATGTCAAAATGTAAAGTCACACAATATATATGAGTCATGTATTCAGACGTGTTCAAGTCCCCCGTTTTTATTTTTAGTTTAGTTTATTTCAGTTGCATTTATACTAAGCAGCAAACAAGAACCTCGTTACAAAACAATCAACTGTCCAGCAACCGAAAAAGGCATCGGCTGAAGCCTGCGGCTTATTTTGCCAATCCTGTACCATCAAAGGATTACAAAGTAAAACCAATAATCCAATACAGAAGTAAATGACAGTTTAAGTTAGAAATAACTTTTCGAAGAATAAGTTAATATCAAATTAACAATTCACATCATAACCTTTCATTATCTTAAACTCTTTTTGAAAACACACAGAGAATTACGCCTTTTCAGCTCATCATTAAGTCCATTCCATAATCTCACTCCCAAAACTGACACACATCTATATTTAACATTTGTTCTTACTTTACAGGTTTCAAACATTAACACCTCCCTTAAATTATAAATTGCCTTTCTTTGAAAATAAATTACTTTTGAATACCATCTGGAATGCTATTATTCAACACACGGAACATCATTTGTAATGTTTTTAAATATATAATATCCAGGAATTTTAATGTGGATAATTGTATGAAAAGTTGATTTGTGGAATCCCATTATCCAGCTCTATTTATGATCCTAATCGCTCTTTTCTGCAATTTGATTATTGGATCCAAGTTAGTTTTATATGTCTTTCCCCATATTTCCTACACAGTATGTCGTATAAGGCAGCACAAGCGAACAGTACAATACATGTAGACATTTATTATTCAGTAAGTCTCTAGATTTTAAAGAACAGAAATAGACTTCGACAATTTTCGTTTTACGTGTTCTATGTGAGGCTTCTAAAAAAGTTTGTCATCTATTATTACTCCTAAAAATGGAGTTTCATAAACCCTTTCATTCAACAATATTTAAACACAGATTTACTTCAGCACCAGCCCTTTTCCCACCGAACAACATAAATTTTGTTTTACTTGGATTTAATGATAACTTATTTAAAGCAAACCATGTATTTAACTTATTCAATTCTATTTCTATTGTTTTCAACAATTCCTTAAGGTTTCCGCAAACATCAGCAAACATTGTTAATTGTAAAGCACCACTTACTGTGCAAAAATCCTTAATATAAAGTATTTTATATTTGGATATGCTCGTTCTGTGAGATGGCGGTCATAATTGTTGCAAGCCTGACAACGCCAACAGCTTGATTCTGACCCATGTTCCGCGTATGATTTTTATGAATAAATATAGCTGCCTTACGCAAAAAAAATCTACCCCTGCCCCACTTCAGAGAACAAGACTTAGAATCAGCTGCAGGACCTGGAAAAAAAACTGAGGAAATAGAAACTGTTGTGAACATAAAACATAACTGTTTTATTTTGAAAAAAACCTGTTATGTAATATACTGAGTTCTGGGCTGCTTGGATTATGTAATATACTGAATTCTGGGCTGCTTGGATTATTTTGTCAATCACCTAAAATTAGTAAGAACAGCTGGCATCATTGACTTAGAAGCTGGTTTCCATGCCATGGTACAAGTAGTACAGTACCACCAATATATTCTAACATCATTTGAAGAGCAACATGCCCAGGGGTTTCCTAGTTGTATGTAGGTCTACCAACTGTTCAATCCAGCTTTATTGGGATGAAATCTCTCCAGTGTGGCCTTTTGCACCGGGCATAAGATAGTCCACAAAGTTTTTCAAGTGTCAAGCCAACTGTTACCCCCTCATTACCATCTACCACAGTGGTAGATGGTAATTATCGTCTCTGGGTCGCCCGGTGCTTAAGTGCTTGTCCGTATTGTTCTGCAATCTCCCAAGGTTGGCAGTTTTGTGCCTCTTGGCTGTTCATATCACCCAAGTGTCCTTGGGTGAGATTGCATTTTCAGATTGCTAAAGAGTTGAAAAAGTACCCTGTAAGGGAAATCTGTTTACTGTTTAGCGTACAGATTTTAGTAGTTTTGTCAAATCTGAGAGAAATAAATCAGCAGGTCATGTTGGGTTGTGGGGTGTATTTGGAAAGTGTGCTTAATATTTGTGTATTTTAGCCTTGTTGTTATTTCCCAGCTGTTGATGAACGATATCCACAAAAGACAGCATACCTCATCCTATTTTAAAGTTAATTTGATTTTTGTGTGCTTCCTTGTGTCAGTAGATTGCGGAAGAACTCCTACCAGGGTTTGTCATTGGCATTATTACAGTTTACATGGAAGATAACATGTTCATCATCACTGAGGTTGACCAAGAATTTTAGAATGAACTTAGCATTTGGGGCATTGGTGGGCATTAAGGGACATGTACGTTACAAGTATAAACCATGGTTAATCTGCCACACACCATCTCAAACTACACACACACACACACACACACACACACACACACACACACACACACTGAAATCAGTCTTTTATGCTTTTTTTTTGGCAACTAAATTAATGCAAACCATGAAGTTAGTTTGTGCATATTTTAAAATGGGGGTTCACCCTTTTTTTCCTACTTCAAGCCTGAATGTGTGTGATGGTTTAAACCTTTGTAGATGGTATTATGAGACATATATAAGGTCCTCATAAAACTCTAAGTCAGAGACTTTTAAATGGAGTGATCTCCAACCAGACTTGTATGTCTATGCTGGAAGATTTTTCTTTTCAAAACAGATTGAGAGGTTGAGATATTTGGATTGGACTGAATTTAAGCTCTTTACACAGTTGTCGTCCATAAAGCTTTAATGTACCCGACTGAAACAAAATATATGAAAGATTTTATGAGCTCTCTTCTTATTCAGTTTATAGGCCGCTTCAGCTGAGCAGTACTCAAACATAATCTAAATAGTATCTTGAAGGGTAGCAATTTTTCATTTTGAGTTCATTTTGGGTCGTGCTGTCAGTGATAAAACAAAGGAAGAAATTATATGAGGAATGCCTTGAGTCAAAATCGACCAAAATGCATTTTGTAGCAGCACACGCGGCAATTTCCCCAAATAAAAAGACTGTGAAAGAACTACGAACAAACTTGTTGAAATGCCTCAGACTCTCTCTGCTATAACCTTGGATGCCTGCATATCAATCAAAGTGGCTCTTTATCAAACGCAGCCCTCATTTTCTACTGTATTATTAAGCAGAACCACTCTTTTTGTGTCCACCTGCTGCCTTTTTTTCCTGTCCGCTTTTGCTGATTTCATCCATTGGAGGAAGTGAATGACTCCTGGGACCTCAAAACTATTGACTCCATAATGGACTTCATCCCTCTCTTTTCTTCCACTCTCAGCCCCATATTCCCTCATTTCTTCTTCCCTCATCTTTTTCTCTTACTGGATGGCAGATGTACATGCCACACGCTAAGAAAAGCTATTTTAAAAAAATATGCAAGAATAGATTAATCAGCACAATTATTGCCCCATCTCTCCTCTCCTCTCCTCTCCTCTCCTCTCCTCTCCTCTCCTCTCCTCTCCTCTCCTCTCCTCTGCTCTCCATTTGATGTTTCCTCCGGGACCCATCATTTCAGCAGGATTTAACTTTGGTCCGTTGGTCTCCCTGGGAAGCACAACATGTTCCAGCTGTTGTCAGGCCTTGTCAAAAGCACAACAACCTGTAATAGGCTTAACACAGCGTCTGCTTTCTGCACCGCACAGATTGCTAATAAAGGTGCAATGTGCTTGCTGTGATTTTTGTACCACTGGCCAATTTGAGCTTATCTCTAATTCGTGAGAGGGCCAACGTGTGTGCTGTTGTTTGTATATCTGTCAAAGACTGTGATTTGGCATGCAGTTTGCGCAAGGACGATAATTTTTCAACTGAATTTGTGCGTTTGAGAATAAGCATGAGCACAGGGGGAGAATATTGTGTGTGGGAGTGACAGAAAGTGAAAAAGAGCGAAAGGGACTTGTCACCACCGAAGAGGCTTCCAACGTGCCATCATGGTTATCCTGGTCGCCATCTGAGCTCTCCAGAAAGCGAGAGATAGATTGAGTGCAACAACAAGAGCCAGACTGCACAGAGAGAGGAGATGGAGGGCAAACAGCCATCAGCCTGAACAGCCCAGTCAGTCTGTCGCAGAGGATTTTAAAGGCCAGTCTCTCCCCAGACAAGTAGTGGGTTCCTCGGCGTTTCTCTCTGTTGCAAGCATGCAATGTGAGGGGAACAGATTGAAAAAAAAAACCAACTCAGTCACCCCATCCTGCTCTCAATTTTACTTCATCCACTCTCACTCAGTCAATGTGTGTACTCTGCTCAGATACTCTTGGGCCGACTGTTTAAATGTTACCACAAGCAGTCTTGATGCTGGCAGCATCCGTAACTCAACCTCCGTCTCTCCTCATCCTGCTTTCATTCTCTCCTCGTTGTTGCTCTTATCCAAGCATGTCACTGAAAGGTTTGGCTATTGCTTTCCCACTGTTTCCTTAAGATTGTGAATTACCTGTCAGCCATGTCTTCCTGGTCATTTAGAAAAAGAAAGGTGGGTGGTATGTTACACCCCGGTGGAGCTCTCAATTGCACGCACACTCATTGATGGAGAACAAATAGGTCGAGCAACTATGGTCTATGATACCAGGTGAGACGAGTCTGTTGATATTGATGTGAACTGTAGTGGGGTGTTGACCTCTTACGAGACACGAATGACCACAGCGAACAGTTCACAAGTTGATGACAATATAGAATCATTGTAATTCCGCCGAACTTTCAAAACTTTACTCAGCTGCTGCAGACTCAGTCGCATACACAACAGACTTTCTGGTTCTTCCTCCTCGTCCAACAGTAGCTGGTATTGACAGCCATGGCAGAGTTTAGAGGATTAAATGGGTTTGTACATGGGGAAATGGATAATCTTCTTTAGATCTGACCTATTGGCTGCTCTCTGCTAACTCTATAGGGCTTTATAATGCCAAGCATATGTTTTAGCAATCACTGGATTCAGCATGGCTCACATTTCCTCTCCTGGCTTGAGGAAGTGAAAGTTGTTCAGTGAGGAGTGCATGTAGTAGTCATCCAGTCTGTCAATATATTTGGTGCTCAAAGACTGAAATCATTGGGAAAGTATGATGCAGGAGGGCAGGACAATTGTTTTGCTGCTTCTTTAGAATATGCTCTACAGTAATTCAGTATTCATTTGAATTAGAGAGGAAATTCCTGGTCTCTTGAAAGAAATTTCCATTCAATATGTGTGAATGTGATTGAACAAGCTGACAGTCCATCACACGGTAACTACAGAGAGGGAGACAGTCATAAAGAGTGGCAACCCGTGCTCAACTGGGATCAACTCCAGCAGCCGACGACCTTAAAATGGATAAAGTAGCATAGGAGAAAGATGGATAGATGGACATTGTGATCATATAAGCTTAAGATATAAAATAGACGTGGCAAAGACGTGGATATTGCATTATTTTATTGACGTCAACAGTGCGCGTTTATCACCTCTTAACTCATGAAGATATATACTCTGTGGGAGGATTCATGGATTTTGTTCTTCCTAATCACCTGTGCTGTTGGCTTTATCAGGACTAAATGGAGAGTGTGAGCATGGAATATCACTTTTGACACTCAAGGTTATTTCCTCCCTGTTGTTTTCCTATATCTCTCTCACATGTATGTGTTTGTGCAATACTGGGCCTCAGGTTGCTGATTTGGGTGCAGTAATTTGCCATTAGCTGAGAGACAGGTGCAGCTGCCTCCGTTTGCAGCGTTAACAAGGCATTTCATCATGGTTAGCTTCAGCCTTGTGCTCTGATCAGCTCTTGTTCTTGTCACAATCTCACACATGCACGCACATGTATGCATGCAGGACGTGTATTGACATGCTCAACAGGGCCAGCTTGTATCTAGGGGTGGTAAAATGTCAAGAATCAGGTTAAAAAGCCCAATTTTGTTGACTTCTCCACTAAGACATGGCTGACCCTGTGTGAAGAGTTTGGTTACATTGTCACGGTTGTGAGAATTCCGGGTTAGGGTTAGAGTTGTGTGTGTGTGTGTGTGTGTGTGTGTGTGTGTGTGTGTGTGTGTGTGTGTGTGTGTGTGTGTGCGTGCGTGCGTGCGTGCGTGCGTGCGTGCGTGTGTGTGTGTGTTTTCGCCAATTTCCTCCTGCATTCCAAAAACATGCACGTGAGGTTAGTTAATTGGTGATCCTGATAATATCCCCAAGGTGTGAATGCGAGTGTGTGTGGTTGTCTGTCTCTCTGCCTTGCCCAGGGTTTGTCCTGCCCTCGCCCATTGGTTCCAGTGCCCCACCACCCTGCACAGGATGAAGTGGTAAAAAGCAGAGGCCAGTAGATAATAAAGTAAAACTGGCAATATCAATCAATTACTCCGACATCAAAATGCTTCATACACAATTAGCACTAATACGATGTACAGTAATATTTTAACTGTCCACAGATTGAAGTAAAACAAGCGTATATTCGCAAGACGCAGGCTACTGGACTTTGTGGTCACTTGAAGTAAATTTTCTGTTTATGGATCTTTAACATTAGACAGAGTTATATCCCTCCCTCCAGTTTCCATTTCCAGGTTCTTTCGCCATCAGCCCCCTCCCCACAACCACACGCACCTCCCTTGGCTGTCTCCCAAGGCAGTCAAACAGATTACCACGGGCGTTAACCTCATCGATCTGCTCCAAATGGCCTCCAAATGCCAGGAATTAGATTTCAGACTGGAGGAGAGGGAAATAAAGTGCTGTAGTATTTCTTGCAACTCTGCCTCAGAGTTAAGTGCTGCTATGCCTTCCTCATTGTACCAGTTTATCCTCAGAACGTATTTGTGTTTTTCAGGACTGAGATATTTGTTTCAGAGTATGCCTTATTTACAGCATAATTCTCCGGTGGAACCGGGTGTAAAATACAGCCTGTACCTAAACCTCTCAGAGCCTGCTTGGTAATCCTTCAAAAATACATAACTGTGGAATAAGGATATAACTGAATCAAGCATACGGGGAAGAGAAATGGAGGAAAGAAGCTTGTTTTTTGGAAGTAAAAGTTAAATCGCATAAGTTAAATATTTTAAATTCAAAATGCCCATAGATTATGTATCAAGATATATCTTGCCCATCTTTTTTGGACAGTAGGAGGACCTGCAGGGCAACATGCAGCTGCTCAGAATTACACTCCAGTGAATCAATCTCACAGTCATGAATTACTCCATTGTGGGGTTATAATGAAGCGTAGCTTTATAATACAGGTTGACATGGTTTTATTACTGTATGGCTAATATCATTCTAATACTTCTTCAGTCCCGTCTCTTTCACCATTCAACCGCCCATTTCTCCTCTTTCTGTCACCCCCATCCCAGTGTCTCATTGCTCTTTGTGTCTTATTATAGTCCACTGTTCCACTGCCCTCTGTCTTGCATTGTCTTTCAACTCCAACAGCGTCTTCATAGCTGAATAATCACTGATTAACGTAGGAGCAGTTGTACTACCTAATGAGAGGCTAAATATAGCCGTTGGTACAACACACACCATGGCATCCTTCCCTCATCGAGTGCACAAAGTGTGAACAGTCACACCGTTGGCATGACAACACACCGGTCAAGGCTGTGTGAGCAGTCACAACAGATCATGTGCTCCTGTGCCTGTCAAAAGTTCCCGAGGATGAATGAGAAAGAGGGGCTAAGTAATTACCCTGATGAAGTCATCTGTCAAAAGAGAAACAACTGCCAATTATTTTGATAATGACTCAATTGTTTAAGCTGTTGACCGAAGAGCAAATTTCAAAACTTTCTTCACTTTCAACTTTTTTTTTTTTTTCCATTTTGAGGCATTTCTGTTAGAAACAGGGAGTGAAATCAGTGATGCTCTTTGCGTTGCGATTGTGGTTTTGACAGAAAGAGCCTTGTCTTTATTCATTTTATGCAATTTTTGAAAATTACATTTTGATTACAGTTACTTCTTTAAAAACACTATTCTTCCCCCCTCTCACAATAAAGTCAGTAATAGAAATATTTTTTCATAGTTTTACCTTCTACTTAATGCATATTTTTATTGATTTCCTATAAAAAAACATTCAAATATCCTGCTGGGAAACGGCATCCCCCTGATCCCTCCCCCCCCCCCCCCTCAGCTCTCTAGTGCCCCCTAGGGACTCCACACTTTGAGAGCCCATCTTCTAATCACTGATTCTCCCAGTTTGATCGATTGAAATGCTTTCAAATCTGGGATCAGTTCGTGAAAGAATCAGATCTAATAGTAATGCAAAGAAACAGGAAAAAGTTAGATGGGTAAGCCATAGCTCAAATGAATACATCACAGATATTGTGGAAACAGGCTGAGTCAGACATCTTCCATGTTGCTGTCAGGTTAACCGAGTTAGTCGGGGATTAATGAGGTGCGTCCCCTCCAGCAGTAAATAGGAATTTAATGAACTGATAACCATTAAGACAATAGCTTCAGCTAATGCTAACAGTCAGCTTGTGACAGAAGCTCTCTGGTTACGTGTAATATCCCTCTTAAAACAGCAGTATTTGTAGCTATGGTACTGATTTCATTAAATCATTGGGTACATTAATGCACTACTTTGCAAAATGGAATTTGCATCATTGTTCTTTCCATACTTGCAGTAAGTGTATACATTTCCAACATTTTATTCATCAGACATGTATTTGATGCTGATTGTAAGTTATCAATGCCTGAATATCAAATGGCTGAAATCATCAGCTGAGGTTAGATGGTTGTGTGACTGTTAATGTTCATGCAGTCGTGTGTAACTGGCTTTATTAGCTGTGACGGGACGGGACGGGACGGGGGGGGGGGGGGTGTCAGAGAGGACCGAGGCACTTCTTTACCACCTCAAGTGCATAGTCACCCTGCATAATAAATCAGCTTAAATCCAGAATATCACTAAGCCCTATTGTACTCATGTTGACAAGTTTAGCTGCCCACATATCCTATTTGTTGCATGGTAACCATTTGAGAGTCACAATCCTACAATGTCAGCCCACCTTCTTATGGCCAGCTGGAGAGAAATGAATGATAAGAATATGCAAATAGGATATCATTTTTAATAGCCTGCAGTTTCATTCATCTGTGTGGCCAGGATAAGGAATACCCACTGTGTCTAATCACATCTTCTGCCTCTTATTTCACCTGAGGCATATCCACAATCTATTTTTGACCGTTTGGCATACGTTGTTCTCTGCGAGCACACACACGAGGGAAAAGCATGTGAAAACCGATAATTGGGCTTTCATTTTTAAATAAAATTTCTAAAACCTTCCTATAAAAAAGAGGCTGCTGTTTTTAATCCTAGCACATGGTTTGACTGTGAAGAGGTGAACGAAACATAGCTGTAGCGGTTTGGAATGCCACATGCAAATGAGCGGAGGCCGTCTGTTCTGTAAACTTAAGAGAAAAGAGAGAACAGAGAGAGGGGCAGGAGATTTAAACTCAAGTCAACCCCGGAGCCACGACACCTGCCAGACACTTAATAAAGGTGGTTACAGCTCACAACATACAGTCCCATATATATCTGTTAGGAATCTCATTTCTCTACATTCGATCTTCAGTTTTTCAATCTGCTGTGCGGAGGGCTCGCTGTGCTCTTGTTCAGTGGAAAATCTCATTCAGTTGGTAGCTGATGGCTAACAAGGTCAAATGACTCTCCAGATGAGATGGACTGTGTCAGAAGACACACACACACACACTGCCCACCTGCCATTCAGTCCGTCGGATCATCTATCTATCAGCTGCACACAGGAACACATCCTGAATTGAGTGGCAATAATATAATACTGAGGGGGAAAGTGTTTACCGCTGAAAGGAATATCGTTACAGACTGTTGAAATCAGGAAATCACAGCAAAACCAGTTAGCCAGATCATGTAGCAATCGATAGAAACCTACACCTCTTTTTTTTTTTTTTGCTGTCTCTCTCTCTCTGTCTTTCTCTTTCTCCCTCTCTCTCAGTCTTCTTCTCTGGTTGCTATAGCGATGGGAAATGGCTGCATTCTGCAGCATTGGATCAGAGTGCTGGATCGCGTTTGCAGCCTTTGAGCTACATTGTTTCACATGGCTTCAAAACACACACATGCGCACACTCAAGCACATGCACAGAGCCCTGTAATTATGTTAACATGTGCCCAGAGAACACAGCAAGTTGAATGTCCCAATGTTTTTAGAAATCAGTACAGAGGAAGCAGATACCGCTGCATATCTGCTTTTCTGTACTTCTCCACTTCACATGATATAATCACCATGTGGCCATGACAGTTTGTTTTTTTTTTGGGGGGGGGGTGATACCTTTTTGTTGCAGTTATTGATTCATCCACTCACTGACTCAGAACAGAGTATCATGTGTAGCTGTACTACTCAATTTACATCTCATGCCAACAGATTTTTTTTTTCTCTTTTAGAAATACAAAGTATCTGCTCACCAATTGCTGGTCTCGATAGGAATTACAGAGAGAATTATCATTCAACATTTCCTTCATGTCAGATTAACAGTATACCACACCAGCCTGGAGCTGTGACGTCTGATTTCCATCATTGCGAGTTCTACAAAAATGTCATCCTCACCACTGAAAGGCCACGTTGTGATCAAACACACAATACCTCCAGAATTCCAATTTTCCCAAACGAAATTAATTTCTCTTTCTGTTCCTTCTCTCCATCTTCCTCCTCTGTCTCCCCTTCCTCCTTTCTCTCTCACTTCTGTCATTGCAGTGTGACAATGCGAAGGGGCTGCGGGCCTTCTTTGATGCCATTTGCTATGGTCCCAAACACCTGATGATCTTCGGAGGCGTCTGCCCCTCTGTGACCTCCATCATTGCCGAGTCCTTGGAGGGCTGGAATCTGGTGCAGGTACAGTTGCGCTGTATTTGTTATTGTGTGTGTGCGCGCGTGTGTGTGTGTGTGTGTGTCTCACAACAAGCAGTGCTCTATTTGCTTCAGTGCTTCCCTGAATATAATCATTTTCTGAATAATTGGGTTTCCAAAATTCTTATCCCTTGTTTTTGTGAGTGCCGATAGGTTTAAGGAGTTTAATGCCTTAATCCCTCATTAACCTTGCCAGGGTGAATATCTTTGATATTACAACGAGAGACAGGCTGAAAATGGTTTAAAGCCATAGGAACAGGACCAAAAAATCTGATGCTGAAAATGGGAGCAGGACATCTTTAAAAAAAAATGGGCTGGAGTATATAAAGAGAAGTGTTATAAATTCTTCATTTCATCATTAGTGTGAGATAATAAAGTTGTTACTATTCAGGTCAGGTATGTTAATTACCCAACGTTCATATAATAAAACTTGCCATTCAATTACTCTCACGTCCTAAACGACATTTGCAGCCATTCAGTACGACATCATGATTGCTCTCTGTGGCCATCAAACATAACATATTCTTGCAAACTTTTGACCCCTATGCACTATTGCTAACAATTTCTTATTTTTTTTGACTATGTATTTTACCAAAATAGTGAGGAATGTCTCACTCCAAATAGTGCATTTCATTTACTTGCAAAACAAAGGTTATCCGACATCGAGTAGATAAGAGAAAGGTGAAGCCTGTGCCCTGAAGAGAGAGCATAATTCGAGAGCCCATTTTGAGCTGAATGTCACATTATCACCACTCGATCTGACTGTGAATCTGCTTTTTTTGTTTTTTCATATTCCTGTTTGCTTGCCGTCTTGTTTGGGTCACTTTAGTAGAAAGAAGAGCAAGATGAAAGAATAAAAGGATGACTAATTTTGTGTTGCTGTTTTCACTTTCCGTCGGTAATGATCCCAAGTCTCTGAAGACAGTTCAAGTCTTAGTTAAATTTAGATCCTCTTGGCTTATGTGTGTGCGAGTGTGCGTGTGCATGCATGCCAGTCTCTCTTTTTATTGGCTTGTTTGGCTGTGATACCTGTGCAAACTGCACTAGCAATCTTCTGCTCTGCAGAACACTATGTTTGGTACGGTGTGTTCCCCAGAGCACATCGCCGACTGGGCTCTGTTTCTTTCTCTCAACACTCAAACCAGCACCAAGAAATTCATGCCAGTCTTATCTCAAATTCTCACTGGGACATTGCCTGAGTGCCACAGAGCAAGTGGCTTGAATGTTAACGTGAATGGCAGCCATAATGCGCACATCTAGTTCTTAAAACATTTAGTTTTCTCTTTATGCTTGGGGCAGCAAGCATGCAGGTATAGAAACACTCAGCAGCAGCTGCCCAGTGCAGTATTAAGTCATAATCTAGGTTAAAACAGATGTCTACCGAAAAGTGATGCTTTATGATATTCTTATTTATCAAAGTGGAATATCTTTCAGTATCAGAAGAAGAGGCAAACCTCAGCTACATCCTCGTCAGCGTACGGGTCATCATAAAGGCACATCTTATCCGAGCTGGAAATCTGCAAAAATACACAGACTACACAGTACAGTGTACATGTACAATACAGTTACAGACAAGCAACTGACACAGCTGAGATTAGTGACTTGTGTGCTTCTCATGCTCATTTACATACGCCCAATTAATAATCTGCACATGATATTATGTTCCTGTGAAAGTATTTGTATTCAGAGTATGCTTAATTGATATTAGGAGGAACGCATAACTGTCTGCTTCCACAACAGCTCTGGTGGGAGGTAGATTTTGCTTCAAGCTAGAATAATGCTTTTGTTTGAAGGAGGGAAAGAGGGATTAAAAGGATGGCAGAATAGAAAGATGAGCCCCCCCCCCCGAGCCCAAAAAAAAAAAAAAGTAGAGACAGGACGACAGATGATAGCGAGTCTGGGATCCTGAACCCCACAACTTTTAGAGTGCCACATCAGTGGGAATCTGTTTTTAAAGCTGCAAATTCTGTCACCCTGCATATTTATTACCCAGCCCTGGCACCCCATCAGCAAAACTTGAGTAGGTTTGGAAGGAAATAGAGAATTTTCCATGGCGATTTTATGGGCCAGGCTTAACAAGCTCATCATTTCCACATCAAAACAGGGAGCTGGCAGATACCATCTACAGTGCAGATAGCTGAGAGAACAACCGCTCCTGGAAAAAGCTTAATCATACACCCATAAAAATAGCATTCAATCAGTGTTGATGCCTAATGAATTCAGCTTTGAAAGACTCAACAAAAATAAACTCCCACTGCATGCCTGTTCAGGACACACGTTTGAATGCAAACACACTCTTAAACAGCAGGTTTATAACAGGGAGCGTCACGTGTGATATTTTGCATCAAAAGTGAGTTGCCAGTCGAATTTAAATAAAGACAATCAAATACATAGAAGTAAAGGGGAACGACAAAAATAACCCACGAAGACTTATACTGTAGAAAGTCACCCTGTTTTCACAGCGTGACATTTTATCTATCATGAAGATGAATAACTTATGTCCATGGACCAATTCACTAAAAGTTATTCACGTAGTTTCTGTATTGCTGTTTAATTATCACAGAACTGTCCCACTCAGCCAAGAGCTCTGTCAGCAGAAAAGTGCCACAAAGTTTAGCCAGAGCCTCTGGCTGGAGCTGGAGGGATGTCAGATAATGAAGACAGTGCTGACCAATGCCAATAGATATTTGATTTGAAAAAAAAAGAAAGAAAGAACAGAAGACAATCACTTCTCATTGAATTGTACCCAGTGTTTTAAATATTTCATCAAAGACTATCTAAAGTGCAGCAACTGCAGTAAATGGGATCGCAATGTAATATTCGTGATTATCAGCAGACAAACTCACAGATCCATTCTCTGTATTCTGTCACTGTCTTATGGCTCCAACATACCTAATTGAAATGAATGGGCTGTTATCAAGAGTGCTGCAGAGCTTTACGATAAGCAGTTTATTTGACTCTAGTGTTTTGGAGTAAAAGGCTGTTTTCACATTTGTTTTGCACATGATCACATTTTTAACATCCAATCCAGAGATGTTATTAAAACACATGATGGAGAGCTAAGGTCATGCGACAACCATGTTCGGTGGTGGGATGAACGTGACGCAGTGCATGCAGAATTATTGTGGCGACATGTTTTATCAAATGAGAAATCCAATGGCATCAGGAATATGTCTGTTGAAGTCATCACTTGTGATCTTCTGCAACGATGGGTGGCTTCTGAAGGCCCTTCTGTCATGGGTTTGGTCTCGACAAAGATCTTTGGTTCATGTTGCCTTCAGATTGCACAGGGTTTGTCTTGTTTGCTTCACACCAGCATTTAGTTTGCATCATTCATACTTTCAGAAATGAATGACACTAAGAGAAAAGACTGCTGAGAAGTGCCAAATACCAACACATCTTGACAGGCCAGTGGATCATTGAGAAGTATAATTTTAAAAATGGGGATTTATTTGCTGATTGGATGACATCAGCAATCTGTCATTTGAATTGTTTTAAGATTAGTCACCCTTTAACAAAGCCTTGGACCACCATCACTTGCTACGCCACAGTCTTTGACTCATGTTGATATAAATGCAGGAATTTATCATTTTTTTCACATTATAAATTTAGTGTTGCAATACATGGGCAATAGAAAAAGAAAAAAATGACAACTCTTGTCTTCGTTTTTCTTCGGAACCTCTTTTTGCAACCCAGAGTTGGATTTAAAACCACTAAATTCTTACTGTGAGACAGAAATGCTGAACACTACCCTTGGATCAAAATCAGTTAAAAAAAAGTGTGTTTTATTAAATTAATTCACTCTATTCTTTAACTTCATTATGATTTCTTCTCAAATAATCAAAACTAAAACTCAAGATGCGAGAAGGCATCTCTTAACATCCCACATTATTTTCTGCAACCCTTATGTGATCAGTGGATCAGGATCATGGGCTCACCTACTAAGTCATAGTAGTTTGGTGATACTTTCCAAGACAATTTAGTATCAGGGACTTTTTGAGATGACTTAGAATAGAAACACAGTCTTAGGATCACTTAAGATCACAAAGCTACACTGATAACACACAAGAATAGAAGGCATTTTATAGTAATCAGTTTGCCAGCAGCATAGTTGTACACTCTTCATTTGCTGAACGGAGGGACCAATCTGTTTATAACACTTTCTGGCACTGACTCATGTCTTGTAATGCTGTTAAAGTGGCTCATTTGTCAACCCTGGTTCCCTGAGCAGCTTTCTATGGCTCCGTACTTACACATTTTTGTAATACTCTACTGTACATGTGTTAAAATGACTGCCCAAGCAAATTAAAATGGTGGCTAAGAATGCTACCAGGGCCAGTGGACAGATGGCGAGGAGCGGATTGAGGGAATGACGGAGAAACAGATAGACAAGAGCAAACACTTTAACAGCATAAAATTGAAATTCAAAGAAGCGGGCTAAGACGCAGCTGTGTTTGTGAGCGACCAGCCGCCACAAATGCCACTGATTGCTGTGGTTCTTCTTTGCTGTGAGACAATGACTGTTGAAGCCATCCTCTTGGCAGCCATCTTGGTGGGGTGAATAACCTTGTGTTCTTCTCACCATGACATTACATGACTCCAATAAAGCAACTGGCGAGCCTTTCAAATGATTGCTGGCACAGGTATCGTTTGCCAGTCAACACACTCTATAGAGCATTTTTCTTCTTTTTTTTTTCTGAATTTAGTAGAGGCTCTTTTCCTCTCCGCATCATCGGTATCTATTTTCTCTAACCGGCTCACTGGTTGCCAGGAAATAGCCCAAGCAGGCCCCTTCTCACTCACCAATTAGGCCTATCAGTGGTGGCACTGTTCATTTTCAGCCACGTCGAGTGTGTAATGAAAAATTATGCTTCCAGATCATTTTGCCTCTTGCAATTTGGAGGAGAAGTTGAAGACTACAGAGTCTTGTCTTATTTCTACACAATTGATATTTTGCAGAAATGTTACAGATTGTCAGATTTATTATCATTATATATTCCTAATTGTTTTGCATGAATAAAGGTGAGAGGAAAATAATTTAGTGATGCATATTCCAAGTCTATGTTACCAATATTAGGTGATTATTCCCAGATTGTTTTTATAATAGAGTTCAACGTAAAATAATTGTGACGTACTTGTTTTAGTAATCCAAAGAAAGCTCAACACCATGTGCTGCACATCCTTACTGTTTACATTGTCAATGTCGTTCAAAAAGAAATGTTCTAAAATGCAAACACATAGTAGTAGTTAGTCACACTGTTAATTATTACATATATTGCACTTTGAGGAGGAAATTCCAATTCCCACTGTTGCAAATTGCTTTTGACTTGATCAACTGATCTTTTTAGATAAGAATTTACCATTTCTACCATTTCACCAATTTTTTCAGATCTTCCCACAGAAACGCTTCCTGGTGGTTTTGTTTATCTTGATAAATGTATTTGTAATTGAGGGAATGAATTTTCGTGTCATTCTGAAACGGCTTGAGAAGTCAGTGTAGATCCTCCTCAAGCCTGTTGCAATGGGAAGTCAGCATCTGCATGGGTATGGATGCCTTGGTGGGACATAAAAGCTACTATTCATTAGTAAATTTGGTGAAAACGACTGCACTTTGCTCGCATCTCAATGGACAAACCACGTGAAAATATGTGCCATTTTGACGTGTCACTGCTATCATGGTAATGCTGACAGCCATTACATAAATGCATATTAAATGCTTTTAAGAGATCAAAAAACGCGAGTTTTAACTCCCATGTTGTCCTTTTTGATTGCATACAGCTTGCAAAACCTTAGCAACAAACCTCTGAGTCCTTTATCTTTTTAGTTGACACTGAAGTCAATATTTAGGAGGAGTAAAAGGTGGATACGCCTTCCCAAGGTATTATTGGTCAAGATCTGGACGGAGAGCTAATATTTACTTCCATACGAAGCTCATTTTTCTTCAGTAGTTGCAGTATTGATTGCCGATGCTTCATTAAACCAGGCAATTTAGGGGACACAGAAGTTGTATCCTTGTTTTGGCATTTCCAGCATTCTCATTTTTAAAGCTTCAACCATCTCTTTAGGGTCTTCTTCCCCACCCCCACCCCATTTTATTTCTCTCACTCTCCTTGAGTGCTACACTGAACGCTTCAATAAAACATGTGGTGCCTAGCACTGCAGTATTCTGCCTCACTTACGTCAAATCCTCGTGCGTGCCGTATCAATATTTCATCACTTCAAAAGTTTAGGCAAAAATCTCAAGGAAGCAAGGACTGGGATAATGTGAGCATCACAACAGATCATCATATATCAACATGAGGCAAATCCAGCTTCACTTCTTCCAATGTATGTTCTTTTTTTCATGGAAATTGTTATATAAACTCACTTTTTAAGGACTGGGATGACCCCAACAAAGTGTTGGTTTGAAATGAGGTCTGTCGATACCCTTTGCAAATGAGACCGTAAACACAGTAACACAGCAAAAGACAAGATGTTTAAGCAAGCTATTTAGGCTTGGTTTTCTAACTGTCTGAAAGCTTCTAAGCAACACTCAAGGGAAGCTTCAAGTGGTGTTTTTCACTTTGTCACAATCAGCCTAAGTCTGCATCAATGTTATTTCACAGAGTCGGTGGGGAAACGACTTAAGGACATGGCCCCTTTTAAAGGTGGCTTACAATCAGCGTATCCAAATATCAAAACATAAGGTGAACTGCCTGCTTAAAGAGCTCTTAGGCAGGATGGAGCACTCAGATTGGCCCCAGATTACATGAGTTTCTGCACATGTGGAAATTATTTCAAGAACATCAAAGTAATTATCATTAAAAGTCATCCTTAATGGACAGAAGCACGTGGAAGTCGTTCATGTGAAGGTGCTGTTTGAAACATGAGTTAGAAAAAGCCTTAACAGCCCTTTTGTTCAGTTGTAAATTATACTCCAGATTTACTGGACAGATTGTTGACGAAGTTAAACAAGGCGAATGTTGAAATTTAAAGCAAATCTAATTCTAAGACAAATGAGCCTGCAGCATCGATGTAAAAATAGAAAGACTGCCTCTGAATAACCCATGTTTTCTCAACAAGTCTGCCACAGTTTTTCTTTCTTCACCAAAGCCCAAAATAAGCAGCCAAAGAGAGAAAAAAGTAATAATTATATGCTTTACCGTGCACTAATCCGACATTTTGGTCGTGAAAGCTGCGTGCACTTGTAGAATACACCAGCGTGTTAGCGTAAGGCTGATCGTACACGTGCTCTTGCACCTATTCACAGTGACAAGACGTGCAATTTGACAGGAAACACAGTCATTAGCTAATTAGCAACATTTGTGGAATGCAGCCCGCTCACGTGTTGCTGCTGTTGGCTTCACGTATTGAATAAACACGCTCATGTAGAGGCACTCAATAAGAACAAATGCGTCGAAATAGACTCTTGCTGGTTTTTTTGTTCTTTCCAAGGAAGTAGCGACAACAAATGGAAATGATCTATTTTCAATGGCTGACAAGTCTCTGCAATGCCAAGGTCTCTGAGACATATTCAAGAGGAACACAAAATGAAGACATGGTGAAACCCATTCTTTTCTACACGCACTATCATCCTCCCTGTAGTTATCTGAAAGCGGGTGAGTGAAAAGAAAACCGTCATGTCATACCTGCTGCACTAATGACGATGGAACCTGCCAGACACTGCAAAAATACACAAATATCAGCAGTCACCACAAAATCCTGGTTCTCCTACCGTTTTTTCCTTTTTATTTGTGTTTTCAGACTTTGATAATTCCTATTTAGGTCATACAGTTCATTGGACTCTGAAGAGCTGGCTATGGTGTACACCATTTTTATTTCTAAATGAACAAAAGAGATTCAAACAGAAACATCTCATAATAAAGTCAGCGTGACTTTATTATTGTTATATTGTTATTTATATATTTATGTATTTCAGGGCCCAAAACAGCAGTTTGATTCAGACAGCTATAAACAGCAGCTAAAATTGCACAAAGAGTTGAAATAAGTCCAGGGGAGCACAAAGGGGTAAGTTGGAGGCACAATGCTCAGAAAAAAAAATGAACTGGAGTTGAGTGAAAAACATAGTGTAAAACAGACAAATATAATTTTAGGCTTGGCAAGAGGGCCGTGCTGTGCTGTGCTGACAGAGATCAGAGTTTTCCTGCACACATCAGCACAGGGATGCCGGGGATGCATTTAATTGAGATCTCAAGAGTGAAATAAGATGCTCCGATACTAACATCACAGCATCTCAATGTACTGATTATATGTGGGAGGAAAATATGTTGCTGAATGCAAAGTTAGACTTGAGATGGACCTTTTATATGTTTACATCAGCCGTCTCCAATCTCTTTGTGATGGGAGTTAATGGTGATGACCGAAATAAGCAAATGTACAGTTTAACTGCATCCGTTATTCATTTCATCCTCCACCCATCTTCTGTATCCAACGTACAACTTTGAATTACATCAGTTCAATCGGACTACTGCTCTGTATTTTTTTTTTTACTTTTACTTACTTTACTATTAAGAAAAGATAAATGATTGTCACTTATTTGCATTTATGTTTGTCAAGTAAAAAACGTTTGATGAATTATTGACAGGTTGACAAATAGCAGCCAGAGTGAGCTGTAAGGTGAAGTTTAATCAAAAGCTGTAAACATTTTAGTTGGATCATGTAAGAGAGTTTTGGGGCGTATGTTAATGCATTTGCAGCTCATGTTCAAGCCCAAATGAGTCAATATCTGTTTTCAGTGATGTCTAATCCACAATGCAGCCCAATGTTGCTAATAAGCTTTTACAACCCTCCCAAAACCTCAGTTACCCTGTTCACCTTCATCTCCTTTTGATCCTACCCCCCAAAATATCAGGATAGCTCAGAATCACAAGACCGGGGTCCCCAATCGACCCAAGAATTTGTGTCGGAAATGGCCTGCTGTGAGTCCAGCATTAGGAGGATCTTTTGAAGCTATATCAAAAACAAGGGCAGACTCACTGAGCAATTGTACATCAAAGAGGACCCGGCTCCATTACAAGCCATTAAAACCATAACGGCTGCTTGGAAAGATTGAAGCTTAGAGGATCGATAAAGGGCAGTTTAACTGTCTGACACAGCTCACTAATATCTGAAGCATCAACCACCGTTCGGAGACAGTGGAAGAGAGAGAACAAAAAGAGGGCGAGAGTGGGGGGAAAGACGAGGACAAACATAGCGAAGGAGGAAATGGAAAGAGAGAAAGACTCTTGAGACTGTTTTCCTTCTTCCATTGCTCCCCATCTCTTCATTCTCTCACTCCACTGTGATGTACAGGGATGATATAACCTGATTAAACAGTAGATTACCCTGAGGATAATTCACACCGTACACACACGAGCATACACTCAGCGACTCTCTTAATGAATGTATAAGTGAGAATAAGCATCATGCTCTAAAAAGACCTTTTAATCACAGATTAAACGTAAGAACTGAAGTCCTCATGAGAAAAAAAAAGAGACTAAAAAAAGTTTACTGTCAGGCCACACAATGCAGAGGCATGTCGTCTCAGTTCACAGTGACGATACCCTTGGTTGGTATCTGTGCATTTGTCTGTTTGGGTTCAAACTAATTTGTGGTCCAATAAAGAGATTAGACGAGGTTGGTTCTACTAAAGCTTTACGAGTATGAAAACAATAGCAATCATGAAATTGCATTTACAGTAGGACTATAGCACACATGCTGAGTATTGCCTTTGACAGACACACAAAATAACAGACTTGTCCATTTCGCACCTTTACCTTTATAATACATGAAATATTGGATGTGTTACAAAATACTCTGAGGCTGTAATGCTAACTGATTAAAACACAACACGCAATGTCACTTGCTATTCTTGTTTATTATTGCGCCTGTTTTTAGCATGTTTAAAAAGGTTCAGTCTTCATCAGATATGCTGCTGTTCTTGTTGAAATAATTCAACTTAACTCAAGATATTTTCTATGTTGTATTTCAAACTTCGACTTTCTCGCCGGCCATCTCCCATAATGCTTTTTTTTTTTTTTTAAATCTTTCCAAAAATTCTGAATGCTTCATGTAATGGTCTGATATATTTGACAATTTCCTCCATCAACATATTCAATTCCACATTTCTGTTGTGATGGGCTCTCAGTGCGCCGTCCAATCACTGCACGGTGACCGAAAGTAAATGAACCTAAGGCGTGATGCAGCTTCCCACCGATCTTCCTCATGTAATGAATACACATCCCTCATGTGAATACTTGTGGTTGCCATGTGATGCCACTCTTGGTGTTATTTTTAGTGAATCGCGAGCAAAATGTGCACAAAGTGAAAGAGCACTTGATTTGCGGAAGCATGCAATTCAGCTCGCTGTACACAGGATATCAGTAAATCAGTCCCACAGCCGGGATCGGCTCC
The DNA here is from genome assembly GCF_963383615.2 of Lipophrys pholis. Taxonomy (NCBI): domain Eukaryota; kingdom Metazoa; phylum Chordata; class Actinopteri; order Blenniiformes; family Blenniidae; genus Lipophrys; species Lipophrys pholis. The sequence continues at coordinate 10,000,121 of NC_137643.1, read as the reverse complement.
AGCCTCTCTGGGACCATGAGTTTGGATCAGCTGGTATGGCCAATATTGTAGATGAATGAAATTTTACTCTCTGTTTGCTATAACATGCAAGAGCATGAAATACAACTCATCTGTGCAAATCATAGCTGTATTTACCTTCATTATAATAACAACATGCTTTCTCCAGAACTAATTAAAGTGGTTTGTTCAACAAACACACCGAGGCAGAAAGACTTGAGGACCTTCTCTGCCTCCTTGCTTGATTAAATACCCTTTTCCGTTTTGTCTCTCTTTTCTGTCTCTTCCCTCCCACACGATCCTCTTTCGCTTTATCGGGACATCAGGATGCAGAAGCGTTAAGCCTCCTTGAGATTGATACTGAGCTCAGCGCTATTTTTATTCCCTGTTGGTGCAGTCATTGAATACCTCTCCTCTCTCACCTGCGGCTACAAATGGAATCAAGTGTGATAAGTCATGATAAATAATGATGTCTGTCAAGCCACAGTCTATGTTAGCTTGGTCTCTGAAGGGAAAAATCACTTTAGATAAAAATATAAATATACTTAGAATTGGACTTGTGACTTTTATGGGTCTGATGAGTGTTAGAATCATGCTTTGTGTGCTTGATCTCTTGATAATATCATGATTGTAAAGTGTCCAGTGACATTTCTGGATTAGGAAGGAATGGAAATATGCAATTTCATTTGTGGATTTCATTTTAGCCATGGTGGATTTTTTTCCCGATGAATATGCGTGCCCCGATTTTATTTTTCCCTTATTCCCAGACTACAGGTAAGTTTGGATTTGGTGATGAACTTGATTTCCATATTAGGCCAACACGCTTCTCTTCTCTTCTCTGGAAACACAAATCCCACAGCCATTTGGTGTCCTCTTTGAACAGCTGTGCCACTCAGGCTTAGACTTGGGCAGACAAACAATTGCTCAGATGGATAAATGAACAAGCTCATACATGCACAGATGCAGGGGCAGATATGCGACGTTCATGTTCGGTTAGCATGCAGACGGTCGCAGGCTTTCACATCCTGACGCGTTTCCATGAACTTGCTCTCCCTCCCCCTCTTGTTCTTCCTCGCCCTCTTCCTCCATCCCAATCGCTCCTGTAACAAAAGGGGTTTTCCTTTTCAAAGGGCCTCAGAAACCCTTGGGCACAAAAAGTAAGAATTGCTATAATTGGCGAAGACATGGTGGAGCGTTTGGCATGAGGAGGGCCCACATTCCAATTACGTTGGCAGAGATATGGGGGTTGTACTATTTCAGAGTGTGGACAAACACGGCAAAGAAGTGCTTTCATGAATAGTCATAACATGCTTTCTGCTGCATTATGATGTGTTTATACGGTCACATTTGTCAAAAGATTTATCTTTGTTTTGTTGCTGCAGTCTCACATTTACATGTAAATTGGGAGCATGGTGTGCCTACTGAAAATGACAGAGCAGTTTCTGGGTGTAATATAAAGATAGACACTTTCAAATGGCACAATTATTAAAAAAAAAAATGTCATTGTTTGTAACGGATAACGTTACGTAGTTATTGTCAAGCACACTCTATGTGCACTCCACTACACACACCTTCAAGTTCGATTGTTAAAGACCAAGTATGCTATTCAGAAAAAAGGCAATATAAATATAGACCCTTTCAGTTGTCAAACATGGGCTTCCTATTGTTTCTAACTGATAATGTACATCATATAGTTATAGCAGTGTCTTTCTTTATGACGAATATAGCCTAGGCTGCAATATCACAGTACACATCAACTCTTGTATAAATACAACACATTTGCCAGTCTGGCTCATTTTCACACCCAGATTGTTTTTAATATTTGTAACGGTGCAGCTGCTCAAAACACACCCTTATCACGTGTGGGAATAAACATATAACTAAATGCTGCTTTTATCTTGTCGCTTCACTGTATTGTTTCTTGTTACTAACCCTACCGCGTTACGTTTACATGCTCATCCCACTAAAAGTACAGATAAAGGACAGAAAGGTATTTATTCTTGGCTATTATAAACTATACCTTCAGCTATTGTGGCTGATTTGTTTTTGGAGTTGTTTTTTTTAAATATAGTAGTTGAAATGTTGTTTTTGTAGCATTGCTTTATTTTAAAATCTTAAATTACTTGGAAAATACAATATACATTTTCAAATGACGAAATGCACTTAAGCCGCAAAGAAATGTGTTATAATGGAAAAAAAATGACCTTTTTGAATTAGCCCCGCCTCCCCTTTAAATTTGTTTTACTGTTTATAACTGATGACATCCTGCAGTTTCACATTTTCTTTCTCCATGAAATAGTCCTTCAAATCAAATATCATCGTGTACAATATTGCAGTACACCTTTGCATCTATGGCAATTTTTTTACATGCAGATTGTTTTTAATATTTGCAACATATCAGCTGCTTAAAATCGCTATCCTGTGTGTAAAAACATGTTGCTTCCCAGTTTCATTCCTCGGTAGTATTCGTACTGTAGTACAAATAATTTACACCAGACATGCAGTATTTACTTCACATCAATAAATCTACTGAAGCCACTAACGTCATAGATTGCAGCATTATAGATTTTTTTTCTTCAGAAGGTCGTCATACACTTCAACTCTGAAATGTCGGTGCTGGTGAATATTTATGTTTTGCTGTAATATGAAGATGGAGCCCTTGAAATGACCCCCGTCAGGACTTTTTCTATTATTTATAATTTATATGTAGTATGTGGTTATTGCAGTGTCTTCTCCCATCAAATTGAGCAATGCAGTGTAAAATATCACAGTACACATTAGTTCTAGTACTGTTAATATAGAATAACAGATTGTTTTCCAATCTTTGCAACACAGCGGCTGCTGAAAACACACCCTAATCTTTTATAAAAGCAAACTAAATGTTGCTTTAAACTTCATAGTGGGGTCTGTTGATCTTATTTTGAATGCACTATAAATGTGATATAAGTTTTCCTTCACTCCGTCCACAAAAGTCTGTTCCGAGTACAACTCAGTTGGCCAGTCACCGCCATTTTTGTACTTGGAAAAAAAAGAAAAAGAAACCCCCAACAACAACAAATTAGTAATCGAAAAACCTGAAGATCACACTGAAAGCAACCCACAGGGAAGCATAGGATGAACCCACAACCAGAACACAAGGAAGATGCCCAATATATAACAAAGCCAGCAGGTGAGGACAATCACAAACTCAGGCACAGGTGAACCACGTCAGGCAGGGATCAGCTATCACACACAGGGGAAGCCAAGGAGCCTAACATGAGAAACAGCGTCAGAATTTCCAATTTAGAACTCAAACGTTAAAAAAAAAAAAAAAGAAAAGAAAAATGGTTGTGTTAATCTCACTTTTTTTATATACAATTTGTTGACTGGTGAATACAGTATTCGTGCTTTTCTGGACAGCTGCAAACATCCAGCAGGAGTTTTTCTGACTTGACAGACAGAAACTATATGAGTCACAGTGCTTTCGGTTATGCAAAGTGTGTTTATATAAATGTCCTCAGATGCAGGCCGCACGCCACAGCTCTCTTTAAAATTTTAATTCAAACCTTTTAGTGGTTTGCAAGGAGGAGGGCCTGAGAGACAGAGTGAGAGAGAGAGAGAGAGAGAGAGAGAGAGAGAGAGAGAGAGAGAGAGAGAGAGAGAGAGAGCCTGCTCATTAGTATAGAAATGAATTAGTATGTCTTTGAGCGTCAGTCTCTTTTCACATACATGCAGGTAAAACATGATATGTATGCATATACATGTAAAAACTGTGACACAGGTGCAACAGTAGAGTCGTAAAAGCAAAACAACTTGTACATGTATGTCAGCTGATTCACATTTAGAATGCTCCGCAATAATATAGATATATATGTATGGCACACAAAAACACTCACACATGGCCGGCTATTTATCTAACGACCACTGAGCTCTACAGGTTGGCAAAAGAAAGAAAAAAAAAAAGAAAGTGGGGCAGAATGTTCCTCAACACTAAATGAGGAGTGTCCATATGGTCTGACGTCCTTCAACAACATGACCACACACACACACACACACACACACACACACACACACACACACACACACACACACACACACACACACACACACACACACACACACACACACACACACACACACACACACACACACACACACACACTCAGATCTAGGTAGATGCATTCTCTACTTGTACCAACCTTTACATTTATAAATACCCCTGCGGTATTAAAAGCGAATGTGTGTTTGATGTGAACAAGCTGAATAGTTTTACAACCAAATGCATCAGAGCTATTTCTCATGCTGTCTTCTTGTAGAATCTACTTTTCAGCTACTACTCTCTTGTTCATTTTATTATTATGACTGATGCAGTTTTTAATAGAAATAGTTTAGAACAATGCATTTTGACATGTCAACTGTGGAGGTGGACAGAGTGGAAAAAGTACAAATATTAAATCAAAAGTACAAAGCACTGTTTTCACAAGACACACAGTAACAGTAACTTGCTATCCATATTTAACTTAATCTTTATCTGAAAAGCAACACAAACAGAAAACAACAACAACAAAAAGTAAAAGTTATTGGCTACACAATTGCAGATTAAATATTTGGGTAATGCCAGTTCCAACTTTGGCAATTGTTAAAACAGAAAAAAACAAATAGCATGGTGTCAATTGTATGTAAGTATAAGTAATAAATATAACAACAATTATCACTATGATCCTCTTTAATGACAGTAATGTCAATATCTGTCAGAAGTTATTTCCCTCCGAATTGTCCTCCACATAACCTGATGTCTGAAGGACAGGTTTTTAGGCCAAATAAAGTGGAAATGTATTACTATTATTATGTTATTTTATGATTCATCATGACTGTCTAAGTAGTGATTAAGATTTAGAGTGGTGACAGACGTACAAACATATTTTCGTTGAATTAAAATTTTAAATAGAAAAATAATCAGGAGTTTTGAATTATCCTGCCTTTTTTTATTCTCATGTGAGCATTCAATTATTCTTTACTGAAATATTTACATTAGTTTATTATTTTATCAGTCGAGCATGCCAATCCGTCTCTGCAGTTAAGAAGGTGTTTAGAAGACTATAGTTAAAATCCAGTAATTATTTATCGTCCCAAATGCCGGTCGAGGATCAAATTCCCATTGCACACATCAGCTTTTGGCCTTTCAAACCATTTCTTGTCTTGATTAATGAATCTCCTTGTTGAAAGGGGATCTATCACTGCTGGCTCATCTGAGTGATGACACCCAGCATGCCTAGTGTTAGATCTAATGCAGGCATGTACTGTAAATCAATTCAATCCTCCAAATTTCAGTCAATGGATGTGCTTCATTAAATAAAGCAGATGCTGCACTCTGCATTCTCAAGCATCCCAGGGAAAGGTTGCAAAGGAAGATGTGAGACGTGGAATTTTATTGGCAATGTTACCTGATATTTATCGCTCGATAGGTTAACGCAGAGGGGGTCACCGCTCCCTGTGGCGGAGCGTTGTGCATTTTTAAAGAGACAGCGCAGACTAACCAGCAGGATGCCAGCTGCCTCCCTCAGTGTGAGGAAACGCACATAAACACACCACTGCTGACCTTTACCTCCAATAAACACCATTAAATATGAAAAAGGACATAATTGAAAGTAACCACTGGCGCTTTCCCCTCTCTCTCTCTCTGCCGCACACACACACACACACACACACACACACACACACACACACACACACACACACACACACACACACACACACACACACACACTTATAAAGACACGCACACACATGCACAGGCCCAATGACTTTAGAAAATTCTGAGCTGGCCGCAAAATATCTGGCTTACTACTTGGCCAGTAATAATCTTGACATTTTCTGAGGTGTCATTAGGACACACTGCAAGTACCACACAGAGTCAAGCCTTTGATGGTGCATGAAGGTATAAGAACACCCAGTTCAAACTTTAAATGGTCTATCAAATGTCGAACCAGTGCAGATTTTGACGTGTTCTGCTTCCTATCATCCCTTCTATGGTGATTTTCATTGGATGAGGGCATATGTTAGTCTGCCTACTAATAATCCAGAAGGATAGAATTCATGGAGTCGATCAAAAGACAACGAAGGGCTCTCCACTGAGTGTGAAATATTTATTTTTCTCATTGATTAGATCTCTGAACAACTCCCTCTTTCCACATCACCCCTGCAAAACGCCTCCTCCTTGAACTCTCCGCCCCGCTTTCATTGATCTGACAGACTGTGAGAGTGACAAAGTGAGCTCGGAGCCTGGGTAGATATTTCAGTGGGGCCGAGTGTTTATCCTGTAGAGGTAAACTTTGATTTCAAGCTCTGTTGTGGCACTACTTCCTTTTCCCCCACTGGCAGAGAACAGTAAGAATAATCAGCTTAATTGGTATAATTATGGGGTAAGCAGTGAACCCTTTAACACACGCCTCTGCTTTTCTACACGGATATTTGCAGATTATGGGGGTAAAGTTCTTTTCATCAGGGTTTAGCTCGGTTTCCTTTGTTGTCAAAGGAACAATGGGGAATAGAATCTGTAGAATAAATTCATTATAGAGAAAACAAACGATCCGATGTTGTGTTCAGGAAAATTTGTATCTGAATAAACTATATATATATATAAATAAAACTATTAAAAAAAAAAAAAAAAAAAAAATATATATATATATATATATATATATATATATATATATATATATACACATATATATACAATGCAGTTTTCATGAAAGTTTCATCAAGCAGTAGAAGACAAATGGTTTCCAAAGATAATGAATGTAATTGTGTTTGCTGTGTTCTGTTGTCCAATTAAATTCCAACTAAATACCGAAAGTATTGCTTTTTGCAATACAAGAAGGAGCTCTGTCCTGCTTTGGATATGTGCACAAAGAGCATGTTTTGGTGAAAAGATATGACCACAGGTAAAATTCCATGTGGGCAGCATTTGAGAGCTGTCAGTATTAAACTCAGAAAGACAACTGCCCTTCATTTGTTTTGTTTTTTCTTTTTACCAGGTGAACGATATGGCCCAGCAAGTTGAAAAGGCACTACAATATAATTGGCTTTCTTGTAAAAGTAAAGGAGAACAGATATGAGGGTTCAGCAAGTTAAGGCAGGGCCGGAGGTGATCTCGAACAGGACTTAAGATACACAATACAGAGTGGACCAGAGTGTGAACTATCACACTGGCTGAGAAAATAGCCTGAATGAAAAATAAAAAAAACAGTGTGGTTTTTCCTTGGAGATGAGAGCCTTGGGAAAGCGAGATGAGCAACACAACTATAGAATGTGGTCTTCACACCAACAGTCAATAAAAATGTGTTACCTTAAGATAAAAGACTACCACGGAAATACATGAAATATTCACACCAAAGCTAAAGAATTGCGGTTTCAGATTTGTCTTTATGATGCTTCTCTGTCTCAGAATGGGAAATTGTACAGTTGATATTAATAATTGATTGAAATTCACACAGCTATAATCAAAAAATACAATGTGTAAGACTCATCTCCAACGTTCCAATAATCCACCACCTATTAACTCTGTCTCATCCTGCAGTTGTGTAATGCCGCCCCGCAGAAACTGAAGGTTTAAGTGCTATTCAGTCTTTGGTGTCATCGTCCCTAGGGGTCTTTCATGTTACTTGATGTTGGACTGCCAGCCCACCTCAGACCTCGGCCATGTCTCTCACTACCCAGGAGATGGAATTTTAAAAATTTACAGTCCTCTTTGAGCTCGCCTTTTGGCCCCTGCAGGTGTCTGGAAATTGAAAAGTCAGAGAGAGAAAAGAAGGGAGCTGAGGTAAGATGGAGAGAGGAAGGCTGTGAAAGTGAAGGAGGGACTTGTCTGTATTGCTGGACAGTCTTTGTATTACCCCTATGGCAGGATTTCCTCTCTCTCTCTCTCTCTCTCTCTCTCTCTCTCTCTCTCTCTCTCTCTCTCTCTCTCTCTCTCTCTCTCCACCCACAGAGTGACCCTTTAAAGCAGAAGATAAATGCTATCTGATGACATCACTGAAAAACTGTACTTGTGTTGAGGGCAGCTCATTGAAATGAATCCCCGGCTCAGTTCCTGTTTTCTCAGACCTCTCAACAGCATATTTCACAGCTGAAGCTGTTTCATGGGCACCATTGGAGGAGTAATTGAAAATCCATGGCTGATTGACTCAGACCCTTGGTAATTAATTTTTCTTTTAGTTGCAGGACTCCATAACACAACCCCCACGTCTGTTCTGTGTGTTGCCTCCTTGGCTTCAGTCAGGTGCTTTAACATCCCTCAGATAAGTCGCCCTCGTAGATCCCCAGTAGGATATGTACCTGCAGTCACAATAAGTTATTGAATGCTTACACAGGTTTTTCAGTATTATAGTGTATGTTATTGGCTGTACTGTGACGCTCATGTTGTAAAAGCATGACGCACTGTTGATTTTCATCTGGTATTGAATGTTCATACTGAGGACATATTGGCTGCCACTGTAATAACTATTATTTGATTGCAAAGCAACCGTGTGGGAGTTCTCATTATATGAAAAACACATGTCAAAAGCCTGTCAGCGACAGGTACTGGATACTAACTCGTTTATTGTAAGAAGTGGTAATTCAGTAGATAATCGTTCACCAATGCGAATACACAAATTAATTTGTCCTTGCATTGAAAGACAAAAAAATTAAAATAAAAATTCCAGCACCGCTCTTAAATGCTGAGTGTCTCATGGCAGGAGGTAAGGACACAATTTATTTTTAGGTCTGGTATGGTCATTTTGTGAATCAAATAGACTTTTCTATATATTTCCTCGTTTTCCCCTTTCCTCTTGTTGTGTGCTTCAAAAATAATGAGAAATAACTCAGAAATTGTGTGAGCAGAATATTTTACCCACCAAATAACGGCTTGGCTCACTTCCAGTCCTGTTATTTAGTTGTCCCAACTCATCCCTTTTCAAGTGCCTAATACCATGGTGACATATAGCTCGGTGCTCAAGGTGCCTTCTGCTTCACTGCCTCTCCTTATGGAAACTGAACTGTTGATCAAGGGGGATCCCTGTTAGCGGTCTGGCAGAAGTCCACCTGTTTAAAGGCAAGCGACAAGCATGTGTGAAGGACATCCAGGAGAATACATGGCGTATTTAAGGATGAGACAGGTGGTTCCCATAGCTTCTCTGATTTAGGCTGGATTACAAATAAATGGTGTAGTATACATTGGTTTAATTCAAAGAAATGGAACGTTGCTGTTTTTAAGTGAAAGGAAGCGCTTTGATGTTGTGATCTGACGTGACTTTGCTCCATGTAGGCCCCCAGATTCACCTCTGTACTCTTCAGAAAACAACATCAACAGAAATGACATCAACACAGGTAACCAAAGAGGAGCAACAGCAATGACATCTAAGGGTTTGAGGGAAAAAGAAAGAAAAAGGGAAGGGAAGACACCAAATGGCATGCCTCACATTGAGGGACCTTGGAGCTTGTGTCTCTGAGATGAGTCGCTGATCCAAACCTCGCATGCTGAGTGTGGGAAGGGGTTGTATTTGCAACCAAGTCACGTTCGCAACTGAATGTCGTATGGCACTATAATCATGGCCACATAGCATTTTGGAACAGTATAGAACTTTAAGTAACCTTTGTTTTGAGAGCAGTCAAAGCTGAGGATGGGAATAATAGAACAACCAGTTTTACTCGGCCCAAAGTCTGTGTCTGTCTCCGCTGTTTAACAGTTATTTGGTTTTCTCCTGTAGTTGTCCTAAATGTGTTTGCATGTTTGTTGTTTTGTTTTAGCCTCACGAGGACCCAATGACCTCTTTAGGACATGCTTGGATTGCTAACTCCCTGTCACCCCAATTCGGATAAAATGGATAAATTGTGTATAATGGATAGAAGAGTTAATGATCGGGTGGATTTTGGAGTGCAGAGCACCAGTAAAATTCACGTTGTCATTTGGCTCGTGTCGACAGCGGGTTTGATTGGAATAGAAGCCTGTGTGTGTTTCATCAGATGTGCGGTTCAGAAGTTTTATGTGTATGGGAGGCATCATTAAACATCTAACCTCCATCGCTGCCATCTGTTTGCCATTCATTTTCATTTCTTTGCACAAATGTGGTTTTTCCTACTTGATTCAGTACTTGACATTTATTCGGGAGCACAGCGAGAGTCCGTAGATACTGAATCTTTGTTTCACAAATGTTTTTGCAGCGATCCAGAATAGTACTTTTAGAATAGTAGTTTTGGCTCGGAGAATCAAACCAGCTTGAAAGGTACTGCTTAAAAAGCACATACTTTTGAAAAGAAGCCTCCTTACCGTCTGTATAGTGAAATCATTGCATGAAAGTGAAGTCAGTATATCCTCAAGACCAGAGCTGCCAGCATACATTGGCTAAGAGTTTGGTTTTTTTAGTTTTTTTTTCAATCATAGTTTGTTCAGAAGGTGATGAACAGAAGAGTCATGTAATGAAAAGTTACACCATCACATTCCATTGAAAACATTAATGCATTCATTTCTCACAAACGTAAAAAAGCACACACACACACTTATTTTACGACAACAGTACCTCCTACTGATGTGTGAGATTGCACTTCTTTGACAATGGCAGAAAAGTCAGGTTCATCAGATGTACGACTAACGTGCAAACAGTGAAGTAGGTGCTCATTTGTTCAGGAAGAACTAGCAGTTGTTCTTATGGTATTCATGTGAGTGAAGCTGGATTCCAAGTGCATGTAGACTAAAACACTATCAACACATGAACAGCCAGGTTTTTTTCAACTTTGTGAATTAGTCAACTTCAGTCCACCTCATTCAAAACTTCATGAACCTTTCTCGTCAGCACGCTTCAGCACAGATGGCATGAAAATGTGAATATTTCCTCTCTAAGCTCAGAGACATTTCTCTTCCTGAGCCACCAGAAGTTCGTCATTGTGCGAAAACGAGTCACGATGCTCATCTGACACGTCAGCAAGTAACCTGCAAAACAATCTGTGGTGATTGCTGGATGTCGATTAGATAAAGTTAAATATGGCTATAACCATAGAGTTTTTACCTTACCGCACAGTACACTCCGGTGGATGACGCAGTGGAGGGATTTCAGTCGACTGGACAAACTGCTCACGTTCCCGGACACCGATGGCTGGCCATATCTCACAAGCATGTTAACATGGTCCAAATTCAGTCCACCATCCTCAAAAAAACTCTGGAAATTTAATTCAGTGGTTGTTTATCCATCCAGAGACGTCCGGCCTGGGATGTTTATTGCATATCAGACAACTTCTAAAACAAAGAACAAATAAAGATGAACTGAGTCAGGAGATTTGTCAACATGACATCAGCTTTCCTTTATCCAGCCCAAAGAGTTTTGTTTGTTTTGTGGAGCCAAACCATCTATCTTTTCTCCAGTTATGTGTCTTGAATTAAGCATGGTTTGTTTATCAGTGACCACATCATCTAATGGAACAACCATGCATTCTTTTACTCCTTCTTTGTACCGAGGAGCCACACAGAGAGAAATACAGATGGCTTGTTGTTGACTGGTAAAAAAAACAACAACAACAAATAAAACAGCTCAGCTCATACTTTTCTTGTAAACTTTATATTTTTTTGCTTTTCAATCAACTTAATCAGGTGGTTCAGTAAACACATATTTATTGGTGTACCTGGTGTAAGATTTAAATGTCATAGATCACTTTAAGTTGTCTTTTTTGTTGATGTTTTTTTAATTCCAACATTTTCTACGGCCATATTTAGTCTATCTCTTGTAAAAACCGACAACTTTTCCATTCTGAAGCTCGGTTAGTCGCCCCTCTCGGTTGAGAAAAGTCACACATCCCCGAGGTGAGGCCTCATCCGGAGCTGACAAAAGTAGCTAATTGGCAAGTAAACCCAACATGACCTGTCTTTGTAGAAGCACCTGTTATGTTAATTTGCATTAGCAGGCCCTTTCGGAGGGTCTTTCTACATTGCTGCCTTCTTTTCACTCACCATTATTCAAATCATGTCCGCTTGTTGCTGGCACAAATGTGGTTACTTTTCATTGGTACTTCTATTCAGAAAGTAAGAAAAGAAGTTATTGAAGGTGGATCATGAACAAGTCTCTTTTTTTTTTTCTTTTTTTTTTTTATTACACCTGCTTTGTGCGAGAGTAGACTCTTTCATTTCTATTTCTTTTTATCTGCCTGTATTTTTTCTCTCTTCACAAAGAAATCCTTTTTCTGCCAAGCTCAGTTTTTACACTTTATTTCACGGCAAAAATTTTATCAATCATGTGATAGTAAATGTCTGAAACCCTAATGTTTGGTAATAGATTCATTTGTAGTACCTACTATTTTGTGCTCTGTTGATGGACAGTAGTAAATATATTTGAGGAGTGTTGGGCAGCGGCCCCTCTACTGCAGTATCTCATTCACCTTGGGGTTCCTCCTGGGAGACATAGTGGAGTGGACGACTTGGCCATTGGCTTTTCAGTATGTGTGGAGCAGAGGGGAAGGTACTCATCACCCTCGAGTGAAGCTCCAGGGAGGTGAATGCTGCTTTCACTTCCTCAAAGCTCCATCAGTCACACAAATCCACACAGAATATAAGCTGGCTTGTGTGGAAGTGGATGAATAAGATGAAGTAGAGTGTCGGAATAAAGTACGGCTCAGTGTGTGTGTGTGTGTGTGTGTGTGTGTGTGTGTGTGTGTGTGTGTGTGTGTGTGTGTGTGTGTGTGTGTGTGTGTGTGTGTGTGTGTGTGTGTCGATGGCAGAGACTGGCAGAAAATGTACCAAGACCGTTACTGTAAATCGTAAGAAGGGCTAAACCTGGCTGACTTCATCACGTTCACCACATGCTTTGAGTTTGGGCTTATTTTTGAGTGCTCTCAAATTCTGCAAAGAGCATTTCGACACAAACCGCACGTTACACAAAAATTTCAAGAAGAATTATTCAGTTTCTGCTCCACTGGTCATGTGTTCATCAGCCTTTGAGGCAGCTTTCAAGAAGTGTCTCAGAGAAGGTGTCATTGAGTTCTCAGGGGACTGCAGTGGCAAAACAAAAAAGCATTTCTCCATTAGTCTCCCACCATTTACAAGTCAGAATGATGAAGCTCATACATATACATCCAATATTGGGAACGTGATCAATGAGGAATTTTCTATTTAATGATCTCAGCTATGTCAGCAAATGATTCATGCGAGCTCACAAAAATTGGAAAATCAACCTTGAGATCTGCACTTCACTCATAAATCCACCAATACATGTGTTTTTCTTATTTCCATGGGTTCAAAATATTTTAAAAGCTGAATTCTCAAGATATTTTAAAACAGAGTTGATGCTTGGGGAGAGCCAGATCATCACATAGACAAAAGATAAAAGAAAAAAGCAAAGCAGTTTGCATGGGAAGGAGGTGTTCTGACAAACGGGGGAACAGCAGAGTTGTTGCCCAAAGGGATGGGCAGCTTTTTAGCACAAGAGTGGAATCTGAAATTTTCACTTCTCTCTGGAGACACGAGCAAGTGTAGCCTCCCCTGAGGGTGAATGAGGTTGCACAACACAGTAATGCATTTTGTGAATATCAAATAAAGGTACTAATATAGTCAGACAGCAGAAAAGGCTGAAACGAAGAAAGAAAGTGAGATGGTGAAGGAGAAAGAGGATATGAAAGTACATGATAGAGCCTGAAACACTTCAATTTCCAAACCTAAGTGTGTGTTTGCATGTGTTTATTTGTATTCTATAGTCTTGATATGCAATGAATGATCTTTATGGTACAATTCAAAGAGGGAAGGTGAATCCATTAATCTTGATGTTAGTACTATGTAAACAAGTGATCCAGGATGTTGCTGTTGGCAGTTGGCAAACCAATGTACATTCATTCTTGTGTTCCCTGCAGCAGTTTGAGGTTTGGACTACTTTCTATATACTTAAGGTCAACAGGGTGATTTATAAGGACTGCTGCTCCATGTTGTAAGCTAAAAGAAAGTCATAATGCAAAGTCATAACCAGCTGAGAATCCAATGGGAAACCCTTTCTAGGATGTTTGTAAATGCCCCGATCTCCTAATAGTCCAGCTGAATCTCCACAGTAGTCTGACGCTGTTCATTTTTTGGGGGGTGACATTTGCAATGCTGCAGTGGTGGGGTAGAAGCAAAAAATAAAATTATAAAAGAGCCACAGTGTAGGTCTATCAACGTGAGATGATTGGACACAGGCTGAGGAGGATGTGGAGGAAGAGATTGAAAAAAGCAAGGCAGAGGAAGGAAATGCAGAAGGTGCTTGCTGAGAGTTTCTGTGACAAGCCAGGATTTAACACAAAGTCGATACTACGGCATAGTGCAATCACAATGTGTTGGCTAAAGCAGATGGCTGTGATCAATGGTACACTGGGCATGGAGTCAGTGGTATAGTGGCCTGAGATGAGGAATTACATGTGGAGACAATTCATTGGCGCCTCGTTCTTGTTCGGATGTAACCACCTGCAATGCAATGTGTACTGCATGTACATGCATTTGCAGTGGCGTTTCTTTATGTAAATACTTGGTGGGGCAATGATTTTATTTTATAATTATTATTTCATTATTATTCTTATTCTGAATATTTTGAATAAAAAAGTTGTGCACTGGAAATAGGCGATCAAAATAGATAAATAATAATAATTCAATTTGAAAAAAAAAAAAATTGAAATGCCAATTAGATTATCAAACCCGGGTCTGGTGTTTCAACGATTGAAAATTCTACTATTAGACCACCAGCCAAAGTTATATAGTTTATATAACTCTTCCCATTAAAACAGGGCAGCCATATTTTTCAATGTATTTCCAAGCTGTTGGAAATAGGAGAACATTTTTTGGAGATGAACTAGTGGGTGAGTGAGCAAAATATAAAAATAACATCCAAGGTCTCAGTAACAGCTTTTTTTTTGAGATTGTGTGTCACACCATAGGTAAGCAGAAAGTCAAAGCCCTGGAAATCAAATATCTTGCATCCTTTGTGTGTATGTGTCATGTTGTTTTCTTAGTTTTGTATCAGATAGTTAAGCATGGCTAACACTAGTTCTAAGAATAAAACCAATTTTGACACAACAGGAAGGAAAGAGAAAGTGGGATCCCACACTTTGAATTTGTTACTGATTATTACTGTGAGACTGATAGTGACATTTCATGTTGAAAAAAAAAGAATCATTTCCTCAAGTAACTTTAGAGTGGGGGGGAGAGGTGGCTGCTCTGCTACTGTGTCACAAAATGTGCTTCTTTCACCCCCCCCTCCAAAAAAAACCTGTGCAGCTGTACTTGACACGACAAAGCATGTTACATAATCCCTGTTTGTAATAAACATGATGCATTTCCAGTGATGAAATCTGAACAGATGATTGTCACTGTTGTTGCATGTTGCGTGGCATAGTTTACAATTGAATATTGTCTCCCTCTATCCTGCTATCATTTCTTTCTTCTCCACACCACATGTACACACGCACACATTTCTTTGTTTTCCTAGTAACTAAAGAAATTATATACTGTATTTGAAGCTAGATATGTATATATATATATATATATATATATATATATATATATATATATATATAAAGAGTGCTTTTGTAGCCCAGGAATTTAGTATTTTGAGAACAATGCAAATCAGGCTTAGAATGAATCTTTTCTTGTGTTTCCTTTGAGTATGAAAGTCAGAATCTCACTCCACTGCCCCTGCATGCCTGTGCAGCCATCTTTTTGTGTGGATACGTTGCACTGATAGCCTGAAAAACAGGCCCGTCTCCAGCCTGCTTGTCATCTTTGGGGACGAGGACGGTGCTGTACCCGGCAGACTGAGGCCTCGGGGCAAGGCTCCCCTCCAGTTCTGGAAGAATAATCTGTTCGCAATAATCCAGCCAGCCCATGATGGGTCACATGTTGGGAAATGAGGACAGAGTGAAGAGCCATATTTGATTATTCAGTACTGTTCCCCTGTGGTTTACGCGACGACAGTGTTTTTTTTTTTTTTTTCCTGGGCACTCGTGTCCAGTCTCACACATTGTGCTGCTGATGGAAGTAAGGCTGGGATGTAAGTAGATTAGAGAGCATGTTGAGTCTGTCTGGGAGTGTTTGTGAGTCCGAAGAGGCTATTTTCACTCATCAGAGACTCAAATTTGTTAGGATTTCTTTTTCCGTGAGAATACTGCGGTCTGGATGAATGCTTCGCACTTGTTTCAACACTCAACTCCGGATTTAGAGGGTTCTCAGGGGGATACTTTTCAGAATAGTTAGTGTGTTGTCAAAGACCCCCTATTTTTGTACTTCGACACAATTGCAGACATCTTTCCACCACATCCTGTGTTCTCAGATGTGTCTAATGTCTTTTTAAGCTTCAACAGAATCTTCAAACATCCTAATTTCAGACTCTCTGTTCAGCTCAGGTCGCAGAGAACTGCAGTGGTTAGAGAATGTGACTGGTTGGAGTCCAGGGTACAGGCCTTTTGCTTGTTCTACGCATGTATGGATGTGTGTGATTGTCAGTATTTCTTCACCCATAGTTAGGTGGGGTCAACACTGTCTTTTTGGAGTTTCTGCAAGAACATATGTATCTGGAAGTTTATTTTCTTTCCTGTTTCTCTGTTTGTCCAATGGAATTCAGGCCCCATTTCACAACGTCGGTCATACGAGCACTAAAAGCTTTCCGCTGGCAAACTGAAAAGACACTTTTATTGTGAACAAATTACGAGAAATTGAATGTGTTCATCTTAGAACTGATAAGTCTCATTAGTGGTTTATGTAATTTGCAAGCTCACTGAGCTAGTGCTGGCTCAACGGATCATGACTGTTCACTGCATGGTTTGATGAGAGCAAGTCCCCACAGCAGATTTCCAGCCCCACCGTCGCAGCTCAGGAGGCATCTGTTGGCAATTTTATTTTTCCCTTCATAAATGGGGTAGACTGGTGACCATATGGTAGTCATAGTATGTGTTGTCTGTATTGTAGAACAACATTACACCAGGGTGATTTGACCAAATTTGAGTTTTTTTTTGCCACATACTTCTTAACAAGAAAATAATTGCTATCAGAACTTAATCAGAAATCTTGTTTTAGAAATGTTGAATCACATTGGATTTTACATGGTGTTCCTAAGATGATTTAGATTGGTTGAGACAATCTTATTTTTTCTTAATTAATTGGAAAAATTCCCCAAAACTTAATAAAGTAATGACATGTCAAATGTGGAGTTTCCAGCTTTGGATTTTCCTCCCCCTCATTTACTAGTTTAACAAAAACAGTTTGTGTTCATACAGTTAAGATTGTTCCTAATGAGCAATTCATTTTCAGCTTTCACATAAGCATGCGCACAATAATTGATCAATCGAATCAAGAAAATGATTGATGCCACATAAAGAACAGAACAATGATATAAAAATTTGAATATTTAAATCCAATCATTGCAGCCTCTAAAAATACTTCAAAATGCTTTGAATCACATTGATAAGGTTGCACACGTCCCTTCGGATGACACCATAAAAGTATTTAGATACCTTCTGATTAAAGTTTACACACCATTGCTCTTGATATAATTAGGCAGAAGAGGGATACATAGTGTAGGTATCCCTCCCATCATAACACTGTACAGTGTTCATATGGCTCATTTAATATACTTTTATAAAAGGGCAAACCTGATGCCCTCAAGGCAACGTAGCTGTGACACACTAAACGCAAACACATTTGCTGGCATTATTAACTGTGCAAAGGTGAAATCACATGAGTATACAAGGAAACACCACTATGTAAAAGCACATTATTCTTTTCCATCTCATGACTAATATCTCTGGGCCGTCTCTCTCCCTGCCGTAAGTAGAGAGAGGGATAGAATCCAAATCAAATTAGCCATCTAATGGAGAGAGATGAGAAGGAAGGATGAGAGAAAGAGGGAGGAGAGGGGGTGACCGTTGTGATAAATCTGCAGGATTACGTTATTGTCTTATTTTGTGAATGGAGGACTGACGTGAAAGAGGGAAATGGGTTTGGTGGTCTGAGTAATATCGACTCCAGGATAACTTTTCTTTTTTAAGGATGTATATCCTATTACAGAGGCCCTCCCACCACACTGCAAGCTTGTTCCTGGCTATGGGACAAGTCAGTGGGACTGCAGCAGTGCTGCTGTATTCCTTTTCACATTGCTTCACCTTTGTCATGCGATACTTTGAGCAACCAGCGAATTTTAGTCCTCCTGATAGGCACATATACACAGACACACAATACACGCACAGCAAATAAAGACAGACCAGTGACTGATTTGGAAATAAAAAGATAAACAAATACAAATATTATCTGTTACTGTTACTGCGCTCATTTAGTGTTGCCTCATTGTTCCGACTTTATGACCGCAACTTCTACTAATTTTGTTCCCTCTGTTTGCTGCTGTTTTTCATAGCTTGTTTCCATCTGCAGCAGACAGCTGTTTTCATTCAGAAAAAAAAAAAAAAAAAAAACCCTGATTATCCCACTGCGTGGCACCTTAAGTAAGTACATAATTGTAACATCTGCACTACACTGGCCTTCTGAAGCGAAAGCCTGTTAATATTGCAGCTCTTTGCCCCTGTGTGGTCCAGAAAATTCTGTTCGTGTCGGTTTGAACAATTGTAGTGTGTGTGATTATAATAGACTTTATTTGTAAAACACATTTCCAAACACAATTACTTTTTTCCAACATTAATAAAATCATATAGACAGACAAAACTGTAATAAAACTGTACTAAAAATACAGAGGAAAAATTATAACTAAATCTGTGCAAATACAATTGAAACGATGTAAAACAACCAGCAGACACCACTAAAAGCTTTACCAAAGAGAACGGCCTTCATTTAGTGGAGCATTTTCCAGATGAAAAAGATGCTTGTTTGGACTCGCCTCAGTGGTAACACTGGATGAAAGCGGCTTTTTTTTTTTTTATCAACCGCCAACACTTACAGCAATAGCAGTAAATCTATGATAAGCTATCAGTTGATTCTAGAGGTCAGCCTTACAATAGACATTGTTATTGCACTGACACACGGGAGGATAATGAATTACAAGCAATGCAACACATGATAGGCATCTCATTGTTTCTCGGAACAGAAGGCACCTGTTCTTATTCAAAGCATTTGGTTTTGACTCTGTCAAGCTCGAAGTGTTTATGAGCAATCACCATAAATCTCCCTTTTGCATCTCACGTTCTCGTCCTGCTTTGCATGCAAACAAGATCTTGGCATTGTGGTGGTCGAGACAACAACACAAAAAATAATTAATATATGAAACTGTCTACATCATTTTCTTGCTTCGACTGTCCTTTTCTCTGCAACATACCGTGTCTGTTCTGTGTGTACTCATTCTTTATTTATCATTGCCTTCATTAACAATTTAATTGAAAAGCAAAGGGGAGAAAAAGGCACAAGTGAGTATTATTGGATGAACGTGGACGTGATCGAGTCGTGTAAGTCTGCACCGTAAATCTTTTCTCCAGCTCATAAAAGAAGGAGAAAAACAAGACGTCTCCCAAATCAAAAGATAATAACTTTCAGATGCCGTCTCCACCGAAATGTTTGCTTATTTACAAGACGAACTGTTTGGGTTCACAGCTCAGACGTAACCCACTATAGAAACTGACAACTTTTTCTGTCAAAACCTTAATTTTCTTTGGCGGTTTCCGTCTTGCCTTGTCATGCAGGAAGTATACTGTACATGTTTTGACATGTGCGGGTCTGCATAATGTTTGCACCCTCTTGCTTCAAAAGAAATCCCAACGAAGTAAAGACAGACCTTGTAGAAATAGTTGGAGGGAGACGAATACGATGAGGAGACAAGGTTTATTTTTTACATTTTGTAAAAAGGATTTTGCCCAGAAAAACTTTATTATGTAATGTAGTGAGGTAGTGGAGCGATTTTTAATTTTTCAATTTTTTTTTATCCAAGATTATTATCTCCTATTTCTCTAAATGCCACTGGTGGGAGTGGGATGAATACAACAATGGATTTTAACGGCCACTGATTTTCATAATGGAAAAACATCAAAATGTCAGTCAACTCAAGGAAGCATAGCCTTGTTATACAGCACTGAGGTTACAGGGCCTTCAGAAAGTTACAGTGCCTTGCAAGGGAAGAGTCTGGCACACAATGCTTCATAAAACCACAGCATGTCATTTTTATGCTTTGTTTAAAATGAGGTGTGTGATATATGAGGTTATGAATAATGTACTTTTGCCATTCTGTTTGCAGTCTAAGCTAAACTCACCAGCTGCTAGCCCGAACTTCATATTTTCTCATACACATAAAAGCTACTACAGACAATTTTACGGGTTTATCACCTGATATACTTTGCAAAGTCGTTAAAACACACTTGAGTAGGACAGTAAGATTGACTATATGATGTCGCTCTCCAATTAATCAAAGGTGACGACCTGCGACAATGTACTTCAATCTGTAAGAATAACAACATAATCCTCTGTGTTATCCAAGTACAACAATGTATTCAGGAGGTAAATAATGAAAGCGGAATCGAGAAGTTGTTTTAGTATTTATGTGCATGAAAGTGTTTGGTTTTAAGCATTTTACCTTGTCAAACTGTTTTGGTGCAGTGTCTCATTTCTGTTCTTTGTTAGTAGCTGGAGGTTGTAGCAGCACACTTTGAGGTGTAGCGGGGCTCGCCGTGAACAGCACAGACTTTTGACGTTACGTGGAAAAGAAGACATGTGACCGAGTCCAGTTGACCTGATTGAATTTGCTTTGAGATGTCTCCTCCCTGAGAATATGCGTGGACACCAAGGCGGATGGCGTTTTGTCACATGAAGCTTCACTTCAAAGCAATTAAAGGAGGATTTAGAGAGGGATAACAATTGGAATAACCAACCGTTTGTAAACTTTGATGGAGAAATATTGTTTCATGTCTATCCCGTCATTCAAAATCAAAAGAGAATTTGATGGGCAAAATGATTTTGGCAGGTATTTTGCTCTATTTATATCCTGATGACATCAACATTCCTCCAGTGTATCATCTCCGATGTGTCATGATCCCTGTCAGTTCCGGTCATGCCCAGGGCGCGCCGCTGTTTCTCCGGCTCATTCCTGCTGCTCTGCCCTGCCCTGCACTCAGCCTCGCACACCTGCTCTGCATTAGTGATTACTCTGCTTTAAATCACAGGAAGCTCTCACCACCTTCGTCAGTCCGTCTGATCTCCACAGTCACGTCAACTCCTCACTCTGAACACTTCAAGCCATCGTGGATCCAACTCTGCCTGTTCTTCGACAACGTCTCTGCCTGCTCCCTCTCGGTACCTCTGCCAGCGGTTATTGGACTTCTTTTGTTTGCCTTTTTTCCAAGATTAAAGTTCCTAAGTTTTTTCCTCGCAACCTGTCTCTGCGTCTGCATTCTGGGTCCAGCCCTATCTCTTGGCGGGAAGTCCAGAGCTCCTGACAGAACGGACTGACCAAAAGATGGACCCAGCAGACTCTGACCCCGTCCGGCGTGCGCTGAGGACCCAGGGACAAAGGATTGCACAGCAGGAGGAGCAGCTAACGTCCATGCACACATACATAAAGGACACAACAGCACGCCAGGAGGCGCTGATCCATGGTTTAAGTGCACAACTGAACTCTCTCACCCAGGTGCTGTGTCGGGAGGGTGGACCGTCCTCTGATTCCGTCTCCTCTCCTGCCACGCCTCCTGCTCCAGACAGGGACCAGCCTGCTCCCCCTGCCGCTCGGACTGCACTGCAGCTGTCACGCCCTGAGAAATTTTCTGGGGAATCTGGTGATGTCCGGACATTCCTGACTCAATGTGAACTACACTTTGAACTTCAAGCCTCTGCCTTCCCTTCCGATCGAGCCAGGGTCGCCTTCATCCTGTCCCACCTGACCGGTCGTGCTGCTGCCTGGGCCACTGCAGAGTGGTCGCGCCGATCGGACGTTTGCTCATCCCTGGTCACCTTCACCCAAGCTCTCAGTCAGGTATTTCAACAGACCTCTCCGGGGCGGGAAGCCTCTCGCTCACTCCTTAAGCTCCGACAGGGAGGACGCCGTGCGGCAGACTACGCCATCCAGTTCCGCACCCTGGCCGCCGAGAGTGACTGGAACCCTGCAGCGCTGAATGAGGCCTTCTTCCAGGGGCTCTCTGAGCCCATCAGGACCGCCATGGTCGCCATCGATCCGCCAGCGGAGCTGGATGCTCTGATCGCCCTCGCCATCAAGATTGACCGCCGCCTGCCGGAGAGGGAGAGAGCGAGAGTAGGCCCCGCTTCTGGGAGTTCTCCGCCGCAGAGTCGGAGGAGTGACCTCGCCAGTCTTCCAGCCTTCCCATCACCATCGTCCTCCCGACCCTGCGCTGAGGAGCCCATGCAGATTGGACAAACCCGTCTCTCCCAGGAGGAGAGACTCAGGCGACAGAGAGAGGGCAGGTGCTTTTATTGCGGCGAGTTAGGACACACAGTCAGCCAATGCCAGGTAAAGGCTGCCCGATCCCCCAAGAGACAACGACTCCCGGTGAGTGATGCCATCTTCATAAACACTGTTAGCCAGGTCCAGCCACAGGTCGAGCTGGCCGCTAATCATGACACTATCTCCGTGCCTGCATTAATTGACTCTGGGGCCGAAGCCAATTTGATTCACTCCCATCTGGCCAGGTCACTAGCTCTGCAACTCATCGAGCTCCCGCGCCCCCTGGAGGTGAAGGCCGTTGACGGCTCTCTTTTGGGCAGAATAACTCACCGTACCCAGACCGTTCAAGTAAGCTTCCCAGACTGTCACAGTGAGACTATCAGTTTCCATGTTTTTCCAGAAATGTCCCATGACATCATTCTTGGTCAACCCTGGCTAGCATTACACAATCCCCAGATAGATTGGGCAACCGGACAAATCAGGGGCTGGGGGGAGAGGTGTAAGGACACTTGTTTTGCTAGAGGGGTTAATATTGAACCAGATCACCAGAATCCTGACCTGGCTACCGTCCCATCCTGTTACCATAGTTTAGCCGAAGTCTTTAGTAAGAGAAAGGCCACCACTCTACCTCCTCACCGTGTATACGACTGTGCTATTGACTTGGTTCCGGGTTCTTCCCCATCCCGTGGAAAGCTCTATTCCCTCACAGTACCTGAACGCTCCGCCATGGAGAAGTACATTAAAGACTCCCTTGCTGCTGGTCTAATCAGGCCCTCCACCTCACCTGCAGGGGCCGGCTTCTTTTTTGTTGGCAAGACGGATGGGTCCCTGCGCCCCTGTATCGACTACAGAGCACTAAACAAGATTACAGTCAAGAATCGGTACCCTCTCCCACTAATCTCCACTGCCTTTGAGCTCCTTGAGGGGGCCAAGGTATTTACGAAACTGGACCTCCGCAACGCCTACCACTTAGTCAGAATCAGAGAGGGAGATGAGTGGAAGACTGCCTTTAACACCCCCACAGGCCACTATGAATACCTTGTCATGCCTTTTGGATTAACTAACGCTCCCGCCGTTTTCCAGAACTTTGTTAACGATGTCCTGAGGGATTATCTGAACGTCTTTACTTTTGTGTACCTCGATGACATCCTGATCTTCTCTCCCGATAAAGAGTCTCACATGCAGCATGTCCGGTTAGTCCTCCAGAGGCTGATGCAGAACCACCTGTATGTGAAAGCCGAGAAATGTGAGTTCCACAAACCCTCTGTATCCTTCCTTGGGTTTGTGTTTGCTGAGGGAGTAGTAGAGATGGACGCTGGAAAGATAACTGCTGTGATTAACTGGCCTACTCCCAAGTCTCGCAAGGACGTCCAGAGGTTCCTAGGTTTTGCTAACTTCTATCGCAAGTTCATTCGCAACTACAGCTCTATTGCTTCACCCCTGCATGCTCTCACTTCTCCTCTTAGGTCGTTTGTATGGAGCCCTGAATGCCAGTCTGCATTTCAGGCCCTTAAGGAGCGTTTCTCATCAGCCCCTGTTCTCACTCTCCCCGACACCAGTCTGCAGTTCACAGTGGAGGTGGATGCCTCCGAGGTTGGGGTAGGAGCCGTTCTGTCACAAGTTAGTCCCAAGGACCATCGGCTTCACCCCTGTGCCTTTTTGTCTAGGAAGTTGTCTTTGGCTGAGCGTAACTACGATGTGGGGGACAGGGAACTACTGGCGGTGAAACTGGCTCTTCAAGAGTGGAGACATTGGTTGGAGGGAGCTCCTCACCCTTTCCAGGTTTGGACAGATCATAAGAACCTCGAGTATCTTAAAACGGCCAAAAGGTTAAACGCACGGCAGGCCCGGTGGTCCTTATTCTTCAGTAGGTTTAATTTTTCCATTAACTTTAGACCAGGTTCCAAGAACGTTAAACCTGATGCGCTGTCCCGTTTGTTTGAATCCGATACTGTACCATCCGAGCCCAAGTCAATCCTCCCAGCGTCCTGTTTTGTTTCCGCGTTCTCGTGGGGAATCAGAGACAGGGTCAGGCAGGCCTTAGACCAGGTGGACGTTCCACCAGAGTGTCCGACAGGGAGACTGTATGTGGTTCCTGAGCTTAGGGGGGCAGTCATTGATTGGGCCCACACTCTCAAGACTTCTTGTCATCCAGGTATTACCAAGACCATGTTCGTCATAGCTCAGGGGTTCTGGTGGGCCAACATGCGTAAGGACGTTACTGAATACATAAAGGCCTGCACCATCTGTGCCACATGCAAATCCTCTAAACAGAGGGTAGTGGGGGAGCTGAGACCACTCTCTATCCCCAACAGGCCTTGGTCGCACCTTGCCATGGACTTTGTTTCTGGCCTGCCGCCGTCGGCAGGCAACACTACTGTCCTTACGGTGGTAGACCGTTTTTCCAAGATGGTGCATTTCATTCCCCTCCCGAAGCTGCCCTCGGCCAAGGAACTAGCTGAGATAATGTTAAGGCATGTGTTCAGACTCCATGGGTTCCCCTCAGACATTGTCTCGGACAGAGGACCTCAGTTTGTTTCCCACTTCTGGAAGGAGTTCTGCAACCTCCTGGGCGCCAGCGTGAGCCTGTCTTCTGGTTTCCACCCCCAGACTAATGGCCAATCGGAGCGCCTCAACCAGGAGCTGGAAACAGGTTTGCGTTGTCTGGCATCCCAGGAGCCGTCCTCGTGGGCTGACAAGCTCATTTGGTTGGAATATGCTCACAATACATTACCTTCCTCATCAACTGGTTTCTCCCCTTTTCATGTTGTGCACGGTTTTCAACCACCTTTGTTCCCCTCCATTGACTCTCAGTCCACAGTCCCATCCGCTTTGACCTTGGTCCGGCGCTGCAAGAGGGTATGGGAGCGAGCTCGGCAGAACCTCGTCAAGATGTCCTCTGCGTACAAGGTGGCTGCCGATCGCAAGAGGACTCCAGCCCCTGAGTACCAGGAGGGTCAAAGGGTTTGGCTCTCAACACGTCATCTGCCCCTACGGGTTCAGTGCCGTAAGCTCGCACCCAGGTTTGTGGGTCCTTTCCCTGTATCCAAGGTTGTTAACTCTGTGACTGTGAAGTTGAAACTACCCAGGTCAATGCGGGTACATCCAGTTTTTCATGTCAGCCAAGTCAAGCCCACGGCGGACAGCACCCTGGTTCCTCCAGTCAAACCACCTCCTCCCGCCCGGATCGTCGATGGTGGCCCTGTCTTTACTGTAAGAAAGTTGCTAGCTGCTCGCCGTCGGGGTCGAGGCATGCAATACCTGGTCGACTGGGAGGGATATGGTCCTGAGGAGCGTATGTGGGTTCCCTCCCGGTTCATCATGGACCCTGGCCTCATCCGTGATTACCATGCCGTGCATCCTGGAGTTCCTGGGCCGTCGGGTGCCGGCCCTTGACGGGGGGGCACTGTCATGATCCCTGTCAGTTCCGGTCATGCCCAGGGCGCGCCGCTGTTTCTCCGGCTCATTCCTGCTGCTCTGCCCTGCCCTGCACTCAGCCTCGCACACCTGCTCTGCATTAGTGATTACTCTGCTTTAAATCACAGGAAGCTCTCACCACCTTCGTCAGTCCGTCTGATCTCCACAGTCACGTCAACTCCTCACTCTGAACACTTCAAGCCATCGTGGATCCAACTCTGCCTGTTCTTCGACAACGTCTCTGCCTGCTCCCTCTCGGTACCTCTGCCAGCGGTTATTGGACTTCTTTTGTTTGCCTTTTTTCCAAGATTAAAGTTCCTAAGTTTTTTCCTCGCAACCTGTCTCTGCGTCTGCATTCTGGGTCCAGCCCTATCTCTTGGCGGGAAGTCCAGAGCTCCTGACACGATGTGGTCAAGTAACACACACAAAAAAAAAAAAACCATGCAATGTAATCTCCTGCCTCCCCGAAGGAATCACCCTATAGAGCGATAGATGGTGTGAACAGGGAAGGAGGGAGGGAGGAGAGAAAAGAACAATAATGGTCTCTACAGTTCAGCATCTGCTCATTAATCATTCATAGGCAGCCAAGTGGCAGCAGCAGGGAGCACAGTGAGATTTCAGGTTACGGTATCAAATCTCAATTTATAAATAGAATAGTTATGGAGCCAGGCAGCAGAATACCATCACTCAAAGCCCACGTTCTCCCACCTCCTCTGAGTATTCGCAGCTTTTTCTGTGTAAAGGTTTTGGCTAGCAGGAAGTAATACTGTGCAACCGGCGGATTTGAGTGCTCCACCCATAAAATGATCCATGAAGAGGTATAAATCTGCCACATAGTGTAAGGTGATGAAATAAGGGTGTAAAAACGGTCATATTTCTCCCACATCCTGCAAATCTGCTGCTGGTCATAGTCCATCATGAATACTCAAAACTTATGTCATATATTGATCAGAAACTGCTTGTTCATGCTCCTTTATAAACACGCTCCATTAACTGACTTCTCAAGCCATCGCTTTAAGTGTGCACAAGATCAGATCGTGTCAATATCTGCTGTGCATGCCGCACCTAGAATGCTTTTCCCGATCCAGTTTGAGATAGCGACGCTTCACTGACACCCGTCTCCATCGTTCAAGGACAGCCTGTTGACACATGAAGAATGGTTCAGTCCTATAAAGTCATGTGGTGGTGGAGGTGGTCCCTTCCTGCCTCTCGGTCCCAGACACACGCCAGTGACAAGTGACACCTTTTATTGATTAATGCTTCCTCATTTAATATTCCTCAATCTATAGTGTTCAACAAATAAGCCCTTATAAATTATTTTGTGACATGGGATTTAACAAGGTGGCTGCTCCAACCATACTGGGTCATATCTCATTTGATTTAAAGCTTCAATAAATACCTCAAAAGGGCCTGAAGTGAACAATAACCACAGCGGCTGTGGCTCAGTCTTTTTCTCTCAATCGGAAGGTTCAATACCCATCTCCCCCTGTCCACATGTCGAGGTGTCCTCGAGCAAGGCACCGAACATCAAACTGCTCCCAATGGATGGATTGAGCACCTTGAATGGCACGTGCTTTGGGGATTGCTCATGAGATGGAAAAGTGCTATATAAGTGAAATCCAATTACCATTTACATGTAGGAAATTCAATTAAAAAATGTTTTAATTAATTTGTTATCTGTAAAGTTTTGCCTTTGACATGACAACATTCAATAGACAGAGCAGGTGAAATGTTTTGCATGTTTGATAATATAAAAACAGGCTTATTCAATTAAGAAATAAAGAGCAGCTGTTTTCATCCACAACAAACATAATTAATCAGCTTCTGAAAGTGATTTTAATGGTGTTAATGATTTCAATGATTATACAATAATAACTTTTTTTGCACATTACTTTAAAAGGGTTGGTGCTTTGATAATGCATTACGTCATAATGCAAACAGTATTCTCAACACTGAAATTGATCACAATATATAATGGTTTTAACATACTATCATGTAATAGGTTTGGAATTATATCAAGAAATGCTTCACAAACACAACATGAGTATTATTTATATTATACCAGTAAAGTTATAACGTATGATGTTACTACCTAAAATACTATCTCATCAAAATGAACAACAATCGGTTTAATGTTATACTGACAGTTTCTTATTTTCAATATTTTCAATATTTGTTGTCCATTCATGATCTATTAAATAGCCACCTCTGTGCTCTCATTGGTCTAATCTGTCCTGCAAAGTCTGCCCCCCTCGTTCTGTTTTTGCTCATGTGTTTTCTGATTGCGTCCGACTACAACACTTTGATCTGTAGGTTTAGAGAAGTAAGGCCGGAATTGATGGAGGTGACAGTCAGAGTGAGAAAACTCGATGCGTGATCGTGCAACCGGTAAACGAACAAGCCGTGAATCACTGTTTGTGCATGTGTGACTAATTACTTGTCGAGGGCAACCCAAACGACTCGGAAAGAGTGAATACAAGCACAGTTTTAGAGGCAAATCAACCGAGTCTTCGGCCAAGGCCAATTCAAGCACCAGACCTCGCAAAACATGCTTGGGTGCACATTGGTGAAAGGATGGATCACAAAACTCGGTAGTGCAGGTACTAATCCTGTTATCAAACATAATTTGGATCACATTAGACCCTCAGGCCCTTGATTTTATCATTTATTCTGAAAGTGTCCACAATAATTCTTCATACTTGAATATGTCGGAGTAGAAACTCGAAGAGGAAATTGCGTGACAGTGGTAAATAATAGAGAGAAAGGGAGGAGAGGAAGAGGATGAAAACCAGCTCTCAGCCACTGACCTGCGATAAGAGTGATGTGTTGTGGTGTTGTGTGGGTCCAGCAAGCATAAGCAGAACATCCGTCAGTCACCGTGTGTGTAGGTGGGTGTGTGTACTTGTTGGCATAAGCCACAACATGATTGACATGTTAGAGTAGGGGCTGCAGCAGACCATAAACTATTAGAGAGGAGGCGACCGTCACATCACTCAACTGTCTACAGGCTAGTTAGCGGGCGAAGCATGTGATGATGTGTATTATCCTTCCACACCGTACGGTGGAGTACGTGTCAGAGGCTAGACTGACAGTGTGATTCTCACTTTGAAAAGCCACAAAGGGAATGAAATATCCTTCACAGGCACAGGTATTGCACATGAAGCTGCATTATGTTTTATTTGTGATCTTTTTCTGTGCTATAAAACTAGAATTACCAAAATATGAAGGGTAATGTGCTTTAGATAATAGTAGATGATAAAGCATTTGTATTGAGCCTAAAGAACTCAATAGAAAAGAAGAAAATGCAGGAAGGTAATCGATCTTTATTTTTGTTATAATGGAAAATTCAGCAATCTACACATAGTTTAGCTATTGATTTTAAATCCAAAAGTAGTAGTCATTTAGCTATTTGATCTTCAAACATAAATCAATGTGACATATATACCTTGAAAGACAAGATTGTTCCATTTTATCCCCAAACCGTTGATTCCTGTTTGACGATGCTATAACGGTTCACACACCCAGCTAATGTGGCTCAAATAGCTTCAAAGTATTTGGAAAAATGAAGAAACCAATATATCTTCATGTGCTGAGTTTAAGTTATCTCCAAGTGAGCTATGCCTTTCATGGAGACCTCTTTCAATCTTTTTTTTCCATAATTTGGATGTAAGTTGGGAGACAAATCGGCATAACATAATGTCTTTTAAATGGAATGAGTTTAGTTCCTGTCAAGAAAATCAATTTGTTACAAAAATAACTTCACAGACAGCAATTTAGATGGTTGCTGTTTCTGTAGATGTGTTCAGCGCACAATAAAACCCTGTAACTGGCTTTATTTCATTATTTCTATTATACATTTTCTGATGTGATTTGAATTGTGGTTATCATTGTTGTTGTTATTCTAAATCATTACAATAATTCCAACGTTTTAACCCAGCCCTGTGAATATGTGATCTCGTGTGTGTGTGTGTGTGTGTGTGTGTGTGTGTGTGTGTGTGTGTGTGTGTGTGTGTGTGTGTGTGTGTGTGTGTGTGTGTGTGTGTGTGTGTGTCTGTGTGTGCAGAAATGTTATGCATGTCTGCCCACACAGTGACCGTGCATCCTCGTCACTGTGTGTAGCTGTGATGTCTCCACGCTACTGTGCAGAATGTACATCTGAAGCCACTTTGTTCTGCATGTACTATTAGCACATTTGATCTCTCGACTAGTATACCAGTCGCAATATGTTCTCTATCACGCTTAAATCTCCGGCATAAATTGAGGTAGAATCAAGCGGATTCACTCCTCTCCATTTAACACCAAAGTTACCCAACCAAAAAATAAGACGACTTGACGGTGCTGCCTTTCCGTCTTTTTCCATAATTGGAGAAAATGGGTCGCTGTTTTCCACCAACACATGCTTGACTGAGCCATACGATGATTGACTATGATCTGTGGGTGTGCATAAATACTGCATGTCTGCCTAGAGCACCGAATGCACACAAAATGCTTGATGACTGGCACGCCAGCCCCATCTCATTTTTTTTCCATGTTTCCCACATTCGCATTCCATTTTTGCTCCTGTCATTTCCTGCACTACCTGATTCTTTTATTACCACTGGGCCTCTCAATCAATCTCCCCACAAGATTCATCTCTGTCTCCGTCCTTCGTCCTGGTGCTAATGAGTCCTGGATATGGGTCCATGTGGGGTCCAAAGCTTCTCCCTTTCTGGTGCCTCTCCAGCTGGGCACTCCCATGGTGCACCAAATGCCTCTCTTGAATATTGAATAAACCCCAGGACCACCTCCGTGTTTCTTGATCAACAGCGCTACTATTACCTAGCTATTACTCCACATGGGGTCCTGGGGCGCCAGCAGGATGGATGGGCTTTGAATCTGTTGTGTTGTGGGCGAAGGGAGAGATAATAGGCACGGGTAGGTTGAGTGTTTGAAGGTGTTTGATACCATCTCTCGCGATTATAAAACCTTTCCTTTCCATTTCATAACATGCTTGCTTTGAAAGATCTCTCTGGGCTGCATTCAATCAAGCTCTCACACTCAGGTGACTGGATTGAATGTGTCGAAAACTCATTTGTCTCTGCATCTTCCTATTTCACTATATAGCCTGCCTAATTTTAATTCATCAATTTAATTTAATTTCTATTTCAGGATGAGTAAGTTGGCATTTTAGGGAAAAAATAATGTTGCAAAAGACTCTCATCATCACATTTGTCTGTGGAATTTTTCCAGTGTGAGCATTTCCTCCTCAAGTGGTTTGTTGAAAGTTTGTCATTACTATACAGAACTATACTGATGTCAGTTGAGGTCATTCATCACTTACGTGTGGCCTCGATATTAGGAAGACTAAATCCAGTTCAGCACTGAACCTGTTTCAAGGCACCGCTTTTGAAATATCAAAAGCTTCAAATATCTGGGCACTGAGTTGGATGATGAACTCTCTTCGAGGTAAAAAGGTCCAAAAACCAACATTTCTCTGCGTTTTATTGTACAAGTTTTCACTTGTTTGTATTGTTGCCAAGTACAGGATTTGAACGTTGCAGAGCAAATACAGACGTACCCACCTGGTGAAGGTCGCAGGTTAGATCTCAAGTGCACTGTACAAGTTAGGAGGGGAAATTCTGTCGCACAGTATGTGGACCGTCTTTATTCACAGATTTTGCTCGTCTTCTCTTTCGTATAACACGTGTGTGTTAAGTACAGATAAGCATGCAGGCTTTTTAATTCCAGCTGCCAATTGCTTTGCCGACCATTTTGTTTCAGCTTTTTTTTTATAGTCAATGATTTTAATAGAGTATTCATTGACAGAAAAGGAAAGTTTCCATTTGAAATTTGTATTTTTTACTGTCCACAGTATGGTAGATAATTCATGTGAGCCTTTTAGCATTTTGGAGTGTATCTTAAATCATGTGTATGTTTCTCAGTGGGGCACAGATCTTTGTGTGTTTCTAAAATGGCTGAAAACTTATTTCCTTGAAGGGTTTTATTAGGCCAATGATTCCTTAAGTGGGGGAGTACATGAAAGGAGATGTGCTCTGACCACACGCTTGTTTTGTTATGTGATTTTTTTCCCCCTCTCTCTCGTTGTTTTAAAAGCATTTTTTTTTCATAGAGGTAATTCTAAGAACAAATCTTGAAAGTACTGATTGTTGCAAATTGAAATATTACAGTGTAAAATGAAAATAATATGATGCAGTTTTTATAATGTCACTGTGATTTCATATGTGTTATATTAAATTTGCAGTCGTTAACGAGAAGTGCAGCAGAATTCCATCATAAAGGACATTTTTGTTCTTTGCCACTTGCATGACTGTTGATATTTCAGCAACAGAACAGTAAAAAGCTGATATTTTAATTTAATTTCTGTTTGCTCTCATTGTTATTTCTGCTATATTATTGATCACAGGGAAACCTGGAGTAATAGCCTGCTTCTTGACACTTGCCAGTAGATAATATTCTATCATCAATAATGTAATATGAAGAGGTGTGTAAGCATAATTACACTCCATTTTCCTCATTCATATCTGTGTGAGGGATATACTCAGATTAATTGGACGTCTGCATTGTTTGCGATTGTGCGTTGCATGAAACTTATTAGTGAATAGCTTTGAGTTGCCATTGATATTTACCATTTACCGTCTACCATTCTTTCTTTTTATCTAACTTCTCTGTGATAGCCACTTCATTATTCAAAGGCCAACCACACAATTAGCACCAGCAGATCCTATTGCGAGGCAGTCCCGCTAGGACCAATCAATGCTATTAGATCTGTCAGTGCGATTAGATGCACTCCTGCATCTTCCTTATTTCTCCTGCTTGGGCGAGGAAAGCTTGTAAGGCTTGTTGACTGTAATTTATGCACCATTGATAACCAATCCCATGCCAAATCAGGCAGGTGTATTGCAAAACACACAAACAAAGAGACATTTGCAAGGGATGCTGGTAATAAGGGGTTTAACAACTATATCTAACTCATTAGTTGAAGTATTCTCCTGAGGCTGCTATAACATGGTCCGAGCAACAACGTCTAACTCCTGCTAAGTGCACTTATAAGCAACAGCGCAAGGATCTATCAAAAGGAACATCAAATAAAAATGCTAATTTTCAGCCCTACTAACTGCATGGCTCTGTTGATGGCTATATAAAACTATTGGATGGGCCATTATTTTAGATAGTGCAGACTAACTGTATGCATTTCATAAAGAAGCAATGTTTTTATTGAAGAAACGCACAATGGATGTTAAAAGTTTTGGTAATTAGACTTTAATAACAAAAATCATGACACAGGTAATAAATAGGAATCAATAAAGTTTAGATGCTGGTGGTGAAAAAACTCCCTGACCACCCTGAAGGATATTTGATGTAGAGGAGGAGATTTAAAAATGTTGGATGATAAAGTTGCATCATATAAAGAGTATGGAGCCTCAGGTGGAGTTGTGGTTTGCACAGTTGGTGGCCTTGTTCAAATCTGATGGTGGATGCAGCCTCTGTGAGTTTGCAGTAGAATGTTGCAGCCTGCATTCTCAGCCTTCCAAATGTCAAAGACCTGTATGTTTCTTGGTGACTGTCAGGACCTGATTAAGTAATATCCTGTATAAAGCATGATGGAAATATATATGCATGAGCATCCAATTTATCATGTATTTTTTGCAAGTGATTAGCTGAGAATAACATATGGTGTGGCATCACGCCAAAACAGGAATATTCAAGTGAGAGTTGTTTGTGCGTTAGGCCCTGTTTACACAAAACAAACTGCTGCAAACCATTTTAGCGGTTGTTTCCTTGCAATTTCCATATAGTGGTTGAATCTAGTGCTGAGTTCTTGCGAGCACAAAATGAAGTGTAATGTAATGGAGTTGGACATGTTGGAGGAAGGTCTCACAGGTTGCAGTGTTACAGCATGTACTAAATTGGAATTTGGGAGAAAAAAAAATGGTACTTCTTATGAGATATAACCTTTAACAAAGTCAAAGCTGTTAGAAAAAACAACAACAAAAGTTTAACAGCAGATGTTCAGATAATAAATAAAATCAACAAATAAAGGTATTAGTATATACTGTACTCCTGAGGGTACACTTTTTTGTGTGTTTGTTATCTGGTAGACAAGCGCAATACTCCAAAATCATGAAGGCAAATCCACAAAATACTTACGTTTGTCTTATTAGTAGGTCAGCCTCCACACACGTGTGTACGCATTGCCAGTTTTAGACAATAAATTGTGTGTCTGCGAGAAAGTGTGCAGATTATTGTGTGTGTGTCTGTGAAGCAGTGGGGTATGTCCTTCTTTTGGGATTTGCTATAATTGCCTCCAGTTCCCTATAACTCTAGCCTCCATAAAGCAGGTATAGAAGAATCATTTGTAGATGGATAGAGGAGCGTCTGATTTGCTTAGAGAAAATACATGAGGACAGCTTATAAGACAAAAGCAATGATAACATTTTCTCAATCTACTTCAAAGTGTGCAAAATCAAAAACAATCTGCACACGCATCTGGTTTAGGACTATAGATGGGGATGAATAAACACTATGCAGAAGATTGATTTTCATGTCAAAATTAAATGCGATGCCCTCAGTGGACATCTTGACTCATCACACAACGCTGGCAAATTTCAAATTTGTCCAGTACTTTGGTGCATTTCCAAAAAAACAGAGAAACTAATTATGTGGGCTCAGCTGTACTATGTTTTTACTGCTAATTAGCAAATTATAGTATGCTAACATTGTAAATTGAGATGGCGAACAGGGCAACATCCTTGTAAACACTGCGATGTTGGCATTGTCACTGTGGGCATGTTAGAGTGCTGACGCTAACAGTTAGGTCTCTCAGTAGCCCTAATGCTGTCTCACAGAGAAGGGATATACAGGATGTAGTGGGTGCTGTAAATTTGTTTTACTGGACCCAAGTGCAGGGAACACAGTGCATGCACAATGCTGATGTCAACACAAAACAAGGTCCTCTGTCAGGATGAACTGGCAAAACTAACTGAACACACAGAAACCAACCTAATGATTTGCATATGTCTGACATTTGCATGGCAATATACGGGATCTGTAAAAACATGTAGTTAATGAGCTGAATGGGTGATGCACATAATGAGGCCACCATTTTTGCAGGAAGTATTGTTTTTAGTGGTTGGCTTCAGGATCAGCACCCTGGACAGCTCAATCACATTGTCAAGCATTGAAGCCCAACAAAGACTGACTTTTTGACCAGCTTGACCAGATCAGTTACTCGAAACCTTGTTCACTTGACTGTAAGCGGAGAATCCGCACTGAACACCTCACCAACACACAACTAGCTCAACTGTGCCGTAAATGAGTTCAAACATCGAGGCAGCAAAGCTTCAGTATTTACTTCAAATGGATTGTGGTAAGCAGTTTGTGTGTGCAGAATGTCGGAATAGATCTCCACTGTGATGAAGTCACTGATTCACCTCGACTCTTTGTGGAAACATTACGTCTCGGTGGGGCCAGACGCACTCTCAGTCGTCTTACCAAGAGCCTCAGTGACCTTGTAGTGAGATGAGGGGGAGAAGCTGCCCGGAGCCCATTGCCACAGTTTTAATTACTACTGGCACAGGAAGGCTGCTGTAGTTTGAGATAGATCCGTGAGAGAGAGAGAGCGAGAGAGAGAGAGAGCGAGAGAGAGAGAGAGAGAGAGAGAGAGAGAGAGAGAGAGAGAGAGAGAGAGAGAGAGAGAGAAAAATGTGGTTAGTGTGTAGGTGTGTGGATGTGTCTTAACCTGTGCGTGATCTCTGAGTTCAGGCACACTGCAAGTATAAATTTGACACCAGCAAAGAGTCCTCCACCAAAACCCATCCTATTTGGGCCAGTCCTCTTTAAAACCCTCTTTCATAAGCCACTACTCTCAGATGTGTGATATCATGGAACTATTTTTGGCTTTTCCTCTAAAAAAGGCAGCTCAGAGTTAGATAAAGACCTAGCTATTCTTTAAATAATACATCGGATCTCCCTCTCATCTAGAATGTCTTATTACACTGTCCTCCATTAAATTCTGCTTCACCTGACCTGGTTTGACCTGCTGAGTTTGGTTTCTTTTGGGACGTCACGAAGAAAACACAGAATTTTTGGTTGCAAGCTGAAGTACTTCATATTAACTGACCTGAATTCAGTCCCCAAACAAGATGTACTTTGCTACTGCCCTATATTCTTTTGTCTGACATCAAAGAGTTTCTTATACTTCTCCAATGTCAGAACTGGAAATTTCTACTTTACGTTTCATGGTTTATTAGGATCACTAGTAGAGGACAATAAATCTATCCTGAGTCAACACTGAGACGATAAAAACTTAAGGGCACGCTTCCTACTTAATACTTCAAGTGTTCTCAGCAGGGGAAAAATATGAACACATCATTTTCTTACTTTCTATGTAATGTCTTTAATTTGATAGTGTTTGATGTGATGCTCTTGTGTATTTTCCCTTCTAAACTGGTGAAAGTGAAAGGGTCAACTTGCATCCGAAATCCGCTATCTATGTTATCTCCTCTGACCAGGAGCTCACATGTGTTTTCACCGGTCAATATTTTTATTCACTGTTTCTCCTGGGATCTTCCTCTCAGCACAATATTTTAACAGGTGAAATTGATAAAAAAAAAATATATTGCTGAAAGCAGAAACAGCTCCTACAGAAAAGCATAACCTCGGTGACGTGGAGTAGTGAAGGTGGTATTATCAAGCTGTAGAATGGGACTTTCTCCCCATTGCCATTAGATGGTTGCTTGGAGAATTAGTTTGAAGAGCTCTTATGACAGCACCCGAGCAGCGTCTCACAGTGTGGGTGTAAAAAACAGCCAGAGCTAAACGGAGATAAGGGCAACACTGAAAAGACTCTTGAAGTCCTCTAAGACAACTGGGTGATTTGGGATTTAGCAGTGCTAGGAAGATAAAGACCCTCTCTTCGTCTTAATTGATGACTGTAATCCATGTGTTGTTATTTAAAAAAAAAAAAAAACAATAAAAAAAAACCTGTCTTGTTCATGTGTGAAGACAAACCCCCGTAGGTTTCTGCAGGAAGCGTTGGATTTATTTGGCGATCACAGTTTTCTGTTGTGAAATGGGTTGCCCAACAACATAAAGAACACTCACAGAATAAGTAAGGCAGAGTGGAAGATCAAGCCCTATCTCCACTTCACTCTTTCCTCTCACTCCCATGCAACTATCAGGTGGCTGTGGATAAAAATCTCACACAGATCACAATCCAATAGCCAACAGAGGTTTCTAACTTGGGACTCCACGTACTGTCAGTTAGCTCTGAGTATCCAAATGATCCAGTTGTAAATGAAGTACAACATTTATAGAATATCATTTAATGTTCTGTATTCAAGTTACTGTCAGCCAGGGTGCAACTGATTGGCCATAACATTATGGTATGTGATGAGAATAACGTGATACAGTATCTCTTCATCTTTTTTTTTTTTTTTTTTTTTTTTTTTTTTTTTTTTTTTTTTCCCTTGTCCTGTTCGGCAGCTTGGGCCAACAATATGATGTGATTGAGAGCCTTCGGAGTCAGAACAGTTTTTGGTCTTGCAACAGGGAGAGACCTGGAGTCTCCTCCTGTTGCCTTCTCCGTCAGAAGCTGGCATGGCTGCCGTACACGACCGGGGGGGAACGCACAAAGAGAGAGAGAAGAGAAGAGAGAGAAGAAAGTCGAGGGGGGAGGGGGGAGGGGGGTGGGGGGAGGGGGGTGGGGGGAAGGGGATAACATACAATGTCCTTGTTGTGCTACATATATTATTTGCAATAATCACACTCATCCAAATACTTTCCAACTGTTATTAGATTGAACCAGCCTGAGCAGCTCTATCTAGACAGTAAGATGATTTCCTAGATTTAACCAGCCTGAGCAGCTCTATCTAGACAGTAACGTGAAGCAGGAACATGAAATAACAAAGAGGCAACAACAAAAGAGGAACATGA
The DNA here is from genome assembly GCF_963383615.2 of Lipophrys pholis. Taxonomy (NCBI): domain Eukaryota; kingdom Metazoa; phylum Chordata; class Actinopteri; order Blenniiformes; family Blenniidae; genus Lipophrys; species Lipophrys pholis. The sequence continues at coordinate 9,962,436 of NC_137643.1, read as the reverse complement.
TTTTTAAAGTTTGAGCAAATGATGACAGACAACAAGCAACTTCAGAAGCACCTTTCGTGAGGAGTGAAAGTGTGTGTGTGTGTGTGTGCGTGTATGTGAGTGTGTGTGGCTTGTCCACTGGGTGTGGCCGGAACTGTTGTGGGGGGACCCGTGGTGACACCCCGGGGTCCGAGGCCACCGCGCCCGGACACCGCCACCCCGGCAGACAGAAGCCCCCCAGGCCCGGGGAGACCCCAGCGAACCACCCCAGAGAGCCCCGCCCCCGCCCAAAAAGCACCCGACGGAGAATGCAGAGAGGAATCCCCCCCAGGCAAGAGGGGCCCACAAGAGAAGGACAAAGGGCACAGGGCCCCAGGCCCCGACCCAAGCCGCCAAGCCGAGAAAAGGCCGGAGCAGGGCCCCCGGGCCGAGCGGGCCGAGAGCCCCCCCAACCCCGGCGGCGAGTCCCACCGCACCCCCGGGAACAGGCCCACCCACCGCCCCCCCCAACCCGGTAAGGCAGAGACGGCCCCAGCCGCCGCGCCCCGGACCAGCCCCGCCCCCAGACCCAGGAAAGCGAAGCCCGGCGCAGGCCCCGGTCGGAGAACAGTCAACTCTACACCCCCAGGAGCCTCATAATCCACCCGCCCCATAACCCCTCCCCCCGGGTCTTGATTGGGAAACCCAACCCATGACCCACCCCGCACACACACACACACCCACACCCACACACCCACACACCCACACACACACACACACACACACACACACACACACACACACACACACACGGAACGGGGGGGGGAGTGATGACTCTCGCACCCTCAGGCCGCCGGCCGGGCCCCCTCCCGGCCACCGCGGTATCCCAACCTCCACCAATCCAACAGCAAGTGGAGAAGGAGCACCGCACCCCAGCCCCCCCACAAGCGCCGCGCCCGAGGGAGCGCGCCCCCCGTACTCCAGCCGCACTCACCCCGGGCCGGGGCGGGACCCCAGCGGGAGGTGCTGGGGGGAGCCACGTCTCCCGCCCTTCCCCTGCCCTATATGTGTGTTGGATGTATGTAAGGGTGTGTTTTTGTGTTTTGAAAAGGTGGATGCGATGTGTGTGTCTATGGTGCGGTTTAAAATTGGGGGGTAGCGGGGCCCGGGCGTTCTACCGCTGACAAGCGGCAGAACCCCGAAAGCGGCTTACCCCCTCAAGACCCTGCATGACTAAGTGTGGTTAAAATTGTGGGTGGTGCAAAGTCGGGGGAGGACCCAGACCGCAATTAAGTAGCCTGGACCCCCCACCTAGGCACCGCCCCACTGTTCCCTATTGTGGGGTAATATAAGGTGAGGTAAGGCAGGGAGGGTTCTGAGGGAGGGGGTCCCCCCGTCGCTAGGACCTTGGCCCAGCTGGACCCCCCGCGCTGCCCCACCCCACCCCCCGAGCGGCCGGCCTAGGACCAGGGGGGCCACACCCCCCCAAACAAGGCGCCGCAAGGGGACCCGGGCAGGGAGCCCCCACCCCACCCAACGGCCAGACAGCAGAGTCCGAGACCCGCAGGGCCCAGTGCGAGCCCAGCCGGAGGCCAGTGGCCAGGGCACCCCCCCTCATTCGCCCACTCCACACAGCCCCACACCCCAACCCACACACCCCAACCCACACACCCCAACTCACACACCCCAACTCACACGCACACGCACACCCCTATCAGGCCCTGGAGGTCACTCTCAGTTAACCGTCCATCCAGAACCCGGAGCCCCCCCCGTACCCCGCTCCCCCCAATCCGGGAATGAGGCAGACCCGGAGCGCGGCAGCAGGGGCCAACCCGCCCCACCGGGGGAGGGGGCCAGAGGGAGGACCCACCCCCAGCGCCGCAGCGGGCACCCCCACCGGGAAGGGGGAGGCCCCGCACCCCCAGGGCCCGGACAACCCGCCCCCAACCTCCCCCCAGTCGACAGCCCAGCCGGGGCCCGACGCCCAGCCCCCCCATCCCGCCCCAGCGGGCCCGACCCCGGCCCAGAGCAGAGCCCCCCCCACATCCCCGCCCAGGACTCCCCAGGCCAGGCCGTAACCCCCCAGCATAGATGCCAGGACACCCCCGAGCCCACAGAGCCACCAACCACCAAAGCCACGACGCCCCAGCCACGGACGGTCCCCAGAGCCCCGGGGTGGAGCCACTACCCCCCCCCACAGGGCTACATGGTGTATTTAATTATTGGGGACCATGTGGACTCAAATTCTGTCAAATGATTTTTCCTACAAGCAGACATTCTCTCCAATGTGATGTGGTCTAGAAGTAAGTTTTTAAATAACTTTATATTCAAATTACTTTTGGATTTCCAGTTCATGAGGATCGCCTTTTTTGCGACGCTTAGGTAAACCAGGAGCATGCAGGACTCATTTTTTTCTCTTTTAATTTCTGTGAGATCTCCTAACAGGCAAAGTGAAGGTGAGACTGGAATAGGGTGGCCCAGGCATAACGATAAATCTTCACAAATCTTTTGCCAGAAGGTTTGGACTGGCGTACACAGCCAAAGTGCGTGTAGATAAGTATCTGGGAGATCACCTGTGCAGTTTGAACATATGTTAGTGGGAGTGAGCCCCATCTTGAACATCCTTTGTCCTGTGTAATGAACTCTGTGAAGGATCTTGTATTGTATGAGCTGTATATTGGGGTTTTTGCTCATTTTGAATGTATTTGTACAGATTTCTGACCAAAACGTTGGGTCTCTGTTGATGTTGAGATCTTCTTCCCATTTGAACGTGGGAAGGGATATTGAGATATTTGAACCTGACAGGATTGAGATAATTTTAGAAAGAGGTTTAGGTGCTGAGATCTTCAGGAGGTTTGTCACTGTCTGAGGTAAGTTCAAGTTAATCTGTTCTAGTTTGAACTTAGTTTGTATTATTGACTTAAGCTGAAGATATTCCAGATAGTTGTTTTGACTGATACCATATGTTTCTATTAGTTCATTAAATGGAATAAAAGAGTTATTGGAGATAAGTTGTTCTAAGTGTCTTATTCCTTTATTTTGCCATCTTGGGAAGTTTATTGGTTTTTTTCTTTGCAGGATGTCGGGATTGTTCCAGATGGGTGTGAGTTTGCAGGGAATGAGTGTAGATCCATTTATTTTAAGAAATTCCCACCAAGCTGTCAGCGACGTGTTTATATTGATGCTTTTGAAGCAGCTGTGCTTTTTGATGTCAGGACTGAAGAAGGGAAGATCTCTGACTTGGAGATCTTCACAGAATGTTTTTTCAACGTCTAGCCAGCCTTCATCTAGGGGTTTCTGATTGATCCATTTTACAACATAAAGTAGTTTATTGGCCAGATAATAATTATAAAAATTTGGGAGTTCTAAACCACCTTGGTCCTTGGTGTTCTGGAGTGTTTTTAAACTTATACGTGATGGTTTATTTTTCCATAAGAATTTTGAGACATGAGAATCAAGAGTGTTAAACCAGGTTTTTGGTGGTTTTGCTGGGATCATTGAGAAGATGTAGTTAATTTTAGGCAAGATCATCATTTTGATTGTTGCTACTCTCCCCATAAGTGAAATTGGGAGTGTCCTCCATCGAGTGAGGTCCTCCTCTATTGCTTTAATAAGGGGGGTGTAGTTTAAGTGTACCAAGTCTGAGAGTTTGGCTGAGACGTTAATGCCGAGATATTTGATGTTCCCTGGTTTTAGTAGGGTGTTAGGTGTCTGCTGAAATGTAGAGTTGATAGGCAAGACTACTGATTTGTTCCAATTTATAGAATATTCTGAGATTGAGGAGAATCTGTCTATCAACCCTATTGTTTCTGGAAGAGAGGTCTGTGCGTTTTGCAGGAAAATTAGCACATCATCCGCATAGAGACATATTTTATGTGTTATATTTGCTGTTCGTATTCCTTTTATGTTATTATTCTGTCTGATGGCTGCTGCTAGTGGTTCGATGAAAATTGCAAAGAGAGATGGTGAGAGTGGACACCCCTGTCGGGTGCCTCTCTCAAGATTGAACCTTGAGGACATTTGGTCATTGGTTTTAACACAGGCACTGGGTGAGGTATACAGTATTTTTATCCAGGAAAGGTAATATTCTCTAAATCCAAATTTCCGTAGTGTAGCAAGTAGAAATTTCCAATTTACCCTATCAAAGGCTTTTTCTGCATCTAAGGAGGTGATAATGGCTTTTTGTTTATTGTGGTGGCAGTGGTCTATAAGATTAATTAATCTACGTGTATTATTAGTGGAGTGTCGTCCTTTAATAAACCCAGTTTGATCTGGGTGTATGATGTGGGGTGTGATTTTTTCCAGTCTGCTTGCTAATGTTTTACTAATTATTTTAAGATCTACATTGATTAGTGATATCGGCCGATAGCTAGATGGTAGTGTGGGATCTTTATCCGGTTTTAGAAGAAGACTGATATTTGCACAGTTCATATGTTGGGGGAGAGTTGAAGATTCTTTAATTTCCTCAATTATTCTGAAAAAAATAGGTGAGAGTAAAGACCATAATTCTTTGTAAAATTCAGTGGGGTATCCATCAGGTCCTGGAGCTTTACCATCAGGCATGTGCTGGAGAGCTTCCTGCAGTTCTTCTACTGAGATGGAAGCTTCTAGACCTTGGATCTGTTCTTCTTTTAATTTTGGGAGGTTGACTGTGCTCAGAAAGCTCTCTATTTCAGATTGTGAAGGATCAATTTGTGAAGAGTAAAGTTTTTTGTAGAATTCTCTGAAAGTATTGTTTATTTCTTGTGGGTTAAAAGTGATTTTACCATTTTGAGTTTGGACTGAGGGGATTGTACATTTTTCTTTATTTCGTTTTAACTGATTGGCTAAAAGTTTGCTGGATTTATTACCATGTTCAAAGTTCTCCCAGCGTAGTCTCTGCAGTTGAAATTGTGTTTTATGTTCAATTATTTTGTTCAACTCTATTTTAAATTTTCTTAGTTCCATTAATAGGCTGTCGTCTTTGCAGGCAGCATGAGCTGTTTCCATGGTTTTGATTTTATCTTCCAGTTCTTTCTCCTTTTTTTTTTCTCTTTTGGTCTTGTATGAGGAGTAAGAAATGATTTTACCTCTCATGACAACTTTAGCCGTCTCCCAGAGGACGCAGGGAGAGACACCAGGCAGGTCATTTGTTTCTAAAAAGATTGTCCATTGTTTTTTAAAGAATGTGAGGAAATCTGGATCCTTAAGCAGTGACGTGTTAAATCTCCACTGTCTAATAGGAGGGGTGATTGTTCTATTAGTAACTGTCATAGTGACAGGTGCATGGTCACTGATAGTAATGGGGTGAATCTGTGTGTCCAAGAAGTCTTTAATCACTGATTTACTCACCAGAAAGTAATCTAAGCGCGAATAAGATTGGTGCACTGCTGAGTAGAAGGTGTACTCTTTAAGAGTGGGATGAGAGGTGCGCCAGGCGTCGCAAAGACCATAGTCACTCATGTACTGCTGGACTATGTCTGTAGATTCCCAGTGTCGGGTGTTTGCTGCTTTACTAGCTCTGTCTACTTGTTGATTGAAGGCGATGTTGAGGTCTCCTCCCACTATCAGTGTTTTATCAGAGTGTGTTGAGAGGGTGGTGAAGAAATTATGATAGAAGGAGGGGTCATCAACATTTGGGCCATAGATGTTTGCGATACACATCTCTATGTTCTGAAGAGAGATGTGAATAATTATAAATCTTCCCTCTGGATCTGTGATTGTGTCTTTACACGAGAATTGTATTTTATTGTTGATTAATATAGCTACGCCTCTCTGCTTGGAGTTAAAACAAGCTGAGTATGTGTGAGGGAATTGTGGTGATATCAATTTGTGATGTCCTGTTGTAGGTGTGTGTGTCTCTTGTAACAAGACAATGTCTGCCTGTAGTTTGTTTAAGTGTTCAAAAACTTTTTGTCTTTTTATTTGCGTGCCCATTCCTCGTACATTCCAGGTGACAAACCTGAGCGTGTTTCTAGCTACACTCATCTTCTAGGTGGGTTCTCTAATGCTGTATGTGTGGGTGTGTGTGTGTATGTGTGTCCGCGTGCGTGTATGGGTGTGTTTGTGTGTGTGTGTGTGCATGCGTGAGTGTGTGCGTGTATATGTGTCCGCATGTGTGTTTGACTAGGTGCATGCGTTTGTGTGCGTGTGTGCATGCGTGCATCTTTGTATGTGTCTGTCTGCATGTGTGTGTGTGTGTGAGTGTGTGTGGATGCATATATCTGTGCGTGTGTACTTAGGATCCCTAAGTCTGACTGGCTATTCAAACGTAGTAGTGTGTGTCTGTCAGTATATGAGTGTGTGATATGGTGACAGTTGGATTGTGATGTTGAGGTTTTAATGTGGTGAAAACAGTGGAAGTGTATTGTTATCAAAACAAGGGAGGGGGGGTGGTGTATCTCTTCATCTTGACACACATCGAGAAGCAAGTGGACATGATGTGATCCAAGCAGAAAAAATTGGCAAGCCACTGTATTTGAGGAAGTTTGACCAGGGCCAAATTAACACAGTTAAAAGATCAGGTCAGAGCATCCCCTAAACTGCAGCTCTGCAGTGGTCGCCATCTATCAAAAGTGGTTCAAAAAAAGGAAGGAGTAGCAAAATAACTACCTGGAAATAGACAATTGGGGCTCATTGGGGCATAAAGTGAGAGATGGCTGGCCTATGTGGTCTGGTTCTACAGATGTGATGCTTCAGCTGAAATTGCTGCAGACGTTAATACCAGAGTGCGTCAGTTTGCTTGGAAGCAGCAAAATGGTCATAATGATCAGTGTCATCCAACACATTTCTAAGCATTAATATTTCAATATCCAACATTCCCCTTTGTCTGATGATCAGTCATTCTCTGGACAGGCAGTTGCTGAAGTGGGCACCTTTTAAAACCCGGTTCTGCAATTTGGGCGCATTTTCCATTAAACATTTGAAACAGTAAATATTTGACATTCCTTAATCTATAACAGAATGTGTTTTTAATCCATAAAAACAGTGACATTTGTTTTTGTCCAATAGTGTCAGGTCAGGTTAAACTTTACTGTCATAGCCATGAAGCTATCTTGCCCCTTATTTCATGTTCCTGGGGCTGTCAGGCCTGATCTGAAAGAGATTTGACTCTTGAATGATGTCTGACTTTCCCGCACCCTCCGATCCTTTACGGAAAGTTTCACATTTCTGTCAGTCAAAGTAATTCATTCCCTGCTCAACTATGCCTTCTGACAAGTGTACAATTATAACAGCAGCACTGTGATTAATCAAGAGTGAAGTTGTCTAAACGGCGATAGATGCTTAATGAGAAGATCATATTCATTCTTGAAGTTAGGAGGTGCTTGAACTGTTGAATGCTTTAGCGCAGTTTTAGAAAATCCAATGGTGTACCTCTTGGTCTCAGTCAGAATAATAATATCCTTGTATAGATCACTATCATAAATCACAAGTTCTGCTTAATCTCTACAAAGTATGTAATTAACCCTGCACTGATTCATATCGCTCATTAAATTAACACAGATAGGACACTGAAAGTGGAGCACAGTTTCTTGTTATCTCTGCTTCACTGCCGGCACCTAAAGATTCAATACCTTCCAAACTTCCAAAAGTTTATGGTCTCTGTGTCATTTGTTAAAGATGTCACTGCAATGCAAAGATACTTACATTTAGTTATGTACAATAAAATGACCAGTTTCATAATTCCACAAACGGCACTTATTTTTTCTTTTTTTGCCTCATTCAGAGTTAATGTGAAAAGTAAAACTGAACAGATCTTTGTGTGGGCACCTGCAATCTTCTGCATCCTTCCAATCTCAGTACAAAAATGAACTGTGGCTATTTTTGTCTTTGGCAGAAATTGATGGCATTGTTGAAAATGTGCAACACAATAGAAGAGAGAGAGCAAAACTTGATTAGCATGGAAATGACAAATAACAGGTGGGCATGGAGAGATGTGACTCTGGTCGGTGAAGAGTTTCCAACAGAAAGAAGGCTTCATATTTTTTGATATTTAGGGTGGCAAATGTGTGAAGAAAAGGCATTTGCTTGAATGGAATCGAATACTCAATAAATCTGGGCAGTTTTTAATGGGCCGAGATTGACTTAAGTTTGCCAACTGGTTTTGCATTTAGTGAGGGGTGTATGCTCGCTGTCTCACATTTTCACTTCACAAGCTTGTTAATACTGCGGAAAAGCTTTTCCAGAGTTTGGCATACTTTGTGGACATGAATTGATTTACAGGCGATGTGCTCTAAATGTGCTTCGACTGTAAACAGGCAATTAGTATCTGAAATCAGCGTATGTTATATGTTATATATATTTTGTGTGCATGTGTGTGTGTGTGTGTGTGTGTGTGTGTGTGCACGCGAAGAATCTGATGCAACGTTCCTTCATGTGTGAAACGGAAATGCTTTTAACTTACCAGACCAGAGATGAATCAAACTGCTAAGCTGGTTTTCCCTTGTCATCAACCCCACCTCCCACACACACACACACACACACACACACACACACACACACACACACACACACACACACACACACACACGCACCTCGGTATAAAGCCACCTTAAAAGGTTAACTATATAAGAGTCATCAATTCCGCCCCAATATTTACAGAGCTCTTTACAGTAACACTTTCAATCTGCCATTTTGGTGACATTTGAAGTAATTTGAAAGGGTTGATTTGGTAGCACCGTTTGACTATGAATGAGCGTCTGTGCTCATTTGTCACGTTGCCTCATTTTCACAGTTTAATCCCTGTACTAACAGAGGCCACTGACCAAAGCAAGGGCAGACCTGAGTTCTCTCTTCCAGTGATTTAGGTTCATTGACACAGTACTTAAGAGTGCTACAGTCTGAGAGTTTCTTTCCGGGATTACTTATGATTATCGGACTCACCTCATTTCTTTCTTTTGTCCCTACAGCTGTCCTTCGCAGCAACAACTCCAGTTCTGGCCGATAAGAAAAAGTACCCCAATTTCTTCCGCACCGTCCCTTCAGACAATGCTGTGAACCCTGCAGTGGTGAAGTTAATCAACTACTACAACTGGAGCCGCGTGGGGACCCTCACACAAGACGTTCAGAGGTTCTCAGAGGTCAGTATTTAATGCTTACTCTTCAAAAGGCTACATAATAGTAAGGAAGCAAAATACATAGACAGCATATTGAAATTATGTCTCATTTTGTTTAATCATTTCAATCTCTATTCTTTTAAAACTCTGTCCAACTGGTACAAGTGCCTCAAAACCAAAAGCAGGTTGAACATTGTGATAGTGACATTACTGCATCTGTGTCACTCTTTGTCAGCAAGTATTAGCATAATTCATCTGTACACAGCAAGGCACCAGTAAAATAGTACATATGGAAAAGTATCATCCCATTTACTCTACTGCCAGAAAGGAGTGAGATCGTTGCCGATCTATTTGGGAATGTGAGTTTCCCACTGTCGGCCTGGGTGTTAGTCCCAGTACCCAAGTTAACCAGGCAGTTCAAGCACTCCTCTTGATACTATAGAAACATCGAGAGTAAAGACAAAAAGCCTCATCAACTACTTGAGCAGAGCTGTTACTGTGATGAGAAGCATTTAACCAGTTTGATCTCCACGACTTTTTTTTTGATGACCTCGTTGTAAGATATTCTCTCTTTTACCTCAAGCTTTGTCTTCATGAATAGTAATCTTTCATATTGAATATCATCTCCCACCGCGTCCAGCTCCACAGTATTACAGTTCATTTTGTGCCAGTAGTGTGCAAGAACTGAAATAATACCATTTCCAACTGATAGTTTTTGTATTAACAGGACCTAAAGCGCACAAAAACCTTATTGGAATCCTCCTGTTTGCATATGATGTCACTCATAGTCTTCTTAGTAGATCAGGTGCAAACTAAAACAGCAATTTATTTGCATGAGCGTACACTTTAGTTTCATGCGTCTTCTTATTAAACCAGCTCCGAGAAGTCTTCGTGATGGTTGAGATTGGACAACATGTCGCCAGTCTCCCTCCCGCTTGGTTGTCAGTGAGTGCGGCATGTGGGGACCCATGAGTAATGCATTATTAATTACACCTGTGGTGTTTCAAAACGGGAGTCAAATCAGGGTAAAGCAGGACAGATCTTTATGAGTCACTGTTTCATAAATACATGTTTCCCTTTCATTAAGGCAATGTTATTAATAATCTTTGTTCACTGCTGCTGACCCACATCTGGTTCATCCGATTCATCAACCAAATGCAACATTTGAACTTGTTCATTCAAACAGAATCATTACTTCACCAATAATCATTCGTTCTTTCCTTCTCATTTACTTTTATTTTATTTTTGTTGACATATGGACATCCCCCACAAATGTAAAGCTGTGTGCCAGAGCAGTTAAAAATTCACGCCAGTCAATTGATGTATAAATAATTAATGACATTGATTCACTGCACACAGTCCCAACAGCGAATCATGTTTAGTAGACATTTATTTAAAAGTCTTTGGCATAACTCTCTGCAAGTGTTTGTGCCGTGCAGAAAATAATTAAAGTCAGTATAACATCATTCATTTCAGCCTTTCCTTCCCTCATGTCTCTTCCTATAGAAGGACATGCTGTGAAGGTGAAGGCTAACATTTTGCTGTCATGAAATCTGGAATATAAAGAGTGTTCTTTTTTTCTTTACATCGATTATGAGAAAAATAAATATACATTTAAGCATGGAAGAAGGATTTTACTGGAGGACTCTGCAACATATAGCCACTGAGTTCAATATGAAGCAGAGGCATTGTGATTGAATGGCTGCCCCAAATAAAAATAAAAAATAATGCCCTGGAGAAAGATTCAGCAAATTCATTAAAAAAGAAAAAAAAGAAAAAAGAAAGAATGACTGTTTTCTTTTTTTTAGATGATTGTTCCAATTTCATGTCATCATCTTTGAAAATGTCCCTCAGATTAACAACAAATGAAGATGGTGCTGACACTGTGGACACATGTCACCTCCCTCATGCATGTGTACGACAGTTGTTGTGCAGCAGCCTTTTCTGTAATTTGCTTAAAGTGTTGATCTGACATTCACACTTATTCGATGGTGCTGCGCAGAGATGGAAAAAAGAGAAAGGCATTGTGCAGCTCTTTTTACCTTTCCCCTACTTGTCATGTGTTTGGGTAATAAACAAGACTACGATCTTCATTGTGAAATGACAGTAAATTCCACCTGGTACCCGACCCCATTCAAAGACTGGCATTCCACTACTGGATTAGCTCTCACCTCGAAAGAAAAAAAATGGACAAAGGGTGTAAAAACAGTGAAAAACCCATAATATCAAAATATTGTTGCATCATATAAATGATTGCAACTTTTGTTTTCAAGCTGGGAGCTGAAGTTTTGAGTGGTTGGGACACTGTGACAATTAAGTGCTTTTAATGTTTACCTGTTTCCATCTGCACTGCAGTTTAATGTTCCTCTCCTGTAAAGCTGAAGGCAGGCTCAAGAGCTGGGAAAAGCAATTTAGGGAAATATGAAGACTACTATCAATGTTGACTCAGCATTTGGGGCTAACTCTCATTGCAGGAGAGAAATACAGCAAATCTTCAAGCAGGAGCACATTTTGGATTAGTTGTAATTCATATTTCAGCTCAGAAAGATTGAACATGCCTGTGTTTGCATGACGCATTTCTTATTTCATTTAAAGCACAAATAGTAGGTATTCAAATGTGCATATGTTTAAAACGTTTTAGTACAAAATTGATTGCGAGCAAGAGAGATGGACACATTTAAGCTTGTGGGAGACTTCAACAGTAATGGAACATTCCAATTCATCACAGCTTCGGATAATGACACAAACTCACATCACCAGCAGGAAAATGTTAGAGGTAATGAAAGCGTGAATTTGAGAAACATATTGTGAGATCTTGCCTGCGGGCGCTGGTTAAAAACAATCTGCTCAGCAGCGAAGGGGTGGGGGTGTGTATAAGAAGTCTCACTGCAAATCTCAGAGAGTCCAAATCCCTTTATCGCTCCCCTCCTGAAAGCACCGAGGGGCTTAGGACGGGAGGAAGACAGACGGCTCGATTCAATCAACCTGCCACAAGATTGGCCTCTAATCCCGATTTACAAATATGCAAGCATCACTTCCATACCTCATGATTCATGCAATCCTCTGTCAAGTTCAGATCGCACAGTTTTCATAACACAGCAATGTATAGCAAAACAAATCACCAATGAGATGCCAAGTAGTAAATTTTGTTTAGATTGATTTTTTTAATTTCCAACACAGATAGGTCTTTACACAGCTACGTGTCGTTGAAAAGTCCTTGCTGTACATGATATGATTTTTTCTGTTCATAATATTCCTTCAATATATATTAATTCTTCAGTCGTTAATTATACTGTATTCTGTTAATACTAGTTCGGAATTAGTTAGGAACATCCACAGTTATTATTAATTGTTTTTGTAGAAAAGTCATTGACTTTCACTTCTTGAATTTCAATAACAAAAATGCAAACAAATAGTTGGTTAAAACACTCAAAAAAATCCTTTGTGTGCTCTACATCTGGTCATCATCATCCATCTATCTCTCCATACATCCGTCCCTCCATACATTTGAAGTCCCTTCATTGATCGAGAGTCAGGTCACAAAGAATCGGAGTCGATTTCCGACAGTATGAAGCTCCAAGCCGGTTCACTCTGGCCAAGCCGCCAGTCTGTTGAAGGCCGACTATGCTAACCTTGTTACATCATCACTACAGTCATTAACATGCAAACCTCACACTGAAAAACACCACTAGCCAGCAGGTTTAAAACTTTTTGTGGTCGTTTTTAGAGTCACCTATAAACACACATACCGTTGGACTATTGAGATTGGCTACAGTAGAAAACATATACAAAATAAAAAACGAAGTTAAAGACCCTGTAGTTGCAGCTCACCCTTATGTAAAGGCAGGCTACACACATACTGTGTGAACAGAGACTTAAAATCACACACACGCTTGCATGCATACCCGTGCCAACACCTAATTCACGTATAGATCCTGAAAGATAAGTTAAAAACCTGGAGCAAAACCTTGTGGGAACAGGGATAATGTGGAAACTCCGCACAAAGGACCTGAGGCAAACCCTGGTTCATATGTTGAGGCAAGATGCTGCCGCCAGCCACACTTCAATAGATTAAAACATATGAGTGCTCAAAAATTTCTTAATATTACATTTTTGAGGAAAACTGTTTTTTTGTTGTTGTGGCGTGTGTCTCTTGGGGGTAAAAGAAAATCCTCACATTTTTTGTCACACGCACACTAATAAAGGAAATCCTTTCTGAAGAAATTGTGGGAACCCACTGGTTTAGGGGCAAGGCTCAAGGGCACCCAGTGGTGATACCACGGGCCCCCATTGATGACATCCTACAAATAAGCAATATTAAATTAGATCAGAAATAACTACTAAATAAGAAAAAGAAACTGCATTATTGTTCTTGACTTGGATTAAGGAATTCAACATAGGGCAGGGTTGTACGGCATTTACTCACCACACGTCGACACCGAGGCATCTGCATACTGAGCATACTAGCGGTGGCGCTGGGGTTTCCATCACCCATGCTTTTGTGTTTTTTCTCTGTGCCGTACTCTCCCCAACCAACTGATCTGCACTGCTGTTTCCCAGGGAGACTGCTCCCAAGGTTAATGTTATGTAATACTTGTTAAGGATTCAGTTGGTGGCATGCACATCACACGCACGCACATCATACAGTACGGTGTCCCCTAGGACTATAACCTGTAAGCTGAAGCCAGCTCGTCACTTCTATTTTTAGGGACAGCTGAAACACACACACACACACACGCAAACGCACGCACAAGCACACTTGAACGCTCACACACACAAATCCTATTTATGGATGGACACTGATGTTCCTTTAATGGAGAATTTGTGGTTTATTGTAGTGAGAGAGGAGAATGAGTAAAGGTATTTGCGTGTGTGAAGATGCCTATATCCGCACTACACAAACACACAGACACACAACAACAGCAATCAACATTATTGAGATTGCCAGACAAACAACGGCCGTCAGTCGGTCGGATGACAGACCTGCCTGGGAACAGGATTAAGGCTCTGTCCTCTCCATGGAACCCTCTGAGCTTGAATGTTTAATTACACTATGATCGCTGATAAATCAAGCAGAACTTACTGTCTCAGCAACTCCTGTGCTTCACTTCCTCTCCATTTATCTTGTCCTTTCACAGAAATGTTGCTTACAATCTAAAACCATCCCGGTGGTTATCCTTGTGTCAGTTCGTCTTAGCAACCAACCGCGATTCATTATAACCGTGAAATGTTTGTGATCTCCTCTCCAGAATTACTCATTCATGCCATTGTGCTGAACATGTAAAGCTGTGAGGGAAAGATATCTGTGTAGCCATTTATCACGCTTGTTTGTTTAAGTGCTGGATTGGCATTGTGGTCTGAACTGAACTGTGAGATTTCATGGCGATGTTGTGCTCACTGTGGCAGCCTGATGTGTTCACTCTGCCACTTCTGTCAAACCCAAATTGCATGAAAATGTTCATGTCACATCATGGATGTGAGGTTAGCCTCAGACAGATGGGATAATAAAAAACACCTGCTGGCACTCTTGTTTATGTGATGAAAAAGAACATGCACGCACACACAAACACACACACACACACACACACACACACACACACACACACACACACACACACACACACACACACACACACACACACACACACACACACACACACACACACACACACACACACACACACACACACACACACACACACACACACACACACACAGACAGTCATACTCATGTGCCTTAAAAGGATGTGTGATTAGTTTCAGGTTTGACCACCACAGTCTGCTTGTTTGATGGTGTCATGCAAGATTATCCATCAGTGTGCGATTCAGCTCATCGACAAAGCTTGGAACCACAGAGGAAGTAATAAAGTTTCTTTCTTCTGATGTAAGATGTTAGGTGTTGATTCAGCAGGACAATAAGTCTACCATGCAATGACTTCAAAGAAAATGCACATTTGCAGCGCGGTCAGACCTTAACTCAATAAAGATACTGTGCAATGACCCCAGGAGAGCCTTTCAAACCGGCCGTCATAAAAATACGGCAAGCCAAAGCAATTCTCTGCAGTGTAACAGTGGAAAAGTTCTCCTGAATATTGTGGAGACCTGCGAGAACAGCTGCTCTTTATTTCTGGTTGCCATCCTGCTTCAGCACAATGTGTTTGCCTATACTTTTGACTTCGATGAGAATCCGATCTTATACCATGATGATCGCAGGAAACTTTTTAATTCCTCTTATTATTTTTAATGTTCTCTGTGTTTTTCTAGTCAAGTTAAACAAACACATTACATTGCCTCAGGGCAATACAAGTTTATGACCCTGTGCCCTCTGCAGATAACCCTCATTTAGCATAAATACCTACGGTAGTGAACTGTTTTGAAGAGATTTTAAAGAACGCTCTCATGTGTATTTATGTCAGCAGAATTTACTGTAATGTCCATCACAGAAAAAATGACAAGATATCCCAGTATCCTTAGCTGACCATCTAATCTCTATTTAATTTATTTAGTGTTATTTATACATTTAAAAAAAACATAATTTTGCATAAAAACCACAATTTGTACATACATATTGGTGCTGTGCTGTCTAAATGCCAGTACATTACTTACATCTGACTGCATCTGATTCTCATTTTGTAAATGATGAGTGAGCGTGTCCTTACACACAGTGTTTGTGTGTGCATGCATGCATGCCCCAAAGTGCAGCAGGATTATTTCTCCTCTCTATTTGCTGCCGGGGATTCCCAGGCTGCCCCAAACAATGGTTGATGTTTTTGTTCGGCAGGAAAGCTGCTCACTTTTCCCCCTCCTGCCCGCATTCAAGCCATCTGTCCCCTCCATCTCTCCCCGCCCTATCTAACACACCCAGTCCAGCAGAACACAGACAAATTTGTCCTTTTCCGTCTCAGTGCAAGAAATACAAAATAAAACCAATAAAATATCCTTTGGTGGCATGAGTTCTATTCCTCAGGTGAGCCTTCCAGAGTATTAAGTTACGTGTGTGTGAGTGTGGTGTTGCGTCGCACTTACCCAGACACACCTTGCTACCCTTCCCATTCTCAGGGCGAGCTTCTTTTTAGCATTGCAGTAGCAAGGCCTTTTAGATGAACACTCAACACAACAGGACATTGTACCTTGTCCTGACCACCAAGCCAATTGTTACTCAAGAGCAAAACCTGGTTGTATTGATCCACTCTGGCCTCCCTGTTGTTTCTGCTCAGCAAGCAGTACATTGGAGGGAATGTTAGTACAGAACTGAGTGATGTACAGAGTGATTTAGAGATCCCTCTGGGGTACCAGAGCGGGAGATTATGATATCACACGTTAACCTACATGAGGGAAATAAAGTTCGGGTTGTTTGGAGCCATTGATTTTTGGATGGCAACCATCCTTGCTTGATAATACAAAACACCTGCAATAAGTGATTTAAACAGCAGTCGTAATAGACTTACTGCTACAGAAATTCTGAGTTCTGTTTCTCCAGTGAAAGTAAGCAATACATGAAATAGTTTGAAAGGTTTCCCTAACAGATAACAACTGTTTGATTGGGCCGAATGGATAATCCAATATTAAACTGCTTTGGGAAAAACACTCTATAATCCAAGTATCAATGTTTTAGCTGCCATGAAACTTTAAGAAAGAATGTTCCCATATAGATATACTGATAGATATTTTATTACTTTCCAAAGCAGTAACTCCTTACGTAGTTCAAGCAATTTAGGCCACATAAATATATGTATCAATGAAGGCACACAAAAAGAATGTAGGGCAAACACACAGAGCCTTCATCTGTTAGTTGCTAAACGTTGTTTCTGCCAACTGTGTCTGGCAGGCACATTTGAGCGCACACACTCTGATGCCTCAACACGTCTGTAATGCCATGCTCTAGGGTGTGGGTGGAAGGCTGATGGCCTTTGGGCACAGCCGGAGGACATCCGAAAAATTTGGCCAAAGAGGAAAGAGTATGTCAGTGAGGCCCAGTGAGAAAAACAGAGACCTTTTTCTTGACATGAATATTGACCCCCTAAACACAAGTGTCACTGATAATATTCATCTTTCTGCCTTATAGTTTTGTCCACTGTGTCCCCACTGGTGGTGCGCCGGGTTAAGTGTTGACCTTGAGTGCTGGGGACCCGACTTGGAGTCCCAGTTGGGGCAGAAAGTCGAAAAAAAATAAAAACAAACAAAGAATACACAGTGCAGGTTGCAATGACCAGCTGTGGCAACGCTTGTAAACATGGATGTGGGGTTAACCAATGAGCTTTAATTGCCCATAGATGTGAATGTGAGTGTGTGTGTGGTAGTCTGCGTGTGAGTTTGCCCTGTGATAGACTGGTAAATTGTTGAAGTTGTGCCCTGCCTTCATTCTTCGTTAGCTGGCTCAGCTCCAGGGCCCCTGCAACCATGATGTGTAAAGCAGTATAGAAGATGGATGAATGGATATAAGGAGCCGGACTCTCATGGTGCAGCAGGGATTGTTCGCCATTCAAATCTGCAGACTGATAAAGGCTTACTGTAGTTTTATGCCAACATTTTTATCAACATACATGTACATCCATCCATTCATTCATGCTGTAATTATTAGTGACAAGCTTGGTGTGTTTTCCTTTTCTCGGCTTCGTTTGGTTCTTGGTAATACGGCTTTGTTTCACAATCCAAAATATACAATTTGAAAGCCTGCCAACCTGTCAAGGTGCTACCCTGCCCTTTTTACCCAGTGGTCACTGTGATATTCCCACGATCCTACCTTCACTAAAGTGGGTTTTGTAAATGGATGAACGGCTGGCTATAAAAGTCATGCATTATCCATGAGATTCTCTTGCCTTTCCTAACAGGAACAGCCTCATTGATGTTGTTACTTACGCTTGTGGTTACGTCTTTGCTCACCACCAAAATCAAGAAAGTAGGGTACAAGACAGGATGAATCATAGTACTCTGTGTGTGTGTGTGTGTGTGTGTGTGTGTGTGTGTGTGTGTGTGTGTGTGTGTGTGTGTGTGTGTGTGTGTGTGTGTGTGTGTGTGTGTGTGTGTGTGTGTGTGTGTGTGTGTGTGTGTGTGTGTGTCAAAGTGCAAGCGGTATGATAAACCACTTAAATCTTGCCATCGCAGGGGGTTACCTACTCCAACCTCCTTTGTCCCCTGATCACATATCACATTACCCACCGTTCCCCTGAATCAATACATCAAAACAGACTTACAACTGCTGCAGATACATCTACAGTACTCTACAAATACCACACGTCCATATTTTGTCAAGCCTGAGATAACCAGCTGAGATGAGCATGCATTTTGTTCTTTCTTGTCTTGTGCTACATAAAAAACAAAACGCACATCAGCGTGTCAAATGCACTCTGAATGAAAATTGTAACTCCTCATTGAACAGACGGAAGCGAATCAAAAGGTTGACCATTTGCCTTTTTAGTCACTTTTTATGGCATCACACACACGCAAACACGTGCACACTTAGACTGTGTGAGGAAACCGGAGGAAACACAAGCACGCATGGGGAGAACATGCAAACTCCACACAGAAAGACCCGGCAGGTATTTCGAGGCAAGAGCGCAAACCACTGCTCCTCCAAAATAAAAAACAATTCCAAAAGGTAAAAAAAAATTCCACCATATGTTTTGTTTTCCATCAGTGGGGAATTGCTAATTAAAAGTAGGGCATTATGTTAATACTTACTTATGTGTGTGTTGAATTCTTTAATGACTTTCTCCATTTCCTTGCTTTTGAAAAGGCCAACCCCAGATGTGCTACAGTCTTTGTCTCCAGATGTCACTGCAGATACATCTGGAAGGTTTTTTTTTGTTAGTTTTTTTCAGCAGAGAGAAAGTACCACAGGAGGCTGTCGCTTACAGATGTTCCATCTCCCCTCTCGCTGTCTGCGTGTCACAAGGGCATAAACTCATTACAATAATTTAAATTGCTCACCATAAATTTTGTTTATGTAGTGTAGATATAAGGAAGATTAGCGCTAAGTCTAAGTCTGTTGGAAGAGGGACTGCACAGCTGCATCTGCAAAGCGTGTTGGGTCATAAATAAAAATGATGGAGCAATGAATTTCCATTGATCTTAAATTATTGCATAATCTTGTGTTGTAAATCATCAAGCATGCTCATGCACTCTTTTCCTCTTTTTCTTTCTTTCTTTCTCTCACTCCTCCTGCCCTCTCAGGTGAGGAATGATCTGACTAATGAGCTGGAGAAAGCTGACATTCAGATTGCAGATACGGAAAGTTTCTCCAACGATCCCTGTGTCAATGTCAAGAAGCTCAAGGTAAGTGATGCGCGCAGAAAGCAGGGCCCTTAATGGTTGTGCCTGAATCCAATAACTCATGGTCAGTTTAACTCGTATATTTCTTATGTACACCAAATGACTAAGTCCTTTTGAATTTTGGTACACTATTTCACTTTTTTTTGTACAAACCTTGGGGAGTAAATCCTGGGTGATTAATATTTTATCCAATAATGTTTCCCTGTGCTGCTGGTGAAGCATGGCTGGCCTCAGTGAGACTAGTGTAGCTCTAATGAGAACACTGTGATGACTGGCAGGTCTGTACTTGACCTCTAATAACCTGCTCTGACTAATGGATGCTTGATGTGCATTCAAGCAAATACATACACGCACACACACACACACACGTGCTTACAGGATTCATTACTTTGGCCTCTCTCCTGCTCTCACAGTTGAAAGCAGGCAACTAGAATAGAGAACAAATACCTGAGACATTAGGCCGCTGCACTGCTTACACTGTTTACCTTTGTTCACTATGCTTTGATTTGTGCATCACTTTTAAATACAGAGAATGGGGTTACATTTTATAGAATTCCGACCAACACACTTTGGGCCCGATCACTAAAGGATTTAAACATATGAGAATGTGATATTGCATGCACAGACATGTGGAAGCTGATCTACTTATAGGAAGCACTAAGGATAACGTCTGATAGAGGTGCAGAATAACAATCACTGTCAATTTAGCCCTGTTTGCCTTCATGAATATCTATTATTGAGTGTCTCCCAGATAGCACATAATGCTTGGGAGAGTGTATGCTAATCCAATGATATACAAAAGCACAATATGATTTACTTTCTCTAAAAATGCTTTTAATTGCATCGGTTTCTACGACAATTGAAAAAGTGGTGCAAACTGGGTCGGCCTTTTGCAGATATGTTGCTTTTATTGCATTGAGAATTCATTAGCTGGGTCATTGTTACTGCTGTTGGCGAACTTTGTTATAAAACTGTTTTTATTTATTGTAATTCAATGTTTGACTTTTTGAAAGATCATCTTGTGGATTGCGTTTTGGTTTTTGTTGATTTTTCAGACGAAGCAGTAATGCTCCGATACATTTAAAAACTTCCTCCTCCAAAACATCCAACTCCATATTTTGGTACCTTTGCAGCCTGCAGTGCTCCATTCAAGCACTCTATGGTCACTACAAACAATCAAACATTGTCACAGATCATTCTTCAGTGAGTCAAATCTAAAGCACGCAAAATCCTCATCTGACTCATGATATTATTGTCAGTTGATCACCCACAAAATGCATGCAAATGGAAATTCCAGTCTATTGGCCAGAGTTTGCAGTGTTGCGTGCTTTTGTTTTATGACACTAAATAAAATAATAAAAATCGGGCCCTTGATATAATAAACCAACAGACACTTGCCAATCAATCAGTAAGTCTACCAACCAACCAACCGACTGGGCTTTGTTTATAGCAGACAGTTTGTGGATGATAAACCATAAACAGATGTAAACAGTAAATGACATGAGAAGAGGAAACAACAATGCAATAGTAATCCATCGATCTCATTAGATGTGAAATGTGCACTATGCACTTTTACATCTTACTTATTTCCTTATGTCCACTATGGTTCATTTAAAGTGCTTTATAAATAAAGTTGCTTGCTCGCTTGCTAAAAACAATGAGACTAAGGAAAAAGCAATAAAGAAGAGCAAAAAATGTAAAATGTTCAAATTCAATATGAGCAGGTGAATGGATGAACTAATGAGTATAATAACAAAGAAGTTTGTTGAAGTAATTTGAAAGAAAAAATAATTAAATACTGATTTGAATGAATTTTAATAAGCGTGTTTTCTCAAACTACACATTAACTTTATGCCAGCTTAAAGGAGTGGACATCTATTCAAAGTAAGTCTCAGAAATGGCACAGTAAGGAAAAAAATACTTAGAAAATGAAGGGAAAAGGGTGTCAGAAAGATGTTTTGATTAGTTTTTTCCCTGGACTTGCTCATGGAGGAAAAGATGTATTCAAGTTTGGGCAGGTAACAGAAAACATGGGAAAGATATGACGAATCAGAGTACCAGAAGGGGAACAGGAAGATGAGCTGTCTCTCCAAAAATGAACGTGGTGCTCTGTATGTTGAGGGCTGACATTTTAAGCTGACACCATCCTTCCTTGATCAAGTCTAAGTATGCAAATACCAGAGTCGCCTCGTAATCTTTTCAAGTGTTTGGATGGGGTGGGCGGGGGGGGCCTCTGACACTCTAATGGTCTTTTTCCCGCTCATCACACTAACAGTGGCTTGCTGTCTCCCCCAACAGCTACGTAATATGATGAGGTAGAGAGTGACACAGATTTCAGCATAAAAGCTGCTCCTTTTATTTTTTTTCTTTTGGAACATCGTGCATGGGGAAGTGTGTGTGCGGGGTAAGGGGGAGGGACAAGAGGGGGCCGTGGCGTCACTGTGTGATCCACAAATAGAGCACTCACATCTGTGATATTCCAGCTGAAATATTGAAAAACCAGACAGGCATTGCTGCTGCGGGACATTGTAACAACCCTCGCCATTTTTACATCACTTATTTTGTGGTTTTCAACGTAGTCTCTTGTCTTCTGTCCCAACTTTGCTGTTAGTTACTGGACAAGATGACAGAACAAAAACAAAACAAAAAAAATCAGAAAAGCAAAGAAAAGGCTTATATATAACACACAAACGGAACACATGCAAACACACGAGCCCACATACCCATTCATGCACATATACTTTTAACATAAACTATAACCGCAGACATTTTACAGTTTTGTTTTTTCCTGTTTTTGTGTGTGATGGTGAGTCAATTTAGGCAGCTTACTTCCAATGGAGGGCCTCATGAGAAAAAATGTCCTGAAATCTAAAATTAAAACTGAAACACTTTAATATTTATGATAAGTTAATTATTTATCATGCATTCAGAACTCTTGCCCTTCAAGTAAGACACACGACGAAATGGTTCATTTCTCTTTAAGCATGTTTTTTTTTTTTGTCCCACTGATTCTGCAGTTTTTTGCCGGAAAAAACAGACCTCTGCACATGTGACGCAGCCACTTGTGCTTTCTAATATGGTTCATTTGTTTTGGCAGCTCAATTCTCCTTGCTTAGTTACAACATCTGTAAATCAAAGTTGCTCTATGTTGACTTCATTTCAGTGTTTTGGCTGAAGCTCTGGATTGAGACGACGAAAGAGTCACGGCTTAAAAGCAATGATTTAAAAACCTAAGCTTTGATCGAGTTTGTGTTGAGGGGAGAAAAATACCCACATCCTTCTTAACATGTTTGATCGGGGAATAAATGGATTTAATGTACATATTCTCCTCAATATTATATAAATTTGACTCGTACCCTTCTAAATAGAAAAAAAACTAAACATTTTTGGGGTGTATTTGAAAAAGCAACCATGTAAAGACAAACAGTACTGCTGTGATATTAACCTCTGATTTGATCAACAGCAGTCTTGTAAAAATCCCAGTGTTTAGAAAAAAGTGTGTTCGGCTGACATTTCGCCTTATAAATTAACTTAAATAAATTGCTGTAATTGTGTTGGACCGAGTCTTTTTGACCCGCTTCATATTCAATAATTTTGTGATCTGTTGCAAACTTTTTGAAGTTTCATCAATTTCATGACAGTTTAAAATTAATTGAAAATGATATCAAACACAACATGCAGCCGATTAAACTCATCTCGCATACTGAATGAATATATTATTGGATACTCAGTCATTTCTTGCAGTGCTCTAAAGTGCTCCAATCGAGTCAAAATGTTTTCTTTGCATTGATAATGTCAGTAAACACTTGATTTCACTGATACCACTGAAAGTGACAAAGAACCTCTGCTGCTTCAAATTTGTAAAGAATTCTACTAAGAGTTTCACACTGTAGACAATAAATGCTCAGTCCTCAAATATCAAGATTCAGTTTTCATTCATGAGTGTTGGAACAGTTGTACCCATTTGGTGTCTGTGTTTTCCTTTCTGCTGAGATATTTTCCTCACACTGGCTACAGAATAATTCCATACCTCAACCAACAGACGACTGACAAAAGGCTTAATCCATCTGATATTCATCAGTCTTGCATATCGCCAATTAATCTTAAATGCATGTTTTTGGTCTGTGAGTGTAAAAGGTACTGTTTTTGGTCTGAGAGTGTAAACGGTACCAAAAGAAAAGTCATGTGCAAAGAGATCATGCAAACTCCACAAAGAAAGGAATGTACCTTGAAGCTTGAACCAGAGATATTCATGCTGTGAATTATAACCACTGCACTGTGCAACTCCAAATTAAAAAAAAACAAAAAAAACCTGTATATCTTAAAATCCAACTAAAGCAGGACCGTCATCTCTGATTCATCCAGAGTGAAATCCATGTGATGGACCAGCAGCTCTCGAAGCTAGTTAAACCTTATCTCAAGCCAAGTTGTTAATTTTGCTTGAGTGCTCAACTTCCAATCATGGTATACTTATTAAAGATAATATCCTCAAATTTTTTTTTAAATGTTTATAGATAACAAAACCCACAAGTCACATGCTTGCACTCTGAAAATTTGTCAAGTCTGTACTCGTAGCCACGCAACTGACAGAATTTGCCTGCAAAGGAAACAAGCGTACCAGGAGAAGGCGCTCCCCCTTCCCCATCCATGAGAGCAATCCCGCCCATTTGGTTTCTTCACAAATGGGTTCCTGGTTCACTGACCCTTACTTTAAAATAACAATTTCTAGCCCAGTGAATAATTAGAATGGTGTGGCCATAATTATGACCCATCCTAAATGATTATCATCCCACCCTGAACGTTTGTGCATCTGATCACATTTCACATTCGCTGCACAGTAATCATCACTCACAGATGAAGTAATGGTTCTAGTAGGTACAGGAAACTCATTGCCCAGCCCACAAATCACACATCCCCCAGCTCATAAAAGGCTGTCATTAGTACAGTGCGCGCTTGTGTGTGTGTGTGTGTGTGTGTGTGTGTGTGTGTGTGTGTGTGTGTGTGTGTGTACACACCATTCATGCGTGCCTTAATAAGCCTTAAAAGTGCCTGATTGGGCTTATGAGGTACAATATTACTCAAATCATTATCACATATAAATCACCATTATAAAGTTACAAACAGCCCTGTCACAGATAAAGCAGTCAAAGCTGCCCTTAACACCACCCTCTTTGAAAACAATTACTGTTACAGTTATATAAAAGCTGGAGCAACGAGGGTAATCTGGGCTCTGTAATGCCCGAGTCCATCTGTAATGCACCAACACAACACACTCACTCATGCCCTTGCCCATAACTACGCAGTCTTTTCAAGTCGTTGCCAGGCAGGCTACAATTCATACCAAGGCTGTGGCCCCTGGCCATAGCTTGAGTCATTTGGGTTAAGTGCCTTTCCTTCAGGGAAGAACAGCAGTACTGAGGAGCTACTGGCACATCTCACACGCTTCCTCACGCACACATGCAAGACACTTTAGGATAGCAATCTTTAAGGTTAACACCTGAAATCTATTCCACTACACCTGCAATGTCATATTGGGTGAATGTACTTATCATCCATCTATCCAGCTATATATCTTGCAATAGATCCAGTATAATCATCATATAATTATTGGTCGCCCTCTCTGATCCAAGCATGCATGGCATATGCAACGGCTGGTCTGAGGGATGACTTAATGAACTGTATTCATACTCATAATCCATTCAGAATATCAGACTATCAGTGTATCAGTGACATTTGATTTCATTTGTCACGTGTGTGATCTTGTATTTCTCTCTTTATGGGTCTAAAATGGATGGTGGTTAAATTTAAGAATCTGGGCTACGAAAGGCTTTACATCCCTGTGAGGGTTGTGTTAAAAGTGGGTGTGTAGGGTGTTAGGATGTGCAGGTGTGGGTTTGTGCATGTGTGTGTCCTGCAGAGGATGCATGTGTGCAAACTTGCGTTGGTGCGACACACGTGCATTTCCTGTGTAAGTGGCGAAGCATCATCATAAAACGCACTGCATTTCTATCCGGGCAATGAATTATTTACAGAGTTGATCGCTCAGGCATGTGCTGAGAATCCCTGCGCAGCTTTACTCTCTAAAGCCCATTTGATGAGCAGGTCTGCCTGCTGACAGTGTCTCCGTTGTTACAGATGGTCTTCATGATTTGATACTCCTTTACAGTCTGAGCTATCGGTGTTGATCTTTCGGGATGCTCAACATGGCCACTTTTAGCTATTTCCCCAACACTGTTTCATGTGATCACGTAAGAGAATTGATCCTCAGGCAGCCTGTTTTCCATCCTGGTGCAGCTTGTTTGAAGTTCTAGTATCTGGATCACCAGTTTTTAAAAGAGCCATGTTGTTTTTCAACATTAAAGTTCACAAGGATATATTTACACTGTTAAAGTGACAACAATACAATATGATCCTCATTGTGTACCTGCAGTGTCAAAATGCATTTATATGTGCATTTTATTTGTTAGTGTTTGCATTCGTTGAAACAAAATCTTGGCATGGAAGTGACTAAATCCCTTTCATCATTTTTTCTTCTTCAGGACAACGACGTGAGAATCATCATCGGACAGTTTGATGAGAACTTGGCCTCCAAAGTCTTCTGTTGTGTAAGTCCTCCAGCTAATCCTAACCTCACTCACTTTTATAAGTATCACTAATCATTTGCCAAAAAATCATGGATGATTAAAAAAAAAAAAAAAGGCATACCCATTTTGGTTACATTTTTAATGTGGGTAACTTTACTTTTACCCAAGGGAACCCATTTCAATACTTTCTACCATAGATATGTTAAGACTAAAATCTATAAATGTGTACATTTATCTCTTCAAAATTTCTTAACGGACATTTTCTCAGAGGGTTGTTATACAATCATTTTTGTACACCCTACCGGACAAGCGTTTACCCCAAATATAATGTAGTTGGTGAATTAGATGTCTGAAATGAGCTCCAGCTTCATAGTTTACAATCTGCACTGACTGAACGAAAGAGACAGTTTTCCAAGTAATTACTTAAAACATCAACACTTGCCAACATTTTATATTGCCTGAATACAGCACAAACCTAAACGTCACAAGTTTGTAGCCTCGTATCTTCCGTATAATATTGTGATGTGTAACAGGAAAAATTGTGGACAATACAAAAAATGTGAGATAAAGGATTGGGAACAATTTACTCCGTCTAATCTATTTGCCTACTTTTAAGATGATATAACTAGGCTTTTTAATTTCTATTCCAACATTTTAATCAGCATATTTGTAGCCAACAGGTTTATTCTTTCAACTCTTTTCTTGGAGATGAATCCATGTTAGGGATCGCTGATTGGGGAAGGACTCATTAGGTTAAGTTACCGGAGCTTGTTTTATTTAAAGCACTTGGGTGAAGGAGACTTGGAGCAAACAGTGAACAAAGCAAAGTCGTGAAGACAAAAATCCCAAAACAGAGAAAAGCCTGGAGCACAAGGAACACAAAAATCCCAACCAATTCTGAGACACAGACGAACCAGCAAACAGGACACGCACAGAAAAAGCTCAATATATACCAAATCCACCAGGCGACAACAATCAAACACTCAGGCACAGGTGATCGTCATCAGGGCAGGGAGCAGCAATCAGACATGAGGAGGGGAAGTCAAGGAGCCTGACACGAGCGACAGAGTCCGAATCTCAAAATAACACAAGAACCTAAGCATGAACCGTGACATATGGTTAAAAACTACCCCGGTGCTTGTTGCAATGACTTTGTAAAAATAGAGCCAAATAGATTACAACCATCAACAGTCATTGTACTTGTGAACAAACTCTGTTGTCTTAATCCTCTGCATAAACTACACTTGTTTGCATATTGAAACATCAGGATTTATAATGAAATAAAAGCATAAATGTCATGAAGACATTTAGAGACACTTATTTGAGTGTTGTGTCACATAATATGTCTTTTCCTTAGTTTGAACCTCTTCAAGTTTTATACTTAAACAGATGTCCATGGACACGATTCATCTGTATATCTGTTGTATCTCCCTGATGTTTTAATATCTGTAATCTGTAATCTATCCTAGGCATATAACCTCAACATGTATGGCAGTAAATATCAGTGGATTATCCCCGGCTGGTACCAGGGTAACTGGTGGGAACAGGCTAACACCACCAACTGCACCACCAAGAAGCTTCTGACAGCCATGGAGGGATACATCAGCGTGGACTTTGAGCCGCTCAGCGCTCGTCAAATTAAGGGCATCTCTGGCAGGGTGAGTATCAGCCATTGCTGCGCTGCAGAACAGTGTACCAGCATGCTGTCATGACTGGATGCGACATTGGACTTGACACAATTGAGAAAAATGTACACCAACAATGAGAGCGGAATTAAAAAAAAGAAAGAAAGAAAAAAAACCCACCTTTAGACACACAGAAGCACTTCATGAAAGCTTGAATGGTTCTGAAGCAGGATGTGTCAAATTATACCGTAAGTGGAATTTGTAGTGTATGATTCACAAACCCGAGGTGAATTAAGTGCAAGCGAGCTTCAAACTATCTTTGTTCAGTTTTGTCTCAAGGCCTTCACTTCACTTCATTTTTTTTTTTTGTTTATGTTGTTTAATTCTTTATTTTTGGAGCTCAGAGTTCAGTAATCAGAGGAAGTTGTTTTTTTCACACTCCTCTGGCTATATCTGTTTTCCACTGATTATAGCATGTGAGAACATCTGTCAAAAGTCTTCCTGTAATTGGGTTTAAAAGAGTTTGTGAACACACCAGAGAATTTTGTTTCCAAAAAGTATCCCGGATGAAGGTTTAAAAATCAAAGAGCTCAGCTCAAATCAATCATAACGGTGGTTTTTCACAGACAGCCTGATTTCTACCTTCTTCAAATCAGGAGTTATGTAGAAAACGACTCTTCCACCTTATTTTGAAAGGACATCACGGTAAACAAACATAGCATAATTAAAAGTTAGGTGATGGACGTTTCCTTTAATCTCGTCTTGTCTCTCAGACACCCAAGGAGTATGAAAGGGAGTACAGCCGAGAGCTTCAGCAGAAGGGAGTGGAGGCCAGCAAGTTTCACGGCTTTGCTTACGATGGGATCTGGGTGATTGCTAAAACCTTGACGAGAGTGATGGAGCTGCTTCGCGTTAAGCAACGGCAAAACGTCTACCACAACTTCACAGTGGATGACCGGGAAGTAGGAAAGATGGTGCTGGATGTCATGAATGAAACCAACTTCTTTGGTGTTACGGTAAGTTTGCTTTTAAAGTCCTTCCAGGCACGACACAGTGAAAATGTGGTCCACACACTGCGTACACTGATGCTCTGTGATGTGTAGACAGAAGTTACTTCCCTTATATTGATGCAATGGTGGAGTGGTTAGTACATTCTGGGCTAGGTGTAAATTGACTTTAGGTGTGAATGAGAGTGTCTTTTTTTGCCTTGCAATGCAGCGGTGACTTCTCCGGGGGTGTACCTTCCCTTTTGATTGTTGTTGGAAATATCTGTCTGAATGTCCATTCATGAAGACTGTTTGTTGGGAGTAGGAAAATGTCAAAACAAGGAACGGAGGCATTAATCACTGCTCTTTAAGACCAGAAGCTCCTTCGCACAGAAGGTTATTTAGCCATCCTTGTCACTGGAGGAAGCCTAAAGTGATGTCATTTGGTACTACAGATTCACTCCACTGCATTCAAGATTGATCCTTTTGGCTATTCTAGCTGCAGTGTGTGTGTGCGTGTGTGTGTGTGTGTGTGTGTGTGTGTGTGTGTGTGTGTGTGTGTGGTTACGAGGCTCTCTCCTGTTCCCCCGTAAAGGCCACTCTGTTATGAGAGGACGCCTCGGCAGCCAGTAGGCATGCAGAGCTCCACAATACTCGCTTTGAAAGCAACTAACACGGATTGCAACTGGGGGCTGAAAGTTGCAAAGTTGGGAAGTTACAAAAGTCCATTCAATGTTGTGGGCTGAGAAAAAAAAATGAAAGTCAGAGTAGGACAGGAGACAATACCGTACGACTACAAATGCAATTTTAGAAGTCAACAGAATAAGAAGGAAAGAGAAATTGACAAAATAAGCAAACACTGACTTTTATTATTCTGAAGGCCTTTGTGACTGCTGTTGCAAGTGTATATAGTGGTTCTTATAAAATTCTTCATCATCATTCTCCACCCCTATACACTCACCACTCCCAGCACAAACCTGCCCAGTGCTGCTGAGCAGGAGCAGCCTGACATTGAGCTTCTCCGTAGAGACTTGAGCAAGCAAAGCAACGCAGGAATATTGATGACCCTACAGCAATTCTTCCATTTTTATCCTCTGCATACAAAGAAAAATGAAGCCCTGCTGTAATGGTGCTCCTGAGAAACACGTAGGGTTGTATATTGTGTTTTTACACACATGTAAAATTAAAGTCAGACTTTGATGCAAAGTAGCAGTGAGTTTAAAAGGAACATATACACATTTTAGTTACCGAAATGTTACATCCAATTTAAACTAAGTAGAGCTTGGATCCCAAAAAGTCTATGACAGTGTGTAGAATTTCAATGATAACAGGAGGAGGTAATTTGTGAAACTCTAAAAACCCTTTTTTGTTTCCTCCGGGCAAAAACATCCTTTGTTCAAGTTGAAAATTTACATCTTCACCCTGTGCAGAATATTTTCTTGGTGTTGTGGTTTCTTCCACAGTCCAAAAGCTTTAACAACATGAGTGACAACAACTTGTCTGTATTTGCCCCGTGATGGACTGGTGACCTATCAAGAAAGTATTCTGATTACACCCAGAGTCAACTGGAATCGGCTCCAGACCACACAACAATTGAACTGATTGCAAAGTCTCCTTTAAAGGGTTTGAATTGTGACCACGGTGTAAACTTGCTGTACTGCTGTTATTGCAAAGAGGGAAAAAAAGAAAGCTATTACATACCGAGGCCTATTCAGCTAACTCAATTCATTTCATAACAATTTGACATCAACAATATTCAACAGACCAAAAAAAATTGAGTATAGTTAACTAAGAAGACATCTGCATCGGAAGATAATTAAATGTATCATTCTATCAAAAGATTTAACGTTTGAAGTAACACATGAAATGAGATCAAATGCATCCTTTGTATGCAGCTTCCAGGTAGCACACAGAAACCACCCATACAAGACAAAGATTTGGGGAGGCAGCTTCACTTGTACATACATACATCTTTTATGCCGTTTTCAAATGTATATTTCAAAAGCAGCCATTACACGACACGGTCAGTTTACTTGTGATTGGCAATGATTTGCACTGGATTTCCAGGAACCATTATCCACACGCATACACATACAAAATGGCAGTTTCTTGTCGTTTACACAAGGTTTACACTTTATACATGTATGTTGTGCTTGATCATATAGATACATGACATGTTTTGAGCCGCGTATCTTTTCCAAAGTCAAGATTTTGTGGGGTTGCTGTGCACACACATCTCAAGGGACCGAGCAATGTCTATTCTGTGTACATGTCAGTGCTGTGGCTGAATCAGTACCAGAGGCAGCTGCAGCTGCAGTGGGAGAGTGATCATCGAGGGCTCCATCGTATTGATCTGGCTGCTGTCAGAGCCACACCGAGGAAGGCTGACATTAGCGAGAAGAGACTTCCAGAGAATAAAGTGCAGATAACTGCTAAAACCTCAGAGTAATGTTTCCAGGAATTCATCTAGGATGGCCACGTGGGAGAAACACAAGTGATTGCCATGGTGGCTAGTGTATGAGAGTTTACTGAGTTTACTGAACAAATCTGAACGCAAAGGTACCCAAAGGGCAAATCCAGACACATGCCAAAAACACAAGCAAAAGTCCAAAACACAAGAATCCAAAAAATACTCGGGAAAACATGAGGAAGTTGCGGGTCGTCTCAACACAAGGGAACAAAGACGATCTGGAAACGGACACATAAGGGAAAGTGGCACAAATGCACTGGGAATGGGAAGACACAGGTGAGGCATGTCAGACATGATAAGACGCACAGAGAGGGCTAACAGGAAGGGTAACGGCACAGAGACGGCGACGAGACAAGGGAGTGTCAAAATAAAACAGGAAGGGACAAAACGACTTTTACACAGACTTTACACAGAAACAGAAGGTTCCCTTCAATAAGTTGAAGCTTGTTTCTTGTCTGTGGTCATTGTGATGACATCAGTGTATTTCTGAATGATGTTGAATAGGTATTTAAATGCTCACAAGACAAACTTCGGTGAGGTTAATGGGGGGCGTGACATGCATCTGGGTATTCCTTCGGACATATATATATATGTGTATGCGTGTACAACCCAACTTTACTCAGTGTTTCCCACAAAACCTTGAAAACCCAGAGGACGTCACACCTACAGCCCACAGCCTGACATCTCATTTGACCCCAGCACTTCTGTCACTGACGATATTCTCACCTCCGCAGACAACGTGATACCCGGCTGCCTTCACCATCTCACCTCAGAGAGACACTTTCACATTCACATACATGCCTCCACACAGTGATTGCTCCATCAGCCGCCGCTGTGACACAGGACTGTGCGTCTTCCGATCAGTAGACAAGCTACATCTGTCAGAGTCAAGACAGTCTGGCAAGGTTGTCTCGGCTGCACTTTGTCGGCAGAGGCTTTGCAACAAGTTCTTTCTTAAATCACTGTGGCAGAGACATTCATTCTCAATTAATTTGGTCAAACTCGTGCTGCTGTACAAGTTTGATACGCTTTGCACATTTAACAAACTGTGTATACACTTGAGAGAACAAATTGAGAGCTGGTGAAATCACTACACTCCCTTTCAACGAGGTTTGTGGTTGCTCCACTTGAGATAATTTGAAGGGTAGTTATGGTGGTAATGCTAATGCCGACCGAGAGCATGTGTAGCATGCAACTACCCTAGACACATGGATAAATGCTCTGCATTATTATGGGTTCAAGTCAAGTTACCCTAATTTCAACCCATTGTTTGACCCCATTTAAACAACCCAGTTATCTCAATGTAAGACTTAATGAGCTGCGCTGAGGTACAGTGTGCCGTCGGACTGCTGGTGACAAAAGGGACTTGTTAGTGTTGACGATTGCTTTGATGCCATGCTGTAGCATTGGTGGACGATGGTACTAAAAGGAGTAATAGAAGCATGGGTGGCTGTGGTGCTACATGTGTACATTGTCAGGAACTGATACATGTTCACACACGCACAAACATCAAAGATGCTACACAAAGGCCGGGATTCAAACAGAGGGGCGGGATCCTGCTTGGCTGCCTCAAAGCTCACCAGCTTTTTGAAGCAAAACCGCTCTCCAGTTGCCTCACTATAGCTATCTATCTATCTATCTATCTATCTATCTATCTATCTATCTATGTCAGAAGCATAATGAAGAAGCTGTGAGCAAGCAAGATAAAGAGATGAATAGGCCACAATACAATACAATACAATAGAAATATTTTAGTAATCGCAGCGGGAAATTCCTTCAAGTAGGAAGGAAGGATGTCCTGTGGCGCTCTGTCCTGCACTTTGGTGGTGTGGGCCGGAGCCTCCTCTCTGAGACTACCTGCACAGAGTCCATCTCCAGCCCCATCACGTCACTGGCCTTCCTAATGAGTCTATTAAGCCTGTTGGTGTCGGCCACGCTCAGCCTGTTGCCCGAGCATGCAACCTCAGAGAGGATAACACTTGCTACCACAGACCAATAGAACACCGTGATGGAGTGGAGATGAGTGTAAAAACCAGGAGAGAGGAACATTTTGAAAAAAAGGCAATGGGATGAAGTGGCCAAAGCAGAATTGATTTGAATATGCCCAACGATATTGCCAAATACTTCTATTGGTTTTCTGAGCCCGGTGTTCATTGCCAGATGCTCCCCAGCTTGAAATTGCTTGTGTTGTTCGCTTGGAGTTAAACTCAGAGACAATCCATTGTTATCAATGTTCGTTTGTTGCCACTTCAGTGTGGTTGTTTGACCAACAAACAAACCCCTTTCACAGCACTGAGAACTAAATTGTGGAAAAATTCTCAATCTCACTGACTCATTACAACATTTCTGTTGGCCAATCTGAGATGCACTTAAAGAATTTAGTTTTAAAATGCTGTCTGAAGTCAGACTTGTGCCAGTGCTAAGCCAGCTGACTTGTTGTTGTGCCAAAGACATTAGCTACTGAATTTGCAGGACCACAAGTTTGTTTACCTCTATAAACAGATCAATTATGGCATGTCCCAATCAAATGAAATGCAGTATGCAAGAGTGAGGACTGACCTGCCAAAACTCGCAGCATCACGGAAACCCGGTGCTTGAATTCAATTGCTGACTTCATGTAATAGCTTTGTAGCATGTGTTTTTCAAATGTTAAATGCAATAATTCAAAACATGTGCATTTATATTTCTTCATTTCTTTCAGGGTCAAGTCATGTTTCGTAATGGAGAGAGGATGGGCACCATAAAATTCAACCAGTTTCAAGGTATGCCGCTTTATTACTCTGACCAGTTCTTGATATCTTTCCCCCTTTTGTTAAATGTTATTTCAGGGTTCCCTTTTACATTGATTATAGACTGTTTATCATGTACTATCATGAATTGGGCTTAAAATTATTCTACATTTGGCCACTGGCGACTGTCTTATTAATGTACCATAGTGGAAAAGGAAGCATAAATGTAAAATCTGTGCAATTAAACCCTTTGTATCTAAATTATTGAACTGTTTAGAAAGGCTTTGCTGTAAAATTGACTTGTTTATCCTGTTTTTCTGGTGGGGAAAATCTCCACAGGTCTCTTTGTTTGAGGCTTTTTGTTTTGTCTGTATGGCTCCAGGTTAAGTCATCTTTAACACTCTTTATTGTGGTCAATCTGCTCTGTGGTTGTTCACACAATAAGTTTTTTTTTGTGTGTGTAAGCATGTCTCAGTCTATAGTAGCCTTATCCTGAGGTTGTTTTAGGCTGGCAGGGCCTGCTGAGTGGGAGAATAACCCAGAGATTGCATCTCCATGCAGGGGATTCCCAGCTCCGAGGCTTCCCAGACTGTGTTGCACACTGCAGTGTGCTGTTCAGTCCGCCTGCCTAACCATCTTATCTTCCAGACTGCAGAGGGCCTGATCCCTCTGGCTGCTTACATTACCTAGAGCGTGTGTGTGCGTGCGCGGTTGTACGCGTGCGTGCCTGTGTCCTTGTTTTACGGTTTGTGCACACGACAGTTATGGAGTCTAATCTACCTTATGGTTGCAAACACATCTTATGTGTTTTAAGTTGTTGTAGGGCTAAGGTTGCAAGTAATCCAGAGTAAAGGTCAGCGTGATCGGCAGAGTCAGGGTTAGACATCTAGTTCCAATGGTCAACATCAGAATAAGCGGCTCGCAAGTGGATTCTCCATGTAAGAAATAATGTTTTTCAAATCTGATTGTGCACTGACTCATGGGTTCTATGTTATCATCAGGGAAGTTGATATTTTTGGTTCCAGGGTTAGATTGTGGTTAGTGTTAAGGTTAGGGTAAGGGTTTGTCTTTGGCAAATAGTAGTAGAGTTTAGAATGAGTGTGCAGAAAACAAGTCTGAGTCCGTGCATTATTCTGGAAGGAATGGAAAATATTGTGTCTGTTCGCACATGTAGGATGCCATGCATTTGTCTGCAAGCACAGTCCGTGTGATTCTACGGTAATCAACGAGAGCAGGAATATATCAAATATAAGTGCAGTGTGGATGAATATTATCCGGGTGTATGCGTGTGTGTGTGTGTGTTTGAGAAATTCTCTTCAGCAGGTTGACCTGTTTTGCTGGGTGAGAGATGATGGGACAGTCATGTCTGAATTAGAAACAGTCAGCTTTCGGATAAGCAAGAAAAGTAAATGTTGTTGTGACTGGAATGCAGAGTGGCTTTATTGTTTTTCTGCCGGCCTGTTTTCTCTCCTCAATCATCCATCTTCTCTTCTTCCTCACTTTGCTGTTCACTCTCTCCAGCCTGCACTCTCCCCATCAAGTACTCCTGTTTTATCTTTCACTATCTTCTTTTCAGCCTATTTTATATCGCCTCCATCCCTGCTTAACCTTCACTCCGTCACTTATTTCTCACTTGTCAAGGATCATGAATTTGTCACCCTGTTGACACATGGAGAGCCTGAGCTGGGTGAAGAGGAGAAAAAGGACTGCCCCAGCTTGAATATTTCAAAAGGGGGTGATCCTCAACATGACCCTATCACCCGTCTCCCTCCTCTGATCTTTCATTTTACACTGTCAGAATGTCTTAGTCAGGGGCCTCAATGACTCTTATTCTGTCTATATCCCATAGGAATAGGAGATCGCTTCCAACCAGAGGTCTTAATCACAGTTGGAGTACAGATTTTAAATCAGCACATTCTCATGAATGGCAGATTTAAAAGGTGGCTTTTGTCATTCTGTAAGGAGAAGGGAGGCTTAATAATATATGTCAGTAAGGTGAATACTTAATGTGTGTTTATGGACAAAAGGTTAAAATGTTTTCGACTTGCACAGATATCAGATATGATAGGATTTAACATCTATAATGATAATTCTGAAGAAAAAAAAAATCCCTTTGTGCTTTCCCCTCATGTTTGAATTTGAGAAAGCAGCATCCCTGCTGCTGTCAGTGTGCCTCCAGGCAATAGTATTCTCACAGCCCTTTCAGCTTTAATAGCTCTCATGAATATCACTGAACTGTACTACCAGTTTTTAAAGTAAGCAGCATTTTTTTTTTTTTTTTTTTGATTAATGTTTTTTGAATTTCACGGATCTAACATGGCACAAAATGAAATGAATTGATCAAAGACAAACCTCACAGAAAAAGAGCCCATAGCATTTTACAAAGAGTGCTACAAAGATTGGCCAGACTGTGTTGATCAGAGAAAAATGGTTGGTAACAAGTGAAGAGATGTGTTTCAAAAAAGATGGGTAAAAAATAAACACACAATTCCAATAGGAAGGCCTAGATATATACTACTTAAATACACTTGCACCATCAAGAAATTCAATTCGTTCTAAGTGCCTCAGCAGGTCAGACAAAACAATACCAATGATCAAAAAATGTTAAAAACGTGTGTTTAACATGGAATATTTCTGAGATACGTTTCCATTTAGCTTTGAGTAACAAATAAGTTTTCTTATCGACCAACAATGTAATAACTACCAATAACGAAATAATTGAGACCATCATAAATGTAATAGAGGTAATCACACAATAATTTGTGAATAATGTTGTAAAATATTTGAATCAATATTGTATTACTTTTTTTTTTTTTTAATAACTTAGGTTGTAACATTGTAGAAGTAGCATTAAAAATCAATTGAACGTTGAATAATCATTGAGGAATTGTCCAGCCAGTACACATTTACACATTTTGTATTATTCCTGATACATGATTGCGTATCACATATGTCAAACATCAACAAAAGGCAGAGAAAACAGGAAAGGGAGAAAATACTGCTGAATATATGAATGTGAAAGGCTAATCAAAAGAGAAATGAAATGTTACTTTTAAAACGTACCTATAAGATGACGGAAGGCTAAAAGAGGACTAATGTATGGATGTACATTTGTTCCAGTCCTGTGCTTAAGTGCAAATCTTCAATACTTGTACATGACATAATTTCCACTAATTGTCAAGACCGAACCTGATGCATCAATATGGTGGGGAGACATGATTTAAACAATAATTAACTTATTCTCGCCCTCTCATTGTGGAAAAAAAATCTATTTTACTGCACTGGGTAACCTTCATAACAGTCACTGAAGTACTTAAGATTGTATTCACACAGCCTATCATATCGACCATCAGCGAAACTTAATCAATCCCCAGCCGCTGCGTTAAGTTTGTTTATATGCATCATTGTAACAGAAATATAACAAAAACATTGGAAACTATTCAGCTCTCTGAATCTGCAAGACGAGTGATGTGGAAATGAATGGAATTCGTCTACAGACCTTGTTAAATAGTGTAACATTGCACATTTGATTTTAAAGAACACAACAATACGCTTAACATTAGCACAAAAGATGAATCAGATTTTCCCCTAAAAGCCCCAAAGCAAAAATCGATATCTAATTATCACATCCTTTGATCTTTATGACCTCCAATAAATGTTTCTGTAGTTTCTCCAAAGCTTCTCACACCTTTCTTACGTGATTTTAATCTAACGTTTGTGTACAGAAGCTTGATTCGGTTGCTGCTCTTTTTTTTTCTAATTTAATCCATTTTAATGGGATTTAAGTCAAGCATGGCCATTAACAGACATCCCAAGAATAATTTCAAGGTTCAGGAGAACCTCTACTTTGTGTAGATAAACCTAAATTTCTCTCTTCCTTTCTTTCCAATGAAGTGGCGAACTTGCAGGAGTTCACTATACTTCGTCCAATATTGACAACGACTCAAACTGAGCGAGGTGATCAATCCACGTACGCTTTGACTGGCTTCAAAAACACTTAACTTAGCGCCATAAGAATTATTTTTTGCAATAAAAGTCCTCTGTTTTTTTTAAACTGGTTGACACAGCCTCATTGGGTCTCACGGTAACACCCGTGCAAATCTCTCTGGAGCGCAACAAACAATTCCAATTCATTTATGATTCAAACTCTTCAACGAAAAAGTCATCGAAATCCTCTGACTGAGATCCTGCACAAACACATGTGGGTAAAATAAACTGGGACAAAGAAATGGATGCAGTTGCTGCTTCGGCTCTCCTAAAATACAGTGTCGCAACTCAACATTTGACCATATATTTGATCTCCTGGTGAGCATCTGCAGAGGAACAAACTGAGGCATCCATGGTTATAAGAACAAAACTTTGTGTCTTTATGTGACCGTGTGTATCACAAATGTTTTGTTTATTTTTAATCATTTTTGAACAACCTTGGCAGAAGCACTTTAATTTAGAATCTTTTCTCAAATTCAAATAACAATTAATCAGCGGAGATACAGCTGTTTTCAAAGTGATGAATCCAATAGGAAGGAATGAGTCTGTGCACAGACTGAGCGACAGGTTGGAATTTATAGTCTGTGACGTCCATCCATATTCCCCGCGGGGACAGACTGCTGTGATAGTATATTAGCGCCTCAAAAGGAGGACTGCTGATATTTCAATTCCTTCTGTTTTGAGTGTAAAATGTGGTCAGGGAAAACATGGTCAGTGATCCTCCTTCAGTTCTGATGAAGTTGAGGGGGGGGGGGTATGTTGTGCATTTATCTCAGGGCAACAAAACCGTCCTCTGTTATCTTTAACCCCCAACATTTGGTGATGCTTTGATGACAGAGCTGAAGATCGAATGAGGTTATTCACAGAGAGGGGAAAGAGGGGATCGCAGTGCCCTGTGATGCTGCAATAGCCAATGTTGTCATCTTCCCTGTCAAGGACATCGCTGCTGAGGAGTTCAAAGAGACTGAGAGAGTGATAACAGGGAGGAGCAGAGAGATTTGTGCATGCACACCAGAGGAAATTGCAGGTTTTTATGTAGTGTGTGCAGAAAAAGAATCGGGATAATCTGTCCTTCTCGTCCTATCCTCTTCTTCTCTCCTCCCATGTGTATTGTGTAAAAGCGAGTGATCTTTATGACTGTACGCTCAGGTTTGTCTGACAAGGTCATGCTTCCTACAATATTACACCTGAGAGCCAGTGTTGTTGCTAACAGAGAGCAGGCAAAATTCTGAAACTCTGAGCAGATGTCCAGTGAGGCAGTGGAACGGATGATTGTTGAGCTTGTTTGCTCTGTGCGTATGTAGTATATAGAATTGTTTATGAAATTATGACTACTGACAGGTGACATAAATACTCATCTCTTTAGATCGGCACCTGTTAGTGGACAGGGTATATTACACAGCAATTAAACATTTTTATCTCAAAGCTGACGTGGTGAATCAGAAATATGGATGAATAAGTGTTAGGTTTGAGTCGGTTTGACAAGTGCCAGATTGTGATGACTGGACCAGTTGGTTTGAACAAACGGCAGCTTTTGTGAGGTATTCCTGGACCGCAGATCTCAAAATCTGTCATAGGTTGTTCAAGGAAGAAAAATGAATGTGAAGGTCGATCCTTATGGGTCTCAATAAATTGGCTGTTAATGTCACAGCACACCTTCAGAGGTTTTATGGAGTCAATGCTTCAATGGTTCAGGGCTGTTTCATCAGTTTGGCAAGACTGATAACACTCCCATTTTTAGTTTTTTAGTGCAAGGTAGCAAATATTAACATTTCAACATGTTAAACCGCGATTGTGTGAAAAGCGAGAGGAAAGTATGTGACTTCATTTTGGTTTGTGCGTGTGTGTCTGTTAACAGAGGGCCAAGAGGTGAAGGTGGGCGAGTACAATGCAATTGCCGATGTGCTGGATCTCATCAACAACTCCATCAGATTCCAAGGTATGACGCAGGTTACACATCTCTGCTAATGTGATTGTGCGTGTGTGTGTGTGCCCGTGTGTGTGTCTGTGTGTGTGTGTGTGTGTGTGTGTGTGTGTGTGGCTGACTGAGGGGTGTACAGCTCAATAAAGAAGCAAATAGTGTTGATGCATTTTTTTCCTCCATTGCTGCAGGCCTACAGCTCACCACTTTAGCACTCCCCCACTTGCTCATTTGAACCCAGACATACTCAGGCAACACCACCACTCAGTGTGGGGACTCACCGCAGTAAATTGTCCTCAGTCAACTAAATTATTTACCAGTCCATTTTTCACCCGTCGCATGTTTGCCTGTGTTGGCATACTTTGTAATTTGTTTGATACTTCTGGCCATTCCCCGCTTTGCCACTATTTCTTCATCTTCTCGGCCTTGCTCCGCATGCACTCCACTCTACTCCAGACTGCACCATCTGAAAAGCTTCTTTCCACATCCCTGACCACAGTAAGTGGAGATGTGTAAGATGATGCCATCACAATCGATTGGCATACTGGCGGGAGAAAAATAGAGCAAAAGATAAGAAAGTGCAGGAACCAACCACAATAACATGACTGTGGTGCATAGTGGAAAATGCACTCAGCTGTGGGAAACTGAAGACCAGGAAATGGATCTCAAATAACTGGATGTCTGCTGCACTGTCACTTTTCAGTGGATGTTGAGAAAAAGCCGTGAAGGAGGAAGGTCTGAATCTGACCAAGTGAAAATGGAAAATATGGCCCCAAATCACCTTTTAGTTGCCATATTTGATGTATTCAGGATCAACAGATTCAACAGTGGACCAAAGCACCTTTAATGTTGTGTTCTTTGCTCACAGGTGTGGAACCTCCCAAAGACCGTACGTTTGTGCGTCTGCAGCGCCGCCACATCAACGTGCCCCTTTATAGCATCCTGTCCACCATCACCATATTGGGCATGCTCATGGCCGGGGCCTTCCTGTTTTTCAACATCAAGAACCGGAACCACAGGTCAGCATGCAGCAGTGGTGAAGCAGAGCTTTGACAGAGATAGAGCTGAAATACATGAATACTTAGTGCCGGGATGAATTAAACAGTTTGGTGGAAGTGATGAATGGATAGATAAACATCAGCCCAAGTAGCGTAAATTGGTCGTGAGTGATGATCCCTCTGTAGATCACTAATATTTCACTATTTGTAAAACATTAAGTATTACTCTATAATCTGTTATAATCATGTTCATGTTAATTTTATGTTGTTGTTGCTGGTTTTTTTTAGATTAATCAAGATGTCCAGCCCCTACATGAACAACCTGATCATCTTAGGAGGCATGCTCTCCTATGCATCAATCTTCCTGTTCGGTCTAGATGGAGGTTTTGTTTCTGATAAAGAGTTTGAGACCCTCTGCACTGTAAGTCCCCTCAACGTTACTCTCTAATAGGCAACATAT
This sequence comes from Lipophrys pholis, assembly GCF_963383615.2. Classification (NCBI taxonomy): domain Eukaryota; kingdom Metazoa; phylum Chordata; class Actinopteri; order Blenniiformes; family Blenniidae; genus Lipophrys; species Lipophrys pholis. The sequence goes on along the minus strand of NC_137643.1, from coordinate 9,921,411 downwards.
ATTATAGAAATGTGCCACTTAAAAGTTGCAGTTGCACAAATATTTATTGTGGACACTGTTGCATTTTTCATTAACTACTATTGTTCTTTTTGGTATTTTTTTAAAGATGTTTTTCTCGATATTTGCATCCATTTGCGGTACCTTCTGTCACTGCAATCTCTGAACTCTGTATGGGAATCTTTGTACAGTTCACAAAATCCACTTAAAGTAGTTTTCTTTTTTCAAACTTGTTAAATGTGCTGAAATGTTGAAAATACTGCCAAAAGGCTAATCACATGCACAATGTGACCAAGTAAAAACTGATTGAATCGCTCTCTGCAGGTCTTTAGCTTGCGCAGAGCACATTAAGTGTCTCCCCTCAGGTAGCATTACTGTGTGACTATGTAGATACTGGATTAATTAAAGCGTTTTGATTACAGTGATAACTGGTTTCCACTGAGATGCCGCTCTCTCGGAGAGAGAAGCTCACACATACATGTGCTTTCCCAAGGAATGTAGAGGCAGGGCACGTCACCTGCCTGAGGCCCGGCTGCAGAGTTAGAATGGAGCTTGTCACTTCAGAAGAGTTTACGCAGCAAAGGATTCACAGAGGTTGATCAGTGCTCCACCGATCAATGTGTGCTGGTCTACTTGAGAATAGATAGTAGAATTATTTATTCTTCGCCCAGCTTGCTGCCTAGATTTGTTACTGCTGAAATAGAAAACTGAACCGGGGTAATTATTTCAGCAGATGTATACAGTATTTGTGGTTTAAAGAACAGATGTTTGCATAAAAACAAACCAAAAAATACACTTGCATCATATGTATGTGATTAACATTTGCACTCACACTATGGCTATATTGAGATGCTCTCGATTATTGAAATTTGAAGCTTTTAAAACATGTCAACAGTGTCTTTTGTACTGAAGAAGTAAAGGGTTTGCATTTTGTTTTTTCATTAAGATTAAACACTCTCAGGAGTGTGACAGTCTCATGGTCCACTATGTTCTTTCAGCACTCCTGGAGATGGAAAATAAATCCGACAGCTTCTTATTTTTAGAATGCTTTGCAATGCTATTTTGAATGAACTTCTCGAGAAAAATGCAAATAGCTGTCAGATCAGATGCCATTTTAAGCCTTGATCACCAGTTTACCACACGATACAATTATGTCTGCTGCTGTCTTTGTGATAGGTTCGGACGTGGATTCTCATTGTTGGATACACAACAGCTTTCGGCGCAATGTTTGCCAAGACCTGGAGGGTGCACGCCATCTTCAAAAATGTTAAGATGAAGAAGAAGGTAAAGAATGCATTTCATAAGTTGGATTATAGGGAAGCAACTTCGAATGACTGGAGATCATGTCTGTTCTACTGGAGGTCACTGTTCCATGTGTTTTCATTCCCATGATGAGTAGTGGTGTAAAGCCAAGCTCGCTCTCTGAGCAGTTGTGGCCTCGAGGTTAGAGAACTTGGGATACGAAGGTTTGATTCCCAGCTACTGTCACCACTGTGAGTCCCTGGGTATGACCCTTAACCTCACGGCTCCTTGGGAGCTACACTGTGGCATCCCACTGCTCATATCACCCATAGTGAGGTGCTGAATAAATCATGCTCAACTGTAACCTCACAGAAATGAATTGCACTTCAGCTTACATGTTTTTTTTCAGCTAAGAATAAAACCTTGTACACACAGGAGTATTCAAATGATGGTGTTGCAGGCACTAAGTTTGTTTACATGTCAACCGTCGGCTGAAAACTATATTGTTTCTGTGTTCTTGCTTGCATTTGTCACGAGGTGATCAAAAGGAGTAATCAAACATATGTGAGTGTTAGAAAAATAGAAGAAGAAGCCATCACTTGGAACAGTTCAGAAATAGAAGTCACTGGGAGCCAGCTGAGTAAAAGCATCTCCCCACGATAACAGCAGCTTCTCTTCTTTAGGCTACACAATTACAAGAAGATTTCCAGACATTGTAAATTACATTGCACAGAGCATTAGCATAAACTCATTCCAGTATTTTGCGCAGTTTAACGTACCTGAAGACTAAGTGGAAAAACAGCTCTGCGGTTTTCCAAAAACTAATTTGATGTACCAGAAAAGCGCTGTGTAAGAAGCCCTTTCAAACTGTAACATTTGCAGCTACGATACTAATTAGTCATACAAGCATTGTACTGCCAGTTGTGGTGGGGTATGGTAACATAATACTTTTGAATGAGTTATTCTCTATATTGCTTATGAGTGGCATCAAATCAATGAGATCAGAGGAAGCTATTCTCTCCCAAAAAAAAAAAAAAAAAACCCGTCACGCATTTGTGTTGCGTAACAAGCCACTGTTTCAAATAACCACACACATTTCCACTGGCACATGTAGGCCTGACAGTCTTATCCGGGAGGCTTCACATGCCTTTTGAAATCGCAGCAGTTGTGTGTGGGTGACTGTTTTTCCGACTTGTGCTTTTCAACAAACACACTGAAAGACTGGCAGCCCCTGGCACCTGCTTTTAGGATCTTCTCTGTGAGGAAATAAAGACCTAGAAATACAAATGGCTTTCTAAACACCTTACACAAACTCTTTCAACAGCAGAGAAGTGTAAAGTGGTGCGGAGCTCAGTGAGCGTTCTAACCGTGCTTGGCCTCTTCTGTATTTATAGACCTTGCTCTGTCTTTTTCTTTCTTACTCTTTATCTGCCTGTCTCTCTCCTTCTCTCTCACACACATTTTTTCATATTGTAAAGGAAGTCTGGATGGCCTGTCTGAGAGATGGTGGAAAGACAAGAGAGAAAGAGGGATGGATCAAGAAGTGAGAGAAACGGAGGAATACAGGGACCTAGTGGCAGAAGGGAGGGCGGTAAGACGGGAGGTGGAAGGCAAAGCAGGGCAGGGAACGGGACAAGAACAAAGTGCCCCAAATGACAAATAAAGTAGGTTGGACACAAAAAAGAAAATGTAAAGATGGGAAGAGAGGGATCCAGAATATAGGTTAAAAAGCACAGCACCGTGGCTGAACTGTATTTTAGTTTGAGTTTTCACTGCACTATTTTCTTTTCTTTTTAAATGCATGACAGGGGACCTGGCATTTTATACTTCTTTAATTTAGTGTTTTTGTTTGCAGGAGTTCATTCAAGGAAAACAAAACAGTTTTGCCTTTCTGCTCTCAGTGTTGCCTCTCTTAGCCGAGTATTGCCATGACCTTTCACAGCCAATTATTTCTGCCCAATTCCCTTTCTTTCACCTTCTTTCTCTTGCTCACACAGACAAAACAAATGTTTCTTCAGAGGCTGCATTCACTCCTCCCTCATACTTCAGCCCTTGTCTGTTGGTTCAGGGCCTTAGTCTGTGTGCAGGACAGTCCCATCGTAGTTCGCCCACACTGATTGAGTGCAGGCGCTTCAGTTGCTGTTGGTTGCCCTGAAAAACCAGCCGACTGCTGTCTGGGGAGGAACAAATACAAGTGTGTGCCGTCTATTCTTCAAACTGTGTGGAACTGGACCCACACCCATCACTTCTTCACTGTTTTTCTCCAGTACAGTGACAGAGGACTCATTCGCTTCTTAAAAAAGATTTGAAATCTCAGATACTGCAGAAAGAAAGGTTCCTCCACTTTCTGCGTTGTCTGTTCAGTCATATAGCTCAGTACATATGAAATTACACTCTTAACACACGTATTAGGCAAAAACATGATCTATCTCTGTTGAATATCTGGACTGTAGTGGCTGAGAGGTTAAAGAAGTGAGCTTTTGACCGAGAGTTCAGCAGGTTTGAATCAAACTGCCAACAGTTGACCACTGAGAGTCACTAAGCCAGGCCCTTGAACCCCTCAGCACTCTGGGTGCAGCATTATGAGTTCAGCATAGTAATTACAGTTGACTATGACTGAAAACAAGACAAATAAAGTAACTTAAACATACGTATTAGAAAAAACAAAATTAACAAGATGCAGTATTCTCAGTGAAAATGGATTGGTAACATTTGCAGGGAGTTACCTGCCTTTACTCAATGCCAGCGGGGATTGACCACGGCCTCCCTGAAACTACGGATTGGATAAAGAGGTATAATAGATGGATAAACATCAAGTCCAATTTCTGAACCTTGGTACACATGCAGTACTGTACAAACATTAGAGGGAGGTGTGAACAAAATGATATTCCCTCTATAAAACCAATGTTGATAATTACGTTTTGGGTTTTTTTCATATAATAAGGTGCAAAAGGGTGACACGGTGGAGTAGCGGTGGGCACTGTTACTTTACCATAAGAAGATCTCAGGCTCTGTTTTTATTATTTGTAGGACTCCTTGTTCACATTGATGACAGTGGTGTTATATTTACCATTCATGTCCTCTACTCTGGAATAAACTTGAATATGAATAAATCCCTTTTTTTCTCATTCACACCTGTGTAAGACTTTTACACGGCACCGTATAGTAACTTCACATGTTCTAAGAAAAAAACTTATAAAAGCTGACCTCCGGTCTTTTTTGACTGGTGCTAAACTGTAAATACAAGACAAGATAAATATCTCAAGCTCATTATACTGTCTGTTTGCAGTTGTGTGTAAATTACCAGTGAAAGCACTGAAAAAGAAATGGTGTTTTATTTTAATACAATAGCATTTGTGCACTTACTGTGGTCAATCAATGTAGTTTGCTTATTCATCAATAACACTCATTTTTAATAATTCATTTGCATTCTTGGTCATGTAAAGGCCACGCTCTGTGTTTTTCAGTGATTTTAAGCCCTTAAAACAGATTTACCCATTAAGTCGAAGACACTGCAACCCAACTGGTACGTCAGTGTGCCAATATCTCTGAATGAAAAAAACCCAGATAACACTTCAGGTAATTTAGAGTCATTACATAGTTTGTCTAGCGGTCTCGTTTGGCAGAGAAACATATCACTGTGGAGCAGATGGTGGTGCGGAGCTTGTTTTTTCATAAATTCCTGAAAAATATCACATATCTTATTTACTGTTGGAATAATTATCAGTTGGATTTTACCAGGATTTATGTCATATAATATGCGGTTAATATTGATACTGTCATTCTTGGCATCACATTTGGTTATTGGATTTAAAGCTGTATTTTCACTTGTTTTTTTTGTAACTTTCTCTAAGTTGCCCTGATGATTATTTAAAAAACAAAACAAAACTTTTTTTCTTACTAAAAAAAACCAAAACCTGTCTTGTCTATTTTTACTGCGCCATCAAAAGTCAGCAGATCAAAAAACAACAATAAAAAAACCATCCCTCTTATGTATCTCATCCAGAGTCTATTGGTGGATGAAGGCTTATGTGAGGCCACTGAGACGCATGTGTGCTGTGTGATACTCTCCAAACACAGCCCAGCTTGTGTTCCCTGACCTTTGCTTTGATCGATGTTTCCAGTCAGTCAAACGCTATTATAAATAAAGATCACAAACGGGTCATGACTTTCATCCCCCCGAAAGTTCAGGGTACAAAAGAGACACTTTTTGATAGCTTGCGTTTGGAAGATCTTTTAACTATTCTCATCACAAGGTAACAAAATCCTGGGTTGTTCATGGCACTGAATTGACAAAGAAAGCTAAATGTATCACAGTGGTTCTCAGCCCAGGGTCACTATTGTCTCATCTGGCATTAATGACCCAACAGTGCGCAAATGTGACACTACTGAAATCTATGCAAAGTTTTTTTTTCCTTTTAGACTCACTGTGGGGGTGGTTATCTGTCCTAGTATGTGGTTAATTGCAGTTAAATGCATTGTTACCAGGCCTTGATTATATGGTCACAATGAAAGCAGCAGGGTTCTGGGGCCTAAGATGGAATGAGAATTACTTGGCTCGCATAATTACAGTGGTCAGTAAAGAATGTTGTTTGAGACGATTCCACAGACTCACAGTCTATTACATAACATTAGCAGGTGTGGGTTATTAGGCTAATGCAAGCTTCTCATCTTCTCTTCCCCAGATCATAAAGGACCAGAAGCTGTTGATTATCGTTGGTGGAATGCTGCTAATTGACTTGTGCATCCTCATCTGCTGGCAGATTGTGGACCCGCTCAGGAGGACTGTGGAGGAGTACAGCTTGGAGGTCAGTGTGCTTGTGCTGTCTCCGACATCTCGTCCAAACTCAAGCTCTTTTATGATACTGTTTATGTTGATGCGATGTGACTTGCTTCAGCCGGGAGAATCCTGGTGACATAGATTCTTGTGTGTGTGTATATATTCTAGTGTCGAGAAACAAAATGTCTGCCACAGGCTGCAGAGCAAGTATCTTTGTTGTGTTTGTTATTTTTGGGTCAGGATGTGAGCCATCGCTGCCTCCTGAGCTCATGCCACGGCCGGACATTTGCCAACTTGGATGGGAGATCTTGGCAAAGCTCATTGGAAAAGAGGCACTTGGCAGGGGCTCCTCTTTGCTGGAGAGCCGGTGTGCTTTAGAGTTGAAATTAGCTGTGCTATACTGTGACTATACAAGTAGACAGAGATTCTCCGCGATGGTCAGGATTGCTCTAGCGTTGGGCCCAGTTAGCACAAATGAACATAATGTAGCTTTGGCTTCAGAGGTTGGTGGTATGTGATGTGTGTTTTCAGTCAAGTGTAGTGTGTTACCACATAACTGTCAGTGATATTCAAGAAATGTGAACTGTGCGAGTTGACATGACACAATTGCATATTTGTTTACTCAGTCACAGCAATTGTTTTGGGAATGTATTGATGCTTATTCACAGTAGATTCAAATTAAATGTGCAGAAAGGCTTCACTCTGCTACACGTCTGTCTTTCTGTTCAGCTTAAAACTGTCCACCAGATTACTCAAAGGCAATGGATTCAATACTTGAGTCAGAATGTATTGTTGTATCTTGTCATTTTAGGCTGTTTGTTAGAATAGAACCTTGTAATGCTTAAAATGATGGTTAAGAGGTTGCACAACTCCTGAAGTTATTAAGTTGTTACGTAAAAACAAGAAGTTTCATTACACCAAGGGAGACCTGAAGATTGTTGTGGTAAAACTAGTTATAGAGTTGGTGCATTGAGGGGCTATTGGGACGTGTATCTGTGTGTAATAGTGAATTGTTAATGAAGTGCTCAGCAGATGGGGTTTGTTATTTCTGAATATATCAAAGTACATCTGTCCACTCCGCAGGAAACAAAAACTAGTTAGGTTGATTGTTGCTGTGTTGATTGGATACGTCCCTCTCGCTGGATTTGTCGAAGCAATAACTACATTATTGGAAACATCCATTTCACGTTGATATTTTTCCCCTTCAGGTGCTGACAGGTAACTCAGTGGAAAAGCCAAGATTGCGTTTACTTTATTACAACTCAAAAACAACTGGTCAACAGGAGCAATTATTCAGCTGCGGCTCAGATTAAATCATTTGTCTTTACAGACCACAGAACATGGATACTGCTAACTGCAGATGTTTCCTAATGACTTGTCTTTCAAGTCCCCTAGACTCGAGTATGTAGGGCGCGAGACGGCTAACTGGCTCCCAGGAGCAAAGAGTCCTCAGGAAATGACGGCATCAGCTGCATCTTCATTGACCCCTTTGCTAAACAGAGGTCGTAAAAAGGGCAGCGTAGGAAATGGATGGTTGGATTTTTATGGAGACCTCTTTTGATCATACTGAATGGATTTACTTGTTGTCTGCTTGTTTGTTGCCAGAGTCCTGTGGGGGAATGAAAGGGTACTTGGTGCTATCTTGCACCATTTTGATTTTTTTTTTTAGATCTTTAATTAAATAACAAAAAACCTTGTGAATTGATAAATAGTGATTATCCAAGAGTAACAGGTCATGCCAGGCGCTCTTTTTTTCCGAAGCCCTTGATGAAAACAATCTTGTGAGAGATCTCCAGGGGCGAAATGTCTGATACATTGCCAGATGTGTTTACATCTTGTGGCCCCGTGTTATACTCTCTGGAAGTATGCACATCCCACTGGTACAACTCAAGACAAAGCCATATTTCTTTTGTGATGATAGCCACTTCTATATTTAAGCCTGCCTAAAGGGTGATGCGAAGCCTTGCTTAACATATTCCTCCGTGAATGTTGTCAGTGTGTGCAGTCAAGTCCTCGTGGAGTATTCTCAGACTCTAAGCTCCCGGCCAGGGGAGTGTTTTGAATATATAAACCTCTCAGTGTGGGAGTTTGTATTCCCCTTGGGGTCGTGGATCCTGCATGCCTGGGCTGAGGCGCAGGCTCCACATGTCTGCCTAGCCTGCCAGATTTCCAGCACCAGCAGCACTGGGCCCTCGGGGCTCAGCTGGGGGAGAAACAGTCTGGAGCTTCACTGCATCCAGGCCCTCTAGGTATATCATGTGTAACCAGAAACAGAAGGCAACCCACATACCCAGTAAAGCAATAAAGGGTAGAAAAATGGAAATGATAAAATGGTAATGCACTGTAGTTAAACACTGCATTTACTGTATGGAAAACTCTAAAAGAAGCATGTAAATACGTTGCAGAAGAATCAGCAACAACAAACAAGATGGAGAAGCAATTCAAACCAACATACAGGGGAAATAGGCATATTGGATCATATTTAATTTTCCTCCCACTATTGATAGTCCCTAATGTTTTTTATTGCACAATCTGACACCTACTTCAGTGAATTGAGGGTTACTCGTAATTGGGGTGTGGAGTGGGATCATGGGACCATTGTAGAGAGTCTCTATAGGGCTCTGGAACCAGTGAGACCCACTCTGACTGACCAACAGTAATTGGGGCAAGGAGAAGGACCATTAGTTACACAGTTTCCCATGAGCCTTCACATCATGCTAGACCAACATTCCCTTGTGGGTTACCTCTGCCTGTTGTAGTTTTCATTATTTCTTTTTCACCTCCCCCCTTTGTCTCTGTCAGAATCTCCCCTACTCCTCTCTCACTTTCCCCGACTGTAGCGAATTGGGAGTCGACCTTGGGTTCACAAAGCTGCGTCTACCTGCTGCACCCAAGGGTATGCAGTATGACAATGCAGTGTTACTGAGCCAGCTTGTGCCTGCCTGTCTACCACATATCTTGTTTTAACAATCTCACTGGAGCTTTTCCTTATTGACTTACAACCTATAAGGGTATTTTCACATTATTTCTTTTTTTTTTTTTTACTTCAGACATTTTCAAAATACTGTAATATTCTGGTGGTATGGTATTCTTGTTCACAGTCAGGTTTGCCCATTGGAAGCATAGATGGATTCTGTCTTGCTGGGGTAATCCCCCTGCTCTGAATCCAGCAAGCTAAGCTTAATGAGCTACCATTAGCAAAACTAGGCCAGTCCCCTTTGCATCCTTTATTACCATTAACAAGAAGATGAAACTGAAGAGGCTGACAATAGATCCTTGTGGAATGCTTCATAAAACATGACTAGTTTAATATCCTCCCAAATAAAAGTAAAGAAGGGACAGATATCATGAGCAGAGTTGAGTCTGTGAATCTCTCCAAAGAGAGAAGAGTGACCTCTGAAGCTTAGTTTATGGCTGCACATCAAGCAGTTTTAATTACAGTATGTCGATGATAGAACTTCACAAGAAATGACTTGTGACCTTGACATTGTCCCCAACCACTTTAAACCAAGCTCGGCCTGTCATCTGTTTTCTAGTGTACTCGACACGAAACTCACACTTGAATCCTGAATTCAATAAAGATGTGAAGGAGATTGAAAAACAAGCAGGAATCTTACTGGACACTGGAATATCCTGGGAATGCAGATAGAAATGTTAGGCTGCAGTGAGCAATTAGATCCATTTTGTGTCTCGTTAATAATTGAGCATTTGTTAATGGCATGGATGTCTCAGCAGCAGAGCTGCTGGTTGCAGTCAGACGGAGCCCTGCAGTACCGACACATGTTGTGAAGTCAATGTACAACATGGGAATCCGAGCAAGAGGATGTGTGCGTGTGAGTGTTCATTTTGTTATTGAACTGTGTGACTTCACACGTTATTGTCTATTTTGTTTAGCCTCTGTGAGGGTGTGTGAAATATATCAATTTGTGCATGGGTATGTTTTTTTTTTTCTATTCTTTCTTTTGCGTGTGTCTGTGTGTTTACGTACACATTAACGTCCCCTCTTGAGGTCCTGGGCATTGTCTCCCGCATAATGAAGGACAAACTGTCGAGAAGGGATGATTAGCATTCTGGTGGATCTTGCCGCAGACCCCCTCTACTCTCGTTTCTCCTCTTGTCTCCTCTTTCTTCCCCTCCCTCCTCTGTCGTTTTTCCCAGCTTGGAAGCTGCTGCAAGCATTGGCGGGCAGGCGGGCTGCAAAAGAATATTGCAGTGTGGCATCACCATGGCAACGGCCATGGTTCCTGACATCCATAACGCAGGGAGCGACACTGTTGATTCACGAGACAAAAATAACAGGTTGAGACACCCGCTTCAGCATGGCGACACATGCTGGGAAGATTTGAAACATCCATATGATAACAAATGCGCAGGGCTGGTAGGTCATCATTGATTGATTGGTGCAGAAAATGTGTATATATACACACACACACACACACACACACACACACACACACACACACACACACACACACGCACCCACGCAGCACTTCTCCCTGCATATTTTTATGCAGAAGTTTGGATGCCTTTGCAGGGATTTGCCTCCGCTTGCCTGCCTCTGCTGCCCCCACCTGTATGCAGTCAGGCAACAAGAGGGAAGCGACAGAAAGGGAGGGGGGGGTTGAGTTTAACTCCAGTGCACTGTCAATGCACTCATCTGTCCCCGGGATCATATTATTGGAGTAGCGAGCCAAAAATATGACTCACTACTTGCATTTAATGTGTTCCTCTTTATGCAATGATGAGATGATGGTGATTAGCTTGACTGTGAGCCCACTTTATTAGCAATGGAGATCAAGCCAGGGACCTCATTCCCAGGCTCAGGCAAAAAGGTGAGGTGAGACATGGCAGCTAATCTGCCAGAGACCGAAGGGCACTGCTCAGGTCTCTACCACCTGGCCTGAACATATATCTGGTGGTCAGATGAGATGGAGCTTGTATTTGCAGTTGAGAGGTTGAATTACCATTGAAATGCTATAAAGTAGCTCTGCATTTTTTAAGTATTTGAGATAAACACAATTTCATTATAAACAACAGATTTTCTGAAAAGAACAAAATAAGAGTCCCCTTGTCTTCTATTAATTAAATCAAACCATTTTGACAACCAGCATCTATTATCAGTGTGACTCAGCTTTTTATTGTCGGTTTGTACAGTGCTACTTGTTGTTTATGCCGACTTTTTTATGTTACTGCCTGCGAATTAATTAAAAAAACATTGTCTGTGAAGATTGTCATTTTTCACGATTGGGACCCTCAATTTAATTCAATTACAGCCATGAACAACAATGTGATTTTAAGGGACATAACGTATCATGCTTAAAAATTGTTTTAATGTCGAATAATGTTCGTTTTATTCATTAATGGGAGGTGTTGGTTAGGGTGGCTAAGACACAAAAACAGATGCTACTTTCGTCTGTCTTATCCAGTTCACCGACCTCCTATACATGATAACAGTAACACTATAGTGGAGTAAAGCAGAGGAAGCGTCAAGATTCAGGGCTGCTTTATTGCTTTGGATGCCACAAGATCTCGTTTTTGTGGCTGTCTTTCATCTGAACAAATTCGGTTAAGGGTTATTGCTGCCAAAGGAGGTCCAACCAGTACAAAGTCCTCAAATTTAATTTCTCAGCCATAAAATCAAAGATTGACAGGTGCACTCCATAAAGTGATGACATGAAATGGTTGTGTGGTATAAAATGAAGAAGGTTGCACACTCTCTCCACTCTGACTTTAGTTTTTATCTAGTCTCAAATAAAAGTATCATTTAGGGATTTAAAAAGTTGAAAATAATGTGTGATTACAGTACGTGATCCTGCAGTTTAACAGGTCCCAGTCAACATTTCTTTTCAAATTGCAGCTTTAACTAAAAAAGGTGGGTGATTTTTTTTTTGGGGGGGGCATTTACAACAAAGCAGATGACACTAATGCTCACCAAAACTAGTTACTGCTGAAAGCAAAAAAAACCAACAACATATACTTAAATATAATTTGCTTGCTGGAGTGGATATGTAGTGAATTACTTATGATTTGAGACTACAAATGCTGAAAATTCGTATGATACTTTAACACTGCACTTACACGCCCACATGCTCTCACTGCCCACAATGCCTTCCCACGCTCACACTGGTTCTCTTCTTCAATCCCAATCAACTGTTGATAGCAGGGCTGTCATTTGAGGAACTCAGTGCTGTTGCTTAACTGCCAGCCTGCATGAAGGAGAATCCAATTTACATTATTTAAATCCAGTTGGCTTTTGCTCCTCTTTCGGTAAACAAAGATGGCGTGTGTTTTTGGGGGGGAATTTGAATTTGTACTTTAATTCTAGTCCCTTGCATTCCATCTCAGATTATACAGATTAATCACGTTCCGGTTGACAAAAACAAAAATGTGTTACGGCAAAGTGCTGAGGATCATCACGTATTTATTCAGTAGAGTAAAATACAGTGTCATCTGCAGCATTTTCCATTCAACACTAGCAGTGCTAAGATGTTGCTAAGATGGGCTTTGAGGTTCCTTTGTTAGCGTTAAGCAAAGCACTGACTGCGATCAATGCCTTTTCAAAGTAAACTGGGTCATTAAGGGATAACTACCACCCACCTAGGCCTCTTCTCATCGACCACCTCAGGAGGGAAGAGGGATGGAAAAGAGAGAACAAAAGGGAAGGGCACACAGACCTAACACATCTTTGATTTGTACTGCAGCACAAATGTCTGAGACTTATTCCGAACTGTCCATTTCGCATTGCTACATTTTAGCGAGTCACTTTTACCAGTTGGTGTATGATCAGGTTAAGTCACGTTCCTGTACTGGACTGGAGTGTTTGACAGCTGGTAGCGACTTCCAATCCGAAGGTTGGAGATTTGAGCCCCATTTCACCTGTTGATGTGCTGAAGCGTCTTTGTCAAACACTGAAAAATTACGATTTAAGCATGAAGTGTGCCGTGTACAGTGTATAACGTCCATCTGAAGTCCATTCATGTGAAGCGAAAACTAGAGAGAGGGCGTAAAGACTAGAGCTGACAATACCAATGCCAAGGACCAAAATGATGAAAGGTGAGAAGACGGCAACATACCAAGACTTGAAACAGAACACCAGGAAGCTGTAAAGACACAAAGCAATACAAAATCCATTTCAAAACACAACGCCGTGTGACCATGACACACATGACTCCTCTGCAATTGCATTTTTCTATCCCCCCCTCCAAGTAGTGTGCAGGGCTCTGCGGTACATTTTCGTGGTACCCAGAGCAGCATGCCGCATTTGACATTGACGTACTATTCTGAACTCTTTCAAGGGATCCTCAGTAAGTGTGTCACAGGTTTTACTTTGGGGATACCCGCTTCAGTTTAAAATTTTGCACTTTCTCACACATCTCAGCAAGCAGCAGAGAGGAGTCTTGAATCCTCTCGGGCAGAAGCGCCAACCTCCGTAAAGAGATTCACTCAGAACTGCTGATAACCAAGGTTGAATCAAGGTTTTTTGGGGTATTTTTTCAAGATCACTGTTTTCTATGATGATGAGTCATGATCAAAACTGCAAAACCAGTAAAAAAAATCAAAAAATGCTTGTAAAGGAATTAAAGCCAAGTCTTTTAGCCTGAAAGTTAAATGCCTGACAATTTCCAAAAAGCTGCATTTACAGTACGAGACACGCTGTTTTCTTATTGCCATTAAACATAATCAAACACAGAAAAGTGAGCTAAACGCTAAGAGTTAATTGTTAAATTATTCATTTGTGCGGTGGAAACCTACAGGTGTGTTGACATCCTCAAAAGAAAGAAATCAGTGACAGATGGGAAGAGAATCAGGAGACTTGAAATGAGCAGGAATAATTTTCAAGCCTTCATAATCTCTCTTTGTTTTTTTTTCCTAAATGTCTAACATCAACAGTCAAGTATTGAAAATTACAAACATGGTCGTGAGCATCATCCCAGATTGTAGCAGCTGAGGCAACTAAAAAGCAGTTCGCAAAATGAGTCACTCATTTCTCCCGTCAGATGCAGGTTTTGTTCATATGAAATGATATGATGAAGGCTCAAACTCCCTTTGCTGGTTTTCAGAGTCATTGCAGTCGCAGGTATCCAGTCGAAGTTGGAGAGAACATCAGTGCAGGCCGGCCTACAATGTTTATTTCAAAGTTGGTTTGGATAATGTATCTGTTTTGTAGTGTCTCTAGCTTGCCTTGTCACTCTATATTAGGGTAGGGAAGATTAGATGTCTTGCCAAGTCAGCAGAGATAGTAGTGTATCCAAGATTTCATCAGTTTGGTTGTGAATATTTGCCCGAGATGTTTTTTTTTTTTTTCCGGTTCTTTCTTCCTGCTTTGGTAATTTGCTGGTATTTGTCTTGTGTGGGACAACACTGTACAGTACATGTTAGCTGACAGTGTTATCAGTGAATCATGCAGGAAAGCACTCTAAGGGTTGCTTCAGAGGTGCAGCATTTGTTGACACTCGAGCAACTAAATTGGACATGTGGTTGTGCATGACTGAGCCTGTTCAAGTGAATCTGTCGAAAATGGAATTGGGTGGCAACATTTGACTCTTTTCACTTTCTCTCCATCTCAATGTGCTTGTGGGGTTGTTTTTGTTTCGCTCTCGCCGCCTTCCCTGCTCCTCTCACCTCCCTGCTTGTATCTGTCTTTCTCTGTAACAGAAAAAGCAGAAACACACTAAATTACCCTCGACCTCTACCATCACCTGCACCTCCCTTTTGCTCTCCATCTCACTTTTTACCCGACCCTTCTTCTTTTTTCTTTTTTTTTTAACCACTCCTCTCCTCTTGCTCCCCCGGACTGCAGTTGCTAGGCAACAGCTGATTGAGCATGAAGGGTTTGCAATTGACCAATTAGAAGTATTTCAAATGGAAGCGGTGTCAAGAGTTTCCGTACTTCCAGCTAACACTTTAGCCACGTTGAGTGGACACTGCAAGATGTACAGAATGTCTCCATGCATGTGGAGGTGGACCACCATAACATTATGACCACCTGTCTGATGACGAGTCTGTTGTAATGTCCCAAATCATACAAATCCCCCAGAGTACTGTGTCCTTGGTGTCAGTCGTGACACAAACTCTCCCTGTGTTTAACGCTGCGTGAGACCTCTGCCATGCTGCAGATGTGTTTTGGTGATGAAGTAAAGTTATTCACCAGACATGTTGTCCCCATCAGTTGAAAGTGTACTTGCTACTCAAGGTCGCTGGAGATGAGCAGCAGCGTCGAGCTGGGAGAGAGATTTACAGTGACCTTTTGCTGCTGAAACAGCCTCGACCTATCAATGCATGGACGCCGCGAGACCTTTGAAGTTGTTGCATCTGACACCAATATGTTATCAGTAGATGCTCTACGTCCCATAAGTTGCCTGGTGAGGTTTCCATTACTCCAACTTTTTTGTGCTGCACATCCTGGACGATGTTTAGAGAGAGCAATTCCTGAAATATTTTTTTTGCTTTGTCGCATACTGTCGAATACTGTCACATACTGTATTGTCCTCCTACAAAAATCCAGTTTTCATTAAAGTTTATGAGAGTGTATGCATTGTTTGAAACAATATTTAAGTGTGTTGTATGTGTCAAAGTGGCATCCACATGGAGGGCAGGCCCAAAGTTTTCCAGAAAAACACTGCACAAATTACCACACTGCTTCTTCCCATAATCCATCCTGATCTCTCTCACACACGCACACGCGCGCACGCGCACACGCACACGCACACGCACACGCACACGCACACACACACGCACACACACACACACACACACACACACACACACACACACACACACACACACACACACACACACACACACACACACACACACACACACACACACACACACACGTGACTCCTCAAACAAGGATACCTTCTTCCTTTGCTCTGTAGCCCAGTGCGAATGCTCCCAGAAATTGCTGATTGCTTTCAGCAATAAACGGGGCTCGGCGTGGCCGCCCTGGCTGCCGCTATGCAGCCCCATACACAACAAATTATGAAACACTGCGTATTCTGATACCCTTCCAATCTGAGTCAGCACTCCCCGCTTGCATCATTGAGCCTTGACCACCCAAGACGCTGACCCCGTTCATCCCGTTTCCTTCCTTGGATCACCACCGATACGCCGAGACTGTACAGTTCACTCATCTAGACATTGCAATTGGGTCCTTGTCAAATCTTTACCACCAAACCATTTGTCCCACTTACTAACGGAGGCAATGATTATGACATAAACAAGTTTTTTTTTTTTACCTTGACAAGGACAGTCTCTGTGATGCACAAAAAATCTTGTGTTTCAGTTTGTGCATAATTGATTGTATGCATTTAAGTCAACAGCTGTAACAATATCTGATGGTATCATCGTTGTGCGATGTAAACATGCAGCTCCACGCAGCTTCACTTCCCTCCGTTAGCATCGATATGATGCCGTTACTCTCTCTCACTCTCTTCTCTGTTTACCTTCCTCTTTCTCCTTATAAAATCCATTCTATTAATTCATCTGGTGTCTTTCCGTTTTTCCATCTCCCTGCCTCAGTGTGTCCTTCATTCATACCAGAGCCACCCTCTATCAGTGACCAGACACATCCATCAGTGTTTCTACTCTGCTCATCCGCACGCCTGAGGTTTCCATTATGGCTCAGCAGCTAACACACACGTGCACATGCACATGCACATGCACATGCACATGCACATACACACAAAAACACCCCCAATTTAGGAAAAGGCAACTCCATCTATTGCGACCACAGGCACAGACATGATTAGTTATGAACTCAAGATCGGGATGCAGCTGTTGGTAATGGCAGTGACTCTGTGTGTGTTAGTGAGGGTAATGACGATGAAGGTGATGATGAGGGGCCACCAGAAGCAGCCGGGTAACGACGAGGTGCACTTAGACATAAATGGTCCACACAGTCGCTCGAAACCCATGCATGTGTTTGACCACCACAAACCTTGTTATTATTCAGGAAGCTGTTTGTGTGGTTAACACAGCTTCGATGTGAGTATACTCAGCAACCTCTAACCCCGAGTCACAACCCCACCAAAATATCCAATCAGCTCCTGCTGTGTCGGTGGCTTTTTCTGTGCGACCTTTTAGCTCATCAGGGATTTGTTTGTGTTGTTCGCCCTATTTTTGTATACTTTCCGAGACAAATTAGCGCACTATTTATTTGTTCATTGTGAGATACTAGAGAAGTAGCAAGTGAGAAGGTGATCTAGAATAATACAACTGCAATCAGTAATTCCGGGGATTGAGAAAAGGTGAATTGGTCTGCCCTCACAGTGCTGAAACTGTGAGGGCAGAAAAAACAAAAAAATAAACCCTGAATCTATGATTTTTCATTGTGTAGGCTGTTTTTATGTTGGAGAAAAATCGTATTATTCATTAAAAGAATATGATCTCCATAATACTCTGAGATACACTTTTCTCTGTAAGTAAATGGGATTTTGGTAAACGTGTGCTTAACAACTCGAGGAACCACGAAAATGTAAGGTCATTTAAAGAATGACATACCCTCAATTCACATACGTTTACATTAAAAATAATTATGTAAATAATTGTCTCAAAATGTTTCCTGTAGTTTGTTTTCTTATGAGTACTCCTCCTGTTTGCGTCTCTCAAAAAGCAGTAATAACTTTCCTATACGGTTTCAGTTCCACATTGTGATCACCAGCTTCAATATCATTGCTGATAATTTTAGGTTTTTGTTCAATCAGCATGTGCAAGATCAGAAAGGCCAACAAATTGTGGTTTTTGAGTTCTGCGCCAAGAATACAGTTTGACCTTTGCAGGTTCACAAAGCAACACTTGGATAAGCTGAATGTACTCTTGGCAGCGATTGAAGCAGGTAAGTGATTGTTGGTTTTTGTTTCCTTTTTTTTTTGCATCAGGAACCTCAATGAAAGTCTTATCCGAGTAACTTTAGTGTCGGTGAACGGGAAATATTATTTTTTGTTAAATATCAGACACATTTTTTCTTAAATGTTAATCCTTGCATGTTCTCAAAAGCCACTGCAAATTTTAAACCTCGGTAGAAGGACCAGAAGTATGAAGATGTTCTATTTAAAAAGAAGTAAAGATGAAATAAGATTTTCGGAACAATTCCAATTAATGATTCAATTTCTTTCCTTAAGGGAAAGTAAAAAAAAAAGAAAATGTGGAGGAAATGAAAAAGTAAAATACGGAAATCTTTTTTTGTGGTTGTAGCTGAGAGTCATGACGCACACTTGCATACAGTATAACTGACACCAACATCAGCCTAATCAATAATAGCACAGATCCTGATTCAGCGTATGCCATTTCAATCTACATTTTGTACAGACTTTAATTTTCTAAAAGGAAACAAGAAATATTGGCATTCAACTATTATTAAAACTGTACAAACTGTTACACTCACGGTGAACAAGTGTCCCTCCAGAGCAGTGTTCACCTCAAGGACAAGGAGGCACCACAGAGAGGCCTCAGTGACATTTTGTTGGAGGAGGAGTCAATTAGACAAAGTTTAATCACTGATCCAACACACACACACACACTCACACACACACACACACACACTTCTGCTCTGTGGAGTCAGGTATAGGAGACAACCAAGGTCGCCAGTGATGGGGAGATGAGAGCACTTGCCACTGCTTGAACAAAGCGCCGGCGCTGCCTCAGCACTATAAGCACAGGAATACAAATACATTCAGCTAAGTGGAAGAGTTCTTTTACACAAGACCTTGAGCCATCGGCACACCACAGACTTTACACCAACAATACAGCAGCCTGAGGAGAGCGGGACAGTGCAGGAGTGACGGAGGACTGAAGGAGACTCGAGTGAGACGAGAGAAGAGAGCAGGGGAACGAAGCATGCAAGATGGAAGAGGAGGCTAAAAATTGAAGTATAGGAAGAGAAGGGTGAAAAGCTGCAGGGAAACAAAACCAGAGAGGCCTGCCAACACACCGGCTCTATCAGATAGAGATGTTAGAGGAGATGAAGTTGAAGATACGTGATGAGAGCCAGAGTGAGAGAGAAGGGGAGAATAAGGGGTGTCATGGTTACTTATCATCACGCTGCCGAGGGTGACATTGATTAGCACTTGCCATCAGCAGGGAGCCTGTGAGCCAGTCGGCGAGAAGGTCAGATAATTACACCCAACGCCACTGCCGCAATCTGGCGCCATGCCCGTTGTGCTCCTGCTGCTAACTCCATGGACTTAGACAAACTGTTGTGAATGTGTTTGAGTTTATCCTGTGTTTGAATATATATATATATAGTGTGTGGTGTGATGGGTGTACATTTTATTGCATTCGCCTCCTTTCCCGAACACACTGACAGTGTGAGTGTGTGCACCAGTAGGCGGCCGGTACCTTAGTTTGGCTAATAGATCACTACTGCAAATATGTTTGGCCAACACGTTTGAGTCAAACCAACAAGTGACACAAGTTTGAGTGTTTACTCGTTTGTGTGTGAAATTTTAGTTTTATGTAAAATGGGCCATTTTACCTAAAATGCCGACCCGTTTATCCACCTTCACCTCCGTCTCCCCGGGGATTTCAGTGCAGCACGGAGTGAGTTGCATGAGTTGAGAAAGTCAGTGTTACAGTAACAGTACAGGTCTTAGTTGTGTCTTCCACGTTAGAGGAAGAGTCCACTGAGAATCCCAAGGAGTGAGACATCCCTCGTGTGAATCTAATTCCTCATGGGCACTTGCCAAAGAATTTAAATATAAGCTATAACTCCAGGTTGCAAATCCCTCCTCTTTTATTTTTCCTGCCCATCAGTGAATGTCTGACTCTCCAGAGAGATGTTTTCCCTCCTGCAGGTTTATGGTTTCACTCGCTCATTGGCTGTGTTGTAAATAATCTGCCATTTTCTCCACCGTCTGTGCTGTGATGTTGTGACAGAAGTGCCTATCCGACTGATGTGTTTGTTTGCATGTGAATTTCACCTGTGTTTAAACTCCTTGTTCCTCATCTTGCAAGCCTGTGATTTTCATTCCCTGTCATTTCGAGAAACTCCACTCTTCAAAGAATACGCAGGACAAGTATTCTTTTTTTTTTTTTTTTGGCAGTGTGAGTGGAGCACAGTGAGATTGGATTTGACCCCTGTGAATTTTCCACTCACTTTGATCTTAGCATGCATCTTTCTTTTTTTTTACAGTAAAGCCTCCACACATTTTGCTGTTAGCTTGGCAGTTAAAGCATTAATCTTGCTTCAGGCATTATTAATAATGCTCTTTAAATAAAGAGAAGCCTTGATGTAGGTGATGGGAACAGAATCATTCGGGGGGGAAATTGTTCCAATGATGTGGTAATTTAATGTGAAGCATTTTAAGTAGATAACAGCCACACAGGTTACTGTGTCAATCTGTAACTTGATTTTACCAAAACACAAGAACATTTATAATCTTAAGTGGGCAAAATGTCAAGCGCATGAAACAATGTCAAGAACATTGCTCCCAATTCGACTTTATACGAGATAGTTTTCTTTTCTAACGTACCAGTGAGTGTCCTATATTTGGGGTCCTCTTTACACTCCAGTGCGTGTAACAAGCTGTTCTTGGGCCTGGTGTCAGTCCTCTCATTTCCCCTCCCTCCATTCCTCTGTCCCTTAGATGTAGGTGAGAGAGAGAGAGAGAGAGAGAGAGAGACGAACAGACAGAGAGAGAGAGAGAATTCTAAATGTCCTGGATCAATACACAGAGAAAGTGCATCATGGGAGGGGAGGATGTTAACCATATGGTGCTATTTGAACTATACCCCATCCACTTAGCTCTCCGACTGCCACTTGCAGCGCAACGTGCCATCTATATTATGCTCCTTTTTTTGTTGGAGTTCCTTTGTGAAGGTTAATATAGACAAGCGTTGACGCTCTCACCGAGGTCACAATCGTTTAACATTTTTGCTGCAATTAGCGAGCAAGCTTCCAATGCCATGCATCGCAGATTAGGTGATCTGTGTTGGCATGATCTCCAGCTGACAAAATGAGGCACACCATTCCAACAATTACTGCTTAATTTACCGTTGCATAATAACCGTCGCTTGACTTTTCAGGCTTTCTTAAAAACCCGATTTTCATAATGGCGTAGCATGTTGTCCCGTTAACTGTAAGCACCCAGAAGTCGATAAGACTTCCGGAAATTTCAGACATTAGTGATGAATTACCTGTCATGAGAAAACTGCTTGTTTATTTCTGTGTTAAATCGTCTGATTGCTTCTCTGTGGCGCATTGCACATTATCAGCTGCAGCGAGGCAGGAGTCCTCTGCGTGAGATCTGAATGGTGAGATGTGTCACTGTGGATTAGAGAGGGAGCAGTGGTGCAGTAGAGGTGTTGGGAGTGCGTAAAAGAGAGAAAGAGCAAAAAGAGTTGACGGAGCGAAAGAGAATCAGAAAATAGTTGAGAGATGATTAGATAGCGGGAACCGGATCTTTTTCATGCTGTAAACAGAATCTACTGATTGCCTTGTGTGTGTGTGTGTGTGTGTGTGTGTGTGTGTGTGTGTGTGTGTGTGTGTGTGTGTGTGTGTGTGTGTGTGTGTGTGTGTGTGTGTGTGTGTGTGTGTGTGTGTGTGTGTGTGTGTGTTCCTTTTACTCATCACCTGCTTTTGTAAATGCATTACTTATGTATGTTTAGAGAAGAGATGTCGTTATCTTACAGGCATGCCACCCCACTGTCCCACACGTCCACCTCGCCTTGCTGACAGCCATCTGTCCAGTAATTAACCTGACTGACACCCTGTGCAACACGGACTGCTTTACCAAATCACTGCTGCGTGTTTGTCTGTGTGTGAGTGTGTGTGAGTGTGTGTGCATTCGTCCACCTGTCTTTCTTTTTGCCTGCCTGTGCACTTGCTTCTGCAGGCTGTGATCCTTATGGGCCGGTGCTCTGTGCGTGACATTGCGAGTTGCTGTTCGTTGCAGAGATGTAATCTGGTGAGAAGTGCAGGGGGGGAAGACAATGCCACTGAGTTTCAGCGTTTCATGTATACTGCCACAGTACACAAACCAAAAAGCAGAATTAAGCACTCCGTGTGGGTGAAAGCCTGTGTGAGAGGAATCCTTTTCTCAAAAGATAAAAAAAATCAAACTCACTCTGTCTTGCATGGGAGGAGCATATGGTGTGTGCATGAATGAGTGACAAAAGACTTAGCCTGCAGTTTCAAAATAGCCTTAGCAGCAGTGCAGCTTTTGGGTAATATAGAGAATACTGTGTCTGCAGTGAGGTGTCAGGTTGCAAGTACCCCTGGGAGAGCTGCATTTTCAGTAACCTCAGTAGTTCATTTCAGTATATAAACCCTATATGTTCTCAAAGATGATAATGATCTATGATGGCAATTTGCCTTTCAAGGCATTTTTTAAAAATATTTCTTGCACATTTAAGCAACCTGATTACACAAGTTTAAATATATATACAAGATTCGCATAAAACTGATGATGTACTGTATGTGATTTATCATTGCAGTCTTTTTATAATGCCACTCAGGCTAATTAAAGTGCCACTTTTGCTTCTCTAAACTGAATCGTAACACGTTTGCATTTGTCGTTATTTGCACATATGCACACATACACACAAGTTCTTCAATAAATACATACATATGCAGTTTACATTCATGCTCAAAACGTACTGTTATTGATTTGTGCTCAGATTAAATGTGGTGCCATGTCCTCAGAATGAGATTCACGTAGTCGCAAGAGCCTGATTGGATTGGTGGATCGATAAGGTGGCAGAGAAATGGAGAGATGGGAGAGCACAGGGAAGAGAGAGAGCTCGAAAGAGAGGGAGAGAGATGTATTCGCTGTTCTTCATTACACCTATAAAAGGAAAGAAATGAGAAGTGGCAGCGAGGGAGTAGTAGCATTTTGTTGCAGCGCAGTCCCAACTCAACTCTCAAGTACTTTGCATTAAGCCTCTCTCAGCATGTGTAATGTGGCGCAGCAATGAAATTAAAATGTGTAAATCTTAACATATTACCAATGCACATGATGGAAGAGACAATTTATCAATACGGCCGTGGAAAAGTGAAGCAGAGCTGGATTCCATCTGCAATGTGAACTTATCGCACACGTTTACGTTGAGCTGAAACGGAGGCGCTCAATCAAAGTGGGACACATTTCAGGTGAGCAACACAGAGAGGGACAGGCAACCCATCAGAGGGCTCATCTGTCTGAGATAGCTGGGTATAATTAACAAGGCTTGAGTTTTTAATTAATCTACCTCAATCAGAGAAGTTCTATTCTTACATTCTGGACTAAATTTATTCAAGGACACACTCAAACAAAGTCCTCAGGCGGCTTCCTTTCTGTCTCCTCACTTTGTTCTTACTTTTTCACATGTGTCACAGTTGTTTGTTCTATACTTCTATACTTCTGACTTTCTTCATTTTTTATTCTTTGTTTCTTTTTTTTTTTTTTCACTTCATTCAGATAAAATGATATGATCTAAATCTGGCTCTATCTTCCAATTGAGAAGAGAGTGAAAATATTGCACCCTATGTGTTTCCAAGAATATTGAAGTCACAGCCTTGCCTGCTAAGGAATGCACCAACCCTGCAGTGCCCTCCAATGGTGGGTCTGTGCCCAGGGACAACGTTGGTGGCACCTGCTGGTGATCCCAATAGCCAAGCTCAACCAGCTGAGCCCCGAAAACAAGCACCATCTGACCATCTGACGATAATAATAATCTCTATGTGACACTGCCAGCTCCATGTGGCCTGGACAACAGAAAGGCGCCACTGCTCTGCTTTGCTGGAGCGTACTCTTTCTCTTATCGTCTCTTTCCCGTTCAATAGTTTGATGCTATATTCGGTGGATAGTAATCACTCCGTGGATTTCTAGGTGAGGACTTCAAAAGTGCTACATTGAAAAGTAAATCCATAGAGTAAAATTTAAAGGAGTCGTTAGGAGAGCTTCACATCGTTCACATCGCTCTTCATGTAGCGTCGCGCCTGTGGCAGGACACCATGAAGGAGGCAGCTGCTCCCATCCACCCGCCCAAAAACACATCACGAATGCCTGATGTGTGCCAAAGAGCAACATGACACTTCACAACACTGCTGGAAAAATGTTTTGTGGAATGAGGCTGCTGATTTGTGGAGAAGAACATGTATTACGATGTATAGACATGGTGTCGTGGTGACTCTCTCGCCCTGAAATGAGGATATCTTCAGTTTGGGCTCTTCCTATGTGGAGTTGGCATGTTCTCTCTCTGTGTGTAAAGTTTCCTGCAGGTGTAAGCAGTAACTGTAATACAGTAGGCACAGTACGATCTAAAGTGGCTTAGCTACCTTAGAGCCAGGACAATTTACCATCTTTGAATAGAAAACAATTCAACCAGACAATGAGCCGAATCGCTTCTTTAGTCCCTCTTCAACGTATATACAATCAGCTCAAATCCTTACTGTTTTATAATTATGAAACAATATATTCAAGGTTCAAATAGACTGGCAATACAGTTTTTATTTGTATTTCTTAAAAAGAGAAAAATCGTGTGTGTTTGCTGATTAAATGCATCAATAGCTTTTTGTGAAGCTGCACATGACACTCTAGATTTTCTACAACAATTTGCTCTAATTGCTGCCCATCCCTGTTGAAAGCATGTATCAGCAGAAAATATAAAACACTGCTTGTCTATAAAGCCTTTGTCATGTGCTTTGATGTCCTTTTTAACTAAGAATTTTATTTGCATGTGGTTCCCTTTTCAAATGGAACAGGGGAAATAGTCGACAGCAGAGAGGGAGAGACAGTTGGCTTGTTTCTTGAGTTTTACCACAGGTGTATTAGGTTGGAAAGAAAAATTACTGAAATTGGATAAATAGAAGGTGTGTAGTTGCAGAGAGTGTGCGCAGCTACAGAATACTCTTCGGACTGAAGCACTACCTGAGGTGTGTGTTTCAGTGTCCTAGAACAAAATGAAAAGGAAGCTCAGTTCAATGTTAAATACACCAGCCTTCACCTTGACAGCAATCACCTTGCAAAAAAAAAATTAAAAAATTGAGTGTGGTATTTATTTTTATATTTTTTTCCCAGCAGACGATATGACTGTGCCTTAAAACACATTTTTAAGATAGAGTTGTGTTTTTCCCTCAGATGACACATGTGCTTGTTTTTAGCCCTCGCAGAGCTCAATATTTGTTCTGCCTTAAGCGAGCACAAGTATTGTAAATCATTCTCATCTTCCATTTTGTAATTTGTGGCGATTAGTGTTCGTGATTAGTGTATTGTTCATGTGTGTCGGCAAACCAAACACGCTCATCCGCGTATTGCAGTGATCAATGCTCCACTCTCAGACCATATGTCACCTGCACAACTCAGGTGGGAATCCTCCTCGGGGTGTGATTGGTGCTGCTGCATCATTCTTGGGAGCAACTGGTTGTTGTCCTTGGGGAGGCAGGCCAATGACAGTTGAAGTAATTGACTGTTAAGCTCCTATGGATTTCCTGCCTGCTGTTGATGTAGCAGAAGGCTGATCAACCTCTACTGTACTCACACTGCTGTTTATACATGCTATCTGCCTTAGACATTCGCATTTTGCTTCAAACACAAACATTGTAAGTTGATAAAGCTCTACTGGCTTACATTAAAGCCTACCTAATTTCCAATATAATTTCCTCTGTACAAAGTGCTTTAAGATTGTTGAATGAGGCGTTGTTGTGCTTTGTGCACAGTCAAAGATATTGAGATCTGAATTGGCATTTTGTTTGTGTTGCTGCTTCTCCTTGGGCACCAGTGGCCCACCATAAGGTGTTGTGTTTGTCAAAGCCAGGCTTTAGCTAGGTGGAGAGATGCCCCTGGGAGTGTCTGACTCACCCAAGCCTGTGTGGATATGTGCATGTGTGTGTCTCCTCCATTCAGAGGTTGCTAGGTACTGGCAGGGCTGTCATATTAGGCCAATGGCATTGAACTCATTGTGTCAGTTGCTGGAGGCTGCTATTGATGCTCCTATCATATAACTCTCTCTTCTTGGCTCTTAGTGCGGCACACAGTTTGTGCTCCCGCCCCTGTTTGCCCCCGACACGTGTGTGTGCACGGGGGGGGGGGGGGGGGCATTTGCATTCGTGCGTCTGAAGCTGGGCCTGAGAGTGTGAGTATTTGTACATGTGCCTAAAACTGCGTGAGCGTGCCTCTGTCCTGTTATCCCACTGCATCGTGGAGCTCCTGCAGAGCACTTCTACATTTCTGCATCATTAGGTCTCTCCCTCAGGTCGATCACCAAGCCGGACCCTGAAGGCAATAGGCTGAGACCAAGAGAGGAAAAAGTTGCAAAAGGAGCAGATTTAACAAGACTGTCCTGGGGAGGAAAGAATTAGAAGAAAGGAGAATGAGTGAAACAGGTGCAAAAGGAAACACAAGGAAATAAACGGTTATTAAAGACCACAACATTGATCGAGACGACAGAAGCTGACATATTCTACAATACAGGAATACTGCAAATAACGTAGTTTATATGTATTTCTCCTCTCTTTCAGCTTTGAAAATGTTCTTTTAATGCAATTGCCACTAAAGTGGAATAACTGTGTCTGCGCTATTGTCCTTTCATCTGCTGGGAGACCTTTATCAAAGCAAGAGATCACATAAGGTTACCATAACACTGCCCATTTCACTTGCACCAAGGTAATATTGCTCTGCAAGTTCATGTACAGCAGTAAATGGAGACATTTGTGGTACTGTAGGTCCAGAAACACCAGACTTCTGTAAAAGGAAGGGGAGGTGTGAAAGTAGCAAGGTAGCATGCAACCAAACAAGCCATTTACAGGCCTGTGGATGACAGGGCATGGGTGTGCGTGTGCGTGTGCGTGTGCGTGTGTGTTTGCTCTAGGGCGGATCACTTTTAATGACCTGTGTTTTGTGTTATTTGCCTCTCCCACATCTACAGCAGTATAATAAATGATAGATGGGTAGTAGCAAAAATAGAAAAAAAGAAAATCAGTAAACAAATATATTTAAATTATTTATAGCTTAAAATAATTGACAAAAACAAACAGAAAAGCGAAGTTGCTACTAATAGAAAAAAGTCAATCACCTCTCACTTGCCATTGGAAAGTAATATTCACCAGCATCCTCTAACTATGTTAAACATCAAGACAGGATGGCATTTATTAGCTATTGTCCACATATAAAACAAGTCTGATTTAAGAGAAATTAGGAGTCCAATATAACAATGGCAGGGATTGCAATCAACAAGTAGTAAAAGAGGCTGGCTTAAAGACAGTTATTAATTTTCACCAACTGAGAGCGGTACACTGTGGCTCACTCGTGAATAACACAGCCAATTAAGCAGCCACAACTCAGGGCTTCATGGCAACTCCGAGCCTCAAAGGACTTAATTACTGTTCTTGGTTTGCAGGGACAGAGGGAGCGGTAGAGAGAGCAAAAGACATATAGAGATATATTCCCTAAAAGAGCATTGTGTCTTCGGCCTCTCCTGGAAGTACAGAGATTCCTCTTGCTGACTGTTATGCATTGCGGGTGATCAAATACGACGGCAGTGTGTTTCCAGAGAATAATGGTCTTCGGCTGTTTGTTTCTTCTAATGGGAAAATGCCTAGTGGAGAATTTCCCCACCCAATTTCCTCCTGTATAAAGGATGAGATAAATTAATATTTGCAGGAAGGTTAAATAGGTCATTTATAGTCTGCAATTTTGTTGTGTTGAATCGCTGTTGCATTTGATGTTATTAGGTGCGGCAGCTGAAAGTATCTGCAAGCAAATTAATTAATTCTGTGAACATATTGCGCTGGCTTGTGGCGGGCTCAAATACAGTAGGCCTGCGTGTTCAATTAATGTTAAACATGGCAGATCATTTCCAGGGAGTGTTTCCTCAGGTAGATTTCATAGGATATACTAGGATGGTCTTATATCAGACAGTGTAAACAACCAAGGAGAGTAAAGACGACAAATGGAATTGAGTCAGCGTCTTGCATGTTTGTTTGACAATGGATAATGGGAAATTGTGTAAAGCAGTTAAAATGGGAGTTGATTATTATTAACCGAATGACGCTGGGCTTTTATGTCGTCGTATTTTGTTTTAAAATGACTATGACCGGTTCACAATGAAAGGAAGTGGCACCAAAGGCCCGTCTGGCATTAGGCAGAGTAAATGGCCCTGAGGAGAACAGAAGGGAAGTGAATGCAATAAAGAAGATCAGTGTAGTGGGTGCAATAATGAAAAGGAACCATGAAAAAAAGGTCATCAATGGAAGTCATTTTTTGGAACGCCAATCAGGAGCAACTGTAAAATTATACATAGAAAATTAGATTTACGTGTTTGTTGTCAAAATGCAGCACAAAATTGTACCGATTAAGTGGTAATCATTCCTTTAGTTAAACAACTTCACGGAGCGACCTGACTGATGATCTAAAGGGACACAGAGGGCCTTTTTGTCCTGCAGAGGACTGTACCTGCAGATAAGTTCTGGAATCATTAACCACTGACCTGACTGGCAAATTGGAAAAAAGAGTCCAAAATAAAGATTTTTTGAAGCGCCGCAGCAGAAAGAGGGATAGCTCCAGAGAACCTCAGGAGAAAGAAAAAGAGAAGTACCTGAGGGTGAGGTGATGTGTGAGAGTAACTTGTCATATCAGATGGCTTATCCTCGGTTCCCCGTGCCTTCTATTTGTCACGAAATCACCTGAGATTTACGAGCTTCTTCAGAGCTACAAATCCTGATTGTGGCCCTTCCGATAAAGAATGACACCCAGGCGTTAAAAGGGTGTGTTTGTGGGGACTGAATGATTTTATCTCCCTTTGGATGATGGGGAGGGCCCTAAGAGAGAAAAATGTAGACCGCAAACTCAATTCACATCACAATGTTTATGCATGCCGTGTAGAGGCGGCAGCGAGTTAGCGAAGCAGCAGCTTCAGTCCTCCATCGGTGTCTGCACATGATGCATTCGAGCGCAGTACTGAGCACTTTGAGTGTTTGAGCGCTGCGAGGTGACTGTGTTGTAATTGGTGCTGTATAAATAAAACTGATGAATAGAATTCATCGCCACTGTCTTGGCAGTGCTAACAGCCCAGTGTGCACGCGGTGGATGTACGCACATCAAATGGAGGAGAATACACCTGGGGCTAGAGTTACACATGCAGAGCGTGAACTGGGATTTTGTTCTATGCAAACAGCTGACAGATCAAAATAGAAACATGGCGGTAGTGCCAGACACGTGAGATGAAATAAGCTGCTCATTGCTCAACTTCGTTTCTTATTGCTCATTCTTTAACCATTCGCCATGTTAATACAGGTACACCAACCCTGATGTAAAGTGGACTTTGACAATGATTGCAAAATGTTATTCAGAGTAGACCATGAACAACATATGAGATTTTAGTGAGTGAAACATTTTTGCATGAAAAAACTAACAAAAAAGAAACAATACACGTGGCAGAAAAAAAGTCTTTAAATGCTAAAAATGTAACTGCAGCTGAAAAACATACTGAGGTTTACAAATCTTCAAAGACTACAGCTAAATGTATACAGCTAAAAAGATGTTATCCACCATATAAATCGTGAAGACAGATAACACCGTCTCGAGTGCATAGAATGATTTTATGTATGGATGCGTATTGAAGTGATTGTGCATGTGTGGCTTTTGTGCAGGTACTTTGGTTTCCTCCCAGAGTCTATAAGCATGTATTTGAGGGTAATTGCTGACTCTGAAATGTCACCTAGTGACAGACTGTGAGCTATCCAGGGTGTAACCTGCTCTTGCTCGTAGTTGGCTCATTATTGGACACTGAGAAGCTGCGAGCCCTCACTGTATAAACAACCAACATGATGCTGCTCTGTAAACCACCGCATGGGCTCAGGAACACTTCCACAAGTTAAAGTTGCATCATGCAAAGAAGAAGTCATAAAATACAGTTTAAAAGTGCCACTGTCAAACAGCAAGGTTTCACAGTAAAATGAAAACTTTTGCAAAGATGATTGAATACAATGGCAAGCCAGGATTCTTCATCAGACATTAGTGGGACAGCAGTTACACAGACGCTTTTTGTCGTGATCAAGATATCAGCTTGACACTGACGCCACCTCAATGACAACTTAACAAAAATCTATCAGTCCACATAAGTGAAGTTACTTTCAGAACAAAGTTGTTTTGAATGAGCACGCCACTTCACGGTCAATCATCTGTCTGTGACTTACATGCAAAAGCCTGCATCCCCCTTCAACCTGATGCTTGTACAGAAATCCACAGCTGTGCTCAAAAACCCCCAATATAAAACATCGTTTTCCACCTCTGCAGCAGTGTACTATCATATCTCCGAAGAAGTGTTCCCTCCTCCCAGCAGTATACAAATCTCATTAACAGTATTCCCACTACTCTGGCTTCACAACCACCTCCCAGGAAATACATGGAATTCCCCAGTGCCGCACAACCTTCCATAATGATGCAGCAACGGCATGAGGCAGTTACCGCCGCCATCCAGCCCTGAGCGGCTCGATGTGAAGGCATTGCATTATGACAGGGAGTTACGTTAAAGAGCAGCCGCCATAAAAAACAGTTGGAGCCTTTGATAACAAAAGCCTCAGCTCAACATCGAGCAGACCGCCAGGCTATACCGCAGCATTTGCATATTCTAATGAGCCCAATGTTCAGGGTTAGCCGCTTACACTAATGACGCGTTTAGCTCCTAATAAATCAGTTAAGGCAGCTCCCCGCTGGAGCCAAGGGAGCTGCACCTTCGTGTGTGTGTGTGTGTGTGTGTGTGTGTGTACACGTTTCATTAGGATGTAGCTTTGTGTATCGGTTTATGCAGGTCATTATGTTATATTTTTATGGCAATGCATAGGTGAGTAAATAAGTTGGTGGAGCACTTATGAGTCTATTTTAGTGCCACTAAAGAGCATTTCACTGAATTCAAGTCTATGTGTGTTGGTTTCACATTTGTGTGAACTTAATCTGTGAATGTGTCTTCTGTCGATTGAGCACGCTCGTATGACAATGTGAAAGGCTAAAGGTCTGATTTACTAAAAAATCCTGTGTAAAGCGTGTTAAATTGTATGCTCAAGCAGGTTTTGCTTTCAGTTTGAACATTTGAATCCATATGAAGATTTTCAGTCCATTAGTGCTTGTTAGTAGAGGAAGTTATCAAACATATTGGAGAACTATTAAATTTTAATTTTTTTATATATCCTAATAAAAGCAAATAAGGGAGCTGATCTGTCACAAAGTAAAACTTTAGAATAAAGAACGACGGAAGAGATTGCAACAAAAGTCACATAGGAAATGCCTCTCACCAAAATAACAACATCTCTGCCAAGAGCAGCATTAAATACGCCTATAATTATAAATAATATAAAAAAAAAAATTCAGAACTAGAACAGTTGTGTGTTGTAAATGAATCTATTAGCATAAACACTTCAGACAGAACCGTGAGGGATCCAGTAGATCAGGCCTTTAATCTGTCCAGTGTCACAGCCCCGTTATCTGACCTTCCTCATATTTCTTCAAATCATCTTCCTCCTTGCATTGAACCTTTTAGTCAAATATTGATGCCTGTAACTACAACGCGAATGACAAGTAAACGTACACAGCGTGTTTGCTCGTAAACCAACTGCACCTTTTGCATATTTTGTTGCCGAACTCTTGCAGGAAGCCCAAAACATATCATATGTGAGTATTAATTTGTTTGCCACCACTGCTGGCAGTGCTGACGGGAGCGCCGAACTCCGAAGCAAACGCTTTATCGCAGGACTGGGATTACAGCACATTTCTGCTGTCTTTGATGGTGTGGCAGCGTGCACGCGTTCTGCTTCGCAGCCATCAGATGCTGGCAAAGCCTCAAGAATGTGATTCTCAGGTAAAACGCGGAACTTGACACACATGCTGAGGAATGGAGACGATCTCAGTGGCGCAGCGTACACCTGCTTTACAACCTCTGCCGCAAACGAGAGGAAACAAACAGGAGCTGCTGTACTCTGGATTCACACAAGTGAATTCCATTCAGTACAAAGAGGAAATGAACTGAAAGCCAGCAGGTAATTTCCCTCTACATAAAGCTACCGTTTGTTTTCCTTTTGTGAGCACTGGTGGGTCAGCCGTTATCTGACCAACATGAATCACGTCTTTGTCGAAACATTGTTATGCCCTTTTTCTTGCAGAGAGGCAAACAACAGGAGGAAAAATCATTTCACAATTTCATCATGCCACTGCCAATTTGGCCCTGTGGTGGTTAGAAGGTCGTTGGGCCATGGTTCTATCAGAGGGATTAGTCCTCAAATGGGATTACAGGCTTGTATTATAAAAAATAAAAAAAGGAAGAAAAGAGGATGGATGCTCAAGCAAGCAGGAGAGCAGAAATATTCAAATGCAGACAGACACATTTAAGTGAAGAGATCATTTCATCTTCATTAGTGGGGAAGTGGAAAGGAAGAGGGGTGGAAACTGAGTAGGGAGATGTAGATTCTATAGTTTAATGAAGATGAAAGACTGGGGCAATTGAAGAATGAATGCATGTGTAGATGTTGCATTAAAAAAAAGCAAATTATCAGTCCTCATGGGGTTTTTTTTTTGTCTGTTACTTCTATTTATTTTGAGAGAGAGAGAGAGAGAGAGAGAGAGAGAGAGAGAGAGAGAGAGAGAGAGAGAGAGAGAGAGAGAGAGAGAGAGAGAGAGAGAGAGAGAGAGAGAGAGAGAGAGAGAGAGAGAGAGAGAGAGAGAGAGAGAGAGAGAGAGAGAGAGAGAATAATATCTGTGAAAATGCACTGGGGTGGAATATCCCAGTCACCCATCTGGTGTGACTAAGACACTACAGTAAAACACATACACAGGCTTTCTCACCCAGAAACATGCGTGCGTGCGCGCACACACACACACACACACACACACACACACACACACACACACACACACACACACACACACACACACACACACACACACACACACACACACACACACACACAGTTGGATGATGTTCACGAACACACTGAAGTTAGATGGCTGACACAAACGTGGCTTGGAGTGCCCGTGGCATCGTGCCGCTCTGCCACCAATGGCCCCTGCGCATGTAGGTCATCCTCAGCTGGGGGCACGACGCCCCGTCCTTCCCCTCCATTCTCCTCATTCCTTTGACTGCTTATCTAGAGCTCCTTCTTTTGACTGGCTTGTTCTTCCTATACTCAGAGCACAATAAAACTGATTATCGACATCACGCAACATAACAGCAGATTTTTATTTAAAAAAATGACAGCTACAAAATGTGCACAATCTCCATGCAAATCACCTTTCTTTTTTTTTAACCGAAATGTATGAATTATGACCTTTCTGTAACTTGGTAAGACTTGATGCAGATATTATCTGTAGACGATAAAGATCAGTCAATGTTTATTTTCCCCCTGGGGGCGCAATTAGATGCAGTGAGATGAAAAACAAAACACAAAACATTCATACATGAGACACCAATATTCCAGTTGCATCCAGAAGGAAGCAACTGGAATATTGCTGGAGTGTTTTACCAGGATCAGTCTGCACTGACATCATTCTGTGCATTTCAATGAGTCTTTTTGCAAGCCGAGTCCACGTGGGCTTCAAATGTCAGCACATTAAGATCATCAAGAATTGCTCTCAAGAATTGTTGTTGTGCAGTGGTTTACAAAGTAGCGTCAACATTCAAATTGAGGTAAATGTATTGTTAAAATAGACGGCACCGGTTGCTTTTTCAGATTGTTTTCCAGTATCCTGACTGCAGCAATGAGGCAGAGCTGCGGGAATCAACCATGATGTTTGTTTATTCCAATATATATATATATATATTGTTTATGCCATACAGAGAGGGATCAAAACTTACATTTTCATCTAAATGGTTCATTATTAAAGATAAATCATAAGCCTAGAATATGGTCATGCTACAAATTATTTTTATATTCTGAAATGTAATCTTAGTAACTTTATCATTAAGACCTTAGAGAAATATTTCATGTGCAAGGAGACATCTCAAGATCAAGTAAACAGATACATTTTGAAGTAACATGCCATAAAGTTAGGAATGCATGAAAATCCTAAAGTGCATATTGAGTTTATGTTATCCAACATTATCAGATGAACTGGAACGTTCTCCTGGAGGACTTTATTTTTTGCTTTCTGAGCCCCATCAGGTGACTTGTGATGAGTCACACAGTGTTTGTCATCAGCTGCTAAAGTTGTGCTTCTCATCAAGTGATCAGGTGCTTTGCTGCTGTCGCATGTACATCAGTGTCAAGAACAGAGAGCTTTTTATTAATATCATTGCCTCCGCAGGGAGGCTGAGGTGAGACTCAAAAGCAGAGCTTCTCGCCATTATTGTGTTTATTGCGGAGAGATTCGTCAATACACTGCAGGTTCTAGTGAGGACTTCTGTGTGAAAAATCCTATTAAAAAGCAAACACAAACAATAAATATCCAGTTTCGCTTCAGCAATTTTCTGCATTTGCAAAGCATGTAAACTGCAGCCTGCCATTTAGTGCGCATGCTGCACACTAACAAGATTATTGTCAGTTTGCGCATCACAGTCGAAGCATTTTCTTTTAAGATTTCACGCCTTACAAACACATCTTCATTTTTTTTTTTTTCCTCTCATGATGTGTCAGATCTGTCATCACAGTCTAGTATACAGGTAAATTAAAATATGGTTCTTGTTTTGTTAGTCAACATTTCCTCTCTTTTAGATTTCCAGATCGCCTGCTGGAAGCAGTTTGAGCGTACGTGGAGACATGTCACAACAGGTTTGGTGCCTAATGCCTGTTGTCTCCATGTAACGCACAGACGGACAATAAATTAGACAGAATAGAAACATTACAACTTTTGCAAATTCATTTTAGTCAGAGGAATTAGAAGTTTGAACTGAGAAAATCTTTAGGAGATTCTCAAAGATTCTCAGAGAACACCCAGACTGGGATTGGGGGGGAACGTGCAAACTCCGGCACACTGTTCAGACCATGACTACTGAGCAAGTCTTATACTTTCCAACATATCTTGCGTATATTTCATCTTCCGGTCTATGTTCTTTACATTTTTTAATGATTAACTAAGCAATGCTGTACATGAGACTTTGTGCTTCCCTTCAATTCAACAACCAACGCTAAGAATATCTCTGTTGTAATGTGTTAAGAACTCCCAGTGTCACACAGAGTAATGTGTTTGTGTGACATATCTATTAGGCAGTCCTGTGTCTGTGTGGTTTTCTGCTTGTCTGTGCCTAGGAAAACAGTTGGCAGGCCTGCCTCCCTGGGCATCAGCAAACCGCAAAGCCACCTGGTGACGCCCAGCATGTCCCCAATCACTGATCAGTAGAGAGGAGGAAAGAGAAGTGAAAATCTGGACTCCACTGTCACATAGCTTGAATAATACTCACTGGCGAGTAAACGGGCTGCTGGGAAAATATGCTCAAATTCAATTAATATTCTCAAAACTAAGCACATTATTAGTTACCCTTGAACAACATTCAGTTGTTACAGATTTTATTCAGACATCCATTTTATAACACATTCATAAGAATTAAGGATCATGTTGATATATATATCCACACACATACAAATGATCATGCAGATATGCGCACAAACATACAAACATCTGATTTGCAGAAGTTCGAGTAACAAATTATAAACATTTGTGCGTGTGTGTGTGTATATCGACATGATCATTCATTACACACGCACACACACACACACACACCCTTTCATGTGGACGATGGCCAGAGGCTGAAATAGAGTCAGAACAAGATCCATATCAGCAAACAAGCCCTGGTGACACTGAGGGCGACACAAAGTCATGGAGTCACTTTTGATTTTGGCTTTTTGTAGCTTCTAAATTGCTTTCTAAAGGACTTTTAATAAGGGCTGCTGAGTTGACATCATGTCGAAACCCTACATTTTTCAAACGCGTCATACATTTTAAGTATTAGGTAAATGTAAAAAAATAGAAGATGTTTAAAAAGCCAAAAAATGATGAGTTCAACTAGTAAAATACCTAAGCGGTTGGCATTTCCACATCTTAACACTTAAAATACAAATATGATTTAATTGACCTATCTACCTATTACAGCTCTATTAAAAAAACATCAAGGCATAAAGTCTAAGACTTTCGTGGCTCTTTTTATTTTATACAAAAGGTCCAACCTTGTTGGGTGCTCACCCCAAACATGACCAACCAAACCTTGTTCATAAGCTTTGACGTAGAGCCTGAAACACCAAACAGGCAGACTCATTTTTCTTTCACCAGTGTTTTGAAAGCAGGAACAAACTTTAATCCGATTCTGTCTTTGCGGGCATTGAAGCAAATATGTCTCACCACTCAGACAGATCTTTTTTTATTTTTTATTTTTAAAGCTAGACATCTTGGATGTATTCATCCATTTCCTTGACTTTTTCTTTTCATAATTCTTTCTGATGTACCCAAATGCCATTTACACCTTCTAACAACTGTCTTCCTCAGAGAATTTATTCTTTCTATTGAAGGGAGTAAGATCCACAAGAGCCATTTCTCAATCCATCGCTGCTGCATATCATTCCGTTCATTTTACCTGTCATCAATCCATCCACACATTTTGCTCTCTCTTCCCACCCTTCATTTCTTACTCCCTCTTCCCTCCATCTTACCTTCTATAGAGATCCATCTATCTATAGACAATCCTCCAGCACTGTGCCCCACAGTAGCCCTCCCAGAGTGATCCCGTTAGAGGGCTAATGCTGTGAAAAATGACAGTGAACCGGCACTTTTACCGCCATCACCGCCACTTTCGGGCCGCCTGCCG
Organism: Lipophrys pholis; assembly: GCF_963383615.2. NCBI lineage: Eukaryota > Metazoa > Chordata > Actinopteri > Blenniiformes > Blenniidae > Lipophrys > Lipophrys pholis. Next base: position 9,884,693 of record NC_137643.1, on the reverse strand, counting down.
CCTACAGCCCTGTTGCCTGGCAACTCCCCAGACAGCTTTTCTCCAAAAGGCAAGAGCTCCTGTCTGCTTTGCCGCGATAGAGACCCAAGCCTAATAAGCATTATATCTCATTTTGTCTTATCATTTAGTTGTTAGTGACACAAGTTTGCTCGGAGCTGCGACTATGCAAAGAGCACTGATGCAGAATATGTCTCTCATTTTGAATGAATAAAATGATTCGCGAGCATTGTTGTCGGAATTAAAGGCTGCTCAAGCAAAAACATAAATATACATAAATGACAAAGATGCAGATAGTGCAGTAATGCCATTCAGTCAGGGGAAGAAAAAAAAAAAGCTCTGACCTCTTTGCAGAAACACGCTGTGAACATATAAATATCACGTGCACCTGTCGCCTATAAAGCGAGCTGATGGCTGGGCGCTGCTTCGTTGCTCCTTCAGATCTTTGTACTGAGTGAAGGCAAAGAAAAAAACAATATAAGGATTTTTTATTTTTTTTTATTTTTAAATGAGTAGAGAAACATAAATGCAACTCACATTTCAAGACATCAGTGAGTCATTGGAAAGTTTGATGACTGAGGAACTTAAAGTTCTCGCAGGTAGTCAGTTTCAATCTAATTCAACACCGGTGGAAGAAGATGAAACATTACTATCATCCGTGGCTGTTCTCATAAGCTTGTGAAGTAACAAAAGAAATTTTGAAAAAATGTGTTTTGTCGCCTCATAAAGTGTTTGGGTTCTTTCTGTTTGTCTTTCGGCCTCTCTCAGTATTGGTTATGAAGCATTGTTGTCACTATTCACATGTTAATGTGAAGATTATTTATTTTCGGGCACAGATGTCCATTATATGAACGAAGATAACTGAAGATGTTATGAGGTTATTACGGTGTTGCGTCTTTAAAGAAATAAAAATAAATTTATTTTCGGATCTATTTATTTCCACTCCATTCTATTCTGTTCTTCGATCTATTCATCCATCTTCTAAACCACTTTATCCAGTTTTTTTGAGCTGATCATAGCTGACTATGGGCCAATCAGGGACCACCCAGGATACGTCACCAATCTATCACAGGGTCTCACAGATCGTGGAATTTGGAGGGTTTTAGAGCTTCTCATCTGATCTTTTATTTCCAACAACTAATCTGACCTATTTTTCGACTAATAAAATCTGTATATGAATGTTTTCCCAAAAAATATAAACATTTTGCAATATAGTCGCTGAGGTATGAATTGTCGAAACAGAATTGCATCAAAATGTCTGTCTTTATCATGTTGTTGGTGACACATGCGATGTTTAAACACCATATATAGTAAGAAAGATAGTGGGACTGCAACCTCCATGTTGCACCGTAATTTGTGGAGTTTGCTGTGGTGAACAGCTTGCAAATTGATTATTTTGATATTTACAGACAATATAGAGCTGAATCACGTCCCTGAACCAGCGATAAATCGTACAATCTGCCTCTTCCCAGATTTTCAGCCAAACAGGATTTCTCAGGCATCACTGATGGACAGGTTTTTCTCGAGCTCACTCGCCGCGCGTAGGACGAAAATAGGCTGGTTGTTTTTTCTCACAAGGAAGTTACCTGTAGGTGTTCGATGGAAATGTCACACTTGAGTCTTGGGGTGTCTTTTTTGTACTGCGTCAACTAATTGTGGTTCGTATGTGCGTCATCTCCTGCCCCACTTTCCCGTGTTTCCACCTCTTTTATGGCTTTTAAGGCAGAAACCCGGCTCCTTTCAGTCCTTCACCCAGAGCGAACGAGAATCCAAATCTCACATCCCACCCAGAAAATGTGCCGACATGAGTGACGCGAACCACGTCGTTGCTACAGGAACTCTCTGAAGGGGTTACAAGGGGGCTTTGACAAAGTGTGTGAACTGACTGCCACCGCAGCAGTCTTCACTGTTTAATGTGTCTCTTTTTTTAAGTCATCGCAGGTTTTGAAGATGGTGGAGAAGTTGACTTCATATCTGAGATATGGGAGATTCTGCTATTTTGTTTGGGGGGGGCTGTCTTTTTTTCTTTTCTTTTTTTTTGGCAAAATGCTTTAGTAGTCATGTTGCAGACGGGAGTGCTGTAAGACAGCAAATGGAAGCTGGGCAAAATGTGAAAGTCATATTTCCAAAGCAAAGACATGGGGCTTTATGCTGAGAAAGTGTGCTATAATAGAGCATGTGAAGGACGTCTAGAAATGTGATGATATGGGTTCAATTTCATTCATCTCTTTTGGATGAATCACTGCAGCTCTTTAAGCAACAAATTTGCATTTTAAGTGTTCATCCTATAGAGACTGACTGATGTAAATCCATCAAGGTCATAAGGGAAACTCTGAATAACTGAAGAATTCATTATTATGAGCTGAATACAGAATTTGCAGTTCAGAATGACTCTTGTAAGAGGTATCATGTGGCACCAGGAAGTCGATGTCGATATGCTGGTGTGTGATCATCAGTGCTTCCGAGCCTTCACTACATCATACACAACAATCACTGAAGTATGAATGAGGTAGCTAATATAGAGTTACAATATATTCCCTCTCTTCATCTTATCTAATCTTTCATTCTGTTTTCATAGAAATTTGATTCTAAATGGAGGTTCAGCTAATCCAGGACAGTACGAGGTGCCTGTACACACACACACACACACACACACACACACACACACACACACACACACACACACACACACACACACACACACACACACACACACACACACACACACACACACACACACACACACACACACACACACACACACACACACACACACACACACACACACACACACACACACACACACACACCATCTGCTGACAAATTAGACGTCTTTTTTGTAAATAAGCCAGTGGACACACACACACACACACACATGCACCAGTACGCACGCAGACACACTCGCCTAAAGAGCAACATGGCATTATGCCCGGCCTCGCCCCAGGAGTCTCACAGTTGATATATTGGTGTGGCCTCAGATGAATCCATGCAAGCCCAGCTAAAGCTCTGATTAAAGGCCTTATAAAGCTCTGCGCAGCAGAGAGAGTGGAGGGGAGAACAAGAGGGGTGACGTGTCTCTGCGTAATGATGACCACCACAGGTGCTAATCCGTGCCACAAGTCAAATGGAAAGAAAGCTTCAAAAAAATAAAAAAAACCAGGAGACCCGTGAAGAGTTTGGAAAGATTGTGTGACAGAGATGGTTTGGGAAATTAAAATGAAAAGAGGAAATGTAAATCAGACTAACGAATAAGTGTCATTAGCTGTACCCATGAGCATCCTCAGTGCAGATTCTTTTTAACTTTGGTCGGCTTCGGAGAGGTTCATTGGCCATGATGGGGAACAGTATTATTACACACCTGGATGTCTGATCACTAATATCCTTCAACAGTCGGTCTTTGTTCTTGAACCTGAACCGCCTGCAGACAGAGATGTGTTATGAAAAGTGTTAACAGGCACAGGTGGGAGTTTCTACTTTTTGAGATTGCTCAGTGTTTTGTTTTTTTTTCTGTTCACGTGCAGAAGATTCTACCCGGACATCTGGCTTCGTCTTGTGAGTGCCGTGTTTAATTCCTTTACTTTCTGTTTATTTGTCAACAGGCAGACCCCCAAGGACGAGACATCGCCATCCGTCCCTTCTTGGAGCACTGTGAGAACACCCACATGACCATTTGGCTGGGCATCGTCTACGCTTATAAAGGACTTCTGATGGTGAGACAGCCTATTGTACAAAATATCAGCGTCACTTAAATGCAAACGCTCACAAGTTTTGTGCAAGTGCTGATTAGACTAGAAATGTCATCTTATCTCCAAAAAGCTCCATTGTTGTTGTTTTTATGGTATTCAGATGGACCTACTTGAGGTGGTCATTGTACAAAAACTTTACTTTCAAAATTATCCAGTTTGTCCTGTCTGTAGAGGCCGCAAGTAGTTAGATATATTAAAATGTTAAAATGGCCCTTTTAACCACTTGAATAAATAATGGTCCACTCTGGCATCGGTCCATGTATAAAACAAATATCTAAATAGATTTATAGATCTCTGCCTAAGCACTTATTCGCTCCTTTGTAAACAGTTTGGAGAGATTAGAGATATTACTCATGCTCAGCAATGTTACTTTTATATTACTAAGGTTTCTTTTTAATTGTTTAAAATGTTAGATTTCTTTCCTTAAAGTCTTTTACAGTATCATGCATAGAACCACTCTGTTAAAACATATAAAATCTGGTCTATTACACAATTATTAAACAATAGCTGACAATGGTAATATTGCACTTGGGCAACACAGTGGCATAGTGGTAAGTCCTCTTGTCTCACATCCCCGGTTTGGGGCCGTTCTGTGTGGAAATTGCATGTATGTAGGTGAGTTTGATCTGTGATGGACTGGAACTTTCATTCGTAGTCAGCTCGGATCTACTTTGCCTACTGAATTGGATTATATGATATAGAAGGTGAATTAAATGTTTTACTGTGAATGCAGATTGTATTGTTTACAACAGGTAGAAAAAAAGACAACATTTTGAAGGTGGCTCGTGATGGCATGAAGGACAGATTTTTTTTTACCTTAACACAATCTGTTAATCCGTAAATGTGCGACATACAAACTACAATCAGAATGAGAAGGTCCAGAAATAAAATAGGACCGATTTCTGTTCAAAGCTTGAAATATTAGTTTAGTTTAATTACAACAAAATCAAACAGCTCGCGTGGTAGATAAGTCGATCATCCAGAGCTGGCGCCTACTGTATCTCAGCTGACTGTGTGTCAAGGTGCTGAGCAGGTCGCCTCTCCATCACAGCGTGAGACAGAAAATGACACACACACACTCACATTCACACCTACGATCAGTCTGGAGTCCCCAGTTAACCCCAGAGGCATGTTTTTTTTTAGGGCCATGCGAGGAAACTGGAATACCCAGAGTAAACCCTCAGTTAAATCAGGCGAAATGTGAAAACAACCGCTTCGACAGGAGCCGTTTATCACAGGTGTCAGTCCTCACTCGCAGCAAGCTGATCTGCTGGTGGAAAAGGTAAACAGCCTGATAATCCAGCAGGTGGAGATGCTAAACACATGCACATGATGTCGTTGTCCTGGCCTGACCCACCTCAGACTCACTGAACCAGAGGAATCATCAGACGAATTCAGCATGAAGCATGAGGGGGGGGGGAAACAACAAAACAACAACTGACAGGTTTTCATATTTAACAACCACCTCGACTGCTTCAAACGTTTCAAGATCAAACTGGATCACAGTTTAGAATATGAGGTTTACTGGCTGAAGGATCAAATTGGGGTGAGATTAAAATGTCCTTTTAGTCCTGTTGCAACATGATTTATTATTATAAAACGATTTAGTCAGCTTTAAGAAGAATCACCCTGCGTGTAAATGTGTTTTGCAATTCTGAACCAAATTGAATATCACATGCTAAATGAGTAAACGTTAAAGCTATTGAAGCCACTTCTTTATTGAAGTGGTGGTTTTTTAAGGTGAGTCTTTCCTACCTGGAACGGTTCATGATGTAATGCGTCACCATAATGCCACTACCTTTAGCATTAAAGTTACAATTACTAAAGTTACTAAAGTTGATACTTTCAGACATTTCCTCTTCATGGACGGAGCAGCTATAACGGAACACAAACATCCTTACATTTACAGTGAGGTGACAGAGGAAGAGCAAGAAAAAGCATCTTAAAGAGTGACAGGACACAGAGCACGCCGAGTTTAAACAGTACTACCCCAAAAAAAAAAAAAAAAAAGTCAAAAACAGACAGATGGAAGGAGTGAGAGGATGGAGCAGGAACAAGTCAAAGAGCTTTGATGTAAAATAATGAGACAAGGAACAAAGAAGTGTTGCGGTAGATAAAGTTTGAATGAGATGATTGACAGGGACCCACATCTTTATGAGGCACAGCGAGGGACAGCACAGCAAAAAATAGCTGCCAGGCTTGAGTCACTGCTGCTTTTTTTGCGCACACCCAAAGCTCACATATGAACACGTCGGCGCACGTTTCTTCAGTACCTGACATCCGCGTCCACCTGCTCACGCACCTGAGGGGCACCAAGCCTTGATGACTGCTCTTTTAATTCTTCTGCTTGTCATTCCACCAACTCTCGTTTAGGCTTTGAATAAGCAGGCGGGCCACCGTACGCAGAGCGCCGTGAATTATTCAGCAGGCTGAAACAAACACAAAAACAAGCAAGTCACTCTCACTGAAGATTTCAAAAGCATTTTCTTTTTTTTTCTCCATTTTAAAATTAAGGTATTTAGTTTGCTAACTAAGTGTTTTCTTATATCTAGGTGGAATTAAACATCCAAACAATCTCTTCTCAATTAGAGGAAAAAAAAATAAAAAAATGATCAAATGTATTCTTTCTTTTTCTTCTTTTCAGTTGTTCGGGTGTTTTCTGGCTTGGGAGACCAGGAACGTGAGCATCCCTGCTCTAAATGACAGTAAATACATCGGGATGAGCGTGTACAACGTCGGCATCATGTGCATCATCGGTGCGGCGGTGTCTTTCCTCACCAGGGACCAGCCCAACGTCCAGTTCTGTATTGTAGCACTGGTGATCATCTTTTGTAGCACCATCACTCTCTGTCTGGTCTTCGTTCCCAAGGTCAGTTCTCGCATGAACGAAAGAGACATTTGCTCGCCTACTTCACCAAGTCATGCAGGCCAATGATGCATGAATAGCGTTTCTTTAAATACTTAACCAGCTGTAACTAATACCCAAAACAACATTCTTCCAGTTCATCACCATGAGAACAAACCCAGACGCTGCCACCCAGAACCGAAGGTTAAAGTTCACTCAGAACCAGAAGAAGGAAGACTCCAAGACCTCCACCTCCGTCACCAGCGTCAACCAGGCCAACACCTCTCGACTGGACGGCCTTCAAACTGACAACCACCGTCTCCGAATGAGGATAACAGAGGTCTGAGTCTGACTTGTTCTGCATTTGTCCGGCATCTTATGAGACAGAGAAAGCAGTGCAGTAGATCACGAAAGCTGATCATCATTTGAGATTTCTCCATTTAACCTATTACTGCTCTCTGATTACTCCTATAAAACAACTTTTAAAAGGTAACTTGGGCCACCTTAGCACATCATATAATGACTGACTGAGTCTCTATAGCACGCAGAATTTTCTCTCTCTGACACATTTAGTAAACATGTTGACTTATACTGACATTGACTGTCATCTAAATAAATCCCCTGGCAATCACCTCAGCTTTCCATCAGATGTCTCAAAGATGAATTGCTGCTGTTGTCCTTGCTTCCCTTTATGATGGTTGCAAATGAGAACCTGAGATCCTCGTTTTCAACAACATTAAACCTGCTTCGAGAAGCAGCAGTATTTCTCATTAATTCCAGACGTTTGAAAGGCAAAGAAGCATTCATTGGAGTTTCTTTGACAATGATTAAATTTGAACTTAAAGTCTTTGCTCAGTAGTTAGAAATCTGTTCTGAGTTTGGCACACCCCAGCATAATTGTGTTTATATCCACCGAGTCAAACTCAAATGATTAGAAAAACACACAAATAACAGCGCTAAGTGTAGAAAATTAAACAGCAAAATTTATAACTGGTCAACTCTGATCTCTCCTCTCACGACAAGCGGGGCGTGTCTGCAACATCAAAACCAAAAGTAAAAGCACAGTGTCCCAAATGTCAACAAATTACTGGCTGACAATGGATTATCAAACAAAGTTAACAACTATAATTATAACATATGCCCACAAGCAACTATAATTAAAACTCACAGTAACTTTGGGTGATTGCTGGGAACGTACTGCTGACAAAGCTGCCAGCAGTTGCCATGACAGTAAAGTTGTCCTATGAGCCAATTTCAGATGCAGGAGAAGAAGATCCATGAATCCCCGTCCGATCAAAAGTAGTAACAACCTGGTTGAAAGTGATCACTGAAGAGGCAGGTGTGGCTCGTAACCCTCTGCTCTAAAAAAAAACAAAAAAAAAACAACTAACTATGAAAGAATCTTTCAGACTGTAAGTTTGGAATTGAGACTTTCATTAATGTCAATTGATTATTAAATTTTTCTTCTAAATTAAAAGTTATAGAAAACATCAAGGTGCTGGTATGTGTTTCCACTTTGTAAAGCGTCACTTCCTACCCGTCATAAAACAAGTACAAGTATCCCTTTCCAAACATAAGCCAGAGCTTGAATGGAGACATATTTGAGGTTATTTTTGCAAAGAAAACAAACATTGTTCATGCTAGATTTATCAGTTTGATGCATTTCAACAGATTCTTTTTCCATACAAGAATGTTCATTCACCTTTAATCACACTGTGGTTGCAATTTTGAGCATATTTTGAACAGCGTAAATCATGTACAAGCAACATTTATTTCTTTCATGCACTTTACAATGTGTTACAGTCATTTCAAACCTACCTATCCTGACGCAAAATTTTGGTTTTCCTATGTAACAAGTTGGACAAGGAGCTGGAAGAAGTGACCATGCAGTTGCAAGACACCCCAGAGAAAACTCCCTACATCAAACAAAACCATTACCCGGATGCCAATAACATCCTAAGCATACGCAACTTCACAGATGGCAAAGGTGAGAAACTGACTGCCGGTTTTGTTTGCCCATAATCTTTAGCACAGTTCTGTCACATCTGTGTGTGTTATCCGAAATGTGTTACTTCACTGTGTCCTTGATTGCTCCTGATGGTGTGAGGGAGGGTGTGTGTGTGTGTGTGTGTGTGTGTGTGTGTGTGTGTGTGTGTGTGTGTGTGTGTGTGTGTGTGTGTGTGTGTGTGTGTGTGTGTGTGTGTGTGTGTGTGTGTGTGTGTGTGTGTGTGTGTGTGAATGGGTGGATCATCTGAGGCTCAGTGAGGTGACTCAAGCATTAAAATACACTGTGCAACGTCCATGTAGCCATTTAGCAGCCACAGTGGGCTGAAAAAAGCTTGAGTTCGAGACAAAGTGGAGAAAAGTTGCACCTTGAGTCTTGTGACCCATCAGATGTGTTCTGAGTTTGAAGTAATGAACACATAACTAACTCACAGGAAGTGTGGGCAAAACTCCTGAGAGATAATTACTTCCCCTGAGTGTTGCTCTGCAGCTTTGCTGTGCTGCTGCTGCTGGCTGGAAACTCTGCTGCAGCTGTCTAGACCTCAAGATGCATGTACTTAATTAGTATAATTAATATGTATGAAAATAACTGAGTTGAACCGGCTTGATGATTTAACCCAGCTCTAATGCAGCACATCAGTGTGACATGATTCAGTTCGATCACACTGCTGCTGCTTCATGATATTGTCTGTCATTTCAATGGAGAAGAACACAAACTTCAGAGGTTCCTGATCATCACAAAATCCATTGAAATGAAAATAATAATAAAAAAAATAAAAAAAGTCCTAATCCTCTCATGCATTTTCTCACTAAAATTCTTTACAACCTATATACTGTGCATGCATATTCATTGGTCTTAGTGAAAGGTTTTTAATGCAGCTTTCCAAGATGCTGCAAGAAGGAAAATCTTGGCATTTCTTTTCCCGTTGCTGGAGCGTCTCTCAGGTGTGAGAGAAGAAGGGACCCGCGAGCGCCTGTGATGTCGATAACGTGCCACCAGATTAGCTAGAGCTCCTGAATACTCCACTGCAGCTTGGCAAGTTTTCCACATATTGATGCCACACTTTATCAACACTCGTTTGAGCACCGTAATTATCAAGGCCAGAGTGGATCTGCACTTGATTTTATACTACAATGTTTGGCAGGTTTTTTGTTGGGGGTCTTTTCTGTTTGATGTTTGCCGCCTCTCAATCAAAGTACGTACTTGAGAGACCGTATAGAAAAGAGCAGCAAGAGAAAGGTTATAGAGCAGTCAAGGTACATGGAAAAACAAAAAGCTAATTATCAAGTGCTAAAATATAAATGTAGACGTTGTATCAGTCATTTCCAGTAACGAGTGAGCCGGTGTGTATTTACCTTGCCAGCTTCTGCCCCATGTAGGCTTTTAAACTGATGCAGCAGTATCTTAGACATTACGAAGTCTGCAGCCTCAAATTGAATCAGCGACTTGTTCCAGCCCAGCAGCATCGCTTTACATTAGGCCCCATTTTAACGGACGCAGAGTGACGCTGATGTACAGCAGCCCGATCCGGCGTGTCTGACGCACACGCCAGTACAAAGCTGCTCTCATGGGTGTCTAATGGATCGGTTTGCGTTTGGGGAGGTAATCTGCAAAGCAGCTGTGCTCATTGTGTTGGAATTACCAGTAACAGTTCAGAGTTACACAACAAAGTGAACGCAGTTGATCAGTTCATTTCCTCATCAATCTATGTCGAATGCTTCTTTTTCACACACACACACTCCGGTCTCGGTCCAAATCAAGTTTGGCTTTAGAATGTGATTTTGATGATTTGTTGATATTACGTGATGGCACCAGTATGCAGACGGATCTAAATATGTTTGCGGGGTTGTGTTTTGGTGATGTTGTGTATTTTAGAGAACACAGAGACTGAGAAGTCATTGCCAGGATTATTTTAATTAGTAGATAATTAATAGATGAGCCGCCATCTGTGAGCTATTTGACAGTCCTTTTATATTTACCCATCAAGGAATCCCAACCAGGAGGTTGCATCAATTTTTAGTTATTTGAACATTTTCATACTCTTGGATTATTTTCAGCCATGTGGTAGGTTTGTAATAATGCCTGTCAAAACATACAGATAATTGACATCACTGTGAGCATACCTAAGCACAACACCTTACCTTGAAATGATTAATCTCTGTGATTGAAGTAAACACATTCTCATGTTTTCTATTTGTTGACAGTAATCTCTCTGAAGTGCTGGCAGCAGCTTACAGCTGACATCCCCTTCTCCTTACTGAAGCACAATTCACATTGTGTGCGCTCATTGAAACAAATGTATTTTCAATTGATTGCTTTCTAGACCTCCTGTTGTCATCTTGTCCTATAGGTGACAAATATACAAAACTTTACTGTGTAGACATTTATATTTATATAGATGGTTTTATCATTATGAGCTCAGCAAGCTGTCTGAATATACAAATGGTGCATCTATGAGCTGGATCACCAATTTATAGCTGGACTGGGTCCAAAAATTCATGTAACATGATTTAACTTAAAATATGCAAGTTTATTTTAATGTTTTTTGTAATAAAAGGAGAGGAGGAGGAAGACGGTTCAGTAAGCGGCAGCTCATTCAGCACTGCTCACACACATGCGCGCACGCACACAAACACACAAACACACACACACACATGTTGGAGGCACATAATGGCAGTAAAATCACAGTTCATTAAGTCTTCTTTAAAGATTACCAGCATATAAAGTTTCCCTGCCTCAGCCCGCTTATGCCATGCTTGACAGTCATCATCATCGTCACACTGGCTCCAAACTGTAGTCATTCGAATTCATAAGAGTGCTCGTCTAAATGTATATGGGGCAGTGAATGAGAGGCTGTTATAGGAGAAGAGCACTGTGTCAACAACGATTACACTCACTCACAAAGGGTGAGAAGCAACACCACCACCTCTCTCTCTCTCTCTCTCTCTCTCTCTCTCTCTCTCTCTCTCTCTCTCTCTCTCTCTCTCTCTCTCTCTCTCTCTCTCTCTCTCTCTCTCTCTCTCTCTCTCTCTCTCTTCTCTCTCTCTCTCTCTCTCTCTCTCTCTCTCTCTCTCTCTCTCTCTCTCTCTCTCTCCTCTCTCTCTCTCTCTCTCTCTCTCTCTCTCTCTCTCTCTCTCTCTCTCTCTCTCTCTCTCTCTCTCTCTCTCTCTCTCTCTCTCTCTCTGGCTGTCTTCATGAATATGTACAAACACATGGTGATGCTGGAGAACACCAGCAGATGACAGCTAAGGTGTGGTTTTCTGACAGATTGGCAGCTATGACCTGGTTTTCAGCATGAAGTTAAAAGTTCCGATGTTTACAGACTGACAGTACTTCGAGTATTTTATGTCACATATCACCAGGATATAGGTGCTTATTGAAGTCATATTTATGTGGAAACGTTAAGATTTTGCATGTCTGAGTGTCAACAAGTCTCGCTTTTTGCATGTTCATTGCATGCAAATAAAATAGTACTTTTTTATTTTAAAGTTGTGTGAATCTCACCGCCGTGTCCATAAGCTACAGTTTTATTAAAATTTCTTGTTTCGCAAACTCATAGAGAAGAATCGCATGGTGCAAAGTAAGCATAGCCTCATTAGTGACCGAGACATACAGTATGTCGATGTTGAAAAAAACCAAGAGGTGAACTATCTTAGAAAGGCTGGCCTTGCTTGTGTAGTGACATTTGGAAAAAGAAAAAAAAAAAAAGCACTTTCTATAGCACAAATGCATATCCTTCATGTGAATTCATGATGGTGCGTATAAATATCTATGTCGGTGCTTTTAACACAGTGCTCAGACTTACAGGGTTAGGCTTTTTTCATAATGCAAACAGGACTACTCTACTCTAAAATAGTCCAGCAAACTCAGGTGTCTTATCAGGGCATGGAGTGCTGGGATCAGTGAAGGAGGTCGGCGAGTTCTGGAAAATTGAGGACAACCAGGGAGAAAATGCTATAGGCACAACAAGAACTTCCCATGACTCTCCAGGAGTTGTTTGGGAACTCTGACTGTTTTGTGTGCTGACCAGTGATCTGACTGCATTATGAAATCAGTGTCCATTTTGAAACCATTAACCCAATAGACAGATAGTTGAAAGGTTGATTGACATAATGATAAATCATCACCTCGAAGTCTGAATCCATAATCGCGATCCAGAAAAGCACGATATATCGAAACCCAGCTAAGTGGAAGAGCTCAAACATCTCAGAGATTCACAAGTGATGGGAGAAGCGATTGTGACTTTGGCCGTAGACGTAATAATGCAGGAGCTGTGACAGACTGTTATAGCGACAAGATGAGGGAGTTAAAAAGTAAAGCAAAGACCTCGGTTTGAGAGCTGACCTGCATGTAAGATGAACTCTGATTGCATCCAATTGTTGGTCTACCAGGAACATCTAACTGCATCTCAGTCCAGAGTTTGACCCAGGAGAGTTTATGTCTCTCACTTGGTCTCGGAGCATATTGGTCTCTGCCCACAATAAATAGAAGGAGTTGAAGGTTTGAGGTATTTCTGGGCTTCCTTTCTCTCAATATTCCCACTGCTACACCATGTAGGCTAAGCAGAGAAGAAGATGAATGGGTGTTTGTTTGTTTTGGGGTTTTTTTATAACAGATTATGCCTATTTTGTCTTCAGCCAAATCTGCTACTCAACTCTGGTTTGGCCTGAACACTGACTATTTCTTTTGCTTGATTCAAATTTTGGCATGAAGTATGGATGTGTAAACACGAATCCATTTGGGTCCTGTAATGCTTTGTCGATGTTGTACCATGAACATGTGCATAGGAAACTACATCACATAACATTGCTTTTCCATTCAGTACTAACTGATTTTCTTAGTGCTTTATACATGGTGTTTACTCCAGCATACTCCCAAACCAAAAAAGCGACAGACGAGGGTCTACTTTGAAGAGCTCATGAAAAAGCCCAGAGAGCCATGTCTGAAACCTCTGGGCATGCAGGACTTCTAGTGCCCACGACTGACAACCTATCATAGAGCTTAAGATGTCTACATGTTGTATTTCCATGCAGATGGAGAGAAGTCAATACTGAAGAACCACCTGGAGCAGAAACCACAGGCACAGTGGGGCTCCATGGATCCTTCCAGAATAAACAGAGGTCCCCTGGAGGATATCAACTCGCCTGAACAGTGAGATCTCACTCTTTCTATAGCTCCTCTACCCCCTTGTCCCACACCCCCTCCTCTCTGTCTTGTCAGCTTTCTCATCAGACGACACGTCACATGTAGCGCAACTACCAGCAGCTCTTAGACTGTTGCTCTGGCAACAGAGCGCTGTGAAAGCATGAGCCAACCGTGTACTTTTCTCTCCCACGCCCATGCATATAACCACAAATAGTGTATGTATTTTGTTTCACTAAGGAGGACTTACTGAAGCTTTATCTACGGACAAACACGCGAAGCATTGTGATGTGCACACGCCGACATGCAGCTGATTGATTTGTTGGTACGACTTGTACAAGAAGACGGTCCCAGACACTCAAAACACTCATGCGACAAATGCAGATCTCGAGTCAGTTATTATTCATAGGGCAGCAAAGCTGAGGGATGTCGACTTCATCAATGAGGAGGGGGACACTTCATGCATCATTGAGAACTCTGCCTCCTACACTCGTTTGAACCAGAAGCAGGAGAAGAATGAAGTAAGTCGAGGGAGAGATGGATGGATGAACAGGAGGGGGTGAGACTCCGCACAAAGGGGTACGAAACTGAGGGGAGAGCAAGTTTAGAATGAAGATTGATCACGAGAGAAAGATGTTTAGATAGGGAAAGACAGACTGAGATAAGACGAAGGAGAGAAAGAAGGAGGTAGAGACTTGCAGAAGCTTATGTAACCAGTGATTTACAGCTTGCATTGGAAGCAGCTCTGAAAATAGACAGGGAGGAGAACAGAAGTAAAGGAACACTCGGAGCTATTCCCATGCCACATGAATGTTTGATCACATGGAGAGAAGGGAGATGAAGAAGCGGTAAGAGAAGAGAAAGAAGAGACAAATATAAAGAAGTTGGACTGGAGTTGTGAATTGAAAAAGGTAGAGCAGGTCAAATACATTGACACGATGCACGCAAACCCGTGCACCAGGTGTGTGCAGTCGTTGCGTCGGGCGTGTCTAAAATGTGTTATCTGCGTCACAAAATGCTGAAAAGGACAAGAAACTCCTTCATGAGCAAACAAGTTTGTGTTTCCGTCACAAGTAGAAGAGGTCAGAAGAACCACTAGTCCTGAGGACCATTACTATTTCAACATTCACCTAATAAAAAGGTTTTTCTAGGTCTATTGCTAAACAAAGCTTGAAATTCATTACCCCGTCTTAATTTTTTACATAACTGCCATTTGGTTATGTAATTTTCTTGCAAACGGTTGGCACTGGCTCTGGCTCTGGCAAGGTAGGGTGCGAACTGTCACACCAGGCGGAAGCATGAAATGTTCTTTTTGTCAGATGATCCCAGAAGCTGGGAGGAACAGCGGATTAGGAGCTTAGTAAGGAAAAGTAAAGTTGGACAGGAACTACAGAATATGCAGGAAAATAATTAGAGAAATTGCTGGGGGGAGACTGAGACACTTCCATTATAGTACATATTTGTGTTTTCTTAATGGTCTAGTCTAGGTGTTCCCCTTTCACTGTAGCTAGCCTGTCGGTTAGTCGTGTTGTACAATTTACACTTAATTAACGACACACATAAACAACTCCCTTTTGTTGACAACAACAAACAGCCCATTCAGCCATATAGTTAAAGTACAGAAAATTGCATTGAAGCGTTTCCATGATCAGATCTTCTCTGTGTGTTACCAAGGGAGGAGGCTTTACGGCCAAATGTTAATGTTTGTTCTACCAAATGTTAAGGACAAAAAGAAAAAAAGAAAAAGAAAATCACACAGTGAGAAATGTTATGGGCGGGTGACGACATGAAATCAGCTCTACTAACCATAGTTGTGCAGAAACACAAGCACATGAGAGAAAATAGTCAGCCATGGTCATGTGAAAAAAACAAGGAAACAAAGTCTGCTTCCGGTATCAAGAATTATTTATTTTAATTATTTAATTATGTATAAGTGTTGGAACCAATGTCACCAAAATGTTATCGAACATGTACAGATTAAAATGAGTGTAGGCAGTTTGCTCGCATGAAAGATGGCATGGAAGCCCAGGAGCATCAAATATTCCATATTTGGACATGTAGTATTAATTTACATGTCACAGTGGACCGCCAGTTCTGCATTGTTTCGTGTCAAAGAAAAGATCTGACCCATGACTTCTCTTGTCTCTGTGGACGTTATTGCAAAAGATGACATCTGCAGCGGCAGCGGCAACTGGCAGAGATTTAGGAAGAGACTGGGGGGGAAATGTATGTATTAGTGACATCTGAAAGTAGCTCAACCAAAGCAGATTCTCACTGGTATTTGCATTGTTGGGAACCATTGGGCAGGGTTGCACAAAGAAATGTAAACTTTACAAGAAGCAAAAAAGTACTGCAGGACTCAAACAAACTTAATCACTACCTTTGCAAGTAAATCAGCTTACTGGTTGATCCATATGTATTGTTTGGATATAAACTGCAGCTTTTTGAATAATGTGAAGACAATAAAATGTCTTCATACTGTAACTCAGCCTTTTCTTTCTTATTTTTGTATTTTCTGCAGCATACAACGTCGGCTGTCTTTGCAGCTTCCCATCCTGCACCACGCCTACCTACCTTCCATAGGAGGGGTTGACGCCAGCTGTACTAGTCCTAATGGCAGCCCTGGTTCCAGCCCAAGGCACAGACACATGCCCCCTTCCTACCGGGTAATGGTCTCTGGCCTGTGAGCTCCACTCACTCCCCCGCCTGGCTCTTCGCAGTGGAGACATATGTGGTTCTTTTTTTCTACAAACAAGAGACTGATATCATCAGCGTATGTGCGTATCTCGTCTCGGATCGAGGAGGACAGGGGGAGAAGAGAGGGTGGGGGGGGGACAGACAAAGTATCACTCTTCACACCTCTTCAGCCCGGTCTTTCTTGAGAACTGATACCCTCAGTCAGGAAAGGGTAGGAGGAGACGGAGTGGGTACCGGATAACCCTTAAAAACTCCTGTGATTAATATCCCCTCGTCCATCTGCCCCACTCTTGCCTAGGCATATACACATATGCACAGTCAAACACAGATTCAACCACACACATGCACAAATACAGTGACACCCCAATAGTAGAGCACTGGTGGACTGCCCCTAATCTGACGTGTAGCCTTATCTGCTTCAGAGGGGATTGTTTGTTTCTGTTCTTTATCTGTTACATGTATGTGCTTGCGGCTACATGTGAGCTTGTCATCTAACTTGAGTATTTCACTGCTTCAGTGACTCGAAACAAGTTTGGAGACGCGGAATTTGCAAAACCCAACAAAGCAGATTATCTGATTTACTGCCTGTCCCCGTTCCAACCTTGTGCAGACATGTATATATCATCATTTCTGACGTTGTACAATGTACTGTAAGCTTTGTATATGCTGTGAACGGACAATGAAATGGGTCCAAGCGTGGAGCTCGTGACAGATGAGGGTAGGCATGAAAATTTCCAATGAAAGCCTTTGAAACATGGCTATCCTTCAAATTAGACATATGTATGAAAGAGGTATGGATTTGTTTGTGTTACTGCTGATAAATTAGCCTGTGAGCAACACAGCTCAAAGTCTGTGAGTCACAGAAAATGAAAAATGCACCAGGGCCCATGACTTTACACTGACTAAGATGCACATGGCTTTCTTCTCCACTTTGCTCAATTTGTACCACTGCTTTTCATCCGAAATTCCTACATTGCATAGGCCTTCATACTTTAAAACCTGCTTAATATGTCCTCAGAAAGCATGTTATACAAAATATCGACACTATGCCTTTTGGCTGGTCTCCAAAGTTATGTATGCTAGAAAGTAGAGATAAAAGACACCGCAAAAGTGTTCCACAGTTGTCTTTTGTGCGTGCTGTGTGCCGGGAAATGCTCACATAGAGCTGTTTGCCTAACATGCAGGAGAGCACCTTATAAGTCCAGGTGCTTCTCAGACACACCATTAGCGATGGGCCTGGTCATATTGATCCCCACAGAGTGGTCTGTATAGACTGTTAAGATGTCCATCTGAGCTAGTCCTCAAAAGCTAACCAGCATCGTTAGGCCAAAGGGGGTGTCAGTGGCACAGGACTCTGGAGTAAATAAGAAAACGCCAAACATGATGATGGAAAGGGTGTAGGTCGACCAGTTCCATGGCTGGTTTGGAATACATTGGTCAACCTGAATTTCCACGCGTGGTAGTAACGGGAGGGTCATGGACGAAGCCTGAACCAACTGTAGCTTTCAGTTCCACGACGTTGACGCCACCACTGCTGGTAACAGTGACACAGCACAGACACAGGGCTTTACTTTCACAGAGTATATCGAGTGTCATGAAAAATCACTTCACATCTAGCAACAGTTGAACATACCTCAGTTGCTATGGAAACGTAACTCTGCGCCGTTGAACTTGGCCCGAGAAGGCTGCAGTGAGCACAACGGTCATCGGCAGTGTCGTCAGTTTTTCTAGAACTTTCCTCACCGCGGGGGAGAAAAAGCAAACGGGGACTCCAGAGAAAAAAAAAAAGAAAAAAAAAAAGTACTTTTTTATCGAGTGTGAGAAGGTTTGTTCTCAGCATATTGTTTCACCATTGGTGTCTTGGTTTTTAGTTTTTAAGGCGTTTGTTGAGCGCTGTGCCTGTTGTCTTATATTGTAGCCTGCAGGACCCGTGGTACATACATAGGGTGATAACTGCACTGACCCGGAAAACCACAACATTGGCCACACGTGTAAATTGTACAACCTGTCATAGTCTTATTTAATATCCATGCCTCAGCGAATGGATCAATTGGGGTGGGTGGGGGTGGGGGTGGGGGTGGGGGTGGGGGGGGTACTTAGGGAAAAGCGGCATTTCAGCTGGAGTGGATTCCTCCTGCAAGCTGGTGTCTGATCATGAACACTGTCAATCGGCCTTCACTGGAAAAGGCCAGAGGGGGTTACATAGAGTCAGAGCGGGAGACGAGCTCGTGGAGCTCCACCTTCTATCGGACATATCAAGGCTGACTCCCCGGGAGAGCTCCTCCCCTTCCAGCCTATCCTGTGAGCAGAGGAGCAGGGAAACGCCGAGCACAGACCTCCGAGGAGTCACCGCTTCTCCTGTACCTTTGCCAACCAGAGAATCGCGGTGAGCGAAGGACGTTGGCAGAGGCTTGGTTCTTCCTTCCGGAGAAAGAGAAGAAGAAGAAGAAGAAGAAGAAGAAGAAGAAGAAGAAGAAAAAAAAAAAACAACCGCACATTTTATATATTACATTATATGTGATTGTGTACAATTTGCTGATACCCTGATGATGGTGTCCATGTATGGAATATTTGGTATTTGGCTTTCTCAAGACGGCATGAAATAAAATGTATAATTCACAGAGTTACCTCTGTTTTTGCAACTGTCGTGACAAATCCACTCTGTAGTTTCATCCTCTCACCTGCAAATTTGGTTTGACATGTGTTCCCTTACAAACCATGGATATAAGTTTGTTTTAACTCTTGATCTGTTCACTCGTGTCAATGCCAAGATTCTCAGCGGACGAACTCAATATCATCATATCAACATCTATGCTACTGGTTTAGCAGCTATTCACCGAGGGCAATAAAGTGAAGGTAGTAGCAAATGATCAATCTTAATACACCACTCCTGGCATTTACCAAATTACCAAATTACTTTTTCTAGTCCATCCAAAATACCAAATGCAAATCATCAGGTATTGTTCTTTCTTTCTTTCTGTTTTTTTCTTTAACGTGCCCTGATTTATTTATTTTTGTTTGTTTTTGGCTTTCATAATTTCAATTTTATTTCCAACATGAATGAAAAATTGTTCAAATGCAATTGTGGTAGGTCAAGGGCTCATAATTTCCTGTAATAAATATCGTCATGCTGATGGTTTGTACTTGCCACAGGTCTTTTTACCTTTTTAGTTTCATGATCAGAGTGACATATACGTACATAATTATATCTTTGTATGTGTCATCATCAAGGTGTCCAGAGGTTGTGGAAACATACATGTCCAAAAATATAACAATATGAGAAATATCTTAAGTGGAAAAACACGCAGGTCCATACCGTCACTGTTTTGTCAGTTTGATATGTGGTATCACATGGCATTAAGTTCAACTAAGAGTTTAAAATGGTGAACAAAATCTATGTTTAATGCAACATGTTCAAGAGGGGCAATAACTTGTTTTCTTATTACAGAGAGAATAGAGAACTATATATATGTATATGTAAAGATCTTTACGTACATTCTCATTTTTACATAGGAAATCTTTCACAAATATGCCACAAGGATACTTGGAAGTCATTTTTTTAATTTACAGTATCTGTAACTATGTTATGTACAGATGAGGTCTAGATATGAAAAAGTTGTATAATATAAGTATCACACTTGGAACACCTGAACATTTTTGGAGCCATTAGTTGTTATGGGGAGTGGGGAGGGTTTGAAAAAACAAAAACAAAAAAAACATTCTTCTTTTGTTGTCTGAATGTTATGGACAGCCTTTACTTTTCACATCATCGTTAAATAAAGTGAGACTGAAAATAACGCAATGTGTGTTTTATCATCACACACAGCTTGGATGCAGTACAATTTCACTGGGCCTAAAGGCGGATCGTGTACGAGGAGGTGGTTGTTGAAGGCGTACAACTGATCTCAAGTTTTAGCTCAGGTGGTCCCAATGGAGGTGCAGTACGTTGGATGGTGGGTGTTGCCATCGGTGTGTGAATGTGTGTGATACTTGAGACTACCCAAAATATATGTATAGAATAAATACAAATTTACTATTTAAAAAGGGGCATTCCTGGTGTCAATACAGCAAAAAACAGGCAACATCTAACCTGCCTTCCACCCACTGTCAGCTCCGACAGGCTGCAGATCCCCCGTGAGTCTGGTGGATGAAACAGTATAAAAGATGGATGGATGACTCACTGTGGGCAGTGACTGAAACGACAGCTTTAGCACTGAAACCTAATGTTGACCAAGAGAGCCGCCGTCAGCATTCGCGGTGCGTTTCTTCCTTATTAGAAGTTTATTGAAAGACCACAAAAGCCCTAACAGGTCAGATGATAATACGGAGAGTAGATATTGGGGTTAATCGCCGTTAACCTTATGAACGGATCTTGTTCTGTGCTGAACTGATTCCTGGCAGCTTTGATCAGCAACAAAAATAACTCGCATTGAATCAGGCCGTGTGAAGAGCAAGGTGTTAGCTGAAGTGCAGTCCAATCCTGATGCATTGTTCTGCTGCTTTGCATCTTGGTAGACGTTATCTCGCCTCGTTGATTCTCTGTGGACGCTGCTTATTTTCTTTTATGCAGAGTGAGACATCATTTTGACAATTTTACTCATTCATTCATTCATTTCTTCCGGAAAACAAAACAAATGGATGACGCGCAATCGGCCGCAGATTTTTTTAATGTGACATTTCTGCGAATGCCGGAAAACGAATTAATATTAACAACTGAACCATTCCAATAACGATTTGCAATGTATCACTCTTAAGTCTGACATTTAACTTTATTAACTTCATTACAGACCGAAAATCTGAGGCGTTACTACATCAATTAACAGTTTTCTGCACAAGTCCTGGAAAGTGAGACATATCACAGTACAAAATGTCAAATGTAGTGTTGAATGCGCTGTAAAAGAATTATTTCTAGGTTTAGTTTTTTGGTATCATGGCCTGTTGTGTTTAAATCAACATCCTGAGATCTGCGTCATGAGACTATATAGCATTGCCGCTCGGTTAAAAATCTTGATCTTCCAGTTGAAAGGTGAAAAAAACCCAACTAAAAACGGAGTGAGCTGCAGCGGAATGAGACTCACCGGCCAGTCGACGTTAAATCTTCTAATTGGCACAGCAAAAGGTGCACACATAAAACGAGCTGCCTGCTGCACTTCCACGGAGCAGGGGAGCGAGGGGAAGGATAAATTTGTAATGAAAAGTCTTGTATGTGGAGGCCGATGAATAATTAAACTGTTTGACAGAAACCGGTGGCACACAGGATGGAAGGAGACGAACGTGTTCCTGACAGGGCGCTGTGTGTTTGCCTTCACGTTCGGGTCCCGTGTGAGCGTGTGCATGTGTGTGTGTGTGCGTAGGGCGCACGCAGTATGTCCCGCTGTCAGTCTTTCTTCATCCTTACTTTCAAATATTTAACATGTGGATTCTAGACATACAGTAGGTGCAAACTGTGTTCTTGACAGGGAAGCAGTGGCGCAGCTTGTTGTGGGGCTGTGATCAGGAAGTATCGTTCGCGCTTTTGAAAAAAAAAAAAAACAACCTTCAGTTTGAGTCAGGATTGGCATGTGCTCCTTGTGCGTGTATTAGTATTTCACTTGAGCTTCGTTGGTGACTCTGAACAGCCCTCAGATGTGACTGTGAGTGTGTGTGTCTCACTATTTATCCTGTGAGTGACCACCTGACATACACAAATCTTCGCTGACAGCCAGCTTGGATCAGCTTCACCGCCCTGTGACCCGAAGATGAATCAAGCAGTCAAAGAGATGGATGGACGCCATACAAACACATCGTAGCATATATAGAATATGGATTGCGTTACTTTTTAAATTGTTGTCAGATTTTTTTTTCCTTGACACAAATCTCCAATATCTGAAGGACCAGTTGTCCAAAAATACAACAGAAAATCCTTATACCGTTCATTTTGGATCAATATTAAACTAAAGAGAAAAAAATGTATGCTTTATACTGCATTTCTTCTTTTTTTTTTATGTTTACAGTTAAGGTACTATTTGTACTGTGTCATGTATCAGTAAGGACAAGTTATAAGTAAACATAGTAGTCCGTGTATTTTCAAATCCATTTTTGGGATGAGCCGAAACGTTTGAAAGATAGAAAATGTTTTCAACAAGAGAGACTTGTAAACCATTTAACCATAAGACTGTCGAAAGAAGCTGGAGTGTACGTGAAGAAAACACATACAGGCAAACTCCACGCAGAAAAGCCGAGACGTTCAGACTCAAACTTGCAAGACATCGTCCACATCATGAAGGTATTCCCCGAATGGAAGAAATGCAATGCATTTCTGCAAATGTCACATTATTCATTTAGGTTTTTCAGATAATCCATATGACATTATAAGGCAGCTGATAACCTTGTGTTGATTGTAATTGTTGTTCATACACCTCAGCTGGATGTTGAGTGAACTAAAGCTTTTAAATCCCACATGATGCCTGTGCAGCTGCTTACTGATTCGGAGATATCCTCAGATTTTGCTTGAAGAAAGGCTCCAGCGAGCGTGTGTAAACGCTGCATGACCTTCTCTCTCGCCTCAGCGGGATCACGCTGTGCAAATGGAAGGCTGGTTGATTAAGTTGACCTGGATGTCAGAGACAGGGAAGCGTCTATGTATCCTCCTTCACATGTGACGACTCCATTGGAGAAATTAAAGGCTTGGTCGGCGCCTCCAGTGGCGACGCCACAAGCCGGTTCGACATCCTATCCGCCCAGATCAGGAAAACCCCCAGAGGATTCACACACGCACATCCAGATTTTGCTCAATCACAGTTCTAATCATTATGGTGATCCCGACTGCTCAACCACTGCCAACATGAGGAGACATTTGAGACGTCCACTGAAATCTATCAGTCTTACAGCATCAGTGTCTCGTCTCAAGCTCACAGAGAATCCATAAATTTGTGATACTTGATGATGTATATACATAATAGTGTTTTGCCAATGTAACCAAAGAAAACATGTCCTACCTAGTATTTTTGACAGTGGGAAATCAGTCATATGTACTACCTGTAAAAAGAAAAACTACAGTAACTGAACAATCAAAACGTTTTTTTCAACTTTTTTGATTGGCCCTTGCAAGTTAAACTCTTGACAATCTGCTTTTTAAATACATTTGAGAGCTTGGATTGAAATGTAAAGCCAGAAAAAGATCCCTGAAGCCAAACCTCTTGTGCAAAAATCATCAAGATTATACCTGAACAAGTTCTACATTCAACACCTTCCTTTGCACACCTACCGTTAAAGCCTGACACTGTGTACTATGACGCTGAAATGTGCGCACACACACACACACACACACACACACACACACACACTCACACACACACACACACACACACACACACACACACACACACACACCTCACCTTCCGGGAGAAGCACAAACACCAACATCAACACAAGAATAGCTTACACTGAGGCATGACTCAATCACAAAACAGCAAGTAAAAGGTGTGTGTACACACACACACACACACACACACACACACACACACACACACACACACACACACACACACACACAAAGTCCAAATTCCCTCTCCTCTGTCAAACTCCATCTTCCAAAGGCTAAAATCCCATAATTGCTATTGGTGTATGAAAGAGCAGGAGAGTATTCCCCCATTCAGTCTCTCTCTATAGCCTTTGCTCCAAGGTCTCAGTAACCTTTGTTAGTGGTTTACTTCATGTGCCACTGGTTACCATTTTCCCCATTAATCTGCAGTGTTCAAGGATTTCTAGATGTGACTTCTAATCCCTCCTCAGCACCACATTATGGCAATCCAGCCCCATCAAGATGAGTGGTCAAGGGCACGGTGGAGAGGACGTCTGGGGAAGGAGCATATGCCTGGTGTATTAGTATGCTGGTCAGGGCAAAGAGCCGAGAGAGCTCCCCGCACAAATATGTTGATGAAAATCCCTACCAGGATGATCATTCATGTTTAAATTGATACATCACTGATAATGATCCAATAATTATATTATGTAATATATGATGTGCAGAATCCCTTGACGTATGGCCATATTGTCCCCAAACCTCATTTCATTGTTTGAAAAACAGCCATTCCCCAGAGGAGCACGTGTGGCCGAGGTTGACTGATGCCTCTACACATACCGGGATACGTGATTAGAGAGAGAGTTATGGCCAGCAGTTACAATCTCCTGCAGATAAATTTATGGCTGACATATAATGACGGCACACCCGGTTGAGTCCACAGTAAATCCAAGACATGGATTTCTTCTGTCCTTGGGCGTTCAGTTAAGATCCCCGCTCGGCCTCAAAAAGCAGATATCGCCTGTATCGAAATCTGCAGCGTTCAATAACTCAGCGGCCCGGCACTATTTTACCCTAAATCTGCTGTGATGTTTAAGATACTCCCTTTAAAGTGGCTCAGATCGATGTTTGAGTAATAAAAATGGCTCATTTAAGTTTGTGTAAATGAAAAAAATGCCACTTGTAGCAACCAACTCATACATTTAAAGGCTGTTTGTGAGGACCGATCCTTGTTCTGATTCTGTGAGCTTTGCACCTAAGTGAAAACTCATCATGGAGCCAGCTGTACTTCACTCAGATCAGCCATAACATTATGACCGTCATTGTGACTCCTCTGTCAGGTCTCTGTGTCTGCCCCTGTGTCTTCACCTCACGTTTTGAATTAACCAATGATCTTCTCCCTCTGTGTGCTCCCTTCCTTATGAGTTCCACCTGTTTCCACCCTTTCCCTGTGTTTGTAAACCCCTCTCCCTCTGTTGTCTTTGTCGACTCGTCTTGTCAACATGTCGCCTGTCCTTCCTGATTCCCTGTGGTTGTTTTGTGGTCCCCTGGACATTTTATACAATAAACTCGAGTTTTTAATGGAACTCTGTGAGTCTGCATTCACACACCATCTGACATCCTGACTCAGGCCACGTTTACATGTACCTGGGTATCTCAAAAAAACGGTGATATTTCTCTGCGTTTGGGCCGTGCATTTACACATAAACGCAGCTGCGACTCACCACAAACGATGATTCCTGAAAACTCCGGCCACACTGGAGATGTTGATAAAATCCGTGTCTCTGTTTGCATCTAAAGGCGGGCAGGTGGATAGTTAGGTCGTCCTGTTTGTTTTTCCAGGATTCTGATTGGCTATCATGGCTTTATGCTTCTTGCTACACTGCCCCCTACAGGTTCGGCATGTTCATAGCAGCTCTGAACCAGCTGTAATCATGTTCAGTATTTATTGAAAGTGGACAAAAGAAGAAAAAGCGTCTACTGGCAACAGGATCATGGATGCATGTAAGGCACAAAGGTTAGCCCTTTGTTCCGATCCTCCAGAGGAATATTAGTACAAATACCATCCATCAAATTTAATGTTTCCACATAGATGCTCTTTTAACATGTTACTTAATATGCTATCATGCAGCACACTAACAAGGTATGCCTATAATCAATACATTAACAAAGTGCTAAATGATTCTTGCACCATCTTGGCTATATAGCGGGGGGTCAGGAAGGCTGCAGCTATTGTGAAACTCTCACAATCATTTATTCACCAGGTCACACTGACCTTTTTTACATTAACTTGAGCAAAGTCAGCAGAAATTCTAATGGGTTAGAGGTCAAATGTCGATATTGTGAGGTCATCAGCAGGTGCATAAAGGCATTGTTTGATCTGAGAAAGTAGGAGCATGAATATGTGTCCAGGTTTGAAGGACTTTCTTGCAGAGTTTGCATGTTTGCCCTTTTCTTGGCTACTCGTTTCCACCATCAGCAAAAAAAAATGTAAGTTTAATAGTGACTCTAAAAGATGGTGCAGAAGATGGAGGAATATGTGTAGCTTAACAATGAAGCAAACAGAAGTGTACATAAGTCTGAAAAGCACTATACAAATAAAATATATTATTAAGTGTGTGGAGTACAGGAAACATTATTTTGGGAACAAAGTGGATAATTTGAGAAGATATGTTATTTAAGGAGTGAATTAGGTTTAATTGGTGCAGCGTTACTGCATGTAATGTCAACTTGATGACATTGCAATTGCTATTTAAAAATGGCAGGAAATTTCCGTAAGATTTAGTTTTCTACTTTCCAGTTCATATTTTTACAGGGGGGGGACTGAGCTGAAGCAGAGCGGAGGTGGTAAAACACACTTTTTGTGTAAATGTTTTATCTTTTTTTTTTTTTTTTCACCTTGCTGCTGGTTACTAGTTACAGTAGTTTAGTTCGAGTCTATGCATAGAGTAAACCTGTTTATCATGTACGGTCTGGAAATGGTGAAAAACTTCAGCTACCAGAAAATCGTAAAATTGTCAATACAGCCGTTTTCTTTCGTCTGATTTAATACCAACTTTACATACTTTGATGATGATAATTGTGTCTTTTTTACACCCAGTCACTGACCTGTCTATCCCCTGCATAACTTAAGTGTAAAAGGCTGTAGCCTTTTCACCCAACTTTGACGAAAATGGGTATTGAAGACAAATGACTGCAATGAGACATAAATTTCACTCAATGAAACTGAGGGACGGCTGTCCATAAGTAGACAATATTTAAAAGGAATTTCCCTTTTTTCTGTTTAAAACAATTCTTTTCATTGTGGCAGTAAAACTGTTACTTGAAACTGGTTCTAAGACGCATCGTGCAACCTATTTCAAGCAGTACCTTAAACTTCTGTCATGTGATGGAGTATCTGAGTGCACGGTAATGAAATCTTCACAGAAATGAGTGGAGACTTGTTATTCAGTGCACACAGCCGGTGACTGCCTGGAAGGTAGGAGAAATATATTACCAGATCTAAAAACGGTAACATTTGTGAAATGTAATGCACTTGTCTGTTGCATAAATGAATAAAACATGAAATAACAGGTGTGTTATGCCGCCTTAGAGTAGCACAATGCTCAGATCTTTTACCACTTTGTCTTTTTGTTATTTTTCAATAAATGTGAAGGCTGGTAAACAGTCAAGCTGTTTATATATAAAACCTTTAATAAAGTGGCAACAAAGCAACAACATATCATACAGGCTTGGAATACGACAACCAGAGACACAAGATTCATGAGCCCGTCTGAATTTTTTTTTGCTTTAATACAGTTCACCTTCTAAATCTTTGCTTGGGAAACCCTGTATGAATATGCAGTCTGTCTAGTTATCCCACACAGCCCTCTCCTCTGAACCTAAAACACTTTGAAGTGTTGAGGCAAAATACCACCCTAAGGTCATGGTGTTTTTACCATCTTGCTACCACCCATCAAATCCATTCAGCAGCGTGCAGACAGACTGCGGGGTGTGTGCGTGTGTGTGTGTGTGTGTGTGTGTGTGTGTGTGTGTGTGTGTGTGTGTGTGTGTCCGGGTTCGTCCTGTGACTGACCCGCGACTTAACTGGCTGTCACACGGACTGAGTGGCTTGCCAGCGAACAGCTGTGGCCTTGGTGCCCCATCCAGGCCTGTGGCCTTCAGTCCAGAGTGTTTCTCTGCATGTGAGAGACATAATAGTGTCAGTGTTGGTGGTGCTAAAGAGCCCGTTTGTTGATGTTGAAGATTTTGACAGAGTAGTCGGCGCTGGCACTGGCGAGCTGGACCCAGGAGCTCTCCTTCTCCTCGACCCCGCTCTCTCCGTCAGTCTGTCCATCCTCCTTGTTCTCTCGACCTGCCCGGCCGGCCGTGGGCCTCCAGCGGAGTCTCTTCACTGCCAGAGCGTGGCTTTGTCTGTGGAAGGGGGTGTGATGAAGGAAAACTGCAATAGTAGTAGGCGAAAGACGTGCTCAAGACAAAAACACCACCACTGCAAAGCATGAGTCACATGTAGATTTTTGTCCCTGATCACCTGTGAATTCCAAAAAAGTATAATTATCCGTGTCTCTTGAGGTATTGCAATAACATAGCAAGGTGACTAAAAATATAGGTTTTTCATTTTATAAACAAAGTTGAAATCTTGAGATAGAGTCCATATGTCACTTTCATTTACTAAACTAAACAAATCATTGCCTGCATTTTTAACATGGCCCTAATAAACTACTGTACACATCAGGCGATGTAATTTCCACTTTTGAAGTTGGTGAACTGAAATAAATTGTGGCTTTGAAAAGCAAACACTGACTCCAAATGTCTGAGGTGAGAAGCCCTTCACACACAGACACAATAAAAAAATAAAACTTTTTTTTTTTTTTAAAAAACACCTCTCTGCAACTTCCTGAGCTCAACAACAGTGACTCACATCTCCACAGTGGCCACGAAACACAGAAACACGCAATAAGTCCAGTAAAAGCCTTCTGCCCTCACCATCGCCCGGCTCAAAAGACCAGCCATGCACTAGATCACCTCTCCGTCGTTTTCTCTATAACACCAAGCTTCTGCCTCTCAAGAGTCCTAACTATAAGCCACACCAGGAGTAAGAAGCTGTGATTTTCCTGTGCTGCCACTTGCTGGTTACTTTAGAGGCTATTTGAAGTGGCTCTTGATAAGACATTAGTGCTGTAAGGATACGAGGCTTTTGTTTCTCCACAGCTGCTCCAGTCGTCTCCTCCAGCAGGTTCCTGACCGGGCCTCCACCTGTACAGCCGGATCCTGCCACACTCCAGGCCGACTGCAAGCAGGCAGCTGTAGACGGTACAAGAGGAGATGCATTTTTTAAAACTGTGAGGCAGAAACTAAACTGTATAATATTGAACTAATGTTGACCTCAAACACCACGCCACCCATAATGCTTTATATCACAACAACAAAAAACCCACTGCACTGACAGAGTCCAGGCTGTATCATAAAACTGCATTTCACACTTCAGACATGCTAAATGATGTTAACAGATGGCAGATTTGACCTTTGTTTGACACGTATTATGCAACAAAACCTTTATAACTTTAACAACATCACTGTGTGCTGAACTCAATGCTTGTGTGAAATTATTGGGATTCTTATATTCCCAAGCTGTGAGCTCGTTATTGCTCATAAAATGTCTAAAATAGTGAAAACAATAGCAGCAATTTCTCTTTATGATCAGTTCCAAGGGTCCAACACCTGTCGCAGCCTGTGTTTGATCTGTGCTGTTCAGATTTCAAGTTGAGCTGAACAAGAAGCTCATCAGTTGTTTTCATATTTCCATAAATAAACGGTCATTAAAACCAAAAAGTGAAAGCTGGGTGTTATTAAATGTGTCCTGGCATTAAAAGTCTTTTAAAGAGAATCCTCGAATGAGTGTGTGTGTGTGTGTGTACCTGTCGTCAGCGCAGAGTGAGGGGCAGAAAGCCACAGCGGTGGCCGAGTCTCCCACGTCCAAAATTGAAGAACATGGTTTAATCTGAGCAGGAGGCGCAGAGTCTTCAGGGGAGTCTGATCTGCACGGGCCCCACACGATCACCTGAGCAAACACACACACACACACACACACACACACACACACGTACACGTACACAAAAACATACAATCTGACTAACAGGTCACCACTGAGGCTCCTGGAGCAAGGCCTTTAAACCCAACTGCCCAGGGTTGCATCAGGGAAGGGCATTTGGTGTAAAACTCATGCAGACCACATGATCTGCTGCGGTGACACTGATCGCATTTCCTGTCACAAGCAGAGGCTTCACATAGAAGACTAGGATTCACGGAATGAAGAAATTGTGGATGGAATAAAAAAAAAATTGAGGCATGAAAACTGAATTTTGTCTCATGTTCACAATTGAACCTTAACCACCTGCCATAACCATAATTATGAGAGCAAGCATGTTGCCTCATAGCCATGTGATGCAGTGGAAAAACCATGTCAACAGAAAAAGCTTCTTGTAAGTCAAACGTGTCAATAAATGAAAAAAAGAGGGACCCAATTGACATATATATTAAATAAATAAATAATTAAAATAAGACAAAAAGCCCATTTGGAAAAAAATTAAGAAGAATTCAACAAAAAGTTTTCATTCTTCCTACAATACTGCTAACTCCTCCATCGATTCCTTCTTATTTCTCCACTTCACCTTCAGACCAAAGTGTCGTTTGTACCTTCTTGTCCCGACTGGATGTGACAAAGTATCTGCTGTCCGGGCTCCAGTCACATGACCAGATGATCCGACTGTGTACGGCTGTATCCTTTCCTGTGTGCGCGCACAGTGAGAACTGGGGCTCTGCATCCAGACAAACAAACACAAGCAAAAGACGGATATTTTTTTATTATTTCTTTTTTAACAACAAACACAAAAACAATCCCATCAAACATGCAGTTTGTCACATTTTATTTCCACAACATGTCTCCTCTACAACTCGTGCTGGCAGCAGAACTTGGTGCTGTGATTAATAAAATATGACATCAGCATGTGGAAAGCCCTGCCTCTCTGATATGTGGCAACAAAGCCTCTTCTGGGCAACAAATAAACAACCCAACAAGACAGAGAACCTCATTCCGGCCCTCCATTTCAGTCAGTTTTGGTTTATGACCTGCTGCTGTTTATTTCCCCGGCCTAAGTCATTTCAGACCCCAGATTGGTTTTCCCAGGAGAGCTTGTTTGTATGCTGCTGGCAGCCGCCTGTCTGCGGTACTCTGACTCTCCACAAGCACTCATACTCACACACATAACTAAGGAGACATGAATACACAGCTTGAAAACCACAGCGTTGCCACAAACACCCGAGTTAACCACCAAACGTGTTTACAACTCTCTCCACGTGAAAGATGAGCCAATATTTCTCAAGAATCCTGCCGTTTATTAAGCATGTGTGTGTCCCTGGGTTTCTTCTTTCATTAACATTCTCATCTCAGCACTTTGAAGGACTCGATGCTCTGTTTACATGAAGCGCAGAGACGGCAAAGTAAACAGAGAGGAGACACATCCTGTTAAAAGACAAACCACAACAGGAAAATACAAAAAGCAGCAAATATGAAATACTCTGCAGATTAGATTAAACAAGAGCAGCACTAAAAGAGGAAAAAGAAAAAAGGGTAACGGTGTGTCCTTAAGGACGATGTGACGCAAAAAAGGAGGGATGGAAAAGGGAAGGAAAAAAAAGGAGTGGGGGGGGGGGTGTGACATAGTGAGACGAAACAAAACAGGTAGGAAGCAGAAGATGTGTGAATGGAGGGACTCACTTTGTTTGATCAGCTCTGCCTTCGTTTAACCTTCCCCGGTCAAGCCAGCGAGACTGTGTGTGTGTGTGTGTGTGTGTGTGTGTGTGTGTGTGTGTGTGTGTGTGTGTGTGTGTGTGTGTGTGTGTGTGTGTGTGTGTGTGCGTGTGTGTGTGTGTGTGTGTTCGTCACGATCACCTTGAGTGATTCAGCATCCAAACAGAACAGACGGTGCCCCCCCCCCCCCAGACCACCCTAACAAAGAGATCCCTCCCCTCCGCTCCTCCTCCTGTCTCTCACCGACAAACACACACCCTGTCCTGCATCTGTACAGCCCAACACAACAAAACAAGGTTTAGCGATAAAAAGTAGGAGATGCTTTCATATGTGCAGGAGGGAAGAAAATACTTTGATCTGTCGGAGTTTAAACGTTGACACTTTCTCATATAAACCAAAACAAAACACCCACATGTTCACATAAAGAAATCGCACAGGCGTCCACACTGACCAACAGCAGAGTGTGATTACATCACATCCCTGACATATGTACAGTGATACACAAATGTCACTGTAAATATCTATAGACAGAATGATCATGGCCATTTAGCAACCTGTTAAACACTAAATAAATAAATGGACTTCGCTGACAGTGAGTAAGATTTAGTATGAA
Source organism: Lipophrys pholis (assembly GCF_963383615.2). Lineage (NCBI taxonomy): Eukaryota > Metazoa > Chordata > Actinopteri > Blenniiformes > Blenniidae > Lipophrys > Lipophrys pholis. The sequence goes on along the minus strand of NC_137643.1, from coordinate 9,852,556 downwards.
GATTCCAATGATTAACTCAGTTGAGACCTAACTTTTATAAATTACACTTGAGAGAAGCCTTGTGTGTATTTACAGCAGATATGTATAAGTGAATACACTTTAAAGAGGCTTGAAGAGAACCAAATGAAAGCAGTAAAGACATCACAGAGCTGGCCGACAGAAAACTTCAGTAAATCACTATAACATTTGTATTGGACGTTTGGTATGATAGTGTGAAAGCCAGACAACAAAGATGGAGCTGAGCCTTTGAAAACAACAACTGAAGGAGAAGACAGAGTAACATCTTATCAAATATTGACATCAAATTCGATTATTAGTTTAAAACCTTGAGCAGCTGGCCAGTATGTATTGCGTTTACTTAGGAGTACCACTGGATTATTTAGGATTTGGATCTAGAGACAATTTCATAGTTAAATCCAACAACAATGTGGATTGTGAAAATATTTCTCTCCACTTCTCCCTCATCACCAGACTTTCTGACTCATCATTGAACTTAGACCATTAGATTTCATTTCTATTTGCTTGGCTAGACCATATTTACATTTAGTATTTCTAACAAAAAAATAATACTGCATTATTTTTACTTTGATTATAAAGATAATGATCTTCACATAAAATCAAACCGAACGCTCAATGAAAGAGCTTCCCCAAGGTCAAGTGTCGTCTTCATATTTATATCATTTCTGTCTATATTTAACATTTACATGCAACCATATTTCATGAGCTATAGCAACCCAGCAGACTAAACTACATCAAATGAATGTACTCTACAGTTTTAAAGTCACTGCTGCACCCATTTTCCAAACAAATACCTGCAAATGTGAGCGCTGTTAATTTGATTATGTTAATTATAATAAATAAATATATAAATGCTGTTTTATCTTTGTGTTATTTTTAGAGCCAATTCAAGCCAATCTGTCACTTGTTTGGCACCTTGCAAAAGTAGACAACTCATTTTAATAATTAAAGCCTGACTTGGAGAACAATTTGTAACAAACGAGGTGACAAACAAAAGAGATTCACGATCTTTTTTGTCAGGAAATTCATTCAAACAAAGTACATTTACTTGCAAAAAAAAAACATTAAGAAGTATTCTAATCCAGGTCCCAAACTCAAGCGTGTTTTCTCACCTAGACTTTCAAGCGTGGCCTGATTCCGTCTCCACAAGGACCAGGTGCGATCTCGGGAAACGGCCAATAAGAGTTGAGAATCAGGTGAGAAGGCCATCTGGGTAACGGTGAGGGTGTGACAGGGCAGCATCTGCAGCTGGCGCCACGTGGCTGTGCTCCACAGCAGCACCGCTGCATGCTCTGCTTTGGAAGCCTGGAGACACAGTGAAGAGAGAACAATTCAAAAAGGCAACGAAACGAAGACTTGCTCTTTTCAAAAAGGATGCATGCAATGCGCACAATGTACTCCATCTTTGCTGGGAAGAATCAGACATGTGGTTTTCTATGTGCAATCAATACTATTTTCTACAATACGTCCTCAATACACTGCCCCACGCCACAGAAAAATAAGATCGATCTATTTTTATGTTAAACCTTCAGTCTACATCTTGTAAATGAGTTAAATATACACCTTTCAAGGTCATCCCACAGGATGGATTGGACCCATTGGCATGTAAGTTTTGGCCTCATGTTTGACACCACTGTTCTACAACCGTCTCATTCCATGCGCATATTTAATTTTGCGTCACAAAATCACAGACAGGACTTCTGATAAAACATAACGCTGGCTTTCATAAGTGATACAAGTGAATGTGATTGTGAGGGAACATCAATAAAATAAAGAGGATCAGGCGACAGGACAAAAGGACAAGTGATGTTTATGGGGCGAGTGTGAATTTATTTTCCTGCACAGGAAGGTCGGGGAAAAGGGTAGGTACCCTCAATACTTGACTGACTATACAGTTTAACCCTGACTGGTGTGTGTGTGTGTGTGTGTGTGTGTGTGTGCGTGTGTGTGTGTGTGTGTGTGTGTGTGTGTGTGTGTGTTCTGTTGTTAAAAAAAAGAAAGGTGCATTTATGCCAGAAATCTCCTATCTCCTCTGATCTGATGGCCCTTTGTGCAGCAGGGTCACGTAGTCCTGGCTGTGACATGGTCTCCGGCCCTCTGGTCGTGTCACACTGACCTTGCACGCGGATGCCACAACCGTCCTGTTGCTGTCAGACGCGAGACAGAACATCTCGAAACCGTGGCCGTAACTGGAGACAGGAAAGGACAATCGCAGAGTTAATTTGCGAACAACGCGCGCTGAATAAATGTAAGGACCGACGGGATCTCGGAGACAGACAGGTGAAGGGAGGAGGGGAGAGAGAGTGCTTTGTGTCTGACAGTAAATTAAGTATTCTGTTATTTCAAAGCATCACTCTGACAAGCTTCCAGGCTGGAGCCATCGCCACTTGCTGACAGGTAAACAATTAGACAGAGTGTGAAATTAAAATACTGATCTGTGATGACTAGTCCTTCTCCCGCTGACAGAGATGAACAATGACGACGCTCCGGCTAATCACTCACAGCCTTAATTGCTTTTAGCTTGCTTTCACCTGGCTGTTTTGAAATGTCAACAAACCCAAATTGCAGCCTGTAACACATTGGAAAGAAGCCCCTCCCCCACCAGGAAGCTTTCAATTGCTGCAGCAATTTGGCTGCAACAGTGAGAGTAATATTTATGCCACAAAAATAATTCAACTACTTACTCATTTTAATGTTTCTATTATGCAGTAAATGATTCGACGGACAAAGCCAAACGAAGGTAGAAAAACACTTTCCAGCACACACAATGTCCACACCTCAAAACGAATGTTTGTGCCATACGTCAGGTTTATGGCAGATTGACTGCGAAATGGATTTAACATTGGCCCCAAATGGAGGTAATATATTCTGCGTGGAGGAAAGGCTCATGGGGCGGCATGAAGCTGGGCTGATGACGACGATACAAACAGCATCGAGATACTGATCATTTGTCTGATAAACAAACACAATTCCATCCAGAAATGTTGCCTCAACAAAAGTCATTTCGAAACTTTGCATTTTACTGAAAACAAAATGGCACTGTCCCACACACTAAAGACATATTTTGATACTCACAGTTTCTGGACCTCAGGCCAAAGAGTATTTTGGAGAAGATGGTCCTCTGGCGGTGGTTCTGTACATGCACGCACAAATGAAACACAGATGGAGGTCATGTTATTATGCCTTCTGGAGAAATTGCAAGGACTTCCATTAATTTTCTAAAGATATACAATCAAACTTTAACTATCACTTTCAAAACTATGAGCTCAAAACACGCGAGGGTCCACGTATTGACGCTTCATTCCCAGGTACATCAGTCGTCACATGAAACATACAGAGTCACTGAGCTGTTTGGATTCCCTTGATTTCCAAGTCCACTCCTGGACTCTCCACATATATTCACCTAATAATGTGTTTATTCGTCTCACGAGGAACATAACTTTTGTCCTCACATGGACTGTATACAATCGGATCGACATATTCGCCAGTATAGAAGAACGGAGTGCCTCAGACATGTGCAGGCACGTGAAATACTAAGTTAACCGCAGACCTTAAAATCCTTATGTAACCGTCATTTGCAAAGCTCTGAAAACTGAGCTGTTTTAAAATTCAAATACAATCAGTTTCCAATTTACTAAATGAGGATTACACCCAAGTGACTACTATAATTTTCCTCTTTTAAATCCCTGCGCCACTAAAGCGCAAGTGACAGATGGAACTCTCAATGCATGTGTGTTGGAGTGGAACACCCCCCCCCCCCCCCCCCCCCCCCCCAAAAAAGGCCATAAGTACCATAAAGAGAGACAGTGAGAAAAAGAACTGTACTGAGAGCGCCATGCTAGAGTGAAAAGGCGATGATCACCTTGAGACGTTGTTCTTCCACATTTCCATTCGTTTCCCACTTGCATTTAGCTTGCATGAAATCCTCAGCTCAACGACCTGCTGCTTCCCCACCCCTCACCAAAAAAGCTATTTCGAAACAACTGCAGCTATATCTGCCGGTTCTGAGCGGCGGCTGGCTTTGAGAGGGATCAAATCGAGCCGAGTGCCAATCCTCTCCCTCACGCCGAATGAATTCCACAAAAACCCTGGTCGCCTTTGTGCTGCTTGAAAGTGAAAGCTACAGTCCGTGCGTTTTTGTTATTGGTCATCGGCTTTCTATTTAGCCTGATTATTAATTTCCCTCCCCGCCTGCGGAACCCAATCAAACGAGTGAAAATGCATTGTTAACAACAGTCTCCACACCCGATTGCTCCTTACATAGCCCAGGGTCATCAATACTTAAACTTAGCAATCACATAAGCCTGCTTCCTAATTAGCATTGCAGATGAAGGAGTGGTTTCAATCGTGCTGATGACAGCCCTCGACACCTTCCAGGCCAGAGGTTTTAAAACTGTGCCCTACACTCTCATTTGATTCGCCTTCATTTTTGCAATTAGTTTCTTTTTATTCCCCCTTGTTCCGTCTTCCATTTGTGTCTTTGGCTATTTGACTATCTTGTGCTGTACAATACATTATAATTTCATATTTTATTTAGTTGATGTCAATTTCAAATACGAAAGCTTTTTTTTGTTTGTTTTTTTTTAATCAAACCACTACTACTTCTTACCACTTCTCGGCTTGACCACAAACCACCTTTTGGCTATAACACCATCACTCTACTGCAGATTTCAGACACTATACACTCCATATTCAGAGCAATGGCGAACTGTCTGTCCGGCTGCATGTCAGTGTCTTTTACGGGAACGTCCAACGACAGGCAGACAGGAGCTGTTAAGTGTGTGCCATGGCCGCTCAATGCCTCCCAAAGACGACTATGAAACCGACCATCATACTATAGGAGGGATGGGAATGTCCTTTGGCTCTAAAATGATGAAATAGCATGGTTTAGTCCATTTTCAGCCAGGACTATGAAATACTACAAATACAAAGTACCAGTCAGGTTGAGTGGATGAAAGTAACGCTCCTGGTATTGGTCAGATGCACCGTTGAACCGTTCCTCTCCATCATTGGTTTTTGGCGCAAGGTCTCCTGTAAAGTTAAAGAAAATAAATAAATACAAGAATTTCTACAAATTCACCAAGATGCAGGATAAACTCTCGAGTGAACAAGGAACAGCTGTCGCCAGCTACCGTGTGCAGTGAAATTGATTTTCGAGAAAAAACTGATTAGCAGACAAAGCTGGACTCGGAAGCTGAGCCTTGGAGCGTTTGTCTGACTGAGCTGAGCAAGTGTTTTACCTTGAAATACGGCCTTGTTAGAAAGGCCCAGGGCGGGAGTGCTGGCTCCTTCTGGAAGGTTGGCACAATCCTGGCAAGGATCACACCAGTAAAGGATGAGAAGGATTTGCCCACAACAACATATGTTGGACTTTGTGTCCAATCAGCTCATAATACAGCTCTCAACCCAATGTCAAAAGAAATCACAACATAAGTTACTTACCTTTTCGAAACAATATGCCATTTCAAAATATATGCACCACACACAAAAAGTATGATATTTGACTTTAGGGTGAAATTTACGGAAAATGTAAAAAGTTCATGCAATGCGATATAATATCCTGAAAGTAGAGCATTCAAGTAGAAGCATGCAATGGTGGTTTTGTTTCAGAGTGGAATCTTGTGGTGGAAATAACATCGTATAACAGTAGAACCCAGAACTCAATAATATTAATTAACAGGATTGTGAAACATTTCACAAAAAAGAGGTGAAAACTGAAATCTGAAATATGCATTGTTTTGGTAAAATTTGCATTTATGCGAATATGCGAAGATATCTTCTCCATCAAAACTATGCGAAGCCGATGCTTCTTCTTTTTCAACCATCATCAAATCTATCAAATAACACCAAACAAAAGTCAACACAAAGAAAAACTGTGGGTCATTTGCAGGGACAATTTGTCAAATTCTTCCTGGGAACACGAACATAATGACCTCAGCTTCTCACAAATGCATGGAAATAGCGAGTCTTTCCAATTACATCAAATAAATTGCTATAAGGAGCTCTGTGACGGCAAACAAAAGAATCGACCAAACACAAATTTCCTAAATTTTTGTGGTTGATTTAATTTGTTAAATTTTCATAACATTTGAAATATCAATCTTTTTCCTAAGTGATTTTTTTAAAAATAGGTATTCACAGGAGAGCCCTGAGCTAATCCGAATACAAAAGACACCAATTCAACTTTAAGCAAGACATAAATCTGGGTGTACACTTACACTGGATGTCAGCAGTTTCTCTTTTGACGTCCCAGAGATGTTGGCAAAGTTTTCCACAAAATTGCGAGGCGCTTGAAACACTCTCAGCACCTTCTCGTCGGCGCCGGACACGAACTGAAACCTTCCCACCATGGCTAGACACTGCATGTCGTATCCGTGGATCTGCGGCCGGGAGATTTCATGCCAGGTTGCCTGTAGTCGCGAAAGGCACGGAGAGATATCTGAAGATGGCTGCCGGAGGATGCGGCAGCCTTTTTCAATCGGTCTCTGTTGTCGCGGGATCGTTTTCTTGGCCCTAAATCCAGGGCTTTTGAGAACAAGCCAAAGACAACACTGATTCTCCTGTTCAAATGAAACAGTTCCGGGAAGAGATGCAAAGTGTTCTCAAAGGGGAAGATAGAAGCCTGCACTAAAGTGACCAGATTTCAATTGACACTGTGGCAACAATCCAAACTGGCATCCTGGATAATGTAATGGGAGTCACAGCCTTGATTATGTTTCTACTCCAACTGAATGCTAAAATACTATATTTGACACAACTTCGAGTAACTTTAGAGGGACAAAAGTTATAGTGAAGTTGTTTCTGTCGCCTTTCCCTCTAATGTTGGTATCCTGCAGCACTTAAAGAGGGTAATCAATCAATCTCAGCGGGCCGAGCCTGGACTCCTTCCCTCAAAAACATACATCATTACTTCTGAGGAAGTCTTTATTACTTAGTCACAGCAAACTAAAATTCAATCAGGGACCGGGCCTGACCATATTTTACAAACCACAGCAAGTAGGATATATATATTAGCTGCCGACTATAATCCCGTAAAGGTTAATACGACTTGCCTGTGTGGAAAGAGGAACTGCATACTAAGTAAACATTGCTGAGAGGAGACGGGAAGAAATAGAGCGGCAAATAATTTGAATGGCAAAACATTCTTCAAATGCTAATGTCAACATGTTGATGCCAAGTGTGTGAAATATGCCCTCTGTTTTATATAGTGTCCCATGAATAAAGAAATGCGGTGTGGTAACACTTTGATGAGGAGATAAACCTGATACAGCAGCCTTTCACAGGAATCTAGAAAACATGTCCTTGATAACAAACCCTGATGGTTTAAATAAATACAATATTCATATTCATGATGTCGCTTGAGATTGTGATGGTATATTAGTGGAATTAAATACAGTATGTTTTGTGTGATCGCAGAGTAACTATTCCTTTAATCTATCTTGGAGCATCAAGTCATGTGTAATATTAAACTGAAGCGATATTGTAATATTTGATTAGTTTTAAATGTATCTGATTCATTGGAATGCCACAGCCTTTTTAATTTGATCGTCTTAAACACACACATATACACATATCAGAGCAGAACTTGACTATTGTGATGATATCTCAGGCATTGCTTAATGGACCATATACTTTGTCCGCTATCTTGTCTTCTCTTCCTGAGTAGTTGAGTACAGAAGCTGTGGCTGGAAAATCCATTGTGAAGTAAGTTTAACCGAATTCCTACTCTGGACTGACCTAACAGGGGAGCGGATCAGTTCTGTGGTCTCTCATTTCCAGCATACAATTCTGCTTAGTAGTGATTTGGATGCAATCAGTTGAGTTTTTGTACTGAATGAATTCCCTCCCTGAAACTGATAAGCAGTTTTAGAGTTACTTTCGGTTGGGGGATCTTTCTTTTCATTGTGGGGTCTCTCCTGATTGATCAGAACTTATACCAGTGTAATGAAACTCTACATAGAGCGACAACTCCCTGATTAGTAATGTTGTATCTGTTTATGTCATCAGTGTCCATTATCTGATTTTACATAATCTATTTTCCAGATAGGCCCGCACATCAATTTGTCTGGTTCATTGTACTGCTGTTTTTGGCTTATTGCAGTAATTTTGCGCAGCTTACACTACCCACTGAGACATATTTTTCCCCGCAGACATAATTGATCAAATTACTTATGTCTGATTTACCTGTTTGCTGCCCTGCTTTCTCCACGGCGTAAACAGTCTGGTGGTCTGGTCTGAGCCCACACTGAGGATGAATTCACCCTCAGGATCCCAACTCAAATCTTGGACTGCATTAAAGTGACCTGATATCACAACTCCGGGTCTCCAGTCCTCCTAGATAAAGAATATTGTATTAGTCCAGTTCCAACCTTCAATTTCCACTATGTCTGCTCCCTACAAGTGGCCTCAGGTTGATAAAGGCAACAAGTTTGAGTCGGTCACTATAATGTGTAGATTTTGCAAAGATGGATTTGAGAATTGGATCTCATGTAAAACATTTCAATTAATGATCAGCATCTTCAGGTATGTGCTGAATTTTTAGCAAACTTTTTATTTACATGTATTTGAAAACTGCTTGTATCTGGAGTCCTGTCAGGACATCCATCTTGTCATAATCCTGCAAACCTAAGAAAAACACATGTTTAGCCAGAGCGGCATGGTCTGTTTGTGCCATCATGGCAACCAGCAAGGACCTCTAACATAATTTGAACAGGAAATGTAGATTTTTCCATCATACTATCTGCCAAAATACCATTCTTACTTTACACCAAGTAAGTTGCTTATTAAATTGTTGAAAACTCTCCAATTATACTGAAGAACCACATGGTAAAGGGCAAAATGTAATCAAGGGGACGCCCAAGACCTAACAATGACAGTGGAAATGAAGAAATTGAATGAAACCTGTTAACCTAAAGAAAGGCAACCAAAAAAAAAAAAAGATGAAGAAATAAATCCTACATCAGGACTTTTTTCTTCTAATGACTATATCAATTTGTAATTCTGACCTCATTGTCTTGGTCCTTACACCAAACATGCAGAGCTCCATGGAACGCATGAGCCACGATCATGGAGCCGTCTGGACTCATCTGGCAGCCGTAGAAGCCCAGAGTGTTGCCACCAACCTCCCCGACACGCACCTGGTGTGAAAGAAAGAAAAAAAACATGTTATGGAGGCTTCAGATCAAGAACTCAACTGCCTCTCCAGCACACTGGCATCTGACACCAGGTGGGTGAAGAACATTTGGTTTCTGGATCGGAGATGATGATTTGATGCAGACAGAGATGAAGGCAACATGTAACAACATGGATGTGGAATAAGTGTCACATATTGAGAAAATGTATTTTATATTGCAGCTATTTCAGAAAGTTGCGACTGTAACACCTGCTCCCATCCAATATGACACATAGCAGAGGTTTAGACCTCTTTCGTTCCGTCAATAATAGTAGTTTTGAGTAAACCTACATACATTTATTCCCAATGTCACTTTCTCCAACTTAAGAGAGCACAAGCAGACATGTAAACTCTACCAGCATCGTCTGAGTTCTTGCCCTATTTTGCGAAGGTGTCAACTTCAAATATAGAACTTATACATCCATCCATCGGTTTCCAGCTTTAACAGCATGCCAGTCCATCACAGGACCAACACAGAGAGACAGACACACTCACAACTGGCGAATGCATAATGAAAGAAGTTGCAGCCGAGTATATCACATCGTACAAAAAAATAAATAAATCATGTGAAATGACAAAGCTTGAGAAAACAGAAAGGTTTCCATTAATTGGATTAGTTTAATAGACTCTGACCCCTGTGTCCTGCTCATGAAGACGAGTGTAACCCTTCAAACGGGGGTCTGAGCTTCCACTTAACAACTAATCCATTTCTAAAAATCACAGCCTCTCAGGAGAGATCAATGCTAGAAAAACTAAATCACTCCTTCAGGATCGGCACCACATGTCTCATCGAGCACGTCTTGCTTGTGTGCGTACACACAGCATAGTGATGAACTTCGTGGATTCAAATCACCACCCGGGGCAGAAAGTCAATTTTGATGCAAGTGCAGTTGCCAATTACGCAGACAAATGAAAATTTACTCCAACTTAGGTCGTTCTAACTCACTTTAAGTTTGCCCTAAAGTTGATTAAAGGTGACGGGGGAGAGAGGAGACGAGCAGAGGAGGTGAAATGAATTAGAACAAAATCACAAACGTCCCCAGTAACACCAAATAAACTTGTTTTTTATATTCCTAAAATTATTATTTTTTAAAAACACATTTAATTCTTTATTCATTGGCCCATTCATTGAAATTAATATCCATGGACAAGAGAAACGACACGCCAAAAGAGGAAACAAGACAACATTTAAATCTTCTCCAGTTGCTTGTATAAACAGATGGATTATGTGCAGGATTATGGATGGAGATCAACTGCAAAAATATCGAAATTAATTAAAAAAAATTAAAACCCAAATTAGCAGGTTTTTGTAGCTGTTTTATCAATGAGCTGTAAATAAATGAGCCGGTCGGTAGCTCATACACAGAAAAAGAAGCTTCACACACGAGTTATGGTCTCTGTGTTAGTCCAGGATGTACCCTGCTTTTCATTGTCTTCATAATGCGAGTATAGAGTGAACAGACGGAGCAACTTGAGATGTGCTTCATAAAGAGTTCAGATGGTGTAAAGACTTAGTGAACACTTTTTAGACTAGGTTAACTTGTCACTGCTTCAAGCTAATAAAACCTTTATTGTGTCTGAGGTCTGAGATCTCCCCCCTGGGCCCAGTTGTACTCTTTGAATCAATCGCCGCTGAATCTATCCCAGGGAGCAAAGCTACCCCCACTGCACTGTGATCTGAATTCCCATACAGATAGTATGACAATGTCTCCATCTCTAATTGACGTTGAATTATGTGTATGTAGGCTGTGAGGAAATACGAGGATTTAAATGCAGCGTTATCAAGCTTAGCCTGTTATCGTCTCTCAAAAAAAAAAAAAAAAGTGGGGGAAGCAGGTTTGGCTGCAGCAGTGAGATGAGGCAGACTGCAGAGGAAACACACCAGCCTGTCAGTATCCTTGTTAAACAAACACACAAACACCAGAGCAGGAGAGCATGCCGACTGTGTGTCTGCTCTGCCTCTACTGTACGTGGCAGTGAAGTGAGGCCCTCAATCATTCAGTCTCCTCGGCCACTTGTGCTGGTCATCAATGACCTTCAAAATAATGCCCGCATGCAGGCTGAAACACAGCGGAACTAATGACCGCAATAAAAGCTCGCCTTCATTTTGAATGGCATGGTCCTCCAGCCATCCAGAGAAAGAAAGAAAGAGAGCGAGAGAGAGAGAGAGAGAGAGAGAGAGAGAGAGAGAGAGAGAGAGAGAGAAAGAGGACAGAGGAGAGACAAGCCCAGAAGAAACATAGATGTTGAGATTGAGAGAGAACGAGATGCAACATTAAGCACATTGATTTTAAAATTCTGCACACAAGAGCCAGCCGTAAATCATGCAAAAACCCACAGAGGCAAAAAGCGGTCATCTGTCTTGTTTACGAGAGGAGGAACAATATGGATGCACGGCGCGCCTTATCGCCGGGCAGTGGGGATATTGGGAAAGGGATAGCACAGAGACGTCAACGAAGGGAAGGTATATATCATTCCTGGAGAGAGAGGACAAAGGGTGACGAGCACTAAACAAGCTGAGCCCAGATGTGTGGAGCACAGGGTTTCAGATGAGTGATTCAGACACAGTGAGAAGCAGCAGGAAGGAGTTTCTCTGGATGTTGTGCGCAACAAAAGAGTCGGAATGGAGGCAGTAAATAAATACTTATAGTTGTATCTGTATAGTTGTCAGCAAATCTCGTCAGCGTGGAGTCGATTAGTGTTTCGTAAACGGTTGAAAAAGCATGAGCATGAAGAAAGTTGGCCATTTTATATTTTCTGGCTTTTGGAAGAAAGCTGGTTCCAATCCCACTGCCGACGGGTCACCACCGACAGTCCCTGAGCAGGATCCTAAACCACCAACCGCTCTGCTCGCCTCGCAAAGGGCAACCCGTGTCAAATTTATGCCGAATCAAACTCGCCTATCGTGTGATCCGTCTTGGCGATGGACTCGTGTGACTTTCTGGAACAGTAACGATGTTAAGCATTCACTAACTGAGGCGGGAGCGAAGGTCAGCTGACATTAAGTGGAGGGCATGGTGACAGTTCACCAGTCCAGCAAAGGGCAAACACACACACACACACAGGGAGAAACACACAATCAATTTAGAGTTGGAAATGAAAAATGACAAACCTATGCATGAGGCAAACATGCAAACCAAACACACAAAAAGTCCCTAAACCCTGCAATCGAACCAGCGATATTCTCACTGCGAGGCCAACCTACCATATTAATATATCTTTTTAAAAACATAAATTATTATTTCCTCCGATCTGTGCACACAGAACGCTATGAATGAGGCTACTGTTGTGACATCTAAGAATATTTTAAAACATTACTCAAAGATTTATTTATTTTATTTTATTTTGCCTTTATTTAGCCAGGAGAACCACATTGAGATTAATAATCTCTTTTACAAATGTGTCCTGGAGGGCTAAGGGGCCGAGGGTCTTGCTCAGGGACCCCCAGGGCACGTTTTCTGGACTTATAGTCATTTCTTTTAAATCCAACCTGCATTGCAGTCCTATAACTTATTCCCAACATAATACAACAAAGGAGGAATGTACGCCAAAACATTTAAGCCTTAAAGCAGCACATACTGAAGCTGTCTGCCTCCTCTTTGCACTGCGGGACACTCAAGAGTAAACTAAAAATAATGCAACTTGATTTATGTCTTTAATGATAAATGGACTTCTATTGTACATTTTATTACTTGAGCAGTTTTAATGTGCCTACGCATGATCAGTCACACAGACATGCAAAGTGCTTACACACCGCTGGGAGCGGCTTGATTTAGACTTGAAGCTACCACGTTATATTTTCTACATCCGATTTTATCTTTGCTTTAATATAAAGCCTATATGGATATTTTATGACACAATCATTAAAGTCATTTGCATTTACTTATGTATGACTGTTTCAGGTTGTTTTTTTGTTTTTGTTTGACTGGAGAATTTAGTCATTATTAAGCAATTTTGTATTGTTATACTCTCAAAAGATAACGTCTATTATTTGGAAACCCTAAGCCCATGTTGGCTTTGTTTATGTAATTTTAATTAGTGTTTACACCAGACTCGACTTCAAACTGATGCTCGTTCCAAACCTCTGAGTCAGCGTTTTTAAAAAAAATGTTCTCGTCAGCAAATCAATACCATCAGGTGTTTGTATTAATTAAAAAATATCAACTCATTATAGCCCCGAGAGCTGTTCTTGATCCGCCCCGTGGTCAAGTGTAACTTGAGGGGCGGGCATGTGTCGAGGTCTGAAAATAGGTTATCTCTCAAACTCACACACGCCGACTGATAATCCCTCCAGGCGTTGTGGTGGCCCGCTGTGGTCAGTCGGAGATGTTAATTACCAGTGTGTCTCGTTAGCAAAATGTGCTTTACGCGGCGGTGGGCCGCGACCACCCCACTGCTAACCATGCTTTCTATTAAATCTCACCAATTACTCTAATCAGCGTGAAGAAGTGGAGCGCTTCTTTGTAAAAAAAACGGACTAATCAAGACACACATGGCTGGCCGTTTAGCGCCGTGAACTCTTGTCATGGCCGAAAGAAGTTTTGTGTGACAAAAAAAAAACCAAAAAAAAAACACTCCATGTTAATTCTAACATGTAACAAAATACAAATAAACCTTTAATTCGCTGGTGTTGCATTGTTGTGCGCCGGTGTTTGTGTGTGAACGTGTGTGCATGACGGAGCTTCAGAGGTTAAGCTTCCTTTGTAGGCAGAGAAGCCGTCAGTTCAAAGGGTTTGAAATAGAAAGGGAGAGAAATAGAGAGGAGACTCATATGTGATGCACTTTCACATTCAACAAAAAGGTTATTCCAGGTGGGGTGGGTTATTTTCTTTTCTGGCATGAAGAGGGGGGGAAAAAAAAAAACTTGAGAAAAAGACATCGGCCACACCAGACTTGATGCCCACTGCTGCTTTTTCTTTTCCTACTGACTGCCTTTGTCTAATCACGCTCAGAAAAATGACATCAGCGCTGGCTTCAGGCCATAATCATCATCCCTTTGTCAGAGAGGGAGAGTCAAGACTTTCATGCCACCCCCCAACCCCCCCCCCCCCCCCCCCCCCGCTTCTTTCTGTTCTCTTTGTTGCTCGTCGTTGTGGATGTGAATGATGAGATCAAAGGTGCAGAAATGCAACTGATAACAAGTGTGGGATTCTTCTCACCGCCCCACAATGTGATCACACACAGAGTTGCCCGCTGCCACGGCGAGGTGAGCCGGCTCTGTTGGATCACATGGGGCGGGGCTTGTTACTGCACGTTTGAGGACGTCAGCATGCGAGAGTCGTTGTGTCTCCAGTTCGGAAATTTCCTGACGTGACAAATTGTTCCCATATGCCAGGCAAAGGGAAAGGTAATCTGAGGTAGGACTTTGCCACCTGAGAATAATTGTTGTGTGTGTTTAGGAAAAGAAACTGTGGGCCAGATGGGCAGAGAAGTGTTTTTCTTTTTTCCCATCCACACTTGTGTTAAATTTAGCCCCATTCTGGCACAACAGCTGCAAAGAGATGAGGTGGAAGGTACAGAAAGGAAAGGAAAGGGATGACAAAAGAGAAAGAGAAGAAGAGAAAGAGAGACAAGCAGTGGATGGAAAGCGTGGAAGGTGGCTGTGAGGAAGGGATGGGAAGGCGAGATCATGACAAGAAAAATTATAAATCAGGGTAATGGTGGAGCAGAGGCTACGGCATGCCTTCCACCTGCCTCTCCATCGCTTGTTGAACGTGTTGGGGAGCGGGCTGTAAAAGAGGGGGTTTGGTATGAGTGAGTGAGTGATGGAGGGAAAGATGGGGGAGGACAAGATCTGCTTGTCTAAACTCACAGTGGTGCGCCGGGCTCAGCGCCTTTTCATCACTGTCTATCACTTCTATTCCTGACACTTCAATGTCAGGGAGGGAGGAAGCCGACACAGGGGCCCTGACAGGAGGAGAGGGGATACCGAGTAGGGCTCAGGCTCCAGATCCCATCACTCGCTACTGAAAAGGAAAGCTGGCGGAAATAGAGCAGGGAATAGGGTGTATGACTCATAGCTGCGTGTGCCTGTGTGGGCCTGAACTGCTTACTCCGCCATACACCCTCCTGGTATTCAAATCAACACTGACCTGCTCGACCCACACTCCAGATCCCTCCTCAGGAGCCCAGATGATCATGGTTTTATCCATGGAAGCAGAGAGCAGCCTAATAGGCTGTTGCAGCTCTCCACCTGCAGAGGGAGACAAAGAGACGTAGGACGTGTAAACAGGAGAAGCAGATACAGCAACAAGCAGGCTATCAGCCCACAGTGTCTCCTCCTCAGAACAACACCTGGAATCAATGTACAGGCGCATCTCAATACAATCCAAAAAACTGTTTAAACAAGTAACTTGTGAATGACTAAGTTCATTGTGTCTCCTTCCATCAAGTGTGCAGCTTGTTTGTCTTTATCCTGTCCTTCCCTCTGGTTGTATAGAAGTTTCTTCCAAGAATGTTTTTTACTTTCCACTGTTGACCTTGTTCCGTGTGGAATTTGATGATTATTATTATGGTGTTAGTGGTGCTTCATAAATAAAATTATACAGAATTTAACAGAATTGCTTTGCGAACTTGGTCCAAACTGAATGAATGTATAAGAAAAAATAACAAGCATTTAAAATGGAATGGAAACATGAAACTACATTTAAGACTATAAATGTGACTTAAGTCTTGAGCAGAAAAATGTGTGACTCCATTTGCACTTGTGCTGGTGTTGCGTTGCTTCCTCAAAGTTATCTGATCATGAGATGTATGAGGATGCGTGTGAAGTCATTCTGTTGTAACACGTTTTTTAGGAAAATAAGAGTTTAAAAGAAAACCTCCATCCGTACTTCCCTGGAGAGCTCATTAAGCCAGTAACTTTTCAAACCAGTGTTTTTCTTCCTTTTCAATGTAACAGCCTCTTCCTGGCTTTTGTAACCAGCAGCACTGAACGACAAGGACGGGGAGACAGTGACTCTCTTCTTTGTGTCCAAGACAACCCATTTACAGTACTTCCACTCCGTTCTTGGGAAACCCAGAAAGTAATGGGTGCATTTGAAGGGGAATGACGTTTGATTAATGATTTAAATGAAATATTTTATGGTTAACTTTGCTAATGGATGAGAGAAAGACCTTAAAAACAGCTTGAAATGTGAGACAGTGCTCAAAATGATCACCATTAGCAATCCCAGGTTTCAAATTAAGATACCTTTGAGGAAAGGAGGCTGCCAATGGACTCCATAAACCCAGTTCTCATGTCCTGCCAGCACTGTCTCAAGGGTCACAGCATACATTAGGGATGCTTCTGCAACACACAGAAAGGGAAAACAAGGACTTTTTTCTTAGATATACTTCACATTTATGCTATAAACATTAAAATACATGCTGATATTATGCTTTCAAAAATCCTATACATGATTCAAGAAAAGGTTGTGGGAAACTGATGGAACAAACATGCACTGTATGAGTATGAGTCAGAACCTGCCATGTGCTCTTTAAACATAAAAAAATATATCTCTTCATTTGGCCAATTAGGGGCTTTTTTTTCCAACTGAGCCTGTGTGGCGCACTCACCTTTCTCCTTCACTTCAAAAATGTCCTCTTTCATTCTGATGATGCCGTGATCGTCCCCTGTGCCAGTGTCTGTGTGAGACTTGGCACACAGCTTCCACACTCTGATGAGCGAGTCCTGAGAGCAGCTGGCTAATAACAGCTCCACACCTGAAAGGATCACACGGGGGGAAAAAAGAAAAGGCTGAAAACAGCTCTGTCTGAAAGTTATTTCCTGCAGCCCTTAAAGTGTCCTGCTGTCAAAAAAAAACTATCCATCTTACTGTTGGATTGTTTCCTCTACTGTGGGGGCTTGATGGGAGGTATGGTATTGTGAAACCCGGTATTGTTGCGGTGTGAGTCGAGGAGCTCAGGGCCCAACAAGTGACGAGAAATCCTTTGAAGATCGGATGAATTAAGTTTTGCACCTCTGGCTTTGACAGCTGTTTAGATTATATTAATAAAATCCACGAGGATATTTTCAAACTAATTGCTAATTTTTTCATTCAAGTCAAGTCATAAGCAACTGCTATATTCCTCAAATTACATCAGTCAATGAGGAAACTATATTTACTACCAACACTTACATGGCAGTTTGTCTGTCTAAAACATGTGTTTTCTATGTATTGTCCATGTTTTTATGCTTTTTTAAGCTATAAATCTTTCTGAAGCCCTCCCATTAGATAATATTAACATGTCGTCATTACAGCTAGTAGCTGAGCCGGGTTGGACGATGCAGAGGTGAGTTTTCTGGGTTACTTTGAGTATTTCATCAGTTATCTGTTAGAAGTGTAATCAAAGCACAAGAGAGCTTTGCTCCTGACTATGATTCAGCCGGTAAGACAGCAGGAGGGCAGCCTAAATCTACATAGACAGGTGGTAAACAAAGCACGGCACATTATTCATTAGTGTCCCCGTCTCTCACAGCGTGTTTCAGTTTTAGCCCAGTGATCCGACTTTATCTCTGCCAACCTGAAGAAACTAAATAGAACCTCCTCTATTATTAACAACGCTATCGGAGCATCAGGGGAGAGCGAAGGAAGGCATATATGGTTTGTCTATCAGGCTGTATTGATCCGGATGATGACAGCGATGATTTGATCTGGCGCTTCCCTGAAACGCTGCCACAAGTCCTAAACTGATAGGCATCTTGCAGTCTTTTCCCCCCCACCAGATCTTATATCTTACCATAGAAATACACTTAATTCACCAAATAAAGATTTTGTTTGCTCTAAATTTCCAATTACAAATGCGCCTCAAAAATTTTAAAAAAAGGAAAAAGTTTAGTTTTCTCCATAATCTAAACCAAAGATTAAAACGTCCATATATTTAGGTTATTACACATAAATTGCAATATTGTATCATTCAAACTTTAGAAGAAGTATCAAAACAACAGAGCATCTTATAATATCAGATGTTTTGTCTTCTTTTAAACCAACGAGTGTAGAAATAACTGATTTATTTAAATATGCATCTGTACTTGTTTCATTATAACATCATAAAACTGTAAGTTTGTTCTAGTTTGGTTTAGTTTGACTTCATGTTGGATGATCAGCTGAGTTCATTAAAGAACAAATATTACAACTATTACAAAACATCAAAGATACAAACAAGAATACAAACGTCTAAATAGCAATCTGTTCCATTCCCAGATATTTAAAAGCTACTACAAACTGGCCTTTTGTGAAGCTGCACAACAGCGAAACAATTTTTTCCAAAACTACTATCACAGCAGATATAGAGTTTTGTCGTCCCGGTGGGAATACTTGATATAAACAAACTTCACTCTCTTTGCTGGCGTGCAGCCTGGCAGCATGGAGGAGGTCATAGACTGTGAGTAGGAAGGAGACACTGGTGAAGAGTGCTGGTTAAGGAGGTGAAATAGCTTTTACACAGTCAGAACAGTGCAGTAATGAAGTGGCCTTGAAGAGGATTACACAATTAGCCGAGCCTGGACTGGATCCATGTATTACTGTGTGTTATCACAATACAGTGGGTAACACAGCGGTTGGCGATATGAGGCAGAGAAGACAAACTCACATAACCCACAGTGAACTTCTTTGCTTTTTTCCAAAACGTTTGCCTTTTTTCTTTCTTTGGTTTAAGTTTTTAACAGATCTTGCCAGGCAATTAGAAATCTAATCCCACCTCTAACCACAAAATCATCTGCAGGTTATTTGGGGGGTGTTGTCTGGTAGCTGATCACCATAACAAAACAAGCAGATAGTACAAACCTGCCTCCCTAAACACATTGGGGTGAAATTAAATCTTTCTAACTTAACACATAGCTGACTTGCTGAGGAAATTTTAAACTGCTATTACTGTCTTTAAAACATAAGATTAGAGCCAAGCTCCTTTTGAAACCATAATACCCCCAAAAAGCTGACAGGGACCGGAACATTTGGGGGTTTTGCTCTGCAGACTGCAGAATATGGATTAAGATGATTCTCTTTTTCAAAAGCACTCAAGTCTTGCAAGGTTTTTATTCCTCAACCTGACTTTTCTTTTTTTTTTTTTTACATTCTCCCTTATTTCAACCTTACATTTATACGTCATAAAATAAAATTACCTGCCATTATCTGTTTTTATATGAAGAAAGAACAACCTGCCCCTATACATAACAAAGAGTGAAGTTGCACTCACCTGTTGACGCCCACGCGACCCCACGAATCCAGTCTTCATGTCCTTGCAGTGTCATAGCTTTCTTCAGCTATTACAATAAATAAATAAATAAATAAATAAATCAGTCAAATCCTGCCTAAAACCTGAAATATTGAAATCTCAGATCTGACAATGCTCCTGTGTGAGCATTTATCACAACGTACCTCCCCACTGGCCAGTACATACAGATGAACCCGGGAGTCGTCACCTCCACAGGCCAGTATGGGAACTGTGAGAAACAAGGGTTGCACATGGCCATGTCAGCACACCCACATACGCAGCAGGATGCATACATTAATATCACTGTCTACGTTTCATAAACAGAAGCGAGGTGAAGAAGGAAGATGAAACACTGCATCAAACAGACGGCAGGCATGTAAAACAGCACGACAAAATGACACGAGACACTTCAAACACGGGCCACGATTTGAATATGACATTCGGTTACAGGCACCAAAGCAATAGTGTAAATTGAGATGGATAACGTGTGTGTGTGTGTGTGTGTGTGTGTGTGTGTGTGTGTGTGTGTGTGTGTGTGTGTGTGTGTGTGTGTGTGTGTGTGTGTGTGTGTGTGTGTGTGTGTGTGTGTGTGTGTGTGTGTGTGTGTGACACAACTTAAAGGATGTCTCTGTAGGAACAGCTTAGGCTTACCTCTGCTGCCTGGCAACAGCACCAGAGAGACATCCATCATGAAACCACTGCCAAACGATAAGTTATGGAGGCACTCGGCTGAGGAACACACATGTACCGAGTATTAAAATCTCACATGCACAACAATGATGTTGCTATACATGCTTTATTATGTTAAACACGTACGAACACTTCTTCCTGCAGTTCTCCATGTTTTATGGCCTGTCTCACCTTATTTAAGGAAGCTCTGTGTTTTTGAGTGTACATACAGCCACCACCATTACACAAACACAAATTATCATGTGCAAGTATTATCCAAGATAACACTCACATTTGACAAATTACCAGAAATGTTCACAATAAAAGAAACTCTAAAGGGTGACACCTTAGGAAGTGTTCAACTAGACAAAAAAAAAAAGTCTGTGCTTTTTGTGTTATTTTTTTGAGAGAAAACATTTCTGACCAAATTAAGAATAAAGATGTTTCAGTTTTTTTTAATTACTAGCTGACTAGTTACACTTTCAAATACATGTTCGGTCACCTTCATAATACAGCATTCTAAATGCGTGGGCAAACTACTGATACAATGTCCCATATGTGATGCACTTTAAGCAGCTCTGCAGCAGAGCAGAGGTGACGCAAGTGATGATGTGGTTTTGTTACGCTTGCCATTCTCACCAGCAACCAGTAGGGGGCAGTAAACCTGTAACTGTGTGAGTCACCAAACAATGAGCCTGTTATTCTCTGTGTATAGCAGCAACACTTTATAGTTAGTGATTTCTAACTTGAGACGACACAATGAGTGAAATTACAACATCACAGGATGAAAGCATTTTCAAAGCCACGACAACTAAGCCAGTCATAATCTGAAATTAAACATGTTTTGATACATATTTATTGTTTCTATAATAGTAATGATGCATTGTCAAGACCAAAGAATGAGTAGTGTTTCTTTCCGCATTATTCACCTTCTTTGGTTTCACTGCAGAGCCACATTCTAACTGTAGAGTCAGAAGCAGAGGAAGCCACCAGGACCTCCGAGTTCTCCATGTAAATGGCATCAACGGCACAAACCGGCCCCGTGTGGCCCAGACACTCCACTGCCTGGCTGAACTGAAACCACGAAGAAGCAAAAGAATTGTATTCAGTATAATAAATGATAAACGTAGCTACAGTGTGTCATAAACCTATGAGAAGTTTCTCAGGCGACCTGAGTCAGAAAGCGTCTTGTGCTGCAATTCTTTTACCTTCCCATTTTGGGCTTCCCACAGGATGAGCCGGTTGTCTGAGCCTCCTGACACAAGTACACACTCTGGAGCTGCAACAAGAATAGTTTTCTTGATGCAAGCCATGCCATTCAGTTACAACACAGGAAAATTCTGATTCTACAGAAGACAACATTTTTGCAATTGCTTTGTTATTCCTTTGGCTCCAGTCTGCACGGGAGGAACGCTTCCAATCCCTAAACAGACAAGGTAGTAAAGTCCGAGCTGTGAAATCTTTTTCCTATGTCTGTGTTATAAACACGGCACTATAAAGATATAGGACTTGTGAAGTGATGGTGCTGGAGCTATGCATTACAAAATGAAAGTGGTAGTGGTTCACATGGGGGCCTTAATGAGGAAACGTCTGATTTGGGTGCCTTTCTGTGCACGGTGTGCATGTTCTTCCTGTAAGGTTTCCTCTCATGGGCACAAAATATGCATTCAAGGTTGATTGACTCTAAAATGTCTGTCGGTGTGAATATGTGTGGAGTTGTGGGCTCTTGACATCATCTAAAAAAGATAGATGGACGTTGAAGAGCAAAATTAAAAGAGCAGTCAGCATCACACTTGCTAGAGAATTGGTTCATACATTTTTCCAGCTTGTAAAAAAAGCCTTGTTTATAGTATATTATCGACACGTGTGCTGTGTTTATCCATTCTTAATTCGCTCATTGACTTTCAAACCAACTTAAATTCTAAAACTCTGAAACTGAAGGGTGAAATTTTCAGATTTTCCAAAGGGAAGGGGGGTCCACATGATATGATTCCCACCTACTCACAAGGACTAATCAGAGTATTCATAAAAGCCCATAAAAGGTGTGAAGAAAAGTTTCTGAAGTTGAGCGGATTGAACCAGAAGATGATAATCAGCAATGCAAGCCTCAACACATCGGAATAGTCGTCAGACAGTGTCTGTTTTCGCAGCCGAAGGGAAAAAAACCACAATTGTGACAGTGAAGTGGCCCATGTTGATGTTGCATCCAGCAGGTTGACAATTGCATCAGTCTCTTCCTCCCGTCACTCACCGCCATCCTTCCTGTGAACCCACTGAACTGCATTCACTCTGCCTGTGTGTCCATTCAGCAAAGCGACCACTGCTCTCTCCTGCAATTATACCAAAATATACGTTTACTTAGGTCATAAACAAATCATTTACTTTTGCGCTGGTTCGATCAACGCGAAAGCTGACGTTAGCAGCGGATTAAAAACTCGTTTTTCTACCTGCGGGTCGTAGAGAGCCACAGAATTACATGTTCCGAAAGCAATGATCCCTGTGCGGCTCCAAGAAACTACATTTGGTGTCCTGTTAGCACAACAAGCAACATGACATGTTTCAAACACGGCCGCCGCCATGTTGGAAGTGGAAGTTGTGGTGCAACTGTAAATGTGTCCGTTGACCAACAAGACGGCAGACACAATAGTTCCCGAGCAGTTTGACAGTACCGCATCTTAAATACGATGATGTACAGAACATGTAAACACACTTCATGCCATTACAATAATTATTGTACTTTAATTGATGTGTGTTTGATATATTTTTAGACACGTGATTTACATCGAATTATGCTGTTAATTATTGGGTTAACTTGCATCTGTAATGTTAAGTAAATTCCAGCAGATGGCGGTAGAAAATCATTAAATCCAGAGGAAACGCTCGTGACTCAAGCTGATCAAATCAACACTTTTTGCATTCTTGTAACTTCAATCGAAGGTTTTTACTTCTTGGGGCACACTAAACCTTTAACTTTCATTACGCTCGAGATTTTACCGTCGATACAATAATGAACATCAAGAAGTGCACATCTTATGAGTAATAACTGATGAAGAAGAAGAAGACAGTGTCTTTAACTGTCATAAATTAATTGTGATAGCTTTAACGGTGTATTTGAAAGGGTCCAAAAACATAACAGAAACACATTTTAAAAATGTTTAAAAAACAAAACAGTCACTGCCTCAGTCTAAGAGAAGAAAAAACCAATGCATCTCCGCAAAGAATGACACCTGACATTTTGAATTATTATTGCGTTCCTCCATCAACAGTGAGGATGCCATGGTGCACTCACTGCTATGTCAGTCTGTGTTATCCCCTTGCCAAGTCTTGATTGAGGGTGACTGGTCGCAGCTGAGCTAGCTTCCAGCCAGACAGGCTTGCTTGGTAAAAGAAAAAAAAGAGGCGGGGGGGGGGGGGGGGGGGGGGCCTCTGGGACTTTTGGGTTTTAAAGGTTGTTTTGTTACAAAAAGTTTCCAGACACTCATTTGACATGATCAGGGGGAGGGGGGGGGGGGGGGTGATGTTGTCTGTGAGGCCTTGAGACAGTGTCATAAATAACAACGGAGCAAAGATAAACAGGGATCTCGAGCCGAGTCACATGAGGAAGTGAGAAGGGATGGAGGAAGGGTGGCTGGGTCCGTTTGGCTCGCCTTTGACCACGCTGACTTGTCGAATATAAGCGTGGCAAAGACAAAACAGACACACTGTCACCAACATTCGGGAAGAGAATAGATTATGTTTGTCTTCCTGTTGGTTTCCCTCCTCACTCGGTCTGTGATATCCACGTTTACAGACCAGGCAGAGGTAGTCAACCTCTCAATGGAGAAAACCCATGCATCTTTGTTTTTATTTCAGGAGTGGCAGCGAGGAAATAGTTGGGATGCAGCCAGACCGCTGTGTCTCCAAACAACTGTCTCTATTATCTCTTCAGTACTTTGACTAAGTATTCATTGTCTGCTTTTAGGAAAATCTGTGTACCTGCATACATAAGGCAAGGCTAATTTGATCATCTCAAGCAGGTAATTGCAGCTAGGAAGGGTTTATTGAGGGAAGATCCTGTCGTACTTTTCAGCACTGGAACAAAAGGGTATAAGGTTCCAACTTTCTGAGGGATGTTTTGTTAACAGGGTTTGTGTCACATGATTTAAAGAAATGTGTAAATCCAATTTTTCAGTAGAAGTCTTTCTTTTACCCTGTGATGACGAGGTCCTCCAGGGAGAGCACTCTTACTGTGGTTTATTCTGTTTTGTATTTTCTGTTATTGTTCATGTAAAGGATTGAATTATTTATTGCGTTCAAGAAAATGTCAATTATGAATAAGTGAAATCCAATAATTGAATGCTTTATGTTGAAAATATTGTCCTCAATTACCCAGTTCTTTCATTTTTATATGCTGTACGTTGAAACCAAGCCCATTTGAACTCAGTGTGACCGAGGAGCTGTAAAGCCATTTCAAGAGAGTAATTCAGAGTGCCTGTAATAAACTTTATACTTGTAGAGGCCCCGAGAGGTTGATGGATTATGACAAGACCTCCCATACATACAGTGTTTTTCTCACTGCATTCATCTCCCTACTCACTCACACGTACGTTGAACTCGCCAGTGGTAGTGGCTATGTTGAAACAGGGCATGTACTCAGGTAATGATATTACACCTTGGGCCACACGTTGGCGTAGTGGTCAGCACATCGTAGCAATAGGACCCCTGGATCAGGGTCTGGGTTGGCTGGTGGGTGTGGAGCTTGAATGTTATCCCTGTGCATGTGCAGGGTTCAGCTTCAGAGCCCCAAGACCCTGAGTTGTAGAAAGCGATATAGAAGATGGAAGGATGGATATTACACTTTAAATATCTTGAATTGTATGCTTACTTACATACAGTACACATATGTTTGGTTTCTGAGTGTTCTTTGTTGCAGGTGTAGTGTATGAAGATTAACTTCCCAAATATTGGATAAAGGGCACAAACTTGCAAATTCAACTAATGCCATGTATGTGTGTCACTTCCACATATTCCCACGTGTTTACATTTGCTGTGACTTCAAACTGCAAGAGAGCTAGTTTGACAAATGAGACAGCCTTCAGACAAAGACATGCTGGATGAAAACTGAATGATAATGAGTCTATGCAAGGTGTCCCTGATTGTGGAACAGAAATAGAGAGACAGGAAAGCCAAGCTTTCCGAGCTGGGTGTCTGCACGGCACAGTGCTGCTTCCTCGTTTGTTTGTTTTTTTGTTTTTTTCGCGCGCAATTAAATTAGTCTTTTCCCTCAGGGTGCCTCTTTGGCAGGTGGAAAGCAGCAAATGACAGACAGATGACCCTCTCCTTATTAGCACCAGTGGTTCAGTCTGTCCTAATTTAGATAGCAACACTAAACTGTTTTATTTGAGACCCATTTCTGATTCTGTTGTCCTTTTGTTTGCGGGAGAAAGCAGGCCAATATTTATTTATTTTTTTCGTGACGAGAGCCAGCAGAGCATTAGCACCGACGCCTGTAAGCCAAGCAGGATTAAACACATCTGACATTATCAACGACTCTGAAAGCCTTAATGTGTAAAAGCACTCAGGGTCAGTGAGTGAAAACAACAACATAGCCAGCTAAATATCCATCCAGCACCTCACCTCAGTTTGAACTCTTTCTCCTCACACGGGCCTCTCGGGTCACTGTGTCGTGCTAAGAGAATGAGTTCAGCTGCAGGTCTCCATCAGGGCCATGGTTGCCTTACATGTAAGCATTCGGAGCCATATGTCTTTTAGACAAGTTCATCTAAACAGCAGCCTTGCGGGGTCATACGCTTCCTGAACACAAATGTAGAAATTACAATGTGAAAACTATACATAAAGAATTAACCTACCAAACATAGTTGTCTAGGAATATGTACAAGCTGGGTCAACTTCATGTAAGAACATGTCTTTTCTTAATATAATGGGCCTTATTTTTTTCCAGAAGGGAAACGTCGACTATTATCAAATGCAAGAAAAAATATAATTCTGTATTTCACCACAATCCCGCCTTTGAATCCTAAATTTCAATCTACTTATCCAACTCATTTTACATCTCGCAGTGTGCAAAATCACGATCTCTTCAGGCTCAGCAGTTCCTGCCCCGGGAGCTGCACGACCAAAAGAGAATGATCCGAAGTGGGGGAGAGGAAGAGAGAGAAGTCAGCCCTTCGGATGCATGGAGAGAAAAAGAAGCAGCTGTTTGCAACACAATCGCACCACGCATAAGCATCTTTTATTTATTGAGTGATATCCTGGGACTGTGCAGATGAGTATTCACCAAAGGGGCTTCCTGTACTTGCATGAGGTTTCAGGCAAATTGTCAAAATGCAATGTGTCTGAAAGACATTAGAGCCAGAGGAGCAAATATTGAATATTGCGGAACAAATTAGATACTATTCAGCAAAACCAGCTTGTTTCAGAGTTTGGAGTACGGCACTGACAATGAGAATAAACACTGTATTACATTTGTTGTAGATTGTCGATAGAACGCTTTTTGTCTGAGTTATTTCTTCAGAATTTTTACTTGAAGTATAAGGGGTTTTTTCTATCTTTAATTCTTCCTCTTGAACTCCGCTACGGTGCCTGGAATATTTTAAACCAACATAAATTAATACCGCAATAAGCCCAAGTGGAGTTTCTAATCTTATCAGTCAGAAGAGAGCCTCGGTGCAGATTAAAAAAAAACATACAGATATTATCTATGTGGTGGAATAGTCATTTATCAAAGACATAACCTTGTCCGGTCACAGCAGCCAAACTGCTTGCATGCCTTCATAATGAGCCATTGTATACGTGTGTGTGTGTGTGTGTGTGTGTGTGTGTGTGTGTGTGTGTGTGTGTGTGTGTGTGTGTGTGTGTGTGTGTGTGTGTGTGTGTGTGTGTGTGTGTGTGTGTGTGTGTGTGTGTGTGTGTGTGTGTGTGTGTACATGTCTGTGTATGTACATGTCTGTGTATGTGTGGAGTGAAACCAATGTAAACAGGGAGGGGTGAACTAAAGCATAGCTCTGGGGTTTTAAATAAATACTGGCTGGGCCTGTGAACTGCGTACACACATGCACGCACACATGCACAGAGGGATTGTCTCCCATGCTGACACAGAGCGCTGGCCAGCCGCCGAACTTGATAATAAAGCAGGCAGCAAAAGCCCGTCACTAAATCTGCCCTCTGCTGCGTTTGTAGTATGAAGTGCTCACTGCTTGGAGTTCAATAACTGCACTTGTAAAGTTAGAAATAGCCTCTGGAGCCACTTGGGGATACAGTGATTTGGATGAAATAAAGATCAAGGCCACAATAAAATATATTAACTCCGATTAAAGTTTCAAGTCACTGGGGCCACAAAAGAAGAGGAACTGTGTGTTCCTTGGATAAAACTTTTGTTCCTCATTTCAGTGTATGACAGGAAGGTTGAGAGAACCACTCGTCTGAAACTTCTAAATCTGTCATGTCACAGGGATCATTTATTAGTTCCCGTTAAACTTTTCCACCATTATCATGCACTTTTATGACTATTTGGTGAAATTTAGGGGTCAAGTGTCGGGGGGGAGAGCTGCACAGTGGTGCAGTGGTTAGCACTCTTGCATCATAGTGGAGTTTGCATATTCTTCCTGTGCATGCAGGGTTTCAACATGCATTTTAACGCAATTGGTGACTAGAAATTGTAAGTGTAAATATCAGTGTGAGCGATTATGTCTCTCTCTGTTTGCCCTGTGATTGACTGGTGACATGTTCAGGTTGTATCCCACCAATCTCCCACAGTCAGCTGGGATCGGCTCCGGTATCCCCTGACCCTGAGTTGGATAGTCAATAGAAGATGGAGGCGCAGGGAAATGTTGACTGTTGGATGTGAATTGAGACGGGGTCATTTCTACTTCTGGATTACAATGCTTCTGCTGTAAAAATAATTTATTTTTATTTTTTTTACAGTCGATGGATTTACTTGAAGCTACTGTATGTAACCAAACTACGTTTACCCGTTTGTCAGTGGAGGATCATTTCTTGGCATAATACAGTATGTAATACAGATCTGTGTGTTCCACTTTGTTTTTTTGTTTTTCTTACACAGTAGCTGCCCGTTTATATTTTGACAATGTTTGCAGTTTCAACAACAAACGAAAGTTCGCTCAAAACATAAATACACTTTTCAGAGACAATGTAGTCATTACTTTAAGACCCTTCGCGGCTTTGCAACCAATGTAACCCGGAGCAGCTCAGATGGCAAGACTGTGAAAATGAGTGTTTTCTCCACAGAGACCAAAGCTCAAGTTTGCAGCAGCCGCTCGTGCATTCCAGTGAATGGACAGGCATCGCATGTGAATGAGTGTAGTCAGGTTTGATTGGTATGTCTGTTGTGTGTTGAGGATATGAGGAGGGATTCTCACTCTGGTGGAACAATATAGGATTCTTTGTCTCTGGGATCAAACTTGAGCTGCGACGTGAGGAAAGCATCTCTCTCCCATCTGCTGGGATGGATACGTGATACATTTCTAAAAGAGAAATTCGTACACCAGGTGAAACTCGCATGAACTAATAATCCATCTTCGAACATCTAATCTTTTTTGCATGCTGTAGTCTAAACATACTTTCTTAAATAAATGCCTATTTTTTTTAATGTATCTGCACAATTCAGAAGAACCAAATATGAGTTATTTGTAAACTTTGATTCTTTTTTGACATGCATACAGCTTCTATATTCTAAGATTGCAATAGGGAAAAGGCAGGGTACACCCTACAGGGTGCTGGCATGTCTCTAATAAAAGAAGAACCACACAAGTTCACATTCATAGATCATTTAGAGTTACCAATCAACAAAGCACACATGTTAGGATTGTGGAAGGAAGCCAGAGTACCTGGAGGAAACCTTCACTCAAGTAGAAAATGCAAACTCCAAACAGATCGGTTCCACGCTCATCATCAAAGCATAGGATCATTTTTACTTTGAAACATCTGTATTGTTGTGTCATTAATACTTGTTTGACCTCAGGAGCACTTTGATAACTGCACTGGGCTCTACCTCTGCACCCGGCCAACAGCTTCTTGCACACAAGTTACAATGCTGTTTCCAGTCCATTCCTTGATGTTAGTCAACCAAGATGTCCTTGGTGTTCCTCCAGCATGTGGTCAATCTATTGTAACGTCCTTCTGTGTGGTAGAAAAGTGGAAATCCATTTACCATATTGTATTTTTGGGGGGAAGTGCCAGGGCAGTTGGGTTCTGGACCCCCTCGCTACCCCCTGTGGTTTCCACCTCTGGTGACAATAATCTAAATAAGCGCATTGACTTTAATGAAGTGCACTTTAGAGCGAGCTGTGTGTGTGTGTGTGTGTGTGTGTGTGTGTGTGTGTGTGTGTGTGTGTGTGTGTGTGTGTGTGTGTGTGTGTGTGTGTGTGTGTGTGTGTGTGTGTGTGTGTGTGTGTGTGTGTGTGTGTGTGTGTGTGCTGCAGTCCGCTCCCTGCCGTATAGTTGAGTAAACTCCGTGAACGTTAGCGGGCGCAGCGGCACAGGCAGCCACCGAGCCGGAGTGGATTAAAACACCGTGCGTGTGTGTGGAGAGCCGCTCGGAAAAGAAACCAAAAAAAAAGAAAAAAGAAGAAAGAAAGAAAGAAAGAAACAAGACTGTATAACCAAGTGAGAAATCCCCGCAAGGTCCGCTGCTTTCCAGCCAGCTCGCAGAGGGAAAAAGGCTCCCGGTTGGGTGTATTGTGCGTCAGGCAGGAGGACTCGGCGGGAATGGCTTCATCTCCGTGCGGCAACACGAACTTTGATTCCGGGCTGGAAATCAAAACCCGCTCGGTGGAGCAGACCCTTATCCCCTTAGTTTCGCAGGTGAGTAGCCCGGCGATTGTTTAAACGAGCTCTCCTTAAGCTCCAGGCACTTTTTAAAAAAAAAAATTTTAAAGCGCAGTTTGGAGCCGTGTCGGGGCTTGTTTACCTTGTTTGTGTGCGTGTTTTAGTCTCGTGCAAGCGTTTTTCCCCACGTGTTAGAAATGTACGCAGATGTGACATTGTTACTGTCATGTAGGTGTTACACAGTCGTTACAGCGGAGTACGATCATTCAGCCGAAACCTAGGAAGTGGAGGCGATCCAAACTTTACACAACCACAGTAATAAAGACTTATAATGGATTTGTGTTGTTGTTGTTGTTGTTGTTGTTGTTTGGAATGAAACATATTTACATACCAGCTTATGCTTGAATACAGGAAAGTAAAGCTATAACCGACGACCATTGACTATCTTTACAGTCCTGATTTTAATTCCTGATTATTTATTTTTTCTGAAATGAACTCTCTTGAAAGCAGAAGTCCTAAAAGTTTTCACAGCTTTGTTCTGTTTAGTTGTTTTTTTTGCATTGTGACTCCCACTTCTCTAATTGGGCCACTTTAAGGCACGTGCTTTGTTTTTCAATAAACAGTAGATGATGAAAGACCCACTTAAACTCCACCGCACTCTCTCAACAACTCTCCCACAGCACACTCCAAACAGTAGTCCCTGCTCGACAAGCTTGGAGTTCAGGTCGACGAGTTAATTACTTATTTTATCATATAGTGCAACAAAAAAAAAAGTGGGTTGTGTCCTCCTTGCTGCATTATATGTCATTCTGGGAAGGTTTGAGTTCAACCCACATCAGCTATTGTGCTTGTCACACATGCACGTTGCTTACAAATGTGACACAACTTAAAAGTCAAATACGCTCAAGTCTGTGTTTAGCATGTGTTTACGCTGGCTGTCTTTAAATGTGGTTTAAAATGACGATACTATGAGTGTAAGCTCAGTCACATATTGCAAGGGTTCAATGAGATACTTAAGAAATATGTATATAATATTTGAAGTATAGGAACACATTTTGAGAGAGATATGTGCAATTTCTGTACTACTGGAACACTGAAGCTCCCCCCATTTGAGTTTGAGACAACCCCCCTCCATCTACACTATCAATGTGATTAATGCTTGAATATGTGTTGTTTGTGTTATTTTCAATCTATTCAGCTGAAGCTACATATTCTGAGTCGTTGGAAGACTATACCTGAGTACAGATATTTAAAAATGCCATATATCTGCATGAAAGCAGTGGCTAATTTGTTCAAAAAGAAAGAATGTCCTTGTTTTAATTAAATTGCATTATATTCTCCAATATCAATTAAAACTGCATTTTTCTCTTGAAATAAACGTCATTGTTTCCTCGATTATCATTTGCCATTCGGTAGGTCCAGAAACAGGTTTATTTTATGGTGCTTCTGCTTCTCCACTGCTACATCTTTCAAAGAACAGGGAATGACGACTCCTCTCAGAAATTAAAACTTTCCCTTTCCATTTTGGTTTCAAACATATATTTCCACATGTCCCATCTTATAAAATTAGCACAGCTAGAAACGCAGCCAGAAGAAAAGAAGTATAGAATGCTGTAGACTTTTTGACAAAATATATTTACTACCAGCTATATATGGTTCCTTAATTAAACTCATGTGCAACAGAAGACAAAAGTTCTTCTTGGCAGAAAGTTGTAAATATCTTGTCGTCTTCAGTGGAAGTGAAAGGCCGCTTAAAGCCACTGCACTCTTCAACTCTACTGCAGACTGAAAACAGTAGTCCCACTTCTCAACACGAAGGTCAAGTCAATAAATTAATCATTTTATTTGTATATTCCAACCAAGTTCCCTTGTAAGAATTTGTCCTCAAACTTTTGTGGGGAACTTGCAGGAACAATAAATGAATGGTTTTATATAGCTTCTGCTTTTCCACTGCAGAATGGGTAATGAATGAATGGGGAAGTGACTACTCCTCTCATAAATGGTAGTATCCCCTTCAGCCAGAAACCTGTAAATGTCTCGTCGCTTTCAGTTGAAACTAAAGGCGTCTTATGGTTGGATTAAACGAGTGTGGTTAATACCCTCATTGGGCGCCCCGGTGGAACTTTGCCCCCCCCCGGTGCTCTGACGGCCCGCTTCCTCCCTGTCATCACACTGGCTCATTTTAAACATGACAGGTCATCCTGTACTGAATGGATATGGGTTAGTTATCAACACGTGATGGCAGTGTGTGCTTTCTGCTTTCTTACATTGACGATCAGTCATTCATAAGTACACCCAAACAAAAGGTCTAGGAGTTTGCTCATCTGATATGAGACATGAAGGGGTAAGGCCAGGTAAAGTTTGTCCTCTGGTGCAAGCAGCAGTTTGTTTAGAAATGCTTATACTTAGGGCTTTTATAATGTTGCGCAAACGTGTTCAGTAAATCCGCTGCGTTATCTTAATGGTATTTACTCTGCAGCAAACTTATAGTGCACTTCGGCCCGTTGTAAGAGCCTGGCTGTGCTCCAGTGTATAGTGCAGGAGAGTGTGCCGTTCGCTCTCACGGCGTTCAGCATATCGCAGTCCACTGTTGAATGGTGGGCCTCAAGGACAATGTTTCCTAATTTTCCTTTTTCTCAGCGTGAGGCATGTCCCCATAGCAACAGAGCTCTGCAATGCTGAAAGAAATCACATTTCCAAGGACCGTCAACTCCCTATAATTTTTTTTTTTCCCTCTTTTGTTGTTGTTGTAATGTCATCGATACATTACGCTCGGTCACTGTTGACCGCTACATTAGTTCCACCTGCTGTGTGTGATTTTCATGGTCCCATGCACTGGATTAGTGCAAATGCTCACTAAACACGCTTAAAATTGTGGCGGTTAGTCCATTTACAGAAAGAAAAAAACCTTCTGCTGAACTGATTGTTGTTTAGTTGTGTCTTATTACTTTGTGAGCACACCGCATGGGTGCAAGGCTGCTCAAACAACGACAAACAAGATGGAGGAATTCTTCCGCATATATATTTAAGCAACAACAAAACAATTGACTTTTTGATCCTCAGTGGATCTTCATGTGTTCAGCATTGTGTTCCACACTTTTTAGAGCAGTGTTGACCTGACAAACGTCCACTAAGGATCTACTGGTCTTCAATGAATGTTTTTTGTCGCAGGCAATCCTCCGTCAACCGTTTAAAAACAAATGCCCATCCATCCTGATATCGCCTCTTCCAGCTGACACTGGGCTGAAGGCAGTGTACATCCTGGACCGGTCAGCACAGAAAGATTGAATATACCCACACATGCTCAGGGTGAACATGAACACTTATTGTATATGTTGTTTTTGTAATACCTTGTGTATGTTCTAAATTATATGTGGTGACTTTCTTTGTTTAAGAAATAGGCCTAACGGGGAATCCTCAAACACCCTGTGTCGCTGTGTTTCGGCCTGCTAACCTCATCTAAACACCAAATGACACCTTGCAGTGGGTCCATGGAAGGCTGATGCCTAACTGAGCTGTAATAATGTGATTTCCACCTTAATGTTTTTAAGATTAGGTTTGGTTAACAATTAGGTTGCTGAGGTGACATTTCTGAGAATCAATGCTGCCTTCCATTGGTTTCAATGCAATTACTATCCTGCTTGAAGCACCGAGCGCTCTGCAGACTTTATCCTAAAGCGTTTCTTCTCAAGGAGCTTTGTACATATTTGTGTATGTATGGTTGCATTTGTATTGCGGTTGTCGTTAGATATCGATCAAGGAGGAAATGAAAAAGCAGTGTCAGTAAGAAAACCTGGTGTTTGATAAGGTATCATGTGGTGCCCTCTTCTTTTAGTATGACTCTCATCTCCTCCCCGCTCCTCCTTGCCTCGTCTTGCTCTGACGCTGATATCCTCAGGCCATGGTTATCAGCTTCACTCCCACCACAGGGTGTAATTATAGGCCTGGGAGACTCCCTGGCTTGCACCACATACAGTCACTGGTTAGATAGATGAACACGGTCCCACCCACACTTTTTCTTTTCATGCTTGTATGTTCACCTGTCGTACTCACCAGAATTCCTTGTGCGCACGGTTTTTGTTCTGGCAGTGGATCAACTCAAACTCGATGTTATGTTATGCTGCTCTGGTTTCTCTTTGCATTTTAAATATGTAAATGTGAGTCTTGTTTATGTAAAGTTCTACCTGGATTTTTTTTGAGGTACTTTCACCAGTTTTGTCTCTATTCTTTTGCTTTTTCTTCTAGAAAGTCTTTGTAAAACAGACGATGCCTCTCTCAACAAGGAATTTGCTAACGTGCTTTGCTTCACCTTTACCATCACACTCATTGCGAGGGCCTCGGCGGGGCTAATGACTTGCTTTCGTGGTGGTCAGAAATGTAATGGGCATCACATGGAGAGCTGGAACCCAAGCGAACATGTCTGCTGTTGTTTGTGTATCCTACCTGTGATGTGGTCTTTGGCCAGCTGGAAGGCAATTAGCAGTAATCTGGGCTGCTTTTTCTTTCAGATCTGAGTCCTATTTCGAAGTGGTGATTAGTGAAATAACAGTTCTTTTCCTGGGCTTTTGTGAGGTGTGTTTTTCTGTTAAAATCCCAGCCGTCCAGTCTCGGTGCCAACATGGTGGTCCTCACCGCTGAGGTGTAAAGGTGTGGTTTTGAGGCAGAATTGTGTGGGAAAAGAAAAGGACTATGGGTATAAAATCCACCACTTTGATCAGATCGGTGCATGTTTAAACACTTGTGACACCTCGGCCTTGTGATTACAAAAGCTCTCCCGTCTCCATCATTTTTCTTCAAGACCAGGCCAGGAGGGTTTTTTTTCTGCTATAATTGGGCCTGGAAAATCCGTTCTCTGTCCAGGTTTGTTAGCATCGACTTTGTCATGCTTCCAGGGGTTCTGCGACGCTTGCAGTTCCGCCGTCGGATGTGCTAAAAGGAGGGAGTGCAAAAAAAAAGCTTTTTCATGTTCATTTTGCTCACAACAGGATTGAATGGTGTTTTTATAACCTATACAAAAGCTCAATGGCGGCATTACTGTTTTATACATAAATTCCACATTAAAGAAAATGCTGACAGAAATAACACAGTGGCCCAACACGCACTCCTGAAGTAACAGTTTTGTAAGCACAGCTATCAATCAGTTTTTCATCTTTCCCTCTGGAAATATTGGAAATGGAGTTTCATTGAGGTACAAGGCACTATTTCCTTCTTAATGTGCCTGGTCTCGTGGTGGAGGCACTTGACAAACGTCCAGGTAGGGAAGTTGTTTTTTATATCCAGACAGAGAGGCATTACGGTTGCCATGAGCCCAAACAGATTTGCTTCCTCCACCCGAATGATGATAATGAAGACAAATGGGTCTCTGGCGTGAAAGCAAAACCACACATGGATTACAGAGTACTGCAAGGATGTATGTATGCATGTACACATCCACAAAGCAGAGCACGGTCATCTTACAGAACAAAATACACTTTTATTTTGTTCATTAGTGTTTCCCGGGAAAGGTTTGGGAATTCCTCTGGGTTTCGTCTGTCTTCGTATTTGCATCCATTCTGATGGAAACTCGATGAACCTGCGACAATGGTGTGGTTTCACCTGCGTATCAATGTTGTAACATGTTTTTGGTGTTGGTCAGACCAACACCTTGTGGGTCACCATTTTACCCGATTGGCCATTATCAAACCTTGAAGAATGGCCAGTATGTTCTTAAACACTCACAGGAAACCATGTGTCTCAACCGTGGTTATCTTTCCTCTCCTAAGGAGAGGGGCAGAACATGTGGTTTGGTGTTTTGTCTCAGCAGATCCCTGCAAATACATGAATCACTGGGTATGAGGCTTGAACAATGGTCGATAGTAAACTCAGACAACAGCTGCATTTCACCCGGTTGAAATGCGATGCAATTCCACTCAACTCCTCCATGTTTTCTGGTAAAGAGGGTGCATTAGTCAGCCAACTTTATCAATTTAAATGATTGAGATTCATGTTTTTGATTGTTCTGTGATTACTCTCACTCTTCCAAAGCCT
Organism: Lipophrys pholis; assembly: GCF_963383615.2. NCBI lineage: Eukaryota > Metazoa > Chordata > Actinopteri > Blenniiformes > Blenniidae > Lipophrys > Lipophrys pholis. The sequence continues at coordinate 9,816,690 of NC_137643.1, read as the reverse complement.
TTTAACTTGCACTCTTTTCACATCTTTCTCTCTCTCTCTCTCTCTCTCTCTAGCTATTGCTTTGTGGGGACTCATTACAGATCGCTATTTTCTATAAGTGCAGATAAAAGAGGTCGGCCCGACATGACGATGCATGGACCTTTCCTGGGCTGATATACTTCCAAATGCTTTGTTTTTTTGTTTTATTGTGTTTTGTTTTGAGAGTGTGATTGGACACGTGTGCGTGAAACCTCCAAATGACCCAGGCCTACAGAAATTAGCCACCTTAATGGTGACAAAAGCTCTCAAACCCTCTGTAAAACAAGTTGTTAAAGCTAAAACAGCTTTTAATTGTCTTAAAGCATATAGCAATGCCAAGACTTATTTGCTATCTCAGTGAGGCTATTAAGGTATTGATTAAACATCCACACCACTATCAAAGAGCCTTAAATTGGCATTATCTGTGTCCAGGTTGTCCTTGTTGTGTATTCAACAGAAAATGAAAGCATTCTTTTTAGAAACCTGTTCAGATTGGTTGGGTTTGGCACGTTTTTGTCATATCAAGCACGGACATTTCTGGATAAGCAGTGGGTTTAGAGATGTCTGCTTTTACTAGGCTTCTGTCCAAACAAACCAGGACATATTATCTGTCAGACTATGTTCCTCTTTTACTATTATTGGTTGAATCTTATTTTCTTCACACACACAAAAAAATATTTTTTTTTTACATCAAGCACAGCCTACACCCACTGTATGTAAGATGTCTGTAAAGTCTTGCAGAGGCTAATAAATGGCCCAAATTCATGTTAAGTATCAAGTGGCTTTCCGGCCTTCTTCCAGACTGTATATACAGTATATTCTTGGTTTATGATGATGAGATAGTGATGAGCCATCCCATAAGTGTGAGTACACAGGAGGAGCTCTCTTATCAGTGGGGAAATAGCGCCTAATGTAGCGTGATGCTTTGTGCTGTCCAGCCTCACGTAGAGAACCCTGTGGATTGAAGCAGATGCATGAACACACAGCAGAAGTACAGACAAGGACATTCTTCCTCTCATTAATTACTTTTTAGTCGCACAGGGAGCCATCTGTGAACTCCAGGGAATAAGAACAGTAGTTTTACTGCCAGTCTTTGTGAAAACAAAAGTGAAAGGTGTTTTCTGTTGATTTATAAATAAAAAATACAAAATACAACATGATACGTCTGTGAATTAGGGCAGCACAATATATACCAAATGTATTATCATCAACTTAAGATTGACTGAACTGTAACTGTTTGGAAATGAAGGAATTTTAAATCGGAAATGATTATTTGTAGATGCAAAAACAACAACAAAAAGAGCAGCGTTATATGATGGAACAGACTTCCAGGGCAAAAATACATCAGCATTATCTACTCAAGTGTTTGTATTTATAGCATTTCAAACTGTCATCACAGTCACTCAATAACATTATGGCATGTCACATGTCTACTGAATATATCATGCCGTGTTACTTAGAAATGTTTTTCCTTCTTTAAGTCCTGCTTCTCCCCTCAGCATTGAAAACAATTTGCGATGTCTAAATATGTACACAAACACAATATGTCAGTGTACAATCTGTCAGCAGAAAGGACACCATAGAGTGAGACAAAGCATTCCACTTATTGTGATCTTGTCGGCATGTACTCTTTCATTTGCCTTGTCATGTGTTGCCAGAGATATCACAAGGTCTATCTATATCATGCGCTGCCCAGACAACCCCAGGTAAACACTTCACTATTTGGCAGGCAGCTGTTCATCTCCCATCAGTTTCCTGTTGTCTCTTTCTTTCCTCAACATAGGGATGATCCCAGTCTTGATCACTCATCATTGGATAGGACACTTATTCACACTGAGGGGTTAAAGACTCCACAAACCCCAGATTTCGTTGGAAACTCTGGCAATTATACAATTTTAAATGTTTCTCCAAGTGATATGAAAACCTCTTCACTCATCATTTTATCTTGGACACTCAGTAGTCACCGCATCAGCTACACTTATATACACTACATGCTCATCAGAATACAAATCCAGTCACATCCCATCAATCTAAAGCTTGGAGCTCATTGGCATGGTCATAGTGAACTGCTGATGCTTCAGAATAGTGAAAGTTTTTGTTTTGTTTGTGCCAGACAGGCTAAGTACATTATTTAAGAAACCAAACATCTACTGGGATTTCCGGGCACAATCAGAGCATTACAGAGAATAATCCACAAGAGAAAGAATATCCAGTAAGCAGCCATTCTAGAAATCATGGCGCCCGATTGATAACAGAAATGAGTGTAGAACAACTAAACTGCTTTGAGTGACAAAGAGGAAAGGGGAAGTAGACTAACCTCTCGTTTAGGTTCAGGTTTGCAAAAGCGGGTCTATGAATATTACCTGGTCTAAGGTGTTATGGTTTTCTGTTATGACCTTTGCATGGTGGGTTTACGATTGTGCATCCATCCTACTATGGTATATATTAATAGTTTAAGCGGTTACTGAGCATATGTGTACCTGTATGTCCATTAATTGCAACAGGATAACAAATGTCACAAATCTCTACTCATTTTTCATTGAAGATAACTGAACTCCCTGGACTAAAATAGTTTCTACAGTCATCAGATCTCAATATTGCAAATGATCCTTTGGGTGGGATGGAAAATATTTGTACCCTGGATCCGAAAAGTCTGTCTCAGCTGTGTGATCGTGTAATTACAGCATAAAATCTTTGTGGAATATTTCCAGCACCTTCCAGATATAAAGATTAAAGGCAGGGTATTAGGTTGTTTGTCTATATCAAGCTTGATGGACATATGAACTGTGGGCTATTAGTTGGTGAGAAGGTTCAGTCAGGCACACTGGATGACCTTGCAAAATGAAAAACAGATTAGTATACAAAATTATTTTCTGCAACGTTGCTATCAGATGTAGTTCCTAATGTGGCCTAATGTGCACGCTGAGCCGCAATTTTAAATTGTTCAAATAAATTGTGAAAAAAGTGCGTTAAATGGGAATGTTGTGCAAATGTACTTCTTTTAGAATAAAACTGAGGCAAACTTTTAAAAATACCTTTTTTTTTTGTGAGTTTTGTTGTCATTTTACTGAGCAGGCCCACTTGAGATCAGGTTTTGCTGCATATGGCCTCTGAACTAATATCGACACCTCTGGTTGATATCATTCGCCAACCACTCCTTAACTTTTATGATCCTCTCAAGGTTAGACTCACTGCTCGTCTCACATCACAACATCAACATACCAAAGAAGAATTCAGCGTTTGATGAGTTGAATTAAGTTAATTAAGATGAAATGGGGGGGTGGGGGGGGAGCAACTGATAAGTTAATTTAGAAAATCTATAATTACACTAGAAAACAAAGTTTTCTTTTAGTAAATACGGCAGGGCTTTTCCTTTGTTTGGTAAGTATTGTTAATCATGTCGATTTTTGCTGTGTAATTGTCTTCTTAATATTTGAGGCCAGTCAAAGTAGAAATGACTGACATTCCAAAGCTGTCCAAGTCATCATATTTGTTCTTCTCTTCCTCTCCAGCAGCAACATTGCTGACTGTACCGCAGAGGAATCCTTCAAGTCTGGCTTGTATGTGTTAATTGCTTTCTTCGAGCGTCTTTGAACTTCTCCCCTCTCGATAATGAGTTCTTTTAAAGAGATGAGGTTTGACATGACAGAACAAAGGGAGTGTGAAGGACAGCAGGAACACAGAATACCAGGCGTTTTTCGTCTCTCTCTCCTAATACCGAAGAGTTTTGAAATTTTGGAACAATTAAATTTGGTGTGTCACTCCAACCTTCCTACTTTATTCTTATATACTGAAGAGTGGACACAATCAAGTGTCGCACAGGCATGAGCGCAAATATTGACCTTGCATGGTAATGCCACTTTCCGTGCGTGCCGTTTTGAGTAGTTACAGTGAGTGCGTGTAGGATTGCTTCATTTTATGAGGTGACTTGAGGGTGTAAGGAAGTATCAGTATGTACGAAGCTGTAGCACCTTGTTTGTATGCCTTCCGTCCTTCCTCTGTTGCTCTGCCCAATTTCCTGAATCTGTTTTCCTGTCACACACCTTACTCTCCAGCTCCTTCATTTTCTGTCTTCAGCCTTGTGCTTAGGATCTTCCCACCTCTCTCCACTTAGTCCACTGTTTTCTCACTTTTAAGCTTAACCTCTCTGGAGAGTCCAGTGTCCCCATATCACCTTATTAATTATGCAGCCCACTGAAAACCTAGCCAGAGGCTACAAGTATTGCACAGAGTCAGAAAAGCTCTGTTTTGCCGTTCCTCTTTGGACCTGTCCCTTTTTCTTATGCACTGTAAACTGATACATAATCCTCTGTGAGACACCTATTCACAAAAAAACAGCAAAGGGAATAAATAGCCTGTAACCAACTGAGCTTGAATTATCCCGTCCCTTTCTTTGACTAAGAATTCCTGAGAGAGATCAAGACGGTGGTTTTCTTATTTCTTTTGTGTGAGCATCATACATCTACAGGGGGGATCCAGCAAAGTGTTAAAAGCACAATTGTAACAAGATAGCGTCTAAAACATTGTGAAAAGACTCTGAGCCAAGAATAGGACACTATCATTTCAACCTGAAACTGATAAAATTGCACAGAAGCAGAAGTCTGAATAAATCAGGTATTGCTCTCAAAAACTGTACAGAATAAACCCAGATTTCAGGTTGTTCTTAAATCCAGTACGCAGTGACAGAAACCAAACACAGCAGTGCAGACTGGCAAATGATAGTAAACAATAAGTTGGTGTAGCTTGCATAGTAAATATATTAAGGCAGCTACTGTTGCTGGCTTATCAACAAGATTGCAGATGTCGTTGTCCTTTTTCCCCCCAACTCTAGTGATATATGTGTATATGTGATTGATGACTTCTAAAGACCTGAAAGCTGTCTGTACTTATAGGGGAGTTCAAATCTTCTTTCTGTTTCTGGATGACTGGTACCACAATCTGACAGTCGTTCTGGTTTGCCGGTTGTACGTGTGCACCTAATGACACATACTCAAAGTGGCAACACCTATAAATAAGTTAAAGTCAGCCTCATCCTATAAATACAGCTGTGGTTGTTACAGATATTCAGTTGGGTCAGTGAACAGCTAAATGTGGCATTTGAGGGGCAAATGGTTAAAATACATAATTTTCATTTAAATGAGGCAGTTATTTAATAGGTGAACATGCTTATGTTGAACCTTATTTTTGTGTATACATGCTTGTGGAGAAGTACATTGTGGTACTAGTGAAAATATTGTATTCTTTTTTTTTAACTTTAAATAGTGCATTGACAAAGTCTAACTCGTAGTCATAGATATGTAGAGGAAACATGTTCTTTACACCTCTATAAATGTGTTAGAAGGACCCCATGCGTGTCACAGTGCAGGCCATTATGCAGTTAAGTGAGGAGGGGCTGCATTCCTTCGGGGGCTCATATTTCCAGCTCCTACAATGTGCATCGGTGTGTGCAGCGTCTGAAACTGTGTCTATGTATTCTTTATTGGGGCATCACAACCGGGGTGAAATGTCAAAGTCTCAAAGGGTGAGACCTTTATGCACTCCCATACAGACTGGTATGCATGAGTTAGTGCTTCCCCCGGGGACTCGGCCTCGTTCGCTCACCACTTTCATCAGTGATAGATCCTACTCACAACCCCTACTCCCGTGACATACTTCATTGATTTATCAATGTAGTCATTCACATTTTATTGGCTGTTTCTTCTCATATGTCAAAGTTTCTCTAAGATTTGTTTCACTCTGGAGAGAATTTATGGCTTTGTGGTCATTTTCCTGACTTGACATCTTACCTTTCTTTAACCTGGAGGAAATTTCAGTCCTCAAAATCGAGAGGACTGCAGTCCCGCTGACATTTCTTTTTATTTAATTTGTTCCTCGCAGAGGACACACAGACCAAATATGCTTTCTTAGCATTTGTATTCAACAAAAGCAAGATATATTAAGCCCGTAATAAGCCACCATCAGGTGTATTAGGTCAGCACCCTCCAAGCAACCAATGCAGTCAGTCCTTTTATTCTGCAGAAAGGCTGTCACAGTGCCTGGTTAAGCCACATTCACACAGTGTTCACCGCACACTATTATTTGTCCATTACTTGTAATTACCCATCATGATGACTGATGGAATGTTTTCGTGGCTGAGTTGGCAAGCAGTTGGGATTATCCTGTTGAGGACTTTATACAATTACTCAGTCATTAAACACGGCTCAGCGTGAGGACAACCTTGGAGGGGGGGCAGCAGCTTGCCAGTGGCTTGTTCGCACTTCCAGGTTAGTCAGACAGATTGTTGTCATCGTGCGAGGTCGGATCTACGGAAAGTGACTGGAGGACAAGTGTTTGAGCTGTGGCGGCTGCTTTCTGTCCTCTCTTGGGAGTGTCAACATATCCCCACACGGTGTTATCCTGTGATTTCTGTTTCACAAAATGCGCTGATGACAATGAAAAATCTGAAGTTCAAAGTGTCTCCTCTTGTGGTTATATCCCAGGCTCGCAGGTAGATGATTGATCTGGTGACGCGTCAATGATCGGCTGCTTCGATTAACAGTTCCACCTCTTTTCACTGCTACTCATCAATCTCACCGAGATAATTAAATGGCAGGATGGAAGAATACAATAGAGTCTCATCAGGAGCTCAAAGTATGCCCTTTTCGTGGGCTTTCATATCAAGTTTCAACAACACAAAAATGTGGTGGGTGATAATCAAAGTTTGTTTTGAGATAACATGAAAGTAGAAGCACTGCTTTGGGCCACATTGTATTATTTTTTAGCCTTTTGAATGGTGTCAATGAAAAAGATTAGTCACAGCCATGGCAGTTTTTTATTTATTTTTCTCACTAGTTTCACTTGTTGCTTTAGAGGGTGTTTCATCTTGCAAGGTGAAACCGATCTAAATTATTCAACTTGTAGGGTAAAATTGATTTTATGGTTGAGTTTGTGCAGTCTGTCATCTCTCATGCACATTACATAGCAGCAAACACCTTGAGATTGTAGGATTTAGCTATTCGATAATATAAGATTTTGGTCTGCTATACCACTGCAACAGCAGTTCTGTATGTGAAACCCTCCAAAAAGGCATTTCTGCTCCTTTGCTGATATGAATTTTCAGTTACAGAGCCACACATCACACTAAATGAAACTAAATAGGACCGTAAAGTACGCAGGCTTATGAGGCACGCTGTTTGGAAGTTGTAAACTTTCTCCTGAATGCTGCCAGCTGCCGAATCTGATTGAGACTTTGAAGACCTCACACACAGCTGTCACATGTGATGGCCCAATGTTCCCCTGCTGTGCTTTGCTTCCTTTGTTAGGTTACATTTCCTTGCCAGATTAAACAATTACCATATCCTCACTCTAGGGAAAGCATGAAACAAGCAGCCCTATGAAATAACCTGGTCTCCCTTGGAACAAAGAGCCCAGTGTCGCCTGGAGAAATCTGCGACTGCATACGGTGTACATTTCCAAATGGGTGGGATCTCATCTGCATCGCCTGCTGCCTGGGCTCGGAAGGTCTTTGATATTGCGTCTTGGATGTTTTGCGAAAACTTGCCTACATCAAAGACATCTCTGCTGTCAGGCTTGCTATATTGGTTTCGCTGCAGTAACTGGTAGAGCCACGTTAAAACAAGTGAGAAACTCAGTGTCGTCATTATCCACTGTTCGAGGTTGTTACATGCTGTCGACTTTACTCACACTCCGGGAGATTTGGTTAATGTACCCTTTACCTTGTACCTTTTACCATTAAGGCATACATTTTTTTTGTTATGTAAACAATGGCATGTGCGCTTTGGTCATTCACTTCCTCTGGAATATTTATCATTTCTGTAGTCCTGTGTTATGGTCAGCTGCATAATAACTATTATCGTCTGCTTACTGGAAGGGAAATGTTTCGCCCATCAACTAAATCTGCACTAATGATACACCAAAAGAGATGTGTGACTTATGGATTTATTTTTCATTTGACAGCAAACCTCTTTTGCTTTGTGTTTTGCTCAAAACATATCCATCTAAACTACAAATGCTCAACTATTCCTTTGAAAAGCTCATTAACGGGAGGTGATGCAATGTTTTTCTAACAGGCTGGGAAGTCGAATGTATTGAATGGCTGCACATTCACGGAGGCAGACAAAGTGCAGTGGCTCTTTTGATGGGCTTTTAAACTGAGCTCATAAAGGGCATCGCCTTTCGATTAATCTTGTGCAATCATAACGTATGACAAATTTGATGAAATTCTTGTTTGTTGTTCACCTGTAACCCACAAGTAATTGTTTGGGTTTCACAGCAAAACCAGGTCGTGTTCCACAACGGTAGTTAGTGCCACGGTCTGGTGGTCAGCAAACGGACGAGATCGATTCCCTTCCCGTCTTAGTTAACCTTGAATTGTGGTTAACAGAGCAAGAATTTAATCCACAGACATATTGTGTTTGTCTACCCCCCTGCAAGGACCACTGTATCAGAGGTTAATCTCACTAACAGTGACTCATCCTGTCCATTCGAAGTATAACTCTTAACTGGAAGCAGTTCAGTCCAAAGTTTTCAGATAAAGTAGAGTTTCCTGATGAAGATACATTTTGCTTTGTTTGGTCTGTACACCAGACCGGGTGTTTCTCTCTGTTTTAGCAGGCTTTCCTTCGTTGCTGTGTCCTCTCTGCCATGCTCTGGCCTATCTCGCCATCACAGCTGTCCATCTGTTTTTCTCCCAGGTTTATCATCCTCTGTTATCAGCTGCTGGTTCCTCTGGGCTTCCTGCACCTCATATCGGCCTGACTGATTACACTGTAGCAGTGCTTCGTTTCAGGAGATATTATGTGCTCCTGTCAGTTCTTCCACAAACAAACCGGGTCACTGAGGTTTTTCATCTTGCGATACATCCAGTCTGTCATCGTTTCACTTGCGCACTAACAAATTAGGAAAACTGTTATGGTCTTTACCAATAAAAGGAGACTGTTTCACTAACTGTCGGTTTAATTTAGCTTGTCAAAATTTGTTATCCCATAAACTGCCACAACCTCAGGTTGGAGTAACTCTGTAAGGCTCTTTGCTCAGCACACTCGGTGGGCCCACTTAATACTTGATAGATTTCCCATTACTTTTAGACAGCAGTGATGGAGTACCAGGTAGCACACTGCCTTTCCCCCCTTTTCCTTTGAGCTTCTCCTTCCTGAGTAGAAACAGTCTTCCCGCTATGGCACACAAATGGTAAGCCAGTCTGCTGCTAAGCCCCAGAGATGAATGCCTCTCCAATGTGAAACAATCACAAAAATGTAATCTGGAAACCCCGAGCCATGTTTTCATCCCTCTGTTTGGAAATCCATCTCTGAGAAGTTTCACAGAGGCTACGGATGCTTGAACCGTGGCAGAGCACCAAGGATCGATGCCAAACTGGGCGATAATTGGGATTATATTCGTCGTTTATTTGACAGCAAATGGTCCCTAGGAAAATGTGAGCTGTGTTTATTGGTTTGTCTGCTCTGTGCCAACTTTGCAATCTCGTCTGATGTTTTGTCTTGGCTGGTCTGCCCACACGTGTGGAGACGGAGCTGATTCACTGTCAGATTGCTTTAATATTGAGCCCATTGGCCTTCACAGTCATAGCAGTTGCATAAGGAAGAACTGCTCACTTCAGACCAGGCTCAAAATATGTTTAGATCTAGCGTTTGACTTACTCTCCCTTTTTTATGATTTGTGTGTTTTTGGCATTCTTTCAAAGGCTGACCCAACAAGAAGAATTACAGGGGTCAGCAGTTTCCGCATAAAAATATTTGAATTTACATACCCATTGTGAAGTTGCTGGAAGAGCTGTGTCCAGTGAAATAAATCAGCATTTTTCATTATATCCAAGGGGGCTTCCTGGTTAGTCAGCTAATTTAGTCAAGCCTGACATAGTTTTCACAAAAAAATGATGCACATTGCAAAAACATTTGCAGTTGTGCTCATCAACAAAATGCTGATATGATGGAGGGGCGCGGGGGGGTTATTGTGTGACACGTTGCTGTGCCCTCTCACTTAACTACTAAATGGTTAGATCCCATCTCATATTCAAATGGAAAGTCATCGTCACCTTGGAAGATCTATGTGAGAAGAGAGAAGAAGGGACAGTTTTCAGCATGGACTTTTATTGGAATACTAGTGATTAAACAGTTTCTTGAATTTGTGATTCAAGTCATCGTGGCCGGAGCTGAGATCAGATCCTCCAGAGCAACAATGGAAAGCTGAGCATGAAAGCAGTCTTAGGCCCTGCTTTAGTCTACAATAGTACATTTTTAATCAAATGGGGAAATGATTTGTAAAACAACAAAAAGAAATGTAATCTGGTGTTTGTCAGTGCAGTCTAGAAATCCATCTCTTCATCCATCTTCTATACCGCTTTAGCACAAACACAGAGACACAGACAACCACACACACACACACATTCATACCTAAGGTTAATTTAGAGTCACTAACTAACCTCACATGCATGTTTTTGGACTGCGGGAGGAAACTGCAGTGCCCAAAGGAAATCCACTCATTCAGAACAAAGTCAGAGAATAGTCTTATTTGTTTTGGTCAAAGTGTAAAAATGATACTCATGCTGGGAGAAGCTAACAGGCAACATTTTGGTTACATATTCAATCTACACTACAGACATCAGAGTCGTATAAATCTTAGGATTTAATTTTTGACAAGATAATGTATATTCGCAATGTAAATTTTAATCTTAATTTTAAGGTCTAAACACAGACAATCTTGGTTTTATTATGAATTTAAAGAATAGTATAAAAGCGGTCATCCAAAATGCTCATTAGCAAGCAGGATTTCTAAAGTGAAGAAATATGCTTAAACATTTGGAAATATATATATTTAAAAAAAAAAAAAAAGTATATATAAACACACTGCCGCCGATAGTCCCTGCAAAGCAAACGTTTAGGGCACAGAGGAGACACTGTCAGAGCATGAAAAGCCTTGTGTAATTAGGGCTTGATGCCGAGGTGAGCCACCGCCTCAGGCTGCTCTGTATCTGATACTGACCCCCACAGTATATTCCTGCGCTGCTTCCCCAGGTACAGTGCAGGAGGGAGCCTCTGAACTGTGAGGGCAATAGGAGCAAGATTGACCCAGCAGTTGGGCTTTGTTCAGGGCACATCTCTACTCTCCTTGCTTGACCCTCTCCCTGACTTTCCTTTTGTCTCTCTCTCTCTCTCTCTCTCTCTCTCTCTCTCTCTCTCTCTCTCTCTCTCTCTCTCTCTCTCTCTCTCTGTTTCGGTCTCTCTCTGTCTCCCTCCCACCTACTATCCTGAGAATTACGTGAGCAAGGAGGAATGAAAAGATGCATTGTGCTGAGTTGAATAGGGTGTGTGTGTGTGTGTGTGTGTGTGTGTGTGTGTGTGTGTGTGTGTGTGTGTGTGTGTGTGTGTGTGTGTGTGTGTGTGTGTGTGTGTGTGTGTGTGTGTGTGTGTGTGTGTGTGTGTGTGTGTGTGTGTGTGTGTTCAGGGCTCTTTTCTTCATGCTGCCACTGTGCAGCTATGCAGATACTTTGGCCTTGGCATGCTGCTGTGGTCTGAAGAGCAGGGAACGTTTTTTAACCAGCAATATTTTTTCCATCCTCTCCATACGGCAGAGTCCAGTGTCGCATGCGCCACAGACACACAAAGCGTGCTCTGACAGCACCCGTGGCATATTTTGCTGCTGAAAAAAAACTTTTTCTCTAGAAAGAGGCTTCATTTCTCTCAAACTTTATAAAAGTTGTTTTAGTCACTGAATAATGTAGACAGTGAAGCTTAGTCAACTCAAACTACAACGTGCTCTGGACATTGCTTCAGGCTGCTACCTTGACATCAGGTTGGGGACCAAAAGCCACAGCCTCAACACAATATAGCAGACAGTGAGCCAGCAGTGTTTATGTGAGGCTTTACGCTGTGGAAACACAGAGAATGAATCTAGATTTCATCATGCCCCATTTTTAATCCTTAAATAACTAAGAACTGTCTCCCCTAAACGGAGATCTGTTGTTATCACTTCAGGCAATGCAGTGATAGGAACAGATTATTGTTGTTTTCTTGTTGGTGATTATATATTACAGACAGCATAGACACTTTGATTGAACTCTCAGCTCTCATTTTGAAAGAAATACGTGCATAGCACAGATTAAAACACAGCCAAAGCAGGTCGTACACGTCTGTGCAGACTTTTAAACTCATTATCTTGTCCTTTTATCTTATGGATCCTGATGTACACTGGACGTTGTGCTTTATGGAAATCTGGACCTTTATATTTTATTCAAGTTGAAAGAAAAATGTTTTTCTTTGGGGGGGATTAAACAAAAACGGTGACCATACAAAAATGAAGCCCCACCTAATTGTAACATATCTAGGAATGTGATTGTTTATGGTCAAAGCTTTGTTCATCATGTGGAATCAATTGAATAAAAGACGTTCAAGAAATACTTAGAACCGATTCAGTGTGATTCACCCTGGGTCACAAAAGAAACGCGATACGGGGGTCATTGTCCTTCTTAAGTGATTTGTAATATGCATTGGTACACAGCTAGTTATCATTCATCAGCGATAACCTTTCTCGTTGATGTTTGCTGTGGATTCACTCTGCCTGTCCACATATTCAAATGTCAACCCTGATTGCTGAGCCAAAGCTTGAAGGCCAAGCGGTGCCCTTTTCTCTAACACCTCCAACCAGCTAGAGTCTGATAGATTTCCAAACTCTACTGCTACCCCGTGTTCTGTTGAGGCTGTCCTTACTGTCCGTGGGTCGGTTTTTCATCCCCGTTTGCCTGCCCACGTATCTGCAAGCCTCATTACTCCCCCACTTCTGTCTGTCTGCCTCCATCAGTGTCTCCGCACGCTTGTCTGTCTCGCTGGCTGAATGTCTGTTGGCACGCGCGAGCGAGTCGGCTAAGGTTCATGTCATGTGCTCATCTTCTGATTTGTAACCTTTGTCACATGTCGCCCGCTTTCTTGCCCGTCATGTTTACTGACGCTCTCCGCCGCCGAGACTTTAATCAAACAAAGAAAACTGGCTCCAGGAGCTCCAGGATCACCGGCAGATGACAACACCGTCAAAAACAAAACAAAGCTGCCAATTACAGCTCGCTTGAGCAGTAATATACTTTTACAACTTTGCATTCATATATGAAGAAAATGTACTACGTGGTTTATGAATAAACCTCATCATTCATCTATCTTCTACAGGGAAGACAGAGATCAATACTATAATGATAAAAAAAAATTCTAACTGCAATAAATTCCACAAACATGATCTGAACTGAACGGGTAATGAAAATAAGTTTGCGTGTGACTCAAATATGCATTCAAAAAATTTTTAACTTTCCAATATGCCATAATGCAGTGTGACATTTTTTTATTTTTTTTCACAAGTTGGGAGCAGTATTTTTAAAGTCAGGCTGCTATGAAGCTCATTTAAAGGCGGATAAAGGAGGGAAGAGAAGAGTGATGCTCGACTTCTCTCTGTGAGATCCGTAGGTTCATTACAAATAGCTTAGAGTCTGTGTGAGCCGATAAGACTCACTTTCACTTTTTTTCCACCTGTTTCCCCGACTTCCCTGTCCCATGCACTGAGTCATTAAAAAGTATTTATTGTGTTTATGCAGAAGTTATTAGGTGAGCATCCAGACAGACTTACACTGTTCATGGTAATAATTATAGCAGCCACTTATTTTCTCTGAATTACAGAAAACATGGTGGATGTCTCACACGAGGCAAAATGTTATGCCAAGTCAGTACTGGGTGAATTCTTTCCATTGTACCTTTCTGGTTTATGTTGATGCTTATGGGGTTTTAGAATCGTTTCAGACATTAAAATTCCCACAACAACTCCTCGGGTGGCAGCTGACAATGGTGTGTTTGCTTGTGTGTGTGTGTGTTTGTGCGTTCATGCATGTGAGTGAGTGAGAGGGAGAATGTAACACGAAAGCAGTTATATATATGAGGTCTAATTCCAAAAGAATGCATGACCAGTGGAGACTACATATGGAGGTGGTTTGGGTCGGCTTTAATGCCAACTTGAACTGCAGCATTGTGGATATAAATTCAACAAGGTAAACCAGAAGACTTTGTTTGTCTTTGGTGCATTTTTCTCCAAGTAACTTTCCATTGTGTGTGAAAGCAGCTGAAAGAGCAGAAAACAGGTTCTTACATTTCTCAGTTTGTCAACGTGGGTACTTAAAATGATGACCTTTGAGTGGATTAATTTCTTTGGAGAATAATAGAGTCTGTGCTCTCTGACTTCTAAGTCATTGCAGTGAAAGAGTGGGATGGTGCAGTAGCTGAACTCTTGAATATTCCTGCTGGTATGCTCACGTGGCTTTACAGTGAACCCTAAAGGATGCAGCAACATTGCAAGTTACTGGAGTGTGCTGCAGCAGTGCAGCTCAGGGGACACGCTTCAATCACTTACTGTGCACAGGAGGCTGATAGAGGAGAGAACGATGAAGGCGAAAAAGAAGAGTGCTGAAGTCACAAGGGAGGGGATTTTTTAAAGAGAGGACACCAGATATTCTGTGAGGAAGAAGGGAACACAAAGTGGAGTGTGAGGGACATGTGACATGTCCTTCTTTATCTGCTCCCCCTCCTAAAGAAATCTGCATATGCTCTAATCCCCCCTACCTGGTCTCCCTTTTCATCTCCTCGTATTCTCAGCTCTGCCTGTCGACCAGCGCGGCATCGACCTCCTGTCTGCTCATGGCCAATTTGGAAGGAATTTGCTGGCCCATTAAAGTGCATGTTCAGTGCAACTTTCATCCCTTTCCTCTTAAGTCTCTTTTTTTTTTTCCCCCTCGACTCGTCCCCAGTGAAAGCCCAGCCACGTCTCTCCTTGCTGCAATGGAGACCAAACTCTAAACTTTTTCAAGGGTACCACAGAGCAGATTTAAAAACAAAAGTAAAGCCCGGAGACCTTCCGGAGAAATCCACATGAATGAGACAAACTGATAGCATCCTTCTGAATGCAGTTCTCCCTGCAACAGTGATCCCTTTGTGCTGTAATTGGCTGAAATGAGATCTGTAAGTATGCGTTTTCTTGTTTTACAAAGTGATCCATATGCTGTTGAGTTAATGCAATGAGACTTGAGACTTGTATACCAGGACAGAGTTGCATAACTTCCTTCAGAAGATTTTCATTCTCGCTTTTTTTCCCCCCCTTGTTCTGTCCCCTTTCCTCTGCACGTTATACTGCCCAATTATTTTCTTCCCATGTATAAAAAGTCTGACATACAGCAGTGCTGCAGCCAAGTATTTATATCTGCAAACACTTGCTTCTATTCATCCATCGTTTAAACAGCTTTGTCCAACCTGGGGTTATGGAGTGCTCGATCCCAATGAGATAATGGCAAAGGAGGGTACACCCTGGACAGGTCACCAGTTCCTCACAGGGAAAACACAGAGATACTCTCACACACTCACATTCACACCTTCTGGTAATTTAGGGTCACAGATTAGCACATTTGTACTGTAGGAGAAAATTGCAGTGCCTTAAGAAAACCCATGCATGAACTGAAGCGACACGCAAGCTCTCCACTAAAAGACCCTATGACCCAACTTGGATTCAAACCGGAGACCAACCATGTTTGTGCTGTGACTCACACTCATCTATTTTCCCTCGTAGATGTTGTCATTTCCTTAGAAATATGTTTCTAATGTTGTTTTTAAAATAAAATCCACTTTGCAGCCTGGTGGTCTCAGCAGGTTTAGTCCCGCTGAAAGGAAATAACAGATACAATTTAGACAAATAAGCAGGCAAGCTCGCAAAGCCAGCAGTCATTGTGATGAACATCTACAATATGCATTTAATAAGATCCCCCAGCAGGCCTCCGGGATCGGCTTGTTCACACTCACTTTTATCTGGCTAGCGCTGTCGAAAGGACTTTTTTTAGTTATTAAATAACAGGACTGACACAAATTCCCCCCAGGAGGAAAGACTTCCAATTGATCTGCTTGGAGTAATCCACTTTTTTTTTTTTTTTCCCAGAGCCACACCTATTTATCGGCAATTTTCTTGAGAACGGAGCAAAAAAATGGTCAGAGATAATGGCTCCGATAAAACTTCCTCCCAAGCATTGCTATTCAGTGAAACTCAGCCAGTAGCCACGGGAGGCAGCCGCAAATGTTTCCAGCTTTTGTCGTGCTCTGATTTATAGTCATTCTCTGTGTCCTTGAGGTGTTGGTCCCGATTTAACGCTAACCAGCACATTCATGTATTGTGTTGCTCAGAGTTGGTCGCTGTTCATGCTTTTAATGGCCTTGTAATTGTCATCCTAATAATACACAACAAAGAGATGAGAGTTGAGTCGTTGAGAATTAACTGGTTGAGTACCAGAGGGAGAAAATTGTGAAAAGGGGATGAACACGTTAAGGCTTATAAAACCTTCTCTGAGATCACAAATGTTGAGGACTTCCTGATGTCCCTTTTAGGGGAAGTCTTTCAGAGGCAAATTGAGAAAGTCAGAAACACTTGACAAATGACCATATACATCCCAACCGCCACATTTTTGTTAAAATAGATGAAGCTAATTTTCTCTGCAGTGGATGTCTTTGTATTCCGGCCAGTGAATAACTGGGAACCTAACAAAACCAGGAAAGAGGGTTTTATTTTCTTTCCTTTTTTTTTCAACCAGCCTGTGAAGGTAGTCTCTCATCCCGCGTCAATAAACAAATCTGTTGTGCTTCTGGCTTTGCATCTGAAGCAACATTTGTGCTTATTTAACAGATTCTGTTCTGTGTAAAATCCTCAGTAGGTTTCACAGGCTTTGGGCAGGATCCTGCTTGGTTGGTCGAGCTCATGGGTATTGAGGCGCTGCAGTAATGCAAGAGAGCACAGCAGTCTGGTAGAGAGAGGCTGTGAGTCAAACAAAGAAATGAGGAGTGAACTGGAAAGAGGCGTTTTCAACGTATAGGCAGTATACTGTGCACATGGAACCTTTGGAAAGCAGTTTCAATCATTGGAGCAACTGTCTATGTGGAGCTTAGATCAATATTTTAGTTGTATTGACTTTTGTGAAGTTTGCCTTCTTGTCTCTTTTTAGATTTGTTTGGTTTTACAAAGCTCCTTGAGGTGTAACAAACTTCTGACTTCGCTTCTCAGAATACATTTTAGAAGCTATAGCTCATCAAATCTTGCTTCTTCTTTTTTTTTTTTTTTTGTCTTACATCCATGTGATTCGGTATGAAGTTTTCCTCCTCTCCTTAGTTGTTTGCACACTGCTGCATTCCTTTTCGCAGCACTGTCACCACTCTTGCTGCAGGAATTTATTTCGTGTTGCACGGCAGCGCCTGCATCCTTGTGAGAATGCATCACACACAAAGCAAGGTCCACTTGGAAAAACATTTGCTCCTCAATGCTGCCAGTGGCGAGGATACAGAATTCAGTCAAAATACTGAATACTTTTAGGGGCTTGTCTAAAACTAGGTGTTTTTGTAAAAATACAGTTACTGATCATCTTTTTTGATTCTGCCTCTGGGGGGGATACAGGTACAACTGTGATACAAGCATGAACTCTGCTTCTGCACCATGAGCCTGACACAAGTGTTGTTGAGACATACACAAACAAAGGGGCCTCTCTTCTGTGATGGCACTGTATCAATATTATGTTTTCTCCTCCCTGCTCTGTTCCTGTTTGCACAGGCCAGCGAATGTACTGACCTAGTAATCCCTAATGGAGGAAATCCGAGGCAGTGGCTCCTCTCTGCTGTCTTTCTGTAATTTATAAAGACTTTTTTTTTTTTACCTTTATTTGTCTTTCACAGACCCACTATTTTACCCTTGTTAAACCAACCATGTCAAGCTCAGCTGCCTCAGTGTTGGAGAAGCTTTTTCTCACAGGGATATCTGTGTAAAGGTGTCTTTTTAAATGTCTCCTTCCCCTCCTGTGTATTCCCCCAGTCATTTTGCATCCAACTCTTTTTCCGTGTAATCTTCACTGTTATTACTGACAAGTTGCCATCCTCTCTCATGCCCTCTTCCCAGTTGGAGACTTGTTTTCGAAGTGTGCAAGCCTGAGAGTTCATATGCACCACCATGAGCCTGCTCTATTCCTCTGAAAAATCATGCATGCTTTATTAACATTCAGACATGCATGCGCCGGTGCTGAGTAAAATGCTTGCACCAGAAAGAGCTATTTTACATCTGAAAAGCTGGGTCTGTTGTGTAACATCAACTCTACCTGAGACTGAACAACAGTCTGCTCATAACATAAGTCTGAATCATGTGTCACAGTGCCCTGATTCCTTCTTTTGAGCCGCATATTGTCCACCCAGCTGGCATCGGTGGTTTCAAAAGGACTATCCTAGTCTGTGTGGATGAGTCATTGAAAAAGTCTGACCTCGCAGGAGTGAAATAGTAATGGGAGAATGATACCTGATGTGACAAGTAACGGACCAAAAGTAACTGCCTTATGAGCTTGTCCGTGTGTGAACCCGCTACAGAGCAATGCTCGGATAATGGACACAACCTGAAGTGTATTGGAGAACTATGGTGACACTATTAGATGGGTACTGACAGAGGAGAATCTGTAGGGGAAACAAAGGGAGCAGCAGGGTGCAGTGGGTTTATGTCAAGCATGTCTGTGGCATTTATGCAGCTTCTCATCAGCAGCTACTGAAGCTCATTATGTCATACTGAGCTTAAACGCATACATTGCTACAACTGCAGCCTTTCATTATTCTTTTAAGCACCTTTGTGGCCTTCACTTGTTGCATTGATAGCTTGGCTACAGCACGCCGTGTTCCGGATTATGTTAAAACAAACATTCACTTTGTTTTGGTGAACTCTTGCTTCTGGAGTTGTTTAATAACCCATTGCCTTTTTTTAAAAAAAACTTCACAGCACATTTACATACTTGGCAAACAAAAAAAATATATGTTTATATAAAAAAATCATGACTGATTGCTTCATATTCTACCGCCTATTAATAAGTCAAGTTTTTGTCTGTATATTTGAGTGTTAGAATTGAGTGAGAATATTGAAAATCACCATCATCACATTAGGAACCAGCCCCCCTTGCTTGATCCAGAAATGACAGCTGTGCTTCTGCAGCCACGTGGTGCTTTTCTTTGCTGGGCATCTGGCTCCTAGATCCTGAAAGCCAACAAAGCCCCAAAGGCTTGAGGTACCAGCAGACTGGTCGTGTGTGCGTCATCGATATCCCCTTGTAAAGATGGCTGAGATGGCAGCTGTGCTCAACTGGTCGTGTCCCTTTAAAAATCTAGCAGGGATGAGTTAAAGGGTGAGTGCGGTTTTGTGGTGCAACATTGTGCTCTTAACCTTCGTCATCAGAGTTAATATTTATATAAGGATGCATTCCACAGAAATACTTTTAATAGCAATTTAATGTTTCAAAACCTGGCCCAGTCATCACAATTTTTATTCTTTTTATCCATGTGACACTTTAGAATGCTTTGCATTGATGAGCATGTGACAGGTAAATAAGCATATAAAACAATACTATGTTCAGAAGGAGTAATTAAAAATAAGCGTTAAGCACTTTGGCCAACTGTGTTGTTTTAAAGTGCTTTATAAAGTGGAGTTGAGTTAATAGTTAATCTTTTTAATGTTCTGATACTACAGTGATCCAGACTTGCTATGCAGAGCAGATCCGGTGCAAAACTTTGATCAGTGTTTAACATGTCAGACTCCTTCTATGCGACTCAGTGGTCCCTGAAAAAACTGTCAGTGGAGGATGATGTGTGATGTACAGTTTAAATGTGGGTCATGTCTCACAGGAGAGCGGCTCTGAAAAGAATGCTGACTCAGCTTAATTCAGCTATTGGCACAGTGGCACATAGTCAGGGGGTGCTGTTCTGATACTTGTATAACTTTTGAGAAACAAATGCTCCTCTTACTGCGTAAGGTGTCTGTATGAATCGATGCATTTCAATCCCATGTAAAGAGATTCCTTTTCCAAGTTGTAACATGCTGAAAGTGATCGTTTGACTCTTTGAGTCGTTCCCGTTTCCAAGCGGGAGGCTGATCTGTAATTCTGTAATAGTCTTTCAAAAATAAACGTGAACACATTTCAAAGTGTTTCATTCAGATTCTTCTCTTTTCCTCTGCACAAAAGCAGAGAAAACGAGAAACGGCAGCCTGGAGAGAGAGTTGCATTCCTGTGTCAGGAAGCTGCTCGTTCAAACAGCCATCTGAGCTCGGCAGAGCCAGCGCGCACTCTGAACCCCACAAAGACTTTACTGTAAAAGATTCCCCACTTGGACCACCTGCAGCCATGAACCAATTAAAATCACCACCCACCACTTCCTGACCCAAATGGTTTGGCACAGACACACACACATGCCCGCACTGGCAGACGCACACTCGCACGCACAGTGGTAACAGCTGGAGCAAGTACAAGCAATCAATAAATAACTGATGATAATTGGCTCAACTCATTCACAATTGATATCCTCAATTACCACTAAGAGGATCCACCTGAGTTCAGTGTGTGTGTTTTCCTTTGTGCCCAGCGGTGGATTGTCTTGTTTATGTCACAGTAGACGTGCGCACGTCACAAAAGACTCGCACACGAGGCTGTTGAGTAGTTGTAAAAAAAAATAGCATAGCAACCTTTAAATAAATCCATGTTTGTATTATGTTTCAGTGTATATTTGCACTATGAATACATTAAAACTACATTTACTTCATTCTTTTCTCAAAACTTGGAACAAGTTGGTTTGAGAAAAACTAAAGGAAACTTTAACATAGTGCCATTTTTAACAATCCCTTCTGGTGCAAAATACAAGGACATGCTAAAATAAAACGTGTTCTCAATCTTTTGCCACACTGTGGCTCTCATAAACAAAAGCTTGTCTTTCCTCAAGAGACAATTTCTTCAGCGTGATAAGCCGCCATTGGCAGAGTTTGACTGTATGTTGGACAGCTCTGCTCCACACCAGGGATTGGTAAATGATTTTCCTCAGGGGTCACATGACATTGTTGGACTTCTGTGGGGGAGTCAGAAGATAAAGTAAGCTCTGCTGGGAATGTTACATGATGTTCATATACTTTGTCGAGTAAATCATTACTTATGTTCACATCCCTGTCTTGTTAGAAAAAAATCATACCTCTTTGTTGACTTAAAATAAATGTTGATCCTTAAATATTTGGTTTAAAGTAGTGTGAGCTTTTTTTTTTTTTTCTTTCGGAATCTTTCGGAGCTTTATAACAGATTTGCTGCCATTCCTATCATTGTTGGGGTTTAAATTAGTTTTTCTGCCTACTTATTTATGAAGATTCACTAGTATTCCTCTTTTTTGGCTTTTTAAAAAAACAAATTCAACCCATTTTATGACAAAACTTTCTGTCCGTCCCCCCCCCCCCCCCCCCCCCCCCCCTACACGTTCCTGCAGATCACGACTCTGATCAACCATAAAGACAAGCCAAAGAAGTCGGAGCGCACCCTGGCAGCTATACACAGGGTGGGACAGGCAGTGAGCGTGGCCGTGGGGCGATTCGTCTCCGTCGGCGAGGCCATCGCTGCAGAGAACCATGAGTTAAGGGACGAGATGGGTCAAGCCTGCTTCGAGGCTCGCCGAGCAGGTAGGACCGAACCTCATCACTATATTTTGTGGCTGTCGGAGCTTCTGTTGAAAAAAACGATGTTAATCGGTTTTCATCTCAAAGAATTTGTGAATACTGTCATGATAATGTAACGATCATATTTTTCTTCTGAGGGCGTATCGAGCTGGTCAGCCGATGAAGTGACTCGTTGTGGCTGCTTTCTTGAGGCAAACCATGTCGGTTCCATAAAGCATCAGGCATCACAGTGTTCTCAAATATCAGCAAATTTCCATTCGACTAGACAGCACTGATGTCCAACCGTATTACAGGAGGAGACCTCCCCAGAGTGCTCCAAAGGCACTGTTTTTATTAGGTTTGGATTGAAGGATGAAAAAAAACTGGGTGTTGTAAGCAGGCTTAGAAGGCAGAGCATAATGGACTCTGGTAGAAGGTTATTGAAAGATTTTATGCGTCAGGCTGTCGGTGGAATCAAAGGACTTGTAGCTTTTCTTTTATTCAGAGCCCCTGATAGCTTCTTTGTCATGTAGAGCCTTCAACTTGAGGTCACAATCAGAAAGTGTGTTTTTCTATTGACGGGTTGGCACTTACTATCTCTGCATTTCTGCATCTTTCACCTGTTCTGAAACATACATATAGAGTGGTGGACTTGACCTGTCCACAGTGAAGTCTCCCTTTCTCTTGACGTGCATTACAAGAGATTTCATTGCCCCGAAAACTAGACTAGGTCATTTATTTCGCAAAACTGGATAAAGTATTAAGTGGAAAGCTGTTTTGAAGAAACTGAGCCAGGAGGTTCAGAGGGTTGGTAAAAATGGCCGCCTGTGAGAAAAAATAGAAATACGTGCGTCCCCTTAATAGCACTCTTGACTATTATTAAATCTGGGAACGAGTAGCTGATGGTTTTGTCAAAAATGTATTCCTCTGACTGTTTTATAAAGTTTTGCCTTTGAGGCTTAAAAATCCACCCTAACGTGTCCTGCTCTCATTCCAAACAGCCTCCATTTAGATAGTTGTCACCACTCGCGAGGTGCAACTTTTCTCCATACCTGTCAGCTCCACTGTTATCAGCCAGAACAAGGGCCTCATTTGGCTTCCGACAGAGTCAACCGGAAACAGTATCGCACTGGATAAGAATTTAGACACAACACTGTGATAATGGGTTTATGCTGGAGGAGCCAGCTTGTGTAGCAAAGCGTTTAATCCTCACACAGCCCTGGTTTGTAAAGACGACTAAAACTCAGACAAAGACAGTGGCTGGTGGGAGGAGGAGAATAGGCTGATGAAATTGTGTGTGCATGTGTGTGTGTGTGCGTGTGCATGCAATGGTAAAATGAAGTGTGGATGTGTGTTGCACTCAGTGACTAATGTATTCCAGTTCTTGCTTTCCTCTCAGGAAGGTGTTTTCACAGTTTTCTTGTGCAGTTTTCCTGATAGACGCTATACAATTGCTACCTGAGTTTTTTTTTTTTGTTTTTTTTTAAGTTTTTGTCTGGTCGCCATTGGGGGGGAAAAAAAAAAAAAAAAAAGAAGATATATTGAGGGATGAACAAGAATGCCTCTTTAGATTTAAGTCTTCAGCAGAGAGTATGGCTAGTTAGTGAAGGATTGACATTTATTTAAAGTGGAACTGGAGGGAGAGTTTAATCAGGCCCGCTTTGGCCTTGTGTGCGATAATGAAAAATAAAAGCAGGCTGCAAGGACTAGTTTAATTAGATGCTACCCACCATCGGAGCAGTGGAGGGATCCATTGAGGGAGGTCAGTGAAGGCAAACTCTGTTGCATCTCTAAGTCTTTTTTTCCTCAGTCTCCCGGTGCCATTATCACATCGGCTCGGTGTTTCTCTCACTTTTTTTCTGCATCAGGGGTGATTACAGATGTCAGATATGGTAGGTGGAACCCAGATAAACTCACACAAGATACAGCCTGAGCGAGTGTTAAACATGTGAGCTCAAAGAGGACTACGGATGTCGGCTGATAAACTGGTATTAAGGTCTAATTCTCAACCGAGAAGTGTATGAACTCGTGAAATAGTAGCAGTTTTTATAAGTTAATAGTTTTCATACTACATACTGAAGCACAGTGGCGCTTTTAGCTCGCCTTGATATTCAGGCTGCAAAATACATTGCATTTTCTTTTCTTACTTATGCGTGTAGCACAAAACTGAATTGCAATAAATTCTACATTTCCACATACTTTGCAACATTCTACTTGCACTGTATATTTGGCAATTTTTTTACATTGGATTCAACTTCTTGCTGGATGAAAAATTTTAATTTGAGAACCCCATTGTAAAGGTAAAGACTTACAACAATGTCCTCCATCATTGAAATACTGAAGTAACAGTGGTATATGTCATTGCGCTCCACTAAATGACACTTGTTGCAAACCATCGCAGCAGGCAATGGAATCTGCCTGATCACAGATTAGTCTTTAATATTTTCATTTATGAGTAAAAAAACAAACAAAAAAACATCATTCATTAAAAATGTAGTATTTGTTTAACTTGTCCTTTCAGAACAAACACCTCATAACAATTGTTCAGACAAACCATTTCTATTGAAGATGGAGAGTAGATCATCGCCCCAAACCTTGGATTTCCAGCCTCTCTTTAGTAAACTTGGCCTGTTTTTGAACTGGTTCGGGGAGCTGGCTCAGTAAAGCAGCCTGTCGGATGCAATCTCCTCACCAGTGCTGCTTTTTATAAAGGACCAGCCAAACCAAATAGACAGGCCAAGCTGCGTGACCTGATACCGACCAACAGCCCCCTCCCCTACCACCCTTCAGTAAAAGAGAAAGCTCTCGCTTTCACTGAGATTTTCTTTCTCTGTTGCTCTTAACACTGTACACATTTCTCTTGATGGGACCGTTTGGTGATGGATTTTCAGCTTAGAAATTCCTCTACCTGGGATATCATGATCATGAAAGAAAAGGAAGGAAACAGGGCGCCAGAAAAAGAATACGTAGAAAGCTTTCCTGGGTCTAGGTTCAGGATCGGGTCGGCATAGCTCTGGTGTATCTTTGCTGAACATGATGTTATTGTGTTTTATCCCTTCCGGAAATTATCTTTAATACTCGAGGCGAAGAGTGGTCTATTTATGCCGCCATGCCGTCTGAACTAGCCAAACTCTGTCTGTGCATGCCCAAGTTTTTTACCCCTGAAATGGCAGCCAGGAAGCCTGCCAGCAGAGTTTGGATCAGGATGGCACCGTTGAATGAGGTACTGCTGTGTTTCATCCTCTAATATGAACTACCAGAAGTACAGAGAGGTACACTGGAAGACCGTTGTACTCAAATACACAGTAAAGGCCAATAAGGACACTTTTTACTGACTGAGATTCATACGTGTTCTGCTTTATGATTGGGTTCAGATATCAGGAGGTCATCGCAGAGACATTTCTGCCAGGAAACATTCTGCATCACCGGGGTTACCAAAGAGCTTCAGGGAAAATCTAGTGACAGTAGAAATGTGGGGGTCGGGGAGTTGGCTTTTCCCAGCAAGATCTTTATCTTAACTTTTATTTAAAAAAATAAATCATGTTAAAAACCATTGGAGGGTATGGCTAGTCGTCGTTTTGTCAAAGCACACATTTTTATCTCTTACCTCTTTTGCGATTTTCATTATTGAATCACGTAGAAAATAAGACTCACCGAAAATGTGTCCTCATCCAACATAAACCGCAAAAATTCCATTTGATTTAGGTATCGTTTTTAATCAGGCAATCAGAACGACCCCGTGCAAGTCTGCGATTGGCTGGTTTTTGTTTACATTTGCAACGCTGTGCCAAGTAAAGCGAGCGTGAAGGCAGAGGTGGTGTTGAGCGAGAGCGAGGGAGACGTAGCCAGCACGTAGAGCAGAGATCTGCAGGAGGGCAAATAAGAAAACCGAGTGAAAAACACCATGATTGTGAGTGTATGTGGATAGTTGCAAACGTTAAAAATACATTTTTGGAACACAGAATATATTTTTGTTTGCTCAGATGAAGTTTTGTTTTGTTTTTTTTACCTAAAAACCTGATGTTGAGGTTAATTGGAGATTCAAAATTCCCTGTAGGTTGTTAGTGGTTGTCAATCAGCCTTAGCGCAGTTTGAGTTAGATTATAAAACCCGACACAGCTCTGTCAGCAACATGGCTAATCCAAACCAGAAAACACTGAAGATGATTAAGGGAATTTAGAGCAACTTGCCCCGCATCTATGATCAAATTTCATTTTCCCTGTACATGAACACATGCGGATCTTTTGCTGATCAACCAGGCAAACAGCACTGTTGTTTCAAGCTTACGGATCTTCCCAAATGGGCACAATGTCTCATAGTTGGCAAATGAAATAAATAAAACCGATTAAAGATTTGTTGTCTGATTCTCTCTGACAGGTGAGAAGTAACTTTTTTGTGATGTTCTTTTTTATGTTTGACGCTAGTCAGCCTAATACAGTGAAATTGCTTTGAGCTCATTTAAATTAGGAGAGCTGTCATCAGATGTGTTTTTGAAATCGCACGGACTGATCTTATGTCCTAATGATGATGATAACTTTTATGTGTATAGCACTTTTCAAAACATAATTACAAAGCTCTGCAGAGCATTTAAAGCAAACGAGAGTTCACTAAAATGCATCAACTTGACTGGAGAAAAACAATAATGACAGTTTAAAAAGTATTTTTTAATGGTGTTTTAAAAGACGAGAGCGTTTGCAGCTCTGATGTCCTCAGACAGATTGTTCCACAGTCTCAGAGCCTTAATTGCACAGATCCTCAGTCCTGGAAACACCAACGTGGGCTTGTCTGACTCTTGCAGGGGAACAAGAAGGAACCCAGGGAATTAAAAGTTCTGCTGGAGAGTCTGAGCCTCTCTGAGCTTTGTAACTAAGATGCGTGGTGTTAAAATCAATTCAAAGGAAGGGGAAGATGGGTGACATTCCCATTTCTTACAGTTACAATCCAGGTTGCAGAGTTTCAGAGGAGCTGAAACATGTTTCAGAATCACTTGCAGCAGAGAATTAAAGATAGAACAATTCATAAATCTGCAGAAAGTCACTGAGACAGGATATCCACAGTTTTGAAGTCTGGCTTCCCCTCTATTCTTCTCTCATAGGCGACGCCATCGCCCAGCTGACAGACGTCGGATCAGCCACGCCGCTTCAGTCAGACCCTCATGTCACCGTTTTCAGCGACAGGACAGGCATGGTGAAAGCTGCACGCCTGCTGCTCTCTTCAGTCACTAAAGTCCTGGTGCTGGCCGACCGCATCGTCATCAAACAGATAATCACATCACGCAACAAGGTGAGACTTGCTCATGTGACAGCGCCCTCTTGAACACACACACACACACACACACACACACACACACACACACACACACACACACACACACGCACACACACACACAGGAAGTCCAGAGCTTAATAAACGTGCCCAGGCTTTCCAAAGGAGTACTCTGGGCCTAAATGACAGTAGGCAGCACATTTAATGATCACATGAAAACAGAGGTCCAGATACTGTCTCACTCCATGTACCTGGCTATGCTCTTAGCCAGACAGTGTGATATGGACGAAGCAGGAGCCAAGAATGGAAACGGGGGGGGGGGGGCTAATCACGACTGGTTAGCGTTGTTTAGACAGACACTCGACAGCCCCCCCCCCCCCCCCCC
Source organism: Lipophrys pholis (assembly GCF_963383615.2). NCBI lineage: Eukaryota > Metazoa > Chordata > Actinopteri > Blenniiformes > Blenniidae > Lipophrys > Lipophrys pholis. The sequence continues at coordinate 9,789,524 of NC_137643.1, read as the reverse complement.
AACCTGTTCTCCATTACTGGCAAACACAATTACATCTCTTCCTCTTCTTTGTTTGGCATGGATAAAAGCTTCTGCGTTAGTGCTGCCAGCTCGCATGGCCTCTGCAACCAAATTAGCAGCTGCATGGACTACTATTAAATAAAATGTGGGTTAGGACGTGCTTAATGTAAGGCCTTTATTTAGGCTATCACTGATGTAATTATACCACATTCAAACCACCAGTATCACTGAAGGGAGTACAGGAATAGCACAGAAATAAGCAAGTAGTAGATGTTTCATGTCACCTGTACAGTTACTTTAATTATGGGGCCTGCTGCATGTTTTTTTTCCCCTGTAGTATTTATTTTTTTCCCATGGTCCTCTGGTTTCTCACCTCTGCTATAGGTTCTGGTGACACTTGACCATCTGGAAAGAGTCAGCACCTTCCAGGAGTTTGTGCAGATCTTCAGCCAGTTTGGCAACGAGATGGTGGAGTTCGCTCACCTCACAGGAGACAGACAGAACGTGAGTGGCACGTGAACGGATGCGTACCGGGTTTCAATTTGAACAGCACTAATATAACTGTTCACTTAAGAAATGGAAAGGTGGTTTTTTCACTGAGATGTTCCCGACTATTAATCAGATTTTTTGTTTTGTTGACGGGGAAATTAAGACAAGTGTACTTGTCTAGAAAAGGAAAACTATATGGAAACAGTCAGAATTGAGCACAATTTAGTGAAGTATTTTAGTCATTATTGCCAAAAATGAAGTGACCTTCGTGGTAAAAATGGTGAAGTCTTAACTGTTCTGACAGAGACATATCAGAGAGTTATCAAACTTCTGTAAAGAGTTATCTTCTCTGTGAATATTGCTCAAACAACATACTCTACATATTTGCTAGTATACAAATGTAAAAATATGTTGGAGTAAATTTGGAAATTCTGTCAAACTTGAACTGATTAGATGCAAGGCGATTAATAAGCCGAGCAAACAGCACTGTTTTAAAACTGTTTCTCACACCTGTCGCCCCCACTAGTGAATTTGTTCGTGGAGTAATTCAGGTGTGGACAAGCAAGGGGTCGGATACAGTATTTAATCACTGAGCCAATTATTTGTGGGAATAACCACGTGTTTGAAGCTGCAGGTGAATAATCAGCTAGTTTGTGTAACAATATTCTGAAAGCAGATGGTGAAAACAAACTATTTTAACAAGCAACATCTACACTGCAAATGTGCAGCAACAAATCAATCCCCCACCGTTTTCACAATGGTTTCATCTGGCTTTCATTACTTTATGCATCCATTTTTTTATTTCTTTTATTTTTTCACTGCAAGTTTCAATCCATTAAAGAAATGCTCTGAGTGGTATTCCTCAAAGCCGTCTCGCATCGCGATTCGGCGTAGATGTGAGCTGACCTGTGCTTTCATCCGCTGCTTCTTTCTGCAATATGTCAGCTTTACTGCGCACTTTACTGTGCAAATTTGCAAAACAAAACTTTTTTTTCTGAAATCTTCAGAAAAGACGCGGCGTAACTTTGGGGTTCTAACTTTGTACTGTCAGACTGCTAATCCTACTTTGATGCATACATTCAGCCTTCGCAGCTAAAGCGCTTTGCCTGCAGAAGTTTATGTAAAGTGCAGCGGCTGCGATATCTAGACAGGGAGGGAGGATCGTCCATCCCTCTTTCCAAATTTCATGGGCTCATGTTTTGACACACACATCACGTCTCTCTCCATCACCCCTTGTTGCTGCTAATGTGTTCTCTCCTCATTTATCGCCCTGTTTTCTTCGTCTTTTTTTTTTTTTAATCGCATTTCACTCCTCCTCATGCACACACATGCACAGGCATGCATCACATCTACATCTATTGAAGCCAGAGAGTGCATAGGCAAAAATAATGACAGATAATCACTTCCTCTTTGTAATCTATGGCAAAGTGCCCAAAGAGGAGTTGATTCAGCTGCCTTTTTTTTTTTTTTTTCTAAATCCTGCATCTAGATAATTCAAGCTGTCTATTTCTGTGTAGAATTGCACAGAGAGGGATGAAGCAGGTCGTATCCTATCTCTTCTATTCTGGTAGCATCCCTTATTGTTGGATGACGCCTAACCTGCAAAGTTTCATGTGCATAAACTTGGATAGGAATCAGTGTTATATTTGGATGTCCTCTCATACCAGGACGAAAGAGATTTGCTGGGTACTTTTGGTGTTTTATGTCCCTCAGACATGCCAAGAGGTCTCAGAAGTTGTAACTCAAGTAAAGCCACCTATCACCATATGGTGTGTGTGCGTGTGTGTGTCTGTGTGTGTGTGTGTGTGTGTGTTTGAACTGTAGGACCTGAAGGATGAGAAGAAGAAAGCCCGGATGGCAGCGGCCAGAGCAGTGCTGGAGAAATGCACCATGATGCTCCTCACCGCCTCCAAGGTACAGTACAACTGGGGTTAGCACTCGGGCACCCGGCAAGAGTTATGGATTATGTCCAGCTTAACGATTTAGGCTTTCTCAGGTTCCTTTAATTCCAAGGCTTTTGACATGCTTAATAGAATCTTAACATTTAAGTTGAAGCCTCGTTTTCATTGATAAAAGGTGAATCAACCATGTTGAGAAGCATGAAAAAGGACAGAATTTGAAAAAAGGGCAAAAGAGGTTGTGAGCTTTGACATTTCACATCAACCCTCTTCCAAAAGACTTGCCTGAGGCACCCCGATTGTGAGTCGGCGCGGATCAACAAAGATGCCGTGTTCCACCGAATGCGCTGCGCCCTGGAGCAGGTCATTGAGATAGTCACCGAGGCCCGGAGCTGTGGGGAGAGCAAGATCCTTCCTGCCAGCATCTACAACGGCATCAAGGATTTCAAGGTAGATTCCGATCATCGACTCAGTGAAGTAGCCACTTGATGAAACTCATCCCGCAAATCAATGAATGATCCTCATCGTATGTGTCCAGGGGTGTCAGCCTATTTTAATGTCAACTGGACCTGACCATAAACACTATTAACGAAAACATGTTACATATCCTGGAAAACCCGTGTTCAAAACCTCGAAATATTGTCAACTTCAAAGTTTTTTTCATTAATGTTTGTGCAAAAGAATATGAGAACATCTTGAAAATGTTCATTTTGCCGCTGCAGTATTTCTCCTCTGAAACTTTATGTGGGAAGAGGTATACTTCCACTCCGAACACAGGTTTTCTGAAGCCATCAGCGCCGCCGTTTTCACAAACTCACATTCATGGTATTCATGGAATGATGCTAATGCTATTCCACTCGCAATAACCTTTCACTGCCGCATCTCTTAGCAACAAGCATTGTTGCCATCTGCTGTTTAGTTTTTGTGCCTCGAATGTTACAACCTCTCCATCTCCCATTTCTATTTATTTAGGATGGTGGGGGATTTTTTTCCAGTCGAACCTCAAACTGCCTGAAAGGCAGGATACGACTCTGGAAGGGTTGCCAGTGTTGTAACTTCCACTTTTACTGAAACAATGAAACAATTACTTTCTTTATTTTTCCACTTTGCGACATCATCCTGCAGGCCGTATCGAACCTGTTTTTGGCTGCATGTTGGAAGAGCCCCATTATTTTAAGCAAAACTCCCCAGATCTCTCCTTCATGTTAGTGGCTGCTGAGGAAAACCATATTTGCATTCATTGTGGTTGTGTTGTGGCTTCAAGTGTGACTCAGAATCACCAATGAACCTACATCACTCTCACTAATCTCTCTCCTCCTCGTACGCCTGCAGATTAAAGGAACAAGCACTTGCAAAAACATTTTGGCCGGGGTCTTTTCAAGTCGAGAGAGACTAAGAATAAAGTATTTTCAGAAGAAATCTGGAGATGGTGAATAAATTGTGTTTTGAAATGGTGCAGCAGCTTTTAGTGGCAGTTTACTGAAAGCTCTTATAAACTGGGCTTCTTATGACGCATAAGCAGGAACTTTTACTTCTCCTAAAACCAGGTCTTTGTTTGACACAAGAAAGCTGAAACAGAAAATCCATTAGCTTTAGTTTGTGTTGACGATGTGGTTTCCAGAATGTTTTGTGCACGTTTGATGGACCAGGGTGAGATTTAACCCCCGACGCAACCTAAATCCTGCAGTCGCTGCTACACAGTGATAGATGCATAGTATTGATAGTCTGACTTGTGCTTTCTCCTCCTCAAGACACTGGTTACCAAAGCTGTTCCGCTACAATGGTTTTCTGTCTCCCCCCCCCCCCCCTTCGTCTATCCATGTTCTTAAATGCTCTTTCACCTCACGCAGTCCAGCGTGGAGTGCCTGCGGGAGAACCTGCACTCCGTGTCACCGCAGAGCCTGACCGGCCAGCTGGAGGCCCTGGTGGAGCGGACAGAAGACTTCACCGATTCGGCCTACACCAGTCACGAGCAGCGCCAGGCCATCCTCGGTCTGTGCCAGCTGGCGCGCCAGGACGCTCAGCAGCTGGTGCACGCCTGGGTTGAAGCGGTACGTTGGCACACGCAGGCACGGCGCTGCAGATGCACGCACAGACGGAGGGATACTCAGAAAAAACATATGGTGGCATATGAAGAACGGTCAGAGTTTCAGCTGAAAGACACCCGTGTTGTAATCAGTATATAACCAATGAAATAGAGGATTGTTCTCACAAAAAAAGGTGAGCTGTGGGTTGAATTTACATTCGCTCCAGATTCTCAGTTCATGCGTTCTCATGGAAATGTATTTTTTAAGTTTTAGATATTGTTTTTTATCAAAAAAAACAAAACACAAAGCTTTTGATAAATTGCAATCTCCTGCTTATCCTGCTCAGCATTGAGCTGATCAACAGATTAATCAGGAGTGTGATCAGCAGAATGATAAATGAAGGAAACGCTTGCTGTCGGCCTTTTTACAAAACATTTAAGTGGGAACACGCTTTTATGCGTCATTGTGCAACGTTCAAACTTTGACGCTGCAACACTTACTCACGCTGCCTTCTCACTTTCTTTTCACATCTCTCTTTTAGAACAACCTGATGTTAACCCACCTAAATATCAGTTTTTCTTATCCATCCATCCGTCTTCTGTCCCACTTATCCAGTTCAGGGTCGCAGGATGCTCAGCCTGGACGGGTCGCCAGTCTGTCACAGGGAAAAACCCGTATAGGCAGACAACCACACACACTCACATTCACACCTAGGGGCAATTTAGCATCGCCAATTGACCTCATGTGGTTTTATATATATATATATATATATATATATATATATATATATATTTTATTTTATTTTTTTTTTTTTTTTTATTTAATTAAAAAAATTTAAACCATGGCTTGTTCAGCCGAAGAAGAAACATTACGTAGTGTTCCTTAGTATTCAGCACAGGCTCCTTGGCCTTGAAAATTGATAGACTTATGCAACACAAGTCATTATGTTGCAGCTTCTCATTGTCAACTTTTTCCCTTTGTGTTCTCAGTATACACAGAGCGGCAGCTGCTGCATAATTGTACAGGAGTGCCTCATCTCTCCCTCCCCCCGCAATTGCAGGTCACGTGGAGACTTGAAAAGACCAGAAAACTGCAGCGTTTCGAAATTGAAGTGAAAAAGCTTGAGAATTTGCAAATATTCTTGGGTGTTCTGCCCAGTTCAGTGTGTGCTCCTGGTTGTTGTTGTTGTTGTTGTTGTTGTTGTTGTTGTTGTTGTAGCAGATTCGGCAGAATCAAAAGCGCACTTTTGTATTGGCTGCTTTTTTAATTTGAGCCAGTCTGAAATTAGGAAAATTATTGTGAAATATTCAAATTTTATTAGTTTATGTGGTACAATCTTCAATTATCTTTATTTTTTGAGAACAAAATTAAGATTATATTGTTAAAAAAAAACAAAAAAGACCAACTTTAAAAGCACAAACCTAAATTACTAGTCCAGTCTTTTTGCGGTGCTTTGTCACGTCTCTTGTCACGAGAGATTGTGCCCGAGTCCATGAAACCACATTGGGTCTCATGTTTTATTCTCTTCTGCTTCTCTCATCGGAGCAGCAGTCTGTCCATGCCAAGGAGGCCCCGGAGGACATGGAGGTGGTCATCCTGAAGACGTGCCAGAGCATCAACGACCTCAGACGTGAGGTGAGCGGCGGCCTCTCTTTGTGTCTGAGTGGATGTGCTCGGGTACAAACATGACGGGAATGTCTGTCGCTGGCTGCCCTGCCTCTGTGGCTGCGTTCCCACCTTACCCTAACACGTCACCTCAGCTCCCCTGCTACCGACGTCTCACTGCCAACTTCTTTCTGTCACCTACACTCGTTTCAAAATCCTCCAGATTTCACTCTTGTCTTTCTTTCTCGTGCAATCTCTCCTCCTCCTTGCTCCTCTTAGTGTGCTGTTCAATCTTTGATTCCTCCCGCAGCTGCACAAGGTGGCGGTGGGACGCGCCTCGCACCTGCTGAACGTTCAGGGGGAGCAGTTGCCCCTGCGAGCTCTCAAGGCTGCCGGCGCTGAAGGAAACCTGGAGGCCGTGTCGGAGTATTCACGCAAACTCACTGAGCAAAAGGAGCAGCTTGTGGAGGTGGGTGGGATCGGGGGTGCATGGTATTCTGGATGGTTCTCGCTGTTAGACGGTCAATAAGGACAGGTTACATGTTTACACTTCCAGAAAACCCAAGGCCACTTTGCTGTACTTTACTTTTATAGTACATCTCAGCAACAAATTCACATCAAATTATGAACTATATATGTTGGGACTACGTGTTTTTTGTTTGTTTTTTGGTGTTTGTGAGTTTCACCTGACTATAATATCAGACTAGCCAGCCTCATCTAATGAACAGCATGAACTGGTGAAGCCACTTGGATAAGAGACGAAATGTCTCCCAAACACTTATGACATTTCAAAAGCATTTCAAGAATGCCGGCTCATGTCATTTGAGTATTTTTGCAGTAGTGGCAGTGGACCGGAGCCTCAGGCTGTACAAATCTCACACTCAAGAAATCCCCTCAAATGCCATGTGGTATCCAAACGCAAAGGCAAATTTAAAAGTGGAATAAGAATAACTACCAAGAGCGATAGAAAGCGTCTTCAGGAAAATGTGTTTGACATCCATTTGTTGATTTTCTTTGGTTAAGCACACCCCCTACTCTCTAATGAGATGTTTTTGACATCCAGCAATAAGCTACTGGGGCAATGCAGAAGATTTGGCTGCTTTCTTTAGGCCATGCAGGGGAAACTCTAGGTGTGCAAGCCACTTGCAGCATCCCCATTAAAAATCAAATCAATAAAGTATTGATTTCACATTAATACATTTTTGACTTATCTGTTTAACTTATTCCAAATAAGTAAAAAAAACAACGAATAAACACATCCGTGTTGAATGAAATTGCTATTAGTCCGTCAAGTTAGCTGTGATAATCCTCCTTGTCCTCCTATCATCTTTCTTTACAATCTACTGATGACACATTTTGTATATAAGAAAAAAATCTGTTGTCAAGTGTAATTTATACATATTATTGATTTACTTGACTTCTTGAGCAATGAAAACAGAATTGACACGATACAAAGCTGCAGCAAACTAAAAACTGCAACAAGCTTTCATTTATCCAAAAAGTACTCAACTTGTGCTTTCAATAAATAGCAGAATTGATATTTCACTGTCAATCAAATGTAACCCTAGCAGGTGTTTTGATTATGCGAATACAAGTGGAAATAATTAATTTCATTTTCTGAAAGTTTGAATGAGTCATTGCAGAATAAATATAATTATTGATCCCAACATTTTCTTAGGAGTGTGTGTGTCTGTGTCTTCTGATAGACTGGGAGCCTTTGTGCACTTTGCCATTTGCTCTGAGGGTTCAGCACCCCCCCCCCCGACCTACACTAGATACAAGGGGTATAAATGATGGATGGATGTTTTATTAATGTCACAAGCACCCTAATTGAAATTCTTTTTCCGTGTGTAATTCACTGCAGACGTGTCGGCTGTTGTGCCACGTGTCGGGTACAGAGCCGTTGGAGATTACCTGCATTCACGCTGAGGAGACCTTCCACGTCATCGGTCCACAGGTAAACATATGTCTACATTTTGTTGTTTCTAAGTTTGTGATTAGGTGGTTGCCCGTTTGCCTCATGTGTTAATAGCAGCACATAGCGGCCAGGAACAGTGAAACACACTGAGAGACTTTTTTCATTAAAGTTGCGATGCACTTTGTTCCATTTAACACTAAGAATTACATGTCATTAAAGTCAAAACTGGTTACACTGCGATTCAGGAGTAAAATCACACATGGGTAATATTCCACTAAGGGAGGCAAGATAGACAATTTACTCCGTCTGCCTCCTACACCTTCCATTCATTCAAAATGGCCGAGAACATGCTGTCCACCCAGTCCTCCATCTCCGATCTAATTATATTTGCTCTTGGAAACCATCCATGCCAGTAATTATCAGCAGTGTTGAATGTTCCCGTCCTCCAGCTCTAATGTCAGGCCCCGTATGACTTTACGGTAATGACGCCGCTCCTAAGTTCAAAGGTCAATCAATCAATAACGACACAATATGGGTTGGCACTGGCGCTATCTTACTGTCACTTCCCAAAGTAATGCCGAGGTGGCCCAGAGGGTAATTGGCTATTAAATACTACACTGTATGTGTTTGTGTGCGTGTGTGTGTGTGTGTGTGTGTGTGTGTGTGTGTGTGTGTGTGTGCGTGTGTGTGTGTGTGTGTGTGTGTGTGTGTGTGTGTGTGTGTGTGGTGTGTGTTTCTTATATTGTGCTTCAATGGAGTCCAGAGGCCAGAATGTATTTACAGTTATAGATATTTAAATATTGTATGTTTTGCACTTAAGATAAGCCTGAGCTTGTACACATGAAGTATGTTCAGTCGCACAAAGATTACAAAATTCTTCGTATTTTGGGAAACGTTAGGTCATAATGGTTTAGATGATCCCAGTTCAGTTCTGGGCTTGGTGCCTTTCTTTGTGAAGTTTGCATGTTTGCCTGCTGGGTTTCGCCTGGTACTCTGACCTCCTCCCTTTTCTGTTGGTTCATCGGTGGCTCTAAATTAGCTGTCCGTATGAATATATGTTTTCAACTGTGTCGGTACTGTGAGGGATTGGTGATCTGTTGAAGTTTTACCCTTCTGACAGTTTTAATTTTTGGATTGTCTCCAACCTTCAACTCTAAATTGAAAAATAGAAGATGCAGAAGCTGGATGGAAGACTTTAAGCTCTAAACAACATCCATTTGTTCAGATCAACAGGAGCGTCTGGCAATAATAATAATTATTATTATTATAAAACAAGTACACAAAGACCAAACAAACAGCAATATAACAGCAACTTTCGAATCAAATTAAAAACCAGGAACAGACAAGGATGAAAACTGAAAAGAGTTTTAAGACACTGCAATAAAAAGCTGCAAGGACTCAAATGTCCATCCCTACAATGTAAATGACATTTGTCTCTTTCCTTTTCTTACTTTGATTACTTGACTTCTCACTGTTAGCTGACAATTCCCATGATTCTTTCTTCTCGCTGCTCCACAGATCATCTCGGCCGCTCAGACGCTGGCCCTCCACCCATCCAGCAAGATTGCAAAGGAGAACCTGGAAGTGTTTTGCGAGGCCTGGGAGTCGCAGCTCTGCGACATGGCTCTGCTGCTCCGAGAGATCAACGACGTGTTTGAAGGCAGGCGAGGTGCGTTTAAGTCAACGGGTGCATGTGTGCAGTTGGGTGAGCTGCGGCGGCGGCGGCGGCAGCGGGGCTTCGCAAACAAGCAAGAGAAAGTCTTTCTGAAAGAGTGAGAAGGAGGAGTAAATACATGGAAATGTGCTGCCCATGTCTGAGTCTGAAGAGATAAAAAAAAACCTTCATGAGTCATTCTGTTCCTGAACATTTCAGCAGAATTAATACAAGTTGAAGCTCAGGCAAAGCCGGCAGCATGAGCATATCTATTAGAAATTAATCATCGTGGACTGTAGGAAGCATCTTGTAAAAGGAATAACGTCAATGTCATTGAGCACCCATGTATTCATTCCTCCTCTGTACCGCCTCACTCTGTTCACTATTGTGTTTGGCAACCTGACGTGTCCAAGTCATGGACAAGCCACTCTTAAAAACGTTCCTCTTTGTATCCTCACTGACAGAGTCAGCAACAGAAAACACACACACAACCTTAGGTGTGTGTGTATTTGGACACTATGTCCCCTGCACATTTAGATGTGTGTTTTGTGTCATGAAAGCGGGACGTAGGTTGTTTTGGTTTTTTTTAAACTCAATGCTTTCTCTCTGTAAACACTCGTAGTTTCAGGATTTCTCTCAGGTATGTGACTTAAATATAAAGTGTTGTAAATATTATCAATTGCAGCCGAGTGTGTCAAAGGTGCACGCAATCGACGAGACCATTTTATTCCTGCATTAAAATGTTTTATGGACATTGTGAAGAGGCATTTTATTATCTTCTCTTTTATTATTCTTGCTAATCTTCGCCCGTGAACATGACACCTGAGTTTATTGCCCCTGTTGTGCATTGAAATGAACCGTGCTGTTTATATTTATGATGCTAGATAAAGATGTGTCAGAGGTGGGCAGTGATAAAAGCGAAATAATTTCCCTTTCTGTAATCACTGAATAGCTCTAATTGTAATCAGTTGAAAAGTGCATTTATCTACACAGTTAGTTAAGAAGCACAAACAACTGTGGGAATATGATATGTCGTTAATATCAAAGCTTAAAGCGATAAAGTGATAATCACTATAACTCTCCTCTTTCAGGAGACAAAAGACCTTATTTGTCACTTCCTCGACCCGGGGTGAGTATCACACGTCCATCCGCACAACTGTTCCAACGATAAAATGCTTAATAATCCTCTGATTAATTTAGGAAATCTGCTTTCCTCCAACAGAAACACTCGGCGAACCTGAAGACTGCCAAGGCCGTCAAGTTGGATGCAGAGGTAGCGTGCACCACAAACCCCACCGGCACTCGGCACAATGCATCATGTCACATCTTGTACCGTGTGGTGGCGGCACTATATCCATCTCCGAAAAACTCTCTGTCACTCTCTTGAAGAAAGGATCATGTTGGTATGGTAATATGCTACAGTTTTGCTGGCCGGCACTTTTGTTCCACACACTGCTCCTCCACACACAGCAGGATTATGCTGATTACAGGATTTCCCAGAGTATAAACAAGTGAAAAGCACCCTGTTTGCATATATGTTTTTCTAACGGCGTACATTATGCCTCAGTCTTCCAAGTTGTATTAAACTTCAATCAGACTGATTTTAGGCTGTGTACGAGAGCGTATTGTTCTTATCAATGTTCTATTTTGCATTAAATGCAGGATAATGCTTGTTGGATTGTTGTGTTTGGTTTTCTACCAGCTAAGAACACACCTACAAGTTATAAAATATAAAAAAAAATATCAGCAGAAAGTGCTACTGCATAATTTTTGTTTGATGGGTTTGGTCCTTATTTGATCCGCCTGCAGCTCTTTAATCAGAGCTGCATTCACACTCCGAGTGGACTTTAATCAAACTGCACAGGAGAAAGTTTGCGAGCGTACTTGTTCCTCGTGTTCAGTGCACACCGGGGTGGTGATGGCGGCGATCACACTTACATGAATAAACTGCAATGGTACGAGTGTTTGCATGGTGGACACCCCCCCTAAATGGTTTGAGTCTGCGTGTGTGCAGGAGCAAACCAGCATGGCCAAACTGGGACTGGAGCTTCGTCTGCTGTCGTCGGATGTGGACACGGAGGTGGAGAAGTGGGAGGAGCAGGAGCACGACGTGGTGCGGCAGAGCCAGAGCCTCGCCAGCATGGCCTACAACATGTACCTGTTCACTCGGTAAACCCGCAGACACCACCACCACCACCACGTCGAATTTCAGCCGGTCCGTTTGTTTCACAGCTCAACCGAGCAAAGCTTCCGTCAATCTCTTCAGAGGCCTGGTGTTAATTAGATGTTGGGACACAGATATTGATATTTACCAGGCGCAGCTTCAGGCTCCGACTGAGTTGACGTGGCACTGACTCGTCCAATCAATGAAACAATTGCATTATCTCAGGTCACATTTTGGGTGTTGTCCTCATCCATCTTTGTGGCCCATGGATATGTTTTTAATATTCTCTCTTTTCCCTATTGATTCCGCAGAGGGGAGGGGCTGCTGAAAACAACACTAGATCTTTTCCATCAAGCTGAGGTATCCGCTCATCTGTCCTGCTCGCCTCTCCTTCCTTTCCTCTTCCTTCCATTTTATTAAAAACTGTAAATTGATGCATGTCGGGTTTTATTAGTCTGAAGACACACTAGATTAACAATCGATGCCCGCTTCCATTCAGATCTGATAAGCCACGACAAGAACCTTTCACCCTGGCCAAAATACAGTGCAGTAGGTTCCGAGACATCTTAGACAGGACGGGAAGTAGAGATATATCCCACTGAACTGGGATCATTGCCAGTAATATACAGTAATTTGTAGAATCAAGGCCCCAAATGTCAACCAGAATTCATTCAATTTGGAATTGAGCAGTGGAGATAAGAGAGCAAGAGGAACGGGAGGGGGAAAGAGACGGGAAGGCATACTGATAAGGAAAGCTGAGAAAAAGTAAATGCATAACATTTACAAAGTATGTTTTTTTTTGCCATTGAAGAGCTTCCAAGTGAAAGTTGAAAGACTTTTAGTTCTGCTCGTTGAGGAAGGTTTTTTTTTTTTTAATTGTCTGGTTATTTTTTTTCTTACTCCTAAGGTTCTTTCTGAGGAGGGACTCCAGCTGTGCTCATCTCTCCGCACTTTTTCTACTCAGGTATATACTAATGTGATAAATTTGTCTCTTTCAAACACTCTCTCACACACACACACACACACACACACACACACACACACACACACACACACACACACACACACACACACATACACACACACACACGCAGTTTCAGGCTGTAAACCAAAGAGCAGTGCATTTACATAATATGGTTACAGAACATTTCTTGCAAAATAAGCACTCAAATATGAAACTAATGCACATTAAATGAAATAAATAACACATTTTTAGAGACGTAGGAGAAATACGAATACACTAGAATACAAAAAAATGAAAATATACTGTCTATGTATGACATAAAGCAAGTTTATTTTAATCTGGAAGAATCTGACCAGCTACCGTGACACAGAGCTTTGTGCTAAGAGGACAAAAAATATATAGTTTATTCACTTTTGAACAGGGTGAGCTTCAAATATTCAGCTTGAAAAATGCGTGTCGACACCTGTGCCCCCACCCACATTATGCCTTTCACAACACTCCGCGCCCAGATCACCCATTCTGACGTGCCGCTGTGCCAGGTCTGCCTTATAAATCACACGGCGAGAGCAGGATATTAAGGTTGTCACACACACACACACACACACACACACGCACACACACACACATCCTCCTCTTCCTCTCCACTCAGACTCGAGATCGAGCAAACAAATGTAGCCTTCCTTCCGCCTGCCCTCCACCACCTTCTTTCTTCTCCAGGTCCTCCAAGTTTAATTAGACGGCTCTTCTTGACAGCCTTTAACGAGTGCCATTTGTCACCCACAAGTGTCTGCGGGGTGTGTAAGTTTGGGCAGGTGTGGCGGGGATCGGGGTGGGATGTGCGACGACGGCGCTGCACTAATTCATAATCAGGAGGCGCCGTTCTTCAACGTGCCTCATGCTTTCTGATTAATGACATCAAACAAAGTGGTGCTAATGGAGCTCCCCCGGTCTCACCCTCCACACCGATGGTTCTTTGGCACTACACATGCCTACAGCACACCTGGTTTGCCCTCAATGGAAAGTTAAAAAAAAAAGGTTGATGTTAATTAGCTCAAGCATTTCTATTGAGATTTAAGAGGTTTTCTGGGCTTTAATCAGTGACGATTAATGCTACCCTCAATAAAAGAGCATGTGCTTTTAAGTCAGTAGTATCTGACACACTGACGGCCCCTGCGACTGAGATCTAACTAGATTGTTTCTTTTTGTGCTGCACTGTAAATTTCATCCAATACATTTATCAGTTTCTGCTCATTTTACCAGTCCGCCCTGTGAAGAGAAGAAGAGGAAATGGCACCATAAACCATAGTCTGAAAGAATCCTCTTCTTTCTCAATGTTCCAGCTAGTTGATGAGGAAAAGTCAGTTGTGATGACAGAAATGGAGAAGCTGGTGGCATTGTGCCAACAGCTGCAGATGGGTGCCAAGACTCCTGTGCAGGGCAAGACTGCCACCTTCCAGAAGGTACCCACATTGCATTCTGTGTGTTCGCGCCTGCATTAATGAATTAAAATGTATTTAAATGATTTTTGATTAGATGTTGTCCAGAATCTGTTCAGTTTGCACATCAAATTAGTGATATCACTGAGTCTCAACAAGACAAACTTGTTCAAATAGCTTTGACTGCATTAGACTGTGTATCCAACAGCATTTGGGTTCCAATGAGGCAGTTGACACTAATGACCAGTGGTCATTAGTGGCTATAGCATAATCTTTGAATGACCTGTGACAACATCTGAGACTTAGAGCTTCATTAATGAATCTCTGCACTGAATTAATGAATGTAGATGAGTTTGCCTTGGGTAACTTTGTAATAAAGGCAAAGGTTGAAATGAAATGGAATAGCCGAGGCATGAAAAGACCCCTGCTGATTAATGAGCATAGGGTTTTCTTTTTTTTTTTCCACGTATTGACTCAGATTTATGAGATCGCAACCTAATCTTCACTTGATCTTTACCACTGCTATCAGAGTGTTTGTCAGGCGAGATTTGGCTGTAGATTAATGATTATGTTAAATGACACTCTCTTAAAGTACTGATGTATAATTTCACGTCTTTGTCTTCAGGTGGACTCGTCAATCCAGACAACCAGAAGCGTTTTGGCTGTGGTCCTCTCCCTCCTCCCATTCTGTAACAAGCTCAACAGAAAGGTGAGCGACACAACAACCGTCACTGAATCAGTATCTGTCTTAAGTGTGGTGGATCCTGGTTCAAATCCCGGCTGTGGCAGGAAGGGCATGCAGTGTAAACACTAGCTCAGTCCACTGTCTGTGTTGCAGCGACTTGCTGTGGTGACCTCTGTTAAAGGAGACACGGGAACTACTAACAACATTTGGATGCCAATATAACTGAAACAGACAAATTAAAGACGATAGAACCAACGAGAGGTGGAAAAATGATAAAGATGAATAATATTCAGTCTTCTGGTTCCTATATCTCCATTGTGAAGACTGTTGAAAGGAGTTAATGTTTCATGCAGTGGCTTTTATTTTTGTGGCCAAACATTTGATGAGTAATGAAACGCCACCAAAGCAGCAAAGTTTTTCTTTTCTTTTTACTGTAAGCCAAAGAGAAAAATACATAAAACACGAGAATTGGGAAACTAACTTTCTGTTGCTTTTTTAAGTGCAACCACTCGCTCTCATGTGCCAATAACCAAATAATCTGTTTTCCTTGCAAAATTGATAGTATCAAGATTTGTACTTTACTGGCCCAACATGTTCTGCTCTGCTGGGGTTTTTTTTCATGTGTCATCTCTCTGTGCTGTCCATTTGCAGTACAAGTCAGACAGGAACAGCCTCAGCTCTCCGCAGGATTGGAGAGAAAGGCAGGAAGCCTCCACACCCATCAAAGAGGAGGCGGCTCTCAACGGTAACGGCTTTGGTGTCAAGTCCTTGGAGCAGCACATGGCCAGCCTCAACCTCCTGGAAAGCAAATAGTCCGTCAGACACTGTCCCCTGTCTGTTTTTGTTTTGCTCTTCTTTTTGGATCAGCACAATAGCCAGCCTCACCTCCAGGGACTACTGCCTTCATCCTCATTATGTAGCCACCATCGCGTGGTCTTGAGCTGTGGGGTGAAGTTGGCCGCCGTAGGTCAGCTAGAGTTTTGTATTTGCTGTCCTGGTGATTAATTATAGAAGGCTCATTGAAATCAGAAGCACATCCAAGCTCTCTTTGTCCAATGGTGCAGTTTTACTCCAGGGTGAGTTGGGTTACCAGAAACACCGGTTCCACCTCAGTCCACACGGTGGAGACAAATCAGCCATTATTACAATAGTGAGTCTCCAAAGAAAGTGAGGCCTGGCACACCACCTTGTTTTAAATTCACTCTCCTCACATCTCAATCCACTGAGTTGATGAAGTGATGAGAGAGCAGAGGGGAAATCCACTTGATGCTCAGCTCAGCCATACATCTGTCTTCACTACGTGCCTCTGTGTAACAAGCCTATTTGTTCTGTGACGTACTGTAAATGTGTTGCACAAGTTACATGGGAAAAAAAAAAACAGAAAAACAAACTAAACCTGAAATCCCACCACGCATGAGCACCCAACCCTTTGTGTTTGAGTGTACAATGATCATTGACTTGTTCACACTTTTTATCTAATATTAGCCACAGTGGTACCACGTAACACCCATGATCACTCGCACTGCAATGTTGACCACGCCATATGACTAAATGCCATAAAGTTCACGAGACATTCCCCATGTGCCATGCCAGCTAAAAAAAGAAAAGAAAAAAAAAATGCAAGAAAATATATTTATTAAAAATGTAATGCCAAATATTATCAAGAAGAAACAGATCCTCAGCTTCTGAGAATGAAACTATATGATTCTCATTGTTTTCCCGTCATGCCTGCAGGCATGTTTCTTTGGGATAAAGCTTATTAGTAAGATGAAACGAAATATATATATATTACTGAACTGGCACCTATGTCAAATGAAAACTTGAAGTGTACTTGTTATGAAGACTATCATTGTGAAGCTGCCTTGTGGGCCGATACGTGTTAAATGGTATATTATATAGAGAAATTATGGTACTTGAAGCATATACTTGTGTGTATCCCAAGGTGGTGACTTTGGTACGAGATGGGTATGTGGTAATGTCTGAAATGTACGTCATACATATAGCTTTTAGGAGTCTTTGTACAGTGTGAGAGCAGCTAAGAATGCTGGGTAGTGTAGTGGCACTACAGAAGAGATGAAATCATAAATCTAGTTTTGGAGCACCTATTCTTTTGACGAAAGGGTTAATGAAAGTGAGACGAAATAAACAATATTTTTCTTAAATGTCTGTTTCTTTATGTTCTGCAAACTTTGTTCTTTTACATTACTTATCGGGATGAAACAAACTTTTGCTTTAACTAAAACCAAACGATTCTGTATTTCCTTCATCAAAGTCTCATACAAAAACAAACAAAAACTAAAAGTTCAAATGCTATATACACAAAAGTCTATACACATAGGTAACTCCAAATACAGATAGAAGTGGCTATCTTTCTGGTGGCTTTATCCAGTGCTGGGAATACGATCAACCACAATCGTTGGAACAAAACAAAAAGTGAGAAATACAACTTCCAGAAAAAAGTCGTTGCTGTAGCATTTGGAACTTCTTAATAATCCTGCACCTGCTGCTTTGTAGAGGCTGGAGTCAGCAGGAGTGAAGCCCATCACAGTCGAAACAAGACAAAAGGCAAGATCCACCCTGTGCCTACCATCGGCCTCTCACAAGGCTCACGGAGGGACAATCACACAAATGTACATTCCCAAAACAAATAAACGTTGCCATTAGGCATTTTCTTTTAACATACATGCAGCAACCGGCCCCAGTCGAGACTCTAACCTGGGCCTTACTGCAGCAAAAGGGCTAATTATTTGTTCCAACAGCCACAAAGATAGCCACCACCATTCAAATTTGTTTTCAGTCTTATATGGATTCGGTAAGAACAAGTGGAAAATATTCTCCAAGAAAAGTACAGAGTATCTGTAAACTTGGAAAAGGCGTCTGCGTGGAGTTCTGTCAAGAAGGCTGCGACTGGGCAACGCCGCGCTTGGAGACGATGCTCTCGAACTGCTCTCTGTTCAGGAGACTCTCGGTTATGCTCTTGCTCTCGTCAAACTTTGGCAGGATGACAGCGATATATCCTTCAGCGGACGGCTGTAGAGATTTAAAAAAAAAAGGCAACGATTCAATCTAATTCAAACTTTCATTTTCATGAGTTCAGCTAAATTCTGTTGGTCTAATATTGACTGATTAATCATCATCTGGCCTCTCTAAGGTGCACGTGCATTTACACAGATGCATGCAAACATGCTGTAGAAAGTATGCATAACACACATTATAAAGTGAAAATACTTGTAACATACCTTCTCCAGTAACAGATTAGGAGTTTCTAAAATATTCTCATTGACTTCCAGGAGACGACCTCGGATACAACTAGAACAACAGTTTGTGTAAATGATTAAAACGCATAAATATTTAGAAGACAGATATGCTTCAGAACTATAGCCTCACCTGTAGATGGTGAACTCTGTGTCATCTGTGCATGTTATCCTACACAGCGGGGCGTAATCGGTAAGAAACTGCCCTCCCTGTTGTAAATGCAAAATGATTAAAGTTTGAAGCATTATTAGCACGTACATAAAACTAACAAATCTGTGCACAGAGAACAAAATCATGTGAAGCTTTATTAATTTACCCGCTTGGACTTGCCGGAAACTTTATTATTCAGCCGACTGCAGCCATGACTGATCTGATAACTGATACTTTTGATCGCTCGCCCGTTCTGAAGAATCGGGTGGGTCTCCGCTATGGTGACAACACAGATTCTGCAAAATAAAATAAAAAAAACATACATTTTAAAATCTGTTGAGCATTTCAGAATTATACATGCAAACGTACACTTCTGGTCAGTACAACTCTTAAAAATAAGAACGCACACATATCCTGAAGCCTTAAAGTTTTGACATTAACTTTGTTCTATTTGGATCTGTCACAATCACTATTTTACGGAGTCCACCAAGAGGTTAATAATAAAACAAACATAACCATAATAAGCAAATAAATACTACAGATACTGATAGTCTATATCCAGTAAGGAAATTCATGCAATAAATCTAAATCGATTTTTTTTTTTAACTTCCTGTATCCAACACCTGACGATGTTTCTTTTAGCATTAACTCTTACCTATTTGAATGCTGCAGGATGCAGTGGTCCTCACACGGTTTGCCCTTCATATCTAATTAAAGCAAAGACATACATTCACAACATCATTATTTATTCTACCGGGAATAAAACGCATGTGTTTGTGAGAGCTCGAGCTAGCCACTTAGCATCAAGTTCACATGTGATAAACTAAACTCACCAGCTCTGTACCAGCGTGTGTAATACCGGTCTATAACCGAGGGCGCCTGTGTGTCATCGTCTTTCTCCTCCGGACAGTCCATTGGAATTATTTACCACAAAGATTTTTGATTTTTGAAACAGAAATAAAAAATCTCACCGCACAAAATTTAACCAACTTTGTTCACCGGACAGATAGTGGTGCAACACCAAGCGGTACGTCACGTCAACCCTCCCCAAAGTTGCAACGGGCGAACGTTCCGCTTTTCGCCCTCCTTTTTCTGTCGCTTTTCAAGAAGGTTTGAGTTGTTTAGTTTTGTCTGGTTCTCTTTAAAAGAAGAAATAATGCTCTGTTCAGTTGAAGGATTGAGTTACACTGACCTTTGCGCAACTTTCTTGGGTGGACCTCCACCTTATTCACAGGTATCTGACTGATGTTGACACTGAACTCACCAATTCTCCAAATTAATGCAAAAGAGAGATCTAAAGACATTTATTCTTCAGTACGTGACCGGTGCAAAACCGTTAATTTCAACAAGATAACAGTTTAACAAACACTTTTAACAAAAGCTGATTAATTATACATACTTGTGCGATGAACTTGTTTAAATGAAGACCCACATACTTCGGTAAATTGAATCGGCACAGCTAAATAATGTGACTATTACAATTCTGCTGTGATTAAGTTTTTATCCCTGAAAACCCTGTCAGAGTGATTTTTCACATTGTCCACTAGATGTCAGACTATTGCCAACTACTAAATAAGGTTATATTACAAATGCAATTTAGGAAGACATGCAAACTCTTCACACTGCACTTTTTGTTGTTGTTATATTGACTGTAAAGTATTTCCATGCTTAGCTCAGACGTACTTATATATAGAGTAGTTTAGAGAAATCTCGTGTTATCATTTCTTGGCATCACATGTGGAAAGTCATTTGCCATTTTCACACCTTTTAAGAATATGTCCTCTTTTTTCTTTCCACTAAGGTCTAATGAACCTCACTCATGCAGATAAGTTTGTTGAGTCTGCATTATGTAATGCAGTGGGAGAGAAGGGATGCAGGAATGAAGGAATGTTACCCTCCCTGGATCTGAGAAATAGCCCTTCTCGGGTCAATCACATACCAAACGTGACTGGGGCGTTATCCTCCTCCTGCATGACGGGCACTGCTGAGGGAACCTCTACCTTTCTGTGGCACTGGCCCCAGCACCAGTCAGATTATTCAGTGATGACTTCATCTTGGTTACAACAGAGAGAGAGTGAGAGGGGACTCAGCTGACATTTTGTTTGCACAATGACTTTTCCACACAGCCACTCACCATTTACCAAAGCTCGGAAAGTTTTCTCTGTCAGAATCTGTTCTAATGACTTTTTCCATGACTCCTCTGCCTGTGGTAGGTGGTCGTCTGCAATTAATTTAGATGAAACATAAATCCATTGTGGAAACAGCGCACACAAAGGCTGTGTGTGCTGTAGATGTGCAGCTGTGCATCGTGGCTGCAAGGCAGGGACATAATTATTGTGATTTAAATGCTTATCTTGTTGTCGCTAAAATACTCCTACACCATATTTTATTTGCTACAGTAGCGTAAGGTCTTAGTAGAGCAGCGATTAAATGCTTCATGCTACACATCACAACTTGTCCTGCCAAAGATTCCGTGATAAATCATGAAGATATGGAGTCATTCATTTTAAATGGTTGATTCAGAGGATAAAGAGATGCATGTCCAGTTAACTCACATGAGTATGTGTTTATCAGTCTGATGATTGTCTACATGTATCTGTCAGACTGTGTACATTCCTAACCGTTTACTTCTTATTGTTGGGATTAAACAAAACTTCCTCCCAAACTCCTCATGACTTCACTTTGAGGTTCACTCGCTGGCTGTCAGACAGGCATCTCAAGTGCCTCCAGCTGTGTGTGTGTGTGTGTGTGTGTGTGTGTGTGTGTGTGTGTGTGTGTGTGTGTGTGTGTGTGTGTGTGTGTGTGTGTGTGTGTGTGTGTGTGTGTGTGTGCGTGCCTGTGTGTGTTTGTCATGCACGCGTAGTTCCACGTCAGCCACTGTTACAGCAGCCATTCCTCTCTTGGCTTTGCTGTTTGTCTGTTTGGCTCCAGCATTCTTTCCCTCGCCACAGAAGATGTCCACTTCTTTTCCGTGAGTGATTCCCTCCTCCACAGGACATCCTGATAAGGGAGGATTAGAGGTCTGGCCAAGTGGGGGTGATGTTTGCGTGGCTTCCAGTTCATTTTTTTCTTCATTTTGTCATTGAGGCCGTACTTAATAAAGATGCAGACCAGGAAACTGAAGGCTCACGGCCCCGCAGTCAGCTGTGGTGTCAGCAAGAGAGACCGATGGAATATGCAGTGGCTGATGCAGATGAGGTGCCAGTAAGGCACTCATTTGTTAAAGAGAGGAACTGCACACCGTTTGAGAGCCCCCGTCTCATTTAATAAGTATCCAGGATAACAGAGTTGCTGCCTGTCTTTTTCCTGGAAAGCAACAAGGCACACATCTGCACTTTGTGTTAAGCAGATTGAGTCGTATACGTTTCAGCCAATATACACATTCAAGACCTTGATTTGTAAGTTTCTATAGGTAAAAACTAAAATCAGTGACATGGATATGTCATCGTAGTTTAACTCTATTAGATGTATATATCTTCATTTGGTCATGGTGAGAGCACCTTTAATGCTTTAATGAAACTTTATCCTTGAACATTTTCAGATAAACAAGCACAAACTTGTTAATTTGCACTCAGTCAATGTGCTCATATGTGAGAGCCCACAGGTCCCGCCTTCCGTCCTGAAAGTTGTGAACTTTAAAAACGTTTCGGTATGCATAGAGTATTGCTCTAATTAACAGTCGGGTTCATATTTCCCTGTAGCTTTCTGTGTGGTATATTTAACCCGAAGGTGCAAACAATTGTGTCAAAGGGTTTGAGTTATTTCTGTTTTTTCTCCAGTGTCAACAGCTCTCGGGCTCTGAGCCATGTGTCTGTAAGTGTCGCTATAGTAAACACATTTAATCACAGAACTCTTCCCATCATGAGGCGGTCCCTTACTTCACAGTAACCCTAACCCACAGCAAAAGTTCAGAGAACGTCAAATTATTTTTTGTGAACTGTCGCATGAAGAAGCGAGGACTCCCATGGAGGGGCTGAGTCGTCGGTTGAACTCAATTCTGCTCAATGTGGTTTTATTTTTTCAATTACAAAGGAGTCTGTTATATGATTTTGATTAGCTCCCGCTTCTGCTTTGAGCCAGTGACATCCTTCTCTGAGTGTGTTGTTATTCAGGTTATTCATACAGTTTTCACACACCTGCATCTAATAAGCATTTGTGGGGGGGGGGGGGGGGAATGGATCTGGATGTAAATATTCTGAATAAGAAAGTCCAATGGGACTGTGATGTGGAGGGATTAAGTGTCCCTGCGGCCAGCTGCATCTTCAGATTGTTGCTCCTCCCAGAGATCAACTCTGGGTACATTGCTGTTGTGTGTCATGCTAAAACTCTGCTACACACACACACGCACACGCACACGCACACGCACACGCACACGCACACGCACACGCACACACACGCTAAAAGAACGAGTTTTGTAAAGTTTCACCTGACAGTGATCACATTTCACCCTGAAATGTGTGAGCGAGAGGAAGTGGTCTAAAATAATGTATTTATACTTTGGTTAACTGTCCTTTCAGAAGACTCTGGTGTGAATTCTGACTTTCTAAAGCCATTTTGATGAGGGACGGAAAGCGAGTTTACGAATAATCCAGTGTCACTTCAATAGTTCATCCAGCATCGTCGATCACATGTTGACACATTCATCTTATCCTGAGGACCCATTAATCTTTACTGTCTTCATTTTCTCATTCATTTCACTGACTACAAAGAGCTTTACACTCGATCCTGATCCTAACTACTTCTCAGCTGACATCCTGCTTGTCATTTCTACAGATGAATGAGGTGCAACAGGAGCTGAAGGCATTCAAAAGAGATGCACATTAAAAAACAAAAAGCATTGACAGGCATTGGGATTTTTGCCATGTTCTGTCATCTACCAGAGCTATAAAATGTAGTTCTTGTTATTCTATATTAGAGATATATATTAAGTGATCAACTTGGATTTTTAAAAAGTGCCTACTGTAAATCCTGTGGTGGTTATAAGCAGCGACGTGGCAAATAGTTGCTCCCAAATCTCATGGAAAGTGAACTTCCCTCCAAGAGGCTCGAGTACCTCTTGTGTTTGGTCGTAGCGCGGCGGTGTGCAGGACGCGCTGAGCTCCCACTCAGCTGGCGGCCGACTGACAGCCGAGACTCGGCCGTACATTTTTATCCAAACATCCATCCTTCAACTGTTTCCCACAAAAACTCATTTATACCTCCGGCTGAGTGAAGCTCTCCGGATCCAGACGCCTCTTTTCTTCAAATGACACTCTGACTCCTCAACCTTCCACCAGGCTGTGGCCGTGCTGGTTTGCTTTATTGCAGTTGGTTGCAAATGAAGAATATTGACTGCAGTTTGAAAATGACTCCTCTCAAGATCTCTAATAGTAAAGTCTCAAGTCAAATTTCCCATGCGACCAGGATCTTTGCGCGAACCGTCCATCTGATACACCCAAACTGTGAGGGGTTGAAGTCAAACCCATCATGTGTTATTTGGACTGCAGGAGGAACCTGGATTACTAATCCCATGCTCACACAGTGAGAACATGCAGCCAACACAGAGAGACTCGTGAGCGTGTGGTCAAGCCGTGGCCATTCTTTCTGTGAGTCAGTTGTGCCCGCCACCACACACCACAGTGTGACAGTGGGACAGACCCTTTTCATTTCATTCAGCATCACAGCTACATCATGTCACATTAATTGGCTTCAGGAATGGAATCAGACATAAATTTCTAACAGATCACATAAGGTCACCGCCTACCCTGGCAAAAAAAAAAAAAAAAAAAAAGTTAACCTTTGGAGCTTTTCTTTTCTGCCTTTTTTTTTTTTTTTTTTTTTTTTTATGTTTGTTTTCCCGGGCTCCTCTGGACAGCTTTGGATCTGGTTGTGTGTATTGGCTCGAGCCTCTGGCTCGGCATTACAAGGCCGTGTTCTCATGTGCTGCTTTCTGTGCTCCGAAGCTGTTGACAGAACTCCTTGGAAGCCGTTATTCACAGGATCTGTGAAAACTGTCGGAAGCATTTTCACTTGCTGTGAGTTCTTTTTTTTGAAGAAGAAGAAGAAGAAGAAGAAATCCTTATGAATTTTGCAAGACTTAAAAAAATAACTCTGCAGACAACACTGGATATTTAAATAGACACATTGACACACATTTGTACACAATTCAATAGTGTGGCGAAAGAAAGCAGCGCTTTTAATTAAAGCTGTGTATCCTTTGATTGAGCTAAAGAAACATTTTTCTCGATTCTTTTTTCCTGATCACAGCGATCACCTCGCACTGATGTGGTGAAGTCAGAGGTTTGGACAGCTGGGCTTCGAGGTAGAGGCGAGGGATGTGGTGAGATTAGACGTGTCCGATTAACAGAAAACAGGCTGTAGAAAGAAGAATTCCCCTCCATCCATTCATTTCCTTCACTTATCCCTATTTTCTCTTCCTTGATCTCATTCACGCAGACATGGACAGGACGCAACTCTTCTTGTTCTTTTTGTTTTCATTCAGTGGAAAAAAAGAACCCAAAACAAAAGACAAGACCGGACAGAATCGGAGTGTTTTCTTTGGTGCGTGCATCCTCTGTAACATCAAACAATTATCAGATGGAGACCAGAGGAGAAAACTCTGAGTGGTTCTGCTCATCGAAAGGTCATCGGTTTCTCTTATAAGACAACATGGGCAGTGCGGGTATCTGCGCTTGTGAAGTTATGGCTGTAATTCTTCTGCTCTTCGCCTCACTGACGGCCTTTGTTTTCCCCGCGTGCGCACACAGGCGTGTGTGATGATTGGCAAGGTGTGGAGGTATTGCCTTTCTTATCTGCATATGTGTTACAGTAAATGCTTGTATGGTTTTCGGAGAAGGATTGTTTTGTTTCTCGAACCCTCACTGATGTGAATATAGCGGAGCCGGAGGGTTTATTTTGAATGCGTAAATGGCCTTTGATGGACGTTTATTCCCATAAACTCGCCTTTCATTCGGGGGTCGTAGGTTGGACGTCACACACTTTGCTCGTCCCTTCTTGTTTTGCGCATGTAAGTCAATCACAACGGCACGTCGCCTTCAGAGAGCGGCCTCTCGGCGGCCTTCCCAGTCGTTTCCAGACAGGTTACACATGGTCTGCACCCTGATGTGAGGAGTGACTAATGCTGACTGGACAGCAGTCTCTGCATGGTGCAGTGCAGCAGTGGGCTGCCACGTGTGTGTGTGCGTGCGTGTGCGTGTGTGTGTGTGTGTGTGTGTGTGTGTGTGTGTGTGTGTGTGTGTGTGTGTGTGTGTGTCAGCATCGCTAATTGTTCCATACACACACACACACACACACACACACACACACACACACACACACACACACACACACACACACACACACACAGCCTTTGACTTCACTCCAGAAGGTTACTTGCAGATATTTTACGAGACTTTAAAACAAGGCAACCATTTGATCCTCTTTTTAAACCGTGAAGAAAAAGTGCTGAGCTTGTCGTGACTGATCGCACACAGTTGGCCACTAACTCGTAAATTTAATTAAATCAAATAAATAGGATTGGCAATGTTGCCAGCTTTGTGGTCCATATGTTTGCAACATACAACAAACAACACATGTTTTTATGCACTCTCACAGGGAAGTTTGTCATTCTTTCGGTCATTTTCAATTGAAAGCAAGGAACAGTTTATTCATTGTATGCAGCTTTTTCAGTATTGCGCATAATCAGCCTAAAGTTTCCCTCACTGATTGCAGCCTATCTGACTGCCTCTCGCGACCTGCACTCTTTGACGTATTCATCACGGTTTACTTTCTGAGAAAGATAAAGATAGTAGTCTCAGGCTTATTAAAGAGATCCAAATAAGAACCCTCTCTCTTTAAATAGACCCTGGGTTGTTCTTTTAGAATGCTCTATTGGGTCAGTGGTTAAAAGCATTTGGCCCAAATGTTGGTGACAGAAGAGGAAGTTGCTCAAGCGCATATCTGAACTGAACACGTCACAGTGAAGTTTTTTCTCTTTTAACCACAAATAATTCCACTCATGATAAGTTCTCACAGTCTTTTTAGTTTTTTTGGTCTGAAGGTACAAACTTCTTATAAAGCAGCCGCTATGTGGGTTATATTGTCACCATGCTGAATTATTTGGGCCCCTGTGCCGCCGCTCAGCAGAGGAACATCACCAAATATCAATTTGAATGCAGATTTATGAAGAAAGTTCATATTCAGGAACTCTGAAAAGTTCTCTTCTGCTTGTTGCTTCAACTTTTAACTCTGGAGTTCCTGAAATTTACCAGCATATTTCCATGTAACTCAGACTCAGAGTGAAACAGATCACAGTTGTGTATCCGGTTTATTTCCACAAACTCTTCACTTGTTGCACCAATATGAAATTAGGTAAATGTATTTGATATTACATGAAAACAAGAACTCACTTAGATTAACTTAAACCCGAGTTTGTAATAAAACAGAATCCATAAAAACAATGGTGTTTATTATTATTACTCATTCTTATCACTCAGCATTATTCCCTCATTCAAAAAAAAATGTTTCTACAACCAACAAAACTTAAAATCTTCAGTGGAACTGTTGTAATCATGATTTCTCTGCCAATAAAAAAATTTTAATCTGTCAAACCTCCTCCAGCTCCGGATCATACCGAACTCAACATTTGATATAATCCCCGCAGTAACCAGCTGACACACCAAACCCCTGCACCGCTCATCCTGATGTTTCATTCAGAAGATGGTGCCGTGTGAAACAAAGCCGAATGTAGAGGAAACACTGGCTGAAGCCACCGACAGGACCCTGTATTTTGTTAATGCTCCTTCATATATTCGTGTGTCCCTGCAACATTCTCCGTAAACTGTTTTGATCGCCTTCAAGTCAACGCTTTAGCATAATAATGGCAAGTTTTATTAAACAGAACAGACACATCACAGTTTCACTGCACCGTCACCCACTTTAGCCAAACGTAGTTCCTTCTTTTGGCTCCAGTCAAAGTGTGGGTGGTCGTGCAATCAGCATTATTGTTAAAGTACTTCAAAGTGCTCACATTTTGAAAGTCTAGCACACCTTCATTTTTGGAGTCAGCTCAGTGCGGCTGACGTTGGGAACCATTAGTGGATTATGAAGCAGGCCTCCACGTCCTGGCGTTATAAGTCTTTTGAGCTCCAAAGCTTGTCTCTAGAGGTCCTCGTCATTACCAGTGTGTACAGGGATGCCATACACTGACTTGCTTTTCTTCTTCCGGCCCAGTGCTCTGACCTGCCCCGGCTGCTGGTCAGCAGAGAAGGACAGGTAGGCGGCGATGCTGTTCCTGACTCCGTAGCTCACCGTGTCGTCACTGCGACTGTCCAGGTTCAAGAGCTGGTCCCTGGAACGAGTGAGGACGGGGACACAGAGGATGGATGACACTCAGTGGTGAAGTAGTCAGTATTCAAACATGGTGTCAAACCCGGACTACGGCTTAAAACACGTCATCTTATCAACTTCCAGATCTGAATCTTAGCCTAACGCCATCAAAACCCCTAAAGGCAATTTATTCATCTTTTCTGTACCTTTCCACTTTCTTCCAGTCAAAGTTGTGTCTCATAACTACGGGTGGAGCTGCTGGGTTCGCCTCTGGCAGGGATGTGGTACTCGAGAAACAGGGAGAAGTGAGCACGCAACAAAGCCCATCTGCAGCGTCTGAGGTGACAGGAATAGAGGAAGTAAATCACAACTGTCATACATGCGCTGAATTGTGAAATGAACATAAAAGCTGTATTGATTATTTGCACACTTGACTGCCGATGCAAACAGAAATGCCCGACTGGTGAAAGGGCGGATCGGAGAGGAGGTCTGTGCACCGTATTGCACCGTTCAACAGTGAAGCGCCACCATGTTTCCTGACTGCATGCACCAATGGTCATTATCAACGCAAGCATGTGGTATCGCATTTCCTGTTTGGCTGTGAAGATTTTTTTGTCCATGCAGGAAGTGAGTATTCAAGACTGATAAGAAATAATTCTATATTAAGAACATGGAAATCATTTTCAGTAACCAAACCGTGTGCGTTCACTTCAGGTTAATTATGTACTGCCACTGTGCAAATCCTGACGGAAAAGTTTTCACCACAGGAAGCATTCATTTAACATTTTAGATTCCCAAAGTATATATATATTTTTTGTAATATCATCTACGAAAAATGTGTTGTTTCACATCGTATTACTTTATTAATGCTCATTTAGTTGGTGTGACTAATGTGAGGTTAATATTACAAAAAAGATTTTCTTAAAAGCAAAATCAGCGATTCAACTTATTTCTTTAGTCACAATTTTTAAAAAAAAAAGTATAGTTTTTGAAATGTAATCAAATACAAAAAGTATGAAGAATAAACAGAGGGAAAAAAATACATTTATTTCAGTACAACTACAGGAAGTAAAACTGAAAGTAAAGAACCATTTGTGGAATAAAAGTAAAAAGCCATCAGAAGAAAATACCTGAAAAATCGAGAGTAATGTTGTCAACCTTTTTCCTGCTTCCACCCACCTGAATAATGATTGATCAGGTCTTCCAGGCACTGGAAAGTGAGCCGTGGAGAGATGTAGTACCAGCTGTTGTCCAGTCTGAAGATCCGATAGTGCTTTACAATCCTGTGCTTGACTGACAGTGAATACAGACCTGAGGACGTGACGCAGTGCAGGTTAGTAATAACATCAAAATGTTTACGTTTTAAAATAAACACAATTAAATCAGCCAGAGAACAAGGAATTGATGGAGTCATATTGAAAAATGTAAAAGCAGAAATGAAATGATGGCCAGTGTTGTGGTAAAGTGTTTTTACTTGTTGTGGGTCAATCTGTTTTAATCTCTTCATGTTATCATTTCTTTTGCAGAGACTCTGGAGACAAACTGCCCATGATCCTGTGATCCTTGCTTGTCCGTACCTCTTTCCCTGCTGCTTTCCCGCACCAGGAACGATCCCACTCTGTTCACAGGCAGAAGCAGCAGCTCCTCCGCCTTCTGCCTCTCCACCCCTTCAAACAACCAACTGGTGAAACAAGAAAACCAGCAATGATTTTTAATTGTGATTCCAAATGTGTCACGTCTGCAGCCTCATTTACTCTGCCAACTTTTCCAACTATAAACAATGCTTATTAATCTTCTAAATCACACTTTCTAAAAAAAAAAAAAAAAAAACCACATACACCAAATAGGTTAACACAAGAAGATGGTGTTGGTGTAACTTCCCTTACCCATGGTAGACTCTTGCTACATGGCTGTTGGGGATGTAGTTCTCCTTCCCTGTTTGAACAGAGCGAACCTTCCACCAGTACGCCTCCCTGACCACCGCAAAGACGAAAAGAGGAATTAACGGCTGACCTTTTGGTGCGACCACTTCTCTATGCGCTAAACTTAGAGCACGTTAAATATAATCTAATCTTACTGTGCAATAAGTCGGAGCTTATCCCCCATCCGATAGATGGGCTCGCTGACTTCTGGAGACGGGTAGTCGTTCAGCACCACCACCATGTCATCTTCTGAACCTGCCAAGAACAATGTTTACGGCACCAACAGTCAGACGCTGATGCACAAACAACCTGATTTGGGCATCAATTGAAATTATTAAAATCAACTGCTAATCGAGATGTTGCGAGCGTGCAAAATGTAAATTCATCATTTCACAGTCACGGCTAATAGTGATGAAGAGAACGTTCACTCCAAATTGTTAACTTGCATGTAAATGAAATAAATGTAAGAGGCTGAGCAAAGCTCTTACCTTTCAAAGAGTTCTCAGGATTGTCATCGTTGACTTTGTTGATGGCGCTCCCACCTCTCATCATATTCCCCATACTCCACATGGACCAGACACCAGCCTGATGTCATGACAAGAAGTGTAGAAAAACATTATATATATATATATATATATATATATATATATACATACATCAAAGTCCTCCGCCCACAATCCAAAGCACAACTTTGATTACGTAATTTGCACATACACACACACACACACACACACACACACACACACACACACACACACACACACACACGCATATTCACATTTGCATCAGACCGTTTCAGCAGGTATGAACTTTGCTCCTTCAAAAATTGAGACGTACTAAACTTTGTACAGCTACCCCACTCCCTGCGATGGCATCAGTGGTGACGAGCTGGATGGCGGCCCGAGCGCGGCATGGCGGCAGCGGCACAGTGTGACATTAGCGACGGACCATGTTCAAAGGAGCGTTGAGAAATGACATGTCACCGTGCGTGGCGACAGCTCTGCATCTGACGACAAACTCACTTCCTGAAATGAAATGAGGAAGAGGTTGAGACACACAGTATGTAAGAAGTGAGGTTCCCAGCGGTACTCTTCATAGAGACCGACTGACTGCACCGGTATAGACTGACTTTACTCAATGTAGACGTTTTACAAGACTCTTGGTTTGATCTTCCCGTAGAGACACGGTTGTCCCCCAGTTTCTTCTTGCAGCTAGTCAACAAAAGCAAACTGGAGGTTATTAACCCTTCAAACTCTAAGTCAAACATTAGTAATGTATTCATCCATTAGGTTACTAATGTTATCGTCTTCAAAGTACAACACAATAATCCCTTTGAAAGACTGTGCAGTGCAATAAGGTTTGAGAACGCAGTTAATATTCATGAAAGCGATTCTGTGCGGGGAGCCGCAAGACAGAGGCCGAAGACTCTGACCTAGCTCGATGCTCCACTTCTCTATGACGCGTAAACCACTGATATACAATGCACTGCTGTGTCTGCATGGATAAACGGTATGTATTTTAAAGCTATGATAAACAAGCTCACCAGAACTTTTAAAGTTCACCTGCTGCTGAAGTTCAAACGACCCGAGCGGGCGAGTTAGGGCTACTTTATTTACTTTACATGACAGTTGGTGGGATATCATCCTCAACAAAAGTCCATACGAGTCCAACCTTCGCTCGTCTTACAATCGTTCAATCCAAGTTGTTGTACGGAATTCACTTCTCTGAGATCCGCCTGTCACAAATCTGTCCCAGTGTTTCTCATAGCTGAGGTGAATGTCAGATGTCTTCTTGCAGCGTTTGTTCTACTCAATGATCTTTTTTAGACCTATTTGTGGCAGGAGCCTTCTATCGCTGTGAGGCGTCTGTTTGCACATATCTGTTTAAAAGTGAGAGATTTAAGAAGATGACAGTTTCATGGTGTCAAAGATTGCAACGACATCCAACACCCTCCCTGTAATTTCATGTTTTTTTGATTTATTTATTTATTTTTTTAGATTTTTTTGTCCTGAATGTCCTGCAGGTGCAACAGTCTCGTCTGGCCACAACATACCAAAGAGCATTGAGCACTCCCCTGGTTTACTCGACTGTGGTCTGTGCTGCCTTTGCTGCCAGCAATGTATGTGTTTATATGTGTCTGGCATGTGCCTCATTAAAATGTTTTCTCTGTTTAACCCTTTCCCTTCCTGCTAAGAAACATTTATACCTCATCCTCTCTCCAATTAGGTTTGAAATGTTTGTTTGAAATGTTTATTTCGAATAAGCTACGAAAACAAATGAGGAAAAAAAAGAAAATTAACAACAAAGTTTTTCCTCTCAAATAAATAAATAAATGAATAACATAATTAACTTCCTTCAATCTCTTACACACACACACACACACACACACACACACACACACACACACACACATATGTGTCCTGTGCAGTACATAGAATATATATACATACACGTCCATTCATACATATCTACACACAGACATAAACACCTATACCCACACACAAGCACACAGTGCAAGGAAAGAAGCGAACAATAGAAAGTATGTATTTTTAAATGGCAGGATCTGGAAGTTTTTGAGGTAGAACCACTGCTGAAGGAAGATATTTTACTTTCATTTTCCATTTTAAAATCCAACCTCTTCATCTCAAAACTGATTAGCTCATTAATTTTATAGATTAAATATTGAAACAAACACACTCTGTCAACTAAAACATTTCTCTTCTGAGCACAACAGGACATCCATTCATCCATCAACGGTAGATACCTGTTTTGCCCAAACTATAGCAGACTGAGCTGCATTTAAGCTGGTCTTTATACCGAAACAAATCGTGTTTTTGTTCTATTTTGGAACAAGCAGCCGCTGTGGCCTGATGGCTGGTGGCTCGAGTCAGATGCACGGACTGTTGTGGTTGCAAAGACGGAAGGAAGCCTTCAGCTGTAGATGAAAATAAACTCATGGGCAAGTCATTGCTTGTGTTTGTGACTCAGATCAGTTTTAAGCTTGAGAGTTTGCATTAGTTCCTGATTCCCTTTATAGACTAGGTGAAAAGGATGGTGTAGTGGGAGTGGTTGCAATATCTCTTCTTTCTTTTCTGAAGTCAACAATCTCACTGGAACATCTGAACACCATCTGAAATCAACCGCAATGAACATGAAAGTCCACAAATACGATGACGCACGATGCAGTCAGCACTTCAACACTACCTTTTACTTCATCCTCACAAAAAGATTTAAAATAGTATTAAAGTCAAGACTATTCAACGTGTATCTTCTGAGGTCCTGGCTCCTGTCAGTGACCATGTGTGGCCATGTTTGTCTTTGAGTGAGTCCCAAGCAGACATAACACAGGTGAACCAATGAACGCTCCGGCTCAAAGGGCTCTTTGTCAGCCAAGGAGGAGAAACTTATTTCCCCAATTACTTAAGAATATTTCTCTGGACTCTGCACCTTCCCTGGTGCCTCTATTATTACACACCTCTGACGTTGGATTTGGCGTCTCTGCATAAGGTCAAATACATGGAATAACTTTTAAAAAATTCATCATTAAAGATAAGATAAGATATTCGTTATTTATCTCACATGTGGAGAAATTTGCAGTGGTACAACAGGATAGTAAAGAGAAAGAAGCACACATAGCAGATAAAAATACAATATAAACAAAATATTCACACGGTGCCTATAAGTGTGGACGTGTACAGAATATGGGGGTGGCTGTATTGCACATAGTAAATACGTTTTTATGGATTATTATTGTTATTGCACCACTTACTGCACAGTTGGAGTGGAGTGAAAAAGGTCATCAAGCTTTAGATGGACCTTAAAAATTATTTCAGAAAAACATAGAGACACTCTTGCAGGTGATTGTAACTGATTGAAGGGAATAATTCACGTCTCCTCAGGCGTTTGGTTTGGGTTTTTTTCTTCAAAAGATTGATGCCTCAGAGTTGGTTCTCAACACGTGTCAGGGGAAGTTGTGGGCTTTGGGCTTTGAAGGGGGCAGATGATTTGTAAGCACTCATTCTTGCCACGCAGTCTCTCTCTCTCTCTCTCTCTCGCTCTCTCTCTCTCTCTCTCTCTCTCTCTCTCTCTCTCTTTTTTTTTTACTCTTGCTCTTGTGAAGACTCTGTCTGTCTGTCTGTCTGTCTGTCTGTCTGTCTGTCTGTCTGTCTGACATTGCCCACAGTTGCCAGAAGCTACTGCGCTGAACTCTCCATGTGTTTGAACATTTCAAAGAGAAGCAACTCCCCACGCCCTCTGCCTAAAATTATGAAAATTACTGACTTTAAGGAATACCCATTATGATGTATTTTTTAAGCCTGAACATAGACACTCTCAAATGGCTGAAGCCTCTCAGCTGGGGAGAGGGAAAGAAAAAAAAAAAGTGTGTTGTTATAAGGAATCTCTCCACAGTTCCTCTTTTCCTAAAAACAATACACATTCCACATGTTCGGACACGGGTAGTTACTCCTCATGAGGTTGTTGTGTTCTCGCACTGTAATAAGCAGTATCTAAATTCAGACGGAGGGCTGACCCCACCGGACGAGAAGCCACAGGATTGACAGGAACGGGTGTGTATGTGTATATCTGGATTTATCTGGAGCTTTTTTACCCTCAAGTTTTATCCACAGGCTTTATTTGTTTGAAGCGTTCACTGCCAAAAATACTTGGGCAAAGACCCTAAACTCCTTCGCCATTCAGCCTGTAATCATTAATGTAACGTGGTGACTCTATGCCGGTCAGTCATCTGGAGCATCTTAGCCATGAAAACATCTGCACAAGTAATCAGCTCTCCCTGCTTCTCACATCCATTAACGCATTCCTCCCAGCTTTCACAAATATTCCGTAGAATAATCCTATGATGCAGTGTTATTTCTCTTTGCTTATTTAGTGGTTTAAAATAACTATAATGACGGGGTATTTTACGTCCTTCTGGTCATTTTAACAGCAACATAATTGGATGAAATTGCATCAAGAAATATGAGCTCACGTCTGTAAAACGTTGCTTCATTATCGCCGTCCGTGATGAGAGCGAGCCCGGGACTGCTGAGGTGTCCTGTATTTGATCTTTTCTGGCCGTCAAGCACAAGCAACGTTTCTCACTGACGAAAATGTAAAACACACAGCGACTTTCAGACCTGAATACCTTTCCAGGCCTGCAGCATTAATTCCAGTTTGTTAGAATAAACGAGACTCGACTTAATGGCCTCGAAAGGAATTACTCATCAGAGTAACATCACTGACATCACTCTGAACTACGACCACCTTTTCAAATAAACTGTTCACTCCTGGGGCATGAGTTGGCATACAATTAACGTGATTAAATGGAGATAAATTAGGACGGAAAATATCTGCAAGGTTCCGTTACCAACTTGAAGAAAAACTTCAGAAATAACAAGTACAGTAATTAGCTCTATGATGTCGTTTTGTCTTAAAAACAAAGTTGTGTGTAATCAACTGAATTAACAATCTAAAGTCTTT
Source organism: Lipophrys pholis (assembly GCF_963383615.2). Taxonomy (NCBI): domain Eukaryota; kingdom Metazoa; phylum Chordata; class Actinopteri; order Blenniiformes; family Blenniidae; genus Lipophrys; species Lipophrys pholis. Next base: position 9,754,573 of record NC_137643.1, on the reverse strand, counting down.
TTTTTTTTTTTTTGATGGAACAGAAACAGAAATCTTTTATAGCATTTCAGTACTTTTCATTGTACTGGTTTACCGCACCTTCTATAAATACAGCTGAATTCAGAAACATCTCCACTGCCTTAATTACAATCGCAATGGTCCATTCAGAGTAAATATAACACAACTATCACACGTGAGCAAATGACTAAAAACAGAACCCAATGACAGTGAAAAAAGGAAAAACCTCCGGCGGATCCAGACTCTCGGACCTGTTGTGGTTCGGGGATAGTAAGAGAGAAAATGATAGGACCGCGAACACCAAAACAAACAAGCTGACATCACACAGAGAGCTAATTGCTAAGCGTTGCCAGCTGTAATTATTGTATTGTATTCTGTACAATTGACAATGAATAATCCTTAAAAAAAAAAGAATGACATTGTAACTATTTTGTCAATGTGTGGTTGTAATCAGCCTGCAGTCAGTCTGCCGCATTTTTATTTGTTAATCTCTGAAGACATTTGCTCCCATGTGGCATGTTTCAGGTTGATTTGTTGCTTTGTTCAGCGTGAGATGCTCAACAGCACGCATTATGAGCTCAGTCAGGACAGATGGGGACACTTTATTGAGCATCGCTGATGTGGGGTCATGAATCCCTTCAGTACGCCACAAAGTCAATATCAAACTGTCTTTACCATAGGCTCAACAGTAGGCTTGAGTATTTAATATTTTCCCTGATAATGTGATAATGTAGAGTCTAATGTGATAATCCTACATTTCCCGCCTGAAGAAGGCTTCACATATGTGAGGGACTTTACTGCTGTGTGCAGCTGTTTTACCTTTATTGACTTTATCTTATGCCTTGGTGCTTAACTTTAACAACGCTCGCCTGAAAAATGATATTTAGCACTTGTTTTGTGGGGTGCACGGCAGCGTAGCGGTTGACATCAGTTCAATCCAGGTATCTGTGCACAGATTGTATGTTCGTCCTGTGCCTTCATAGGTTTTCTCCAGAAACGCTGGTTTAGTTTCAGGCTGCGAAAACATAAATTTGTAATTAATTCTCTAATTTGATGGAACAAAGAAGGACAAACAAACTTGGATGCATGTATGTCTGGTGACACACATGCAGGAAGTGAGATGTATTCTTGACTGTGGTTAGCGCTAAAACTCATATCTCTAATGATAAATGGCACGTCTTTTGCCACATTGCCGAAAATACACTGTCAAAGCAAGTGTTTGCAGAAGTGTCAAAGTTGTTTAGTGTCACTGTTGCTTGCGTATTCTTGAGAGTCATATATTTAAGCAGCCACAGGCGTCAGCAAGACCTCTATTAAGTGCCTTTAGTCTTTTATTAAAGTGCTTTTAGTGCCAAAAACAGTATGCTCTATCGACTCCTGCAATGCAACTCAACAGCTCAATGAAAGCACGAATCATTTAAACTCCACACCAAAGTCTTTTAGCTTAATCGCAGTTATTTTCTCAAACTTCCCTCAAAGCCAGAGAAGATTTCAACACAAATGCTTTTACTGGCTGGATGATTTGTAAAAGCACAGCAGTGCTATTGAATTCCGTCTTCAGGTTCTTTCAGGACAGGCTTGACATCGCGCACAGACAAATATAACTTGAAGCCTTGGTCTCGTGGTGTCAAACTGAGAAGTCTCATCCCCAAAGGTGTGCTCTGTGTGAGGAGTGAAAGTGTTTCTAATGTCGGAGCTCTGCGAGCTCTGTAATCAGCCATTCCCCAAGGGGCCACCTGTATCTTCTGGCAGCGCCAACCCTCCACCTTCACATGCACACTCGCGCATGCACACAACAACGATAATGCCAGCCTTCACATCCCGGGGCAAGGTAACTATCGGTTACCTTTGCCAGCCGGCCCCGTCGAGCCCATAATGAAAGTCTGCATCAGCACGCTCGCTCCCTCCCTTCAAACATCCAGCTGGGAGTGAACCGTCTATCGCTGCGTCATCATCCTTAACCCGGTTATTACAGGGCTGTGAGCTATTTTCATGCTGGATGTATTTCAACGTGCACCTGTGAAAGTGTGTCCACCCCTCCGAAAACATGCAGTCACACCACTGTTTTTAAGTCACGTAAATCCCAAATGAAGCCCCACAGACAGCTCTGATAAAGACCTCAGCGCTGTGTTCAGCTTTGCTGTAAGCATCTGTTTACTCACTGGAAACATGCAATGAGTGATGTATGACAGGGTGGAATGTAATCATTCAGAGCGCTGGGCCGTTTTACTCTTGTAAATGTCATGTTTCTTCACTGGGTTTGTTAAAAAAAACATGTACTTTAGACTCTTTTGATTCAGTTAAATCACAATTTCTGATGTACAATACTGTCATTTGCAGTTTGGTTTGAGTCAAAACTGTGAATAACTTGTTCACCTGATTGTTTCAGGTGAGCACCGTCAAGGTTCTCAGGAAAGTTGACTCAAGCAAGTATTACATAATCAAGGGAAACCTCAACATGTATTTTTCCACCATCTGCTTTCCGAATCGCTCACGTCCTGCTCGCAGACCTGGCAGGTTGTTTGCTTTATTCATTTTCTGAGAAATAATTCACAACGGGACCCTGAAAATTTATGGGCAGGAACTCCTTGATATTTTGGTCGATTCACTGTGTCTCACTATGCCAGCGTACTGGAAGGAACATTCTGGATTCAGGAGTTTTGCGAAGAAAAATAAATCTCCAAAGTCATATAAACTGGTGTGGTGTGATGTAATATAGACTGAAGCACAGAGGGTAATCCTGGCTATGCAGCCTAATGAAATTTCATTAAATATATCCAGTCTGCACTATGTTGTATGAATTTTTAAGGAAATGTTTTGTGTTACTATGGATTCAAGGAAAGGCCTCCCTCTTAGAAACAAAACACAGCATCCTGAATGCCTTGAGGACATTCTGGGATTTTGCAGCCTTATTTGGTCTGGTGTGACCTGCTTCTGGGGCCTAATGTTGGCTAACTTTTGATAAATATTTGCCATGTGAATGGCATAACTGAGTCACTTTGTTGACTTTACGACTCCCCTTGACTTGCTCGTCTGTCTCGCTTCAGTATTTTCCAAAAGCCTATAACTTCCACTTTGTGAGGCCTGATCGACATATTGAATGCAGGATTTCTTTAGTAGTATTCTGGGTTGACCTTGAAAGGTTTCAACTTCGTTGTTTGTTGTGCAGAAGCATTGAAAGCATGGGGGGGGGGGGGGGGGGGGGGGGGGGGTAGGCCTTTTCTCTATGGTATTTAAATCATGATTACAACAGGTAATATTAATGTTATTAGAACATAAAATTCAGGTTTCAGTGGAATATAAATCTACTTCAGACAAATTTCTGCCAAAAAATAAGCTATTGTATAAAACTATGAGTGTAATGGGTCCAACAGTTAAAGGGCTCCTCTGTAACAGCGTCTGCAGCTTTCTGCAGCCATTAACTCCACTTTGACGTGATGTTTTTTCTTCGATGGATCTGACTTTCTGCGCTTCCAAAATAATTTGCATAGTTTATCGATGCGTCATGTTGTGCATTTGCTGATAAGCCTCAACCTCCTTCAAATCCCAGTAAGTCCATTTTTGGGGATTTCTGGGAGCCAGCAAATTCTTCCCACGTTCATTCCACTACTGTTTCTGTCACCGATGTAATGTGATTCCTGTCGTTTCTCTAATTCCTGACATTCCTGCGTTGATGTTTTTAACTTTGTAATTCACCTTGTCATTAGTGTTCAAGGTATCAAGCCAGAACTCCCTCGCTCTGTTTCATCAGAGTCCAAGACAAGATTTATATATATACTGTAGCTGCTTTCACTATAAAAAAAAGAGATTGTACTGAATATCACATCCTTTATATGCAAGCTTTTTGCTATCTTAGATAATACATCAAACTGCATAATGGAGGGATTTTATATCTTAAATTGTTACAAGATTTAGAAAAAAAAAGAAGCATAAAATCTGCCCGTGACTGGAATGAATTGTGCTGATAAAACCAAAACACTTGAGGCCATATTTCAACTGTCAACAGCCGCATGCGCTGAGAAGAATCTGACCCGCGGGTCACGACCATGTGTGCACTTTGTGTCTAAGTATTAACTGCTGTGTAGGAGCATATTTCATGGACGAGTGCGGACACTGCCAAAGAGACGTAAACTGTGCGCAGGTTGTATTTCATTAAGTGTGTAAATGCCTGTCATACCTCCCCATTAGAAATTTTGCAGAGCAGTGCTGGTCAGAGATTAAAAAGCAATCTGCTCTGTAGTATATAGAATAAGCTTACGCAGAGTCGGAGAGAAGGAAAATAGAGGGATGCAGTATCATGCACTCTCAAATGCTCCTGGCCTCTGTAGCTTTTAAGTTTGATTACTTGAGCAGACACATTCAGATTTTATTGCGGGGGGGTTTTCCGTAATGTTCACTCTTCTGCTTATGGCTTTACTTCGCTCAGAGAAAATCCGTTCAGCCACGGCGGCTCCAAGATCCCGTCCTGACCTCCTGATTCTGTCAACAGATAGACCTGCAGGCAAACTGCAGGACCCTTTAACTGATCATAATCCTGCTTTTCTTTTTCTACGTCTGTGATTCTCAGCAACACGTGGTCATTTTGAACCTTGGAGGCGTTACAGATGCATCTCAAAAATGCCCATTTGCTTTTGATAAAATCAATACAGTGACCTCATTTACAAACTCAGTCATATTCTATATCTTTAAAACTTGTAATAATTTCAAGCCGAGACCTGACTGCCGTATAGCCTCCCGATCTGTAACTTAGCCTGAACCTTCAGCCAATTCTTGGCCACAAAATGGAAGGTCTTTAAAATCACATGTCTTCAGGCTTAGCTCTTTCGAGATAGAGGGTCAGCCAGAAATAACAAACTCCAAACAAAGCATTCCTACAGAGGGCTGAGCTCGTCCAATCGAGAAACGTCCAGGCCTCACAAAACCTGCCATTTATAACCAGGAGATACCCCGAAACAGTGATGCTTGTGTTTATTTATAACATGTGAGTCAATGTCTTCCACCGAGGCAAAAGGAACTTAAATCAATGTTTGGTTTAGACATTGAAACATTTTGAGATGAAACCTGAACGCTTCACCAGGCTGCTTATTGTTGATCCTCACACTAAGATACTCTAAAAGACAGGCTTTGTTTGAGGTTGTGGCCTCGCAATAAAATCCCTTGCTCTGACGACGCGTCGCCGCTCACCTGCCATAAGTCAAACAAATGAACAAAGAGCTGTAAAAACTGGATGAACTCGCATTGTGTCACGCGCCAACCAAGAACTCCACTACAAACCGCCCCGGAGACGAAACGTGAAACCATCTGTTTGTGTACGCACACACGCACAAAGCAATACAGCCTGATGCTGAGAGGTTTGCATAGCGCCAGCATGTGCAGTACATCAGCAGATACATGTCCGAGCCTGGACTGCAAGTCGAGAGGCAAGGCTGACATGATGTGTGGAATTTGAACTTAAAGTACCTTTACTCAGATGTTGAACTTTTGATGGGAAGAGACTCGGCGCCACGCTTAAATCTTCATGTGAGCTGCAGCCGGTTTGCAAAGAAACTTTTTTTTTTTTTTAAAACGCCAGCGTCCTCACTCACAGATTTGTCCGACCGGAAGAATATAAAATTGCTAAAAAGTTTGTGTTTTTCAGCGAAGATAAAAGAATAGAGGAAAGGAAACTGAGTCTGACTTGGAACAAACATGTGATGCAGGCGGAAATCCAAGTATTGACAGAAACCAGGCACAGAGAAACAGCATGAACTTTAAAAGATATGTCTTGGAGGGAGTTTGTTCTTTTTATCTTCAGTCTCATGTCCGTTGATTTCTTTTCATTGAACTTGGTCCCTGTTGGCCATGAAGTTTTTTTTGTTTTGTTTTGTTTTGTTTTTCAAAGTTAGAATCTAAACTTACCAAGCCAGACAGTGGAAATCTGATAGTTCGAAAAGGTAATGACACGCATAAATGTCACCGATATAAATCACTTTCAGAACATTGTTCAACGCATGAGTATGTGAGGGAAAATGTCAGCATTTATTCACTCACAAGGAGTAACATGATGCTCCTGCACTGGCGTGATGTGCATCTCCGGCGGAGAGATGATTTACGAGATGTTTGCACAGCAAACACACGCACAAAATGAACTTCTGCTCTTGAATAGCTCAATTAATTTTCCCGGCGTTGTGCAACGTGGCAGAAGAATAATGTGATACTTATGAGCACATATTTTCCTCTTCAACAGATTGAACAAGAAACGATTGATATAAAGCACAGTTTTTCTGGCCTGTTACATAAAGGTTAAAGGCTGACATTTCCTTCACGTCTACTTCTGTTTACCCTGCACATTGTTTCTATTGATCGGCAATATAAAAGGTCAGAATCTATTATTTGTCATGTATTACACGATAAACATTCGACACAAACGCTTGTTCTCATTAAGAATCATTGACCAGGATAACTGCCCTGCGTTGATGTGGAAATGGTATATCTGTGGAGCGCTGCAGATGTTTTCCTCCGTCCAGCAGTCCCAGACCACAGCTATATAAAGACAGTATAATTACTGGACCAGTCTGAGTACAGGCCGCCGTGCCCTTTCTCTGTCACAGTCACACACACAGACGGGATACTTATATAGTTTCCGCGGGACTCACATATGGTTTTTAGTTCTTTATCAGATTTAAAGGAGTCATTTTAATGCTTCGAGTGTCAATCCTGATCCACTGATAGGGGAGATGTCCCCATGCTGCTGCCTGCGCAGCACACTGTCACTGCTGGTTCATTGAGAGCAAGGCTCAACGTCTGTTTGTGGGAACCGTACGTTCAAAATACAGCTGTGGTCTCTTCCTCAATTAACAAAACAGAAACTTGAAGACCGAGCACATGAGAGTTTGTTTTCTTCCTTTAACTTGCTGTCGTTTTCCACTTTGGATGTTTCAATGTAGTTTCATTAACTCTGTTATTCTTGTTCATTTTGAAATGACTTTAGTTGTAATTCTTATGGAAGTTCTAAGCTGCTTTGTTTCACCCAGGGGAAAACAAGCCAGTCTGAAAAAAAGAATGATGCGATATTCAGAGAATGTTCCCACACTAGTCTTGTGGTGTGAGGTAAGTTTTTTTTTTTTTTTTTTTTTTTTTTTTTAAACGCACCACCTCAGCAGTTTTCGGTCTGCCTCAAGGTGTCGTAAACTCATTCTCCCATCCTGAGGAGGATTACCGACTGCATTCAGCTTGGAAGTTCTAACATTTCCAAAACACACTTTTGGCTCCAGGGCTCCTCTGCGTGTTGAGGAGATTTTAATGAGGGGATTTTCAGTTTGACCAGCTATGCAGGACTTTAGGTCTGGGATGGTCAGCTACTGTAATGGGGCCATTTGTCACACTTTCTATACCTGGAGGGATTTCTGGCCGCCTTCACCCCCAGCGTGCTGATGCCACTGCTGCATGCTATGGTTGCACACACAGATTCGTTTACCCTCTCATTTATTGTACTTACCAATCCACCGATTAATATTTAGAATTATTTTTCTTTAGCTCCAGTAAAATTATTCAAATTTTCTACATACATACGACAATGTGCAAAGAGATCTCTGGCAGGTGGCACAATCAGTACTGACCAGTACTAATCAAAATACTGATTAGGGCACCTGCCCCAGTCCCCCACACTTCATGCTTCATCTCATGTCAAATGGTGAGTTTCAGTTGAATGCCAGACTTCCTGACGTTTCTGACATTATTAGATTTTTACCTTTAGCTGTTGGGATCCGTATGATGCCAATATAAAGAATAACTCTTTCTATTAGTTAACTTTTATTTGAAATGTCTGGTAAATCTTTATAATCTGCCTCTGTTGTAACTGTTAACACTATAAAACTCTTATTAATCAGTGGTACTTTAAATACATGAAATTAAAAAAATAATTAATAATGTGTTGTGACAGAATGTTAAGAGGTTACTTATGAAAAGCCATCCCCTGACCCCCAGATTTTTATTCCTGCAGATCCCCCACCTCCTCCCGGCAAGCTCTCTGGCGCCTCCCCCGGGAGGCCCGCCCCGCACTTTGAAAACCACCGAGCTAAATTAAACCTAAACTGAATCGTTAAACACCCCGAATCCAAGAAGGCTAACAAACTAGACCCCGGATCTGTTTTTATGTGCGAGCACAGCAGCAGCCGCCTCAAACGTGGCTTTCATTATGCACCACAACAGACGGAAGAAAACTGACTATTGTTGGCACGGATCACTGATTTCAGTGTAAACACACACACACACACGCGCGCGCTTGCTGTAGGTCCATGTGAAGCTTTAAACATTGCCTTACTGCTGCTACCGGATATCAGGGCGGAAAATGATGGACAGATGCAGTGAAGGATGGAATTGATTTTTCATGCAGAACCAGTGTGAGACTGATCCGAAAGGTAAACAACAGAGAAAGAAAAACAAGGGAAACATTTGTTGCCTAAATATTTTCTATAAAGGAATGAAAATCTTTTTTTTCCCCTCCATTGTCTCAATGTGTCTGTTTTCTTCGCTTCTGATTTTCATTTCATTCCGTTTGACTTCGTTTTTCCTAATTCCACTAAAAGAAAGCTGAAGGATAAGGATAAAGCACAGGTTGTTCGGTGAAAGAGGGAAAAACAAGGACAGTCCAACAAAGGAACGGAGATGGAAAAGTAGAGGTTGGAGAATTGAGCTTGAGGGAGGGAGAAAGCTACAAAGAGAGAAAGAGAGAGTGTCTCATTGTGCAAGTGGAGGAGTCGGGTCGTCCCGGTCACAGCAGAGAGCCAAGCACTGCTCAGATCAGCTCGCTGGCTGACAGCTCTCTGACAGGGATTATAGGACTGCCTGTAAATAATAGGGGTTCAGACCCGGGGCACCTTGCTACTTGACAAAGTGCTCATTTCTCACCCATCACTCTTGCCCTCTCTCTCTCTCTCTCTCTGTTGCCTTTGGGTTATTCCCACTGAAACGCTCATCCGCAGAGAGTTAGAGTGAGAGGTGTGGCTTAAATGAAGTGAATAGCACTTTCCATGTGGCTGCAGATCCGCGTGAAGCGGAATTCGTTTGGTGCTCATCTGCATCTTCTCAAAGGGAAACACTCACATTACCAGGAAAATGGAAGGAAAAGGGGAAAGAGGCTGAGGCTGGATAGATGACCTCACTGATTTGAAGTGAACATCTGGGGACCAGCCATGGCCTTGGACAAACAGCTATGGAAGGAAAGATATAGACGTCTATTCATTCACGGGCGTTTAATTCAAAAAGTCAACAAGTAAGCAGTTTGGTCGGAGCTTGCGTGTCTTTTCAAACACAAAGAGATCAGATAAGACGCTTATGGTGAAGCAAAAGCACCAGAAATTTGTTGTGATTTGACTCAGAAATTTTCATTCGTCTTTCAATGGAAAGGTCCAAGAACGATGACAAATCCCACAAGATAAAGTATAGGCTGCAGTCAGGAGATTATACATTAACATCTCATGTATTTCAGTCATGGGCAACTGACAGCTTGTGGGCCAAGATGAAAATCTCTCCCTCACAGAGCGGGGTTTTTTTATCAGAGGCCTCCTCCAGAATTTGGGGTTTGAGAGGAAGGAACGGCCTGCCCTCAGTCCTGACCTCAAACCTATTGAACACTTGTGGGATGAGCTTGGCCTTTCATGCCATGGCGACCAATGCAGCCACATTGGCTGACTTGTAACTGCCGGTTGAGGAATGGTCGATGGTATCCATCAAACAACAGTGTGTAACCAGGACCTGCCATGAGGAGGAGGAAGAGGAGGAGGAGGAGGAGGAGGTGGTGCCAAATTACTGCGGCTGGTTCTTCCACAAGCTCCTGCGGCTATTTGTTAAATGAATTAATAGTATTTTTATACCTCAAACATCCAGCAAACCAAACAACACCAAACAAGAATCAGCAGCAAAGGAATTGTTTGGCATCGGCAGAAAAGTTGTGGCTTGCATGCTGCTCAATCCCAGGGGTGCATGCTCCTTCCTCCTTATGAAGGTGGCAACATTTAAAATGGGGGGGGGGAACATGCTTCTAAATCACATAATACTTAACACACTGACCCAACAAAGAAATAATCAAAGCGAAGTCGAGTGGAATATAACATTATGTATATGCAGTATTTGTTAAAAGATTGTTGAAACCTTTATGACCCAAAGGAAAGTTTTCACAATTTTCAAGCAAATAAAATTTGTCTGGAACTACAAAACATGTAAATTCTCAGAAATGAAGAAAAAAAAACTGTTTAATTGCTGAACACGGAAAACAATAAGGTTACATTTATGAAGTGTCACAGGAATCATTTAGATTTATTTAATTATATTTTGAGCAGTTTTAAAGGGCATGTTTAATGTGGTTGTTTTTTTCATGGATTTTTCGCTTTCTGTCTTTTTTTCCGTTTCTTGTTTCGTTTTTTTTTTTTTTCAATTTTGTCTCCTTTTTTTTTCTCCACTTTTTTCTTTGTTATTTCCCCTTTTCCTCCTCCTCAACGCTATATGTGAGATGAGACTATTTTTGAAATGCAAATAAAATAAAAATGAAAACAAACGTTTTATCCTGTTCAAGTTTGGTTTGCGTTCATCTTATACAATGTAGTGTCCAGCCACTGAAATCCCCGGAGGAACCTTATTATGGTCGTGAAAGAGAGGAGGGGAGGTTTTCGCAGCTGCAGGTCATCTGTGCTGGTTTTTTTAAGAGCGGCTCGGAAATACTTGGACTTTATCCTTTAATTTGAACTGGAGCTGCAGTAACGCGAGCGGAGTGACAGAGCGACACGCCCAAACACAGAGGAGGAGAGGAGGAGAGGAGGAACGGGTGAAAGTGGAGGAGAGGAGAGGAGAGGAGAGAGAGAGAACTGTCAGGGGCATGAGGCGCTTCTCTCAGACCTCACGTCAACCCGGGACTCGTTAGCAAGCTGCGGGCACCGGTCCGGGACGCAGACGGAGGCGCGCGGCGGCGGAGGAGTTCAGCAGGCGGAGGAAGATGTAGCGCACCTGAGGAGAGACGCGGCCGGTGGTGCGTTCAGGGACCGAAACTGCTTCTGGACTCGATGCATGTGCGGATCCTCTCCAGTGATGAGTTGGCTCCTGGTGTGGATTCTAACAGCAGCTGGGATTCAACAGGTGGGACGGAGGACACGTTTAGGTTATGTTTTTTTTTTGTTTGTTTGTTTGTTTTTTTAAAGCTGCAGATTTGCGTCTGGATAAATAATGACGCAAAAACGCAGGTGACGCAAACTCATTTTGAAATTAGGGGGGATAAAAAGTCAACCTTGTTGACCTCATTCCTTTGAGTTGCTTTTGTATATCTTGCGCATCATTCAGTGTCTTCAACTTTAAAAAGATTAAATCCGTATTTATCAAAAATATATAAAGTAATTCCCCCATAAAATAAATCACATTCCCTTTCAAATCTATATTATTTCTCTGAAGACGCATCAGTTTCCCTCAGTTGCTGGCAGTTTTCATCATGTGGGTTCACGTCCCACTATATGTTACATTTTAGTGCCACCTTGTGGTTACTTCACTTCTTCAACAACTCAACAACAGTTTTTGGTTTTTTTTCCTGCATATTTCCCACAATACCTCATCACTATCTACCTCTTCAGGTTGCGAAGACGAAATACAAAATAAAAACAGTGAACTTATGTCACGTTATGTAATATAGAAATATCAAAAAGTTAAAAATTCCTCTGGAACTTATTAAAAATATCAATCGTTCCAACTTTTATGTTTTGTCAAAAGATGTGATTTTCATAATATAGAAATAGAGACTATTGGGGATGCAGTTTTAAGGCTGAATAAACGATCCTACGTTTTTGAAAGGAATATAAAACGACACCGACAGTTTCCAGTTTGTCTTCTGGTATTATTTACGAAAATATTTACTTTTAACTGATTGTTTTCCCCCTCTTTTCCAGAGGAAGGTTAACTAAGTGTCTGTGCAAGAGGCTAATGTTTCATCACAGCCAGCAGAAGAACTGAGATCATCCATACTTGTCAGCTTGAGTTGTAAAGAAAATAACCTTTTCATTACCTGACTGCCAGCCAGACACTACAGGTATTTCAGGTCACCCTAAAGAAATAAGAAAATGTTTGAAAAGCTGATGACATTGACTCTTTCTCTCTCTCTCTCTCTCTCTCCCTCTCTCCATTCTGAGGAATGGCTCAGTTGCACAGCTGTGATTAAAACTCATTTATCCGCATTAGCTTCTGACACTTTACACAAAGTTATTAATACTTCCGCTGAAATGTTGAGGAGAAGCGATGGAGGCCATGTCGGGCTGAAGATGATTGAGTGTGTTTTCTTACAATTAGCTGTAGACCAAGTGTGTCTGCGTTACTAATGTTCGTCTTTCATGGATCAAAACGGACGATTAAAGCTCTGCTGCTTCAAGCACACGGGTCATGTTAGGATTTATGACTGTGTTGGTGGAATTGGTCCTCCAGTCAAACGCTTCCCGGTTTTCCCTGAACCTGTGGTAATGATGATGAATAGGGAGCCAGAGACGGCGCCAGCATCATTCATGGTGGCATTAAAACTGATATTTACAATTCTTTACTATGATCTACTTATGTTATCTTGTCTTTCCTAGGAAGGATGCTGAAACCAATAACTCAACTGCACAGTGGTGTAACGGTCGTAAATTCTTGGCTCAGTCTGGGTTAGGATTACGGGCCTTTTTTTGTATATTCCAGATTAATCGATGACTGTAAAATTGCCCGTATGTGTGAATGTCAGTGTACAAAATACTGGATTATGTGAGAGTCGAGTCTTACTCAGAGGAGAAAATGGGTTTATTTGGCAGGAACTTTCTCGTGTTCGGCATGGTTGCAGGTTTCACATCATGGTGATGAAATACCACTGCTCAGCACAAACTGAGACCCCGACATTGATTTAATGAGATTATCTCCTCCGCTGGGTGTTATGTTCCTTTTTAGACTTGTTTAATTTCTTGCACAGCGGGATCACATATTAGAAGTCATGTAAGCAGCGAAGCAGAACTGTATAAATAAGGAATTTGAGACCTTGTAGATCCATTATGTAATGACGCAGGATGACCAAAGAGCTGAAACTAAAAGGCTCTAAGATTAGGACGATTAAGAATATGGACTCAGGGATCAGTGAGGTTGTTCACATCTTTAATGGTAATGTTACTCTGCAGTCATAATGTCACTGCAAAGCACCACTAACCTCTTGGCGCCGGTCTCACTCGTGTGTTTTGTTTGTGAGTCATCAGCGGTTGGTTGTATGTTTGACAGCCGTGCTTTGGAGGCATCTTCATACTCGTATCCTTTCTTTCCTCTCCTTAGGCCTACTCCCAGAATTCCTCTGCCATGCCGCCTGCCACAGCCTTCACATCCCCGACCGCCGACACGTACAACCGTACGCAGTTCTGCAAGTGGCCCTGCGAGTGTCCAGAGGTCGCCCCGAAGTGCCCGCCAGGCGTGAGCCTCCTCATGGACGGCTGCGACTGCTGCAAGGCCTGCGCCCGGCAGGTGGGCGAGGTCTGCAACGAGGCAGACATGTGCGACTACCACAAGGGACTCTACTGTGACTACAGCTCGGACAAGCCGAGGTACGAAAAAGGAGTGTGTGCATGTAAGTGTCACTCGGCAAATCAAACAAAACTGTCTCCACACTGCAGGGACTTTATTTTTTGTGATACTGTCTGTCGGGTACATAGTCAAAAGTAAATGAAATGGGATTCAAGTAAATCGGGTTGGGTTGTAATAGCACAAGTGTTTACGCAGCGTTTTATTATGACCCGTTGGTCGTCATGCATGCAGCTTGTTCATGTTTTGAAGCAGCATGTGGATTAATGTGTTCAGGAATTTCTTTGTTGTTAATTTCTGTTGATTCTAAATCAAATGATCTCACTTCATTGAAGCATAAACTCAAATGGGGACCAAATCTCAAGTTTTGGTGCCGCTTGTGTTCCCTGTACATGTCTTCATATTGTCACCGCTACAATGGAGATAAAACTGACCTACATAATGAGATTGTGAATTAAAAAAAACTAATATTGATCAAATTGGGTGTATTGGTCACACTGTTGAGTGATTTATTTATTTATTAATTTTTTCAGTCTGCAAAACAGATACTCATTCACTTTTATATGCCATTAACCTAATATACATTGAGTTTCCTGTTACTGGGCCGTAACTAGAACAGCAAGGCATTACATTTATTTAATACCTTGTCAAAACTGTGTTTAAGAGGTGCTAAATATATAATAAACTTGTCAGTAATGCATAAAAACTGTGCAATAGGAAGCTTGTTATATTTGGGACGATATAAAGGAACACATCCTGCATATTAAAATGCAAATATAACTGACAAAAATGCACATTACATGTTTTTTCTGTCTTTTTTCATATAAGCTACTTGAGTTCATTTCCGTTTATTTGTTCTCATTCGATCTATAAAGTGAATAATAATCTAAAAAGCGCTGTGCTTGCAGTTTGCCCTGCACGTCCGTATAATAAGTGACTGCTTGTCGTCCTTCTTCTCAGACATGGTGGGAACCGGCTGTGAGCACGACGGTGTGATCTACCGCAACGGGCAGAGCTTCAGGCCCAGCTGTAAATACCAGTGTGTGTGCGTGAACGGTGCCATCGGGTGCGTGTCGCAGTGCACGGAGTCCCAGCCTCCCCGGGTGTGGTGCCAAACCCCGCGCCGGGTCAAAGTGCGGGGACAGTGCTGCGAGCAGTGGATCTGTGACGAGCCCAAGAGAGGGCGCAAGACGGCGCCGCGGCACGCAGTGGAAGGTAGGACGGGAGGAACGGGCTGGTGTTGAGGAACAGGGTCTTCACTGCTGTGGTCCAGCTCTGTTTTTGTTTTTGTTTTTAACTGTCACCCCATTCAAGTCAATGAAATTCAACACAGTTCAGTTAAATCACTCCTGCATAAATTAACACAGAGAGAACTTGCAGCCACCTATTGGCCTAATTTAAACCCAATCTGATGTCTTTGGATCGTAGGAGGAACATGGAGTACCTGGGGAATTTTAATGCTCCATTATAACAATATCAGAATAGTTTTTTAGATGGTCATTTTAATTGGTCGACAGAATTTAATCTGACAAGGTCAATCTAAAACAGGCTGTCACACGTGTGAGTAACTCTCCAGGAGGATGGTAAGTCTGGGTGTGTGCGTTTGTGTGCAAAGGGGAGACCGATCCTTTTCCTGTGGAAGCCCTCACACTGCCTTTCTGGGTCACGTCCAGTTTCCAGTCGTTGGGCGCAGTGGTGCTGCCGAGGCAAGAATGCGAATGAAGATTTATTTATTTTTTTTCATGTTGCAGAAGAAAAACAAATGAGATCCAGACGGCGAGTCAGGCGCAGACGTAACCAGAGATTAAAGACAGATGCTCGGGGCAGGATTGAGTGTTCCTCTGCCGCTCATGTATTCCCAAATACAAAAAAAAAAACAGAACGACTTACAGGTTTGAATTATAAGACAATGTAAAAGGAAGGAAGCTGTTTTATCAAACTCCAGCAGTCTGTGCATAGATTCCTCAAGTTCTCACCGCGTGTGTGTGGCTTTTCTCTCGGTACTCCAGTTTCCTCCCACAGGCCTGAAAACATACAGTCAAGGCCAACTGGTGACCAGCCTGAGTTATGAATGATGGACTGTCCAAACTGTCCAGGGTGTAACCTGCTGTCGCTTACAGTCAGCTGGGATCAACTCATGAGAATGGGTTGGAAAAACTCAACAAGAAGTTTGATGGACAAAGAATTATAAAGTTATAAACTGCTGCCTCCAACCTTTTTTGACATGATTGTTAACAAAACAAATTATTTGTTGTAATGGGGTTTTAAGGTAAAGAAATTCTAGTGTTTTTCTGCCACATTATTGAGTTTTATTTGTCATGTTGTTCACATAATACTATCTATATAAAAGGCTTCATTCGCCCTTTAGAGATTTTCTTTTATTCTGACACTGAACCTTACACTGAAGCATGTGATGAAACAGTTGCCTAATAGTTGTATGTACTGCTCCTTCAGTATACCCAGCTGAGACAAGAAGCTGGCACAAGAACTGCATCACCCAGACTACCTCATGGAGCCCCTGCTCGAAGACCTGCGGCCGCGGCCTGTCCATGAGGATCTCCAACGCCAACGAGCAGTGTGAGCTGGTCAAAGAGTCTCGCCTCTGCAACCTGCGGCCGTGTGAGGTCGACATCACCAAACACATCAAGGTTAGCGTCTCTGCAACCAATTCCAGCAGTCAAAAATGGGCTGATATTGAGGGGATGTCACCTAATGTGCCCACATTCAGAGGTTTTCTGTTCTTTCCGACCCTCAGCCAGGAAAGAAATGTCTAAATATCTACAGGGAAGATCAGCCCTCAAACTTCACCATCTCCGGCTGCGTCAGCAAGAAGCAGTACAGGCCCAAGTTCTGCGGCGTCTGCACGGACGAACGCTGCTGCATCCCGTACAAGTCCAAGACCATCGACGTGGAGTTTGAGTGTCCCAACGGGACGGGGTTCACCTGGAAGATGATGTGGGTGCAGGCCTGCTTCTGCAACCTCAGCTGCAAAAACCCCAATGACATTTTCGCCGAGCTCGAGAGTTACTATGGCTACCCCGAAGTTATGGACTAACACGACGACCACGCTCGCTGTCCAGAGATGCATTCTGACTCGGACCTCACTTCTTTTCCTTACGCAGTATTTTGTATTCGTAACTAGTGCAATCATTTACAAGGGTTTTTCTTATGGTCTTTTTTTTGTTTGTTTGTTTGTTTGTTTGTTTTCCAATGGGGAAAAAAATCTGTAAATATGAAATATGTACGTGTTTCCAGAAAGGATTCAGAGAACATGGTTTGTTTTCTACGAATGAAAATATTCAATAGGGCATGTTAAATATTAAAAGCTTAATTTATTTATTTTGCATATGTATTCACATATGTAAAGTCAAACATTCATGTTATTATACCCACAAGTCAACGGGGAGCACTTTTAGTATATTTCCTTGAGTACTTCAATAAAGTTTCATTGACGAGATGACGACTCATTTTTAAGACTACTTGTACACCTCCAAATAACACAGTCAGGTGAGGTCTGTTACAAGGTTTTTATTGTCATTTTTTTAATAAATACAAACTGTTATGTCATTTAATGCTTTCCTACAGCATTAGACAGTTGTGCATCGCATCTTTACAAAGCGGTGTATGTGTCCTACAAAGTCAAATTTCACTGTAGTGCAAGTAACGTACAGGAGTAGAAAGTATCAGGTAAGCTCTATAGCTGGCCTCGTGTTAATATGTTGACAGATCGCGTCGCTCGCCAAACAAATCCTCAGCCAGAGGAGCGTCACGTCTAAAAAGAAAAAAAAAAAGAAGAAAAGTGGAACAATTTCATGGCACATCTTTGTTCAGCTGTGCTTGATTGCATAGTAATCTTAAAAAAAAGGGATTTCTTTTTCTCCATTCATAAAGGATATAAAGCTTTTCCATTTTTATTTGACAAGGTTTTGATTACTGACAAAGCATAAAGTCTCAATGATGCAATGACAAACATCTTTTACTAAAAGATTCCTTTTTGAAATGTGTATTTCATGATGATGTAGACATGTTCTGAAATAGCAATCTTTAAAACAAGCAGGAGAACATTGTGGACATTTGTCAGTCAAACGGTATGATTCGCTGTATGTACACAACACATATTTGAAGTCTGTCCCTTAAATTTGAAAGTTCCATGAGTGATTTTTAGGCAAACATATTATTTCTTGATCCGAATGTCTTCCCGTCGTCCCTCAAACATCTATAAATCTGCTCCAACGTGCATATGACAACACTTGAAACATTGGGAAAAAAAAAAAAAAAGCATAAATGATCAAACAATTACAGAACAGGAAACAGACATTTACAGTCGGGTATAATTGAGAAAGCTGTGTCAACAAGGTAAAACGGATAAAAACTGGATGAAGGAATGCTGTAATAGAAATGATTTTTAATGCATTAAGAGTAAAAGAGATACATTACAAGCTGGCGTAGTTTTAGCCACAGCTTTCTCCAACATTCTCTGCTTTGGAGTCCCAAAATGCTGCATTGTCCCTAATCACACCGTCACCAGACAAAAGACTCTGTTAAGGTATGCCTGCGTCCCTCTCAAGGACAAAACCTGCAAGGTCAACGTCCTTTGAGCTGGACGTTGTTTTCAAACTGGGGAATCTGCAGGTCATGGTCTATTGTGCGTTTCAACAATTCCAAGTTATTGAATGTCGCTCTGTACATTGGTGTGTAGAAGCATATGAGTGTTAATTAGAGGCAGTGCAGCACAAATCAAAGGGACCGTGAGAGGTTTGGGTGTCTGGTGAGTGGGGAGGGGCACCTTGGAGGAGTGGGGGGGGGGGGGGGGGGGTTGTCACTTAGCAGGACACTTCTGTGGACTTGGGCACAGCTTGGTCCACGTTGTTGTTGGCCGTGCCGTCCATGGCGCCGTCTGCGTGAGAGCGCGCGTGGTGGTGGGCGTCGGCCGTGTGGCTGCGGCTGCGGTTGCCCTCGTTGGTGTGCGACCGGGATCGGTTGCCCTCGGTGGTGTGGGAGCGGGACCGGCTGCCTTCGAAGGAGGTGACGCTGGAGCCGGAGGCGGTGCGGGAGCGGGCCAGGCGAGTCATGCTGGCAGCCGGTACTGAAGGAAGAGGAGGAGGATTTAAAGCAGTGAAGAGTTTTTACTCAATTTTACAAATTACCTCGCATGACACAAGATTTTATCTGATTAATCATGAACCTATTTTATGCCATTTTTGTCCAATTATGATTTTATGGCGAATATTTCATCCACATTTCTAATCAAAGTGAATATTGTTCAATAGATTGTGTTTTATGATTTACAGCACAGCATTAGATGTATTGTACTCCTGTAAGGGTTTGATACAACATATAGGTGATGTAAACATGTAATGTGCTATTGAAATGAAACACAATGTGACAGTAAGCCACGGAGTTCAATCCAATAAAGCTATTAAAGCTTATAGATAATAGAATAAATATGATTGCTATAGTAATAATACTTGTGACAACACTTAATGTAAGTACCAAAGCTTCCTAAGCTGAATGATAAAAAAATGAATGCTTCTCGAAACAAATCAATATCAACCTTAGGATTGGTAAGTTACACATGAAACACTTGTTGAAGTGAAGATAAAGTAAATATTTCTTCATCTCTTAACTGGTTGAGGCAAATTCAGTCTCATATTAAGATCTGCTCACAGCAACAATACTTACTGTATCCCATGCCCTGAATGAAGTACTTGAAAGCTTCTGTCAGCTTGGCAGGCTGTGAATGAAAAAACAAGGGGAGAGATATTCATCCTTCGTGTCGTTAATTATCACACTTGTTTACATAACATTGACAGACTCTGTCACTTATCCAGCAGCTTAATGTCCAATGTCTCAGATATGACAGCTGTTATGAGCCTGTGCGGTGCAATGTGGAGGATTTCATATCTGGTATTTGTTAATGCTCTTAAGTGCCACCTCCTTACGCTATCTGCCCCTCCACCTGACCCTCGGTGTCATTATCCTGCTCTGTCCAATCTGCTCTACAACAACATGTCTCACAGAGATTATCTCTCGGCCACACAGACATACATACCTGGTCAACCTGGGGCATGCCACCGCAGTCAGCCATCTGTACGAAAGAGGGAGATCAGGAGAGAACCCGTGAGAATTTAGCATGTTGCAAACGGTACATTCACTAGGCAGCGGACACGCGCCATTACCCCCCGCCCCCTCCATTACATGACCCACTGGAACACACCAAACACCTTGTCCCTGCTACCTTCATCAGTGTTGTTCTACACTCTGAACAATTAACCTTGATAAATGGCGCCCGGTTCAAGCCATTTGGTTGCGGTGGTTGATCATAACAGGTTTCCACAGAACAACACAAGTAGGTCAGCGGCTGCAGATTGCGCCCCCACGGGCAACAAGCGTGTGCGCGCTGTGTCTGAGGGCACATTCAGCTGTCAGCCCGCCGGTTAATGTGTCACCAGGTAAACGCTGACCCGCTGGAATCTTATCAGCTGATGCGTTTCCATCAAGGCTATTATAGTCTGGATGAGAATATGGGGCAGGAGGTGTAGGGTGGGCGGTGGGTGGGGGGCATTAAAAAGGCCACGCACCTTCAGCAGGGTAGTCTTTGTCGGGTCGAGCTTGGTGTTGCATTCAACCTGGGGATACAAATTAAACAAGTCTGTTTGGGATTGCATCTCAAAATGTGGGATTAAATTCAGATTCGAGTGATGCATTTAAAAGAATATTTTACTTGTGAGTTCTCATTGTTAAACACCATAAACATGCAGCATTTATAGGTCACATAGAAGATTGGGCGATTGGAGACCTCTACAGAAGTAAAAATAGAGTCCGTACCCAAATCTCTCAACTTTAACGGATTAAATCTGCTCTTGCGTCACTTGATTTCTGTCTCCAAAGCTGTTCTTACTTAAGACACATTAAACTTGTGCCCTTCCATGTTTAATCTTGCATATCTCTTTGGCTTTAACAGATGCCTGAAGCGAATGGAAAACACGTCCCGCACACGTTAACGGTCTAATCATTAGCATGTTTCTAATGGCTGTGAGAACGTCGGAGTTGGTGCCTCCACTCACCACAGCCTCCACGGCAGGAGAACTGTCGCCAACCACCAGCAGAGAAGGGCACCTGGTGAAAGGGAAGACACACGATCACACACTCTGCACAAATATCACACCTTTTACCGTCATCTAAATGAAGCAGAACTTACTTGAGGGTCCTAACGTTGCTTCCGGGGAACGGTCTCTCGATTTCCAGATCCCTCCGACTGCAGAGAGACAAAGGTGTTACTGAGATATTGAACACAACTCGTCTGTTCTCTCATCGTGCATGCCCACCTTTCGTAGGCCTTGATGAAGAGATGCAGGTTGAACTGGTTCATGTCGTGCACAATGTGGTGGCGGTATGTCGCAATCAGGTCTTGGTTGTGGTGGATTTCTTCCTGTGGGAGACAAAAAAAAAAACAACATAACGTGAATTACATGCTAGGACCACAACCAGAACTTTCAACTTCACTCCACTTAGGAAAGGAGCCTGCAACAGAACTGGACTCTTACCTTCCCAAACAGGTGGCTGATAATCATGTCAGGCATCGCATGTGTCCAGCTGCTGATCTGAAAATGGACATGAAAGACAAATTTGGTATTCCAGCTTCAAATATGTAGTTTTCAGTGGTTTCACCGTGCTGTTGTTGTCGATCCATTTGCATTACCTTGTGCGCAGCCCAGTCCATCCATCCCTCCGCGCATGGGTTGATGTTGATGAGCATCAGCCCCTCTACCATATTTGGATAGTCCAGCTAAAACCACACGAGGCAGGAAAGTTATAGATTTTCTTGAAGCATACATAAGGTAACATCTGCACAATTACTTTGTGCAGGTTTTGCTTATATTGGGCTATTTTTTTTTTTTTTTTAGATGTTTTAGGTCTATTTCAATTTTGCTTGATGGAAGCATTTACTTTCTCTTAAATCTGACCTTTTTGCATAATTTGAGGCGTATTTTGTTTGATCATTTCATTATTACAAGGTAGTTACAGCATTAACATCTTTATCTTATGATATAAATGGTGTTTATATGGTGTTTTGTGATGTACAGCATGGCATTCGTGAGTAAGAAGGCTCTCTGTCAGCCTTCTGTCAACACAGTGAGACTTCCCATTGAGCAAAGCGTTAGTGTTGCGCTGATCCGCTACATTCCTGAGGCTTTCATGGCTCAGCGGGATCAAGCAATAAGCAGTGTTGTATGGCCAAAATCAGCAGGGGAAAAAAAATGGCAGAAAACACATTAGCTGGCCCGGCTAATCCCAGGTTGATTAAAACGCAAGATTATTAATCCTGACTAAGTGAGGAAAAAGTGAACTTACAGCAAATCTGGTCAGGATGTAGGCTCCGACTCCCGTGCCCATTCCGATGACACTCTTCAGCCTGAGGGGCACGGAGATAGACGGGTACTGTTAGAACAACCGGCTAGAAAATACCTTAAATAGAAGAAACTGATGTGCGAGTGTAAAAACTACAATTTAACATACCCAAAGTGCTTCAGCACCAGCGGGAGAGTCTCAGACAGTTGATCCATGGAGGGGTACTCATATCTGGAAAACACAGACAACAAAAAAAACCAAACATTGTTTCAGGCCATTAAGATAACAGTTTAACGGTACCCACTATCTTCTTTTTTATTACACCTTAATCAATGTGTAACCATTTTAACTCCGTGTTTAAATGTTCAGCGAACCTTAACACGAGGCAAAGTCCGAGAACCATCAGAGAGATTAGTCTGAACAAGATAAACACTTGTCCTTACAGGACACTCGTCAAATTAGGTTACCTTAAGTACAATCACGGTGCGCAGCCTAGTGAAGTCAAAGGTTACAGACTCCTTGACATATATTGAGTTGCTATGTTTGTCTGTCTGTGTGTGTACGTGTGTGTTTGGCTCACCCAGTGGAAAAGGTGTTGGCTCCCTCATGCTGCCCGGGGGCATCAACGTGACACACGGCAAAGTGCTGCATGATTTCTGACATGTCCTCATGGTTGAACAGCGTGTCCCAGCAGGTTTTGTCTGGAAAACGGCAAAGGTGGAGATGGTTTAGTGATACGTGTCTGAAAGTAAAAGAGGGTTTGTTGTCTTTAAACACGCATGCGTTATCCCCCGTCTTCTTATGAGACTTAGACTCTATGATTAAAAAAAAAAAAAAAAAAACTGTCTATATGCTTGGAAGAGTTTAGTAGCTGCAGTGCAACTGACCTAATATGAAGTTAGCGCTGTCAATTTAATCTTACCCCACGTGGTACAGTAATTCAAAACACTCCAGGCTTTAGGAACAACAACAGATGTTTCACGCAGATAGAGCTGAATAAGGAGAAGGACTTACGGTTCAGTCCAATGTCATGGAAGGTGAGGATGACGGGTCTGTCCCCCTTGGGAACCCCCTTCATTGTACAGTGAACTCTTCCATAAGGTGTCTCCACATCATGCTCCTACAGATGCATAAAACATTTTTTTAGTATATTCTTTGAATACATTTTTTTTTTTAAAACACTGCCAGGATTTCTTCCTTTGACAACAGCAAGCTGTTTAAAAGCTCTGCAAACATTAAAGAAAAAAAAAAAATCCACCTTTTCTGAAGAGCCACAATAATAATTCCTCATGATTTATAAAAGAGGCAAAATAATCCAAATGTTCCATTTCAATAAAGTCTACTCACAGTGACTTCAATCTCAGCCACAATCATCTCAATGTCAGAATCCTCCAAAACCATGTTTGCGGTAGAGTAGTTGGCGGTAGAGTAGCTCGTGGGGCTCGCTACTGAAGACTGTGGTCACAGTGGTCCACTTCAACTATAGATCCAACAAGTCGTAAGCCTCGGAAGTTGATTAGCCCAGCGCTGAGAGCTGCATTTTATACCGCACCCTGCTTACCACTTGGCCTAAGCTCCCAGCCTCCCATGGTGCCTTGCAAGCTGGTCAAAACAAGCTAATTCTAGATGAAGATATCCCTAAATTGGATCAGCCAATGTCAGACAGAGGGGCATGGGGAAATGCACTGACACGTTGTGTGGGTATGTTAAAAACAACAACAACAACAAAACAGGCTGAATGACCGAGTCTGGGTGAGGCAGAGCCATTAATAAGCGATATTTAGAGGAAAGAGAATCAAAGTAAAACACTGAATCTACAATGAATTGTCCCTCAAAATTAAATCTTCTGAGGACACATGTATTTTAGTCAAATAAAGCCACCGCTGATCTAATATAGTAATTTGGGCTTTCACAGTAAACACTAGTGCCTGTGAGGCTAATTTGTGGTGCTGAATTTCCCACAGGTGTGAATGTGCTTGTGTATGTAGCTGTGTTTGTCCCGTGATGGACTGATTACTCGCAAATAATCCACAGCGTCACACTGCCAGTTAAAAAAAAAGGTAAAATTTCAAACTACTTTTACATGCAGAGGATCAACTCTAAAAAAAAACATCCACAGAGGAGTACAACCTATTTACTGGATTTAACGTGCCCGCTTCACCACACTCTGCCTCGCCCGCCCTCCACCTTTGCAGAGCACAGCAACCTAATCCCCCGAAGCGCCACGTGTGTGCGCGTGTGTTTGTGTGTAAGTGCACACGAGTGTGTGTGCTTGCATGCTTACAAACAAACATCTATGAAACTTGTTCCTTCATCAGAGCTCATTCACAAATAGTCTCAGGAGCAAAACGTACAATATCGTCACACTCAGCTAATCCCATGTTTAACATCTTCTCCTGTGGAGGCGCCAAAAGGGCCCTGAACCTCGGCATTTCTGTCCTGATAAAATGACAGCAGATGAGAATTGCTCAATGTTAATCACTGGAAAAGTAATTCCTTTGATCGGCCACTAGATGGTACTAAAATGATAAGTCATCCAGGAGAAGTGGATTTGTACAGAGTCAACACTGGCGTCTCCTAATACATCAGAGGTCACAAGAGGTGAGAGCATTACAAAGAGTTTTCTTCTGAAGATTTACCTTAATAACAAGCTGCAGTACAGCCTCTCTCAAGCCCTGAAGGAGAGAACAGAGTAATGAACACGTAGAAGTAATGCAATTAGAATGTGACATGCTATCATCTAATATCCAGAGAGCAGCGCTGTACTTTTTCACTCTTAGTTGCACTCTGTGTACAGGGTATTAATATATTCAATTGTGTTGGTGTAGTTTAATGTTGTATTTTAGTGCAGGCTCTTGTTTTCAGTGTCATAGTTTTATCCAAACATGTACTGATGTTGTGGGCTGTGTTGTTAATGAAATATTAACTAGGATTCTAGTTTGACAATGTATTACCAGCAAAAGCTTGCTGTGTTTTAATGACTTAGTGACTTAAATTCAGTACAAAGGGGTAGATGGATGAATGAGTTGTGGACTGATGGTTTACAGAGTAAAGCGCACGAGTCAAACATTTTCATACTTGTTTGATCTATATTCTCCTGAAAATTACCTTTACGCCTTGTGAAACTGTGAGATTTTCAACAGACTAAAACGCTGGAAGTTATATTCCAAGCTGCAGAAATTGTCATGTAGGCAACTTCTCACAGATATAGCCGAGCAATAAAGTACTGAAACACGTTAAAAAAAAAAAGAAAAAAGAAGAAGGTTTGAGTATCATTTTCCAAAACTGTTCAACTTTACATACCGGCAGTTCCTTGTCAACCAGCAGGGCTTTGGACTCAACAACTTGGGTGTCATCCATTGCAAAGAGATGCAGAGTCTGAGAGACAAAGAAATGAGAAATCAGTTATGCAGAAGTAACCCGAGATTTATTTACTCATTTTTAGCGACACAAAGTGTTTTCTTTCACTCGTCTTTTGGCTTTCAAGCCTTTCAGAAGTGCGTGATGACACAAGACTTTGGGAGGAGCAGCAGCAGCATACAATACGCCGATGGGACTGCTTGAACTCTGGAGTGGGTGTGTCTCTTATCTACACAATGCCGAAGAGACTGTTACAAGGTTCACTATAGGTTAGAGCACATTCAAAGGTGTAGAGACACAAGCGCATGTATAGACTGGTCGCCGTGATCTGCAGTAACATGTGGGCCAGAGAACAGGGACACACCCATAACAGAGACGCTGAGCAACAGAAGAGGAGTCACACAGTCTCCTAAACACCTGACAGGCGGGGTGTATCCGAAAGATTAGGAAAAACAGGGAAACAGGTTTTTTTTAACAATTCACACCTTATTTCAAAATGCTTAGTTTTGTCACTAAACTCTCCCACAAATGTGTTTTGAAGAGCGACAACGACATTTTCATTACAGCTCGCATCCCATGAGAAATGTTTGTTTCAAGACCAGGCCTGTACTTCAAATGGGGGAAAACAAGAAAACACTTAAAGACCTCTTCAATTAAAGCAACTCAAGAGAAAAACAAAAAAAAACAAAAGAGAGGGACCGGCCCAAAGAAAAAGAGTCTGAGAAGTTGAAAGAAGACAGCGTAAAGAGAGGCCAAGCTGTCCGGATCATGATGCTGTGTTGAAGCGGCAACTCTGCATGCAAATCAAATTAGCCAGTTAAGAGGGCTCTTTGTCCCCCACACCCCCACTCGGCCTAGTCCTTCCAGAGAGTCAGGGTCTTGCCCTCTTCTCCCCTGCAGCTGAAAGAGGGGGGGGGACACTGACCAAGACACACATCCATACACAGGAAGCAGCAGACTAGTTCCCATCAAAACACCCCAGCTTCTTTTCAGCTCTCTCTTGGCTTCCCAGCTCTGTACATTCACACACTTTTCCCTGTCTTGGTTGCTGCTTGGTTGGAAACACGGTGTTTGCTCTCAGCAGACTTTCACAGCAGGCTTTGTGCTCCCTGTCTCACTTGTTTGTCTTTGCTTAAAGACACAGTGGACGATAAATCAACCCCTTAAACCGTGCAGGAATACACACCAGGGCAAGGTGGTCATTTAGAGGAAGTGAATCATTATCTTTCAAATACAGCTGCCTTGCAGAAAATGCCCTGGACACACACACACACACACACGCAGGCGCACACACACACACACACACACACACACACACACACACACACACACACACACACACACACACACTTCAGACTAGGGCACAAGCGCCAGCCGGATCTTGCAATACTGCAGAGGAAGAGGAGTATCAAACAACTGGTTCATTTGTCTGCTGTTGAGTTCTCAAACATGGCCACCATCGCACTGCAGCAGCTTTGTTAAAGAGGACAAGAGATCAGCCCCCGTTCAGATTCCACAGCCATGTGAGAGAAAGCATGTTTGTGACTATCACAGTATTGAGGGGAGGGGGTGGGGGGGTGGGGGGTAACTTTCAGATTATAAGGATGTCTTCAGTAGTCAGAAAAAGGACCCAACACTGATCACATGCATTGATCTGAAGCATGTGAGTCCTTTATTACAACTGAAGTAAAATTAAACCAAATAAATAATGCAGCAGACGTCCTCCAGCATGGCCGCCACTACCTGTTAGAAAGTTGAGGGGAAAAAAAGAGAAGTTCTCGCTGTAGAAGAGGGCTCAACTGGGTCACCTGCTGTTAATAACCTATAGAGTGCATCAAACCGCTGGCTTCACCAAGCTAATATTTCACCTTCACCGAGGGAGAGGTTTTACTTTAACCTCACAGGTTTTAATCGTGGAAACAAGATATGAGTGGGACTTCTAATGGGAAGTACAGATTTCACATGAGTGAAATACCTTTGGGGAATATATATGGTAAAGATGCATTGAAGAAACGAAGAAATACATTTCTGGAATCTTGTAGGTGTACTTCCTGAAATTCTTTTTCTCACAGGGGTTTTATGAGTGTGTGTGTGTGTGTGTGGTGGGGGGGGGGGGGGGGGGGTCTCACTAAACAGGCCTAGTAACACACTTGAAACAAGCCAAACTAGTTTCTACAGGCAGATTCACTGTTGGGTTAAGAAATCAAAGTATTCACAGAAGCATCTTTGTCCTGGCAGAAGTGAGACTGTTATGCAATCATGAACAGGAAACAGTGGGAGGATATAGGTTTGGGATGATCTGAAGCGTGCAAGTCAAAAACAGATGCATAACAAAGGAAAGATATTTGATACTTTTTCTCTGTAAAATTCTGGACTGTCGGGTTTTCTATTTATCAGAGAGAAAAAAGAAAAATCTCTTGTTTACACAAGTACGCTGAGCATCAGAGGAAAACAACAACATCCGAGGCCGACACGACACACGCCTGCTTATTTTCCTCAGTAAATCCAGTGATATGACACACTGCTTTAAGCCAGGACATCCAAGTTACAAAACAGCATGGGCTCAAACTTTTTGTTCACTGGGAGCGAGAGGGAAGCATATGTACCGATTAGATTTTGACATCGAGTCTCAATTTTAGAGTCAAGGCCTGGCCAACCTTCCTCATTGCCTCCATATAGTTTTAAATCCACAAGCCTGGCGCATCCATCTGCAGAAACAATGATTGCTTCCCTAATCTTTGGGAACTCGCTTAATCTGTCAAATCCCTGGTTCTGAAATACCAGCGCAGAAGCAGCAGCAGCAGCAGGCCTGCTGGACTAAGCTCTTCCAGACCTACATTTTCAGACTGTAAGAGATATCAAAATGTGGGTGTCCCTACTGCTACAGTAAGTCAAACGAGGGATGGAGGGAAGGAGGGGGAGGGAGGGAGGGGTCATGCTGGTCCGTGAGGATCACCAGCAGTTCTATAAACAGAAAAACAACATTAGCATGATCATTCGAGCAGGCGGTTTCTGCCAGATATTCCTTTTCGAATCAACAGATCTCCTCAAATGAGATGGACAATCTGTTACACTGAAGTAAGCGCAGGCTTCAGAATAATGTCAACATTTAGGATCATTTTAGAATCCAAACAGCCTCGAATCAGGTCAACACGCACCATTGTTTTGATAGTGACCAAGGAAGGCATGCTTTATGTTTTGGCACGCTTCCAGTAATACCTTAGGATCAGAAAATAAAACACATGCCTTATATTCAGAGATGGTCAGTTGCATGACTGCATGGACACATGGTTTTCCTAATCCAATGTTTGTGTTTTTGTTCTTGATATTAAAGCTGGGAGGCAAATGGGGATGTAACAGCTGCTCACCTAATAAAAAAAACATTTTATGTTTTATTATTTGTGTGTCTCTACGGCATCACGTGAGAAAAGCGTGTCGCTCTATGGCGTGGATCGCTCGACCTGTTCCTTAACTGCGAGTTCATCATGTCACATGACTCCAGAAGTAGTAGAATTGTTGGGGGGGGAAACTCCTCTAAAATACATTCCCACGTTCCATTGCAGGCGTGTTTAGTTTGGGATGAATAAAAAGCTGCAAAATTAGTAGAAAGTAAATATTTCCTCCTTCACTGAAACTGTTGATCGTTGCACAAACATGTTCAGACACGACTGGGATGCAAAGCGCACATTTCTTCCTTCTTCTAATAAATAAATATATTTATATTTCAGAGCAGAAGCTTACCTGTTTTGGTTTGAGCTGCTGATTGTCCCGAGACGAGAACTTTCCCCAACAAAAAAAACAAAAAAAAGTCCAGGAAAAAACTTTTCTTTGTGTGTGGTGTGTAAAAGTGCGCAGTTTGGAGCGGAGGCGCTGCTTTGTTTATAACGTGTCGTGTCGCGAGGGCGAAGGTTTTGAGGGAATTTTTATAAAGGCAGAGCGCGCGCGGCCCGGCCCACTTTCCCCCACTGCTCCTTTCTATTGGGCAACAACAGATGTGGGATTGAAGGCGCAACTTTCCAGGGGTTGTGCGGATCACGGTCCCTGTGTAATACCATGAAACATTGATGAGACATGTTTACTTCCTTGTGCAGTTCATCTTCACACGTGGGCGCGGTCTGATCGACTCAGATGATACATGTATATTAAAAAAAAAAAAAAAAGAAAAAAAAAAGAAGTAATTACTCTCAACTCATTTGTGACTTCACTACTTCACTTTTGAATTTACCCTCAATGTGAAGTGGATTGTTTTGAATCACTCTGAGGAGCACATACTAAATGTTAAGGTGTGTTTTAAGGCCATGTGTCTTGAAGGCTCAGGAATGCTGTAGACTTGCAACCTTGATTCAAGGCCAAAGCGGAGATAAGTCTGTACAAAGGGAAGCCCGTCCCTCAAGCTTGGACCACACGCCTCATCCTTGACAGGCCTTAGCTGTTCCAGTCATCCATCTTCCACACTGCTTCATCCAACAATCACAGTCACATCTATGGGGAATTAAAGAGTCACCGATTAACTTTTAAATGCATGTTTTTGGACAGAGGAAGTCGCAAAAATACTTTATCATGTACTCTGGGAAATGATCCCATCAGTTCGCACGATGGAGACGTCTCGCTGTGCAGATGCTCCTTCGAGGGCCAGCATGGGTGATGCGTTTTTCACAAGTGCCTCTCAACATATCTAATCTGGAGTCACGTCTGCTGAATGGCCTCCAGTAGTTGGGCGGGTGTGTGGAGTCCACTTATCAGAGACACGTATCACATGACATCTGAATGTTGAGGTCTCTGCAGACATGCTTGTTGGCCTCTTATAAGACTGTTTATTGTCTCAGATCTATTCACTTATCTTTACAAAGCGTATTCCACAGTGCAGAAGCTCTCCATGGAAATTTCCACACCTGCGAGAGTGTGACTGTTGCATTGTGAATCTGCCAATAAGAGCTAGTATGGGCGATGAGTGTGTGAA
The DNA here is from genome assembly GCF_963383615.2 of Lipophrys pholis. NCBI lineage: Eukaryota > Metazoa > Chordata > Actinopteri > Blenniiformes > Blenniidae > Lipophrys > Lipophrys pholis. Next base: position 9,724,362 of record NC_137643.1, on the reverse strand, counting down.
AGGTCCTTGTCGGGATACAATAGCCGTACTGTGAACTTGTAATGTGAGGCCCTCAATAGGAACAAATTGAACAATAGCCGCATTGGAAAGTGGGAAAATATAACCACTATGCTAATTTCAGGTCACTCACTTACTACACTGCAAAGCTTGGCCGGCAAGGCGGAGGAACAAAAGTCAAACGAAATCAGTTTAAAACCATTAATAACTCTGCTGTATGTTTTCATGTAAGTAGAATCTCTCTGTCTGCATGCGGGGCTTGGCATCATTTTGAGAAAGCCTTTTGCAGCCCGTCCATCTGCAAGTGATTTAGTGCGGCATATGTGGGTCACAGAGTGTCTCAATACATGATAAAACGGCTGGACTTTCACCTGCCTGATTAGTGTGTTTGTGGCGGCAAGCATGCAACTTCTAAATACACCGTACGAGTAAAATGTACTCGTTCACAAGTCAAATGAGGCTTCAACTCCCACGACGCATTCCAGACTGGCTAAACATTTTATATCTAATCAGTGTATTATGAATATTTCACTAAAATTCAGTGAGGAGTATATGCACAGTCGCAATTTGTGTGGAACGTCCTGTATTTTCCTTCTTGCTTGATGTTCCAATACAATAGACCCGGTTTGTACATCTAGTCCATTCAGGTGAACTTGTCTCCTGCCCTGCATATCTTCAGTATGCTGTATGCCAGTCTGGGGTCACCAAGTTGATGTGAGATTGATCTCTGAGTTCATGACCGTGTTACACTGCTGCTCAGTACAAACAGAAAATAGGCTTGTCAGAGAACACGTTGCGCTTGGAAGTCCAAACTCATCCTGACAGCTGCTGCCCAGCACCGTATTAAATATAATGATTGTATTGCTGTTTCCTGGCGTCTGGTTCTCCTCCGTGTTTATCCACCCCACACACACACACACACACACACACACACACACAGACACACACACACACACCCATTCCAGGTTCTTTGTGCTTCTCCAAGCGAGATTCAACAAGCCTCAGAAGTCTCAGTGATGCAACAGGCTCGCAACGACCGTGATTCAGAAACACATGACATGAAGTGAGCCGACAGGTCACGTAGTAAATGGTTTGCAATGCCGCAGAACTTCCCGCAATGCAGCCGATGAGTTTGTTCGGCGTGCTTTCTCTGGAAGTGTTTTGGCACTTCAAAAGCAAGTCTTCATGTGAACTTAACCAAAAAGGAGCTTTCCAGAGTTGTCAGCCTTGGTGAATCATTACATAAAGGCTGTAACACTGTTTTGCTTCTTGTCAATACTAGACTTTTAAAGGCACTTAAAGTCATTGCTCAAATGCTATTTCAAACATTACAACTTAAAAGTGCCAATTATATAAAGATAAAGTCCTTTGAAAATGCATCAAAATGAATCACAATTTACTATTTCAAGCTTTAAAAAAAAAAAAAAGGCTTTACTGGATGATTTTCTGACTGGATTTCTGTAAAAGATTGATGACACAGTATTGTGAAGTCCTGTGCAACTATATTATGTAATAGCGGCGAAAATCACCCCACATGTGGCTTCCTGGAAGCATTGGCTATTACTTTGAAAAGGGGAAACTGGCAACAAATGTTTCCCTTCATTTTCAGTTTTTAAGTTAATGAAATAATCAAATGGGGAGGAAGTTATGCTAAAAGCAGTGTCTATCTAAGTGTTTCACAAAACAGTTTCATTATGTTTTGGAATTCTCAGGTGTTTACTCATGCAGCAATGAAATAGTGTGGTCATTTGCCCAGTAAAGCATATCGGTATATTCACAGAATAATGCAAAATATAACAAAATATGTTTCCTGAGAGTTAAATGAGGAGATTCACCTTGTTTATTCATAAAACATAATATAACCATCCTGAAAATGTTCTTTAAAAATCGTTGCACCATCGTCTGCACAGTTTCTGCTGCCTTCAGCACCCAGTCAACCTCATGGTGTCGCTTTCATTCTCAGTCGGTATGGCTCGTAACTACATTACTACAAGTGGAGCGAAAATCAGCTGTAACTTTTATAGTGTTCATTCTTATGGTATGTGCACTACTCTTACTAATATAGTGCAAGCCCCCAATTTTATTATTTCTTAACACCATGGAAGGTCAGACTGACCGGCTTTGTCCCACGTACCACTCGTTTGTGAATCTTTGCAGCTTTGCTTTGTTGTGGGTCAACAAACAACATTTTGAGGCTGTAAAGTAGCTCTATCAGCTGTGCAGTTTCAGCTTTTAGTCAAGAACATTCCCCTCTACCTGACCTGTATTCAATATTGATTGTCTCACCAAGGTGCAGAATCTACTGTGATAAGAAAGCTTTCTGTTCTCTTCATGCTGATAAGACCGTTACTGAGTGACTAACCATGCTGGGTAAATATTACTGATATATAACAGTCATCAATGAATAGTAAAGCCTTAATAACATTGTTTGTTGGGTCTGTAAGTGCCTGTGTACAAAGGTTAAGCTGGACACGGTCAAATGAGAGCACGGTTCACTGATTGCTTTGCTATTCCTCTAACTTTAACTGCAGACAGAAAACATGGCTCAAGACTGAAGACTGTGCACGGTGAAAACAAGAAGCCTGCGTTGTTGTTATGAAGGTGGATATTGCAATATTACGAATTGAGATTAACAGCTGCCCTTTACGGTCAATCTCAATTTCACTGAATCATTTACACACAGGGAAATAAAGAAAACAATTGACGCGCAGCTATATAATTCAATACAAACAGCATACAATAGTAACAAGCACCTGAGTGAGCACATTGTGGGTTGCATAGCAAAATATCACTGAAGCAGTGAATGGACTTGAATCTGGTCCTCTCCGAGATACTGTCGAGTGCTCTATCAGATCACTAATATTTCTTCCACCGCAGCAAGTCGGGGTATAGTAAATATGCCAAGGCGCAGTGGATGCTGTTGACACAGCTGAACCAAGCAGCAGAAGCCCTCTCAGTGGGTTTTTACACCGTGCCAGCTGTGAAATATTCCGTTATTTAAGCTTGGGATTGACGTGACGTTAGAAATCCCTTTGAAAATATGTCTATTGCTTCTTGCAATTTGTCAGAGTTTCACATCCACATTTGTTACTTACTTCTTTTTTTATTTTTTTGAAAGTGTAACGCCTTCATAATAATTTATTTTTTTTCCACTTCCAGGCCTCTGCAGCTCCAAAGACATTCCGACACCCAAACGCCAGCTCCCACAGACAAAGTTGGAGGAATCACCAAAGTGGAAACTGCACTTTCCCGGCCTCTGTTTTGATTCCTGAGTGAAAAATGTGAGGTCAGGGTGGCCGGGCGTCAGCGGGTGGGTGACGCTGTTACATTCATTGCATGTTGTGCAGTCTTTTACTCCAACAACAGAAAAACACAGTAGACTATCAATGAGATGGAAATCTCACGGGTGTTATCAGAGCCCGATTGCTATAAACACGGATCAGCAAGGTTTTCAGTGTCCGGTGACATACGGGGGAAAGACTGTGATAACAGCGCCGGCTGTTTCACAGGTGGGATTGTGTTTTTACTCACCCCTCACGCAGGCAAATTACAACAGAGCAGCAGTGTTTTTATATAACCAGTGGACGCAGCTGTTTGGATTATTAGGATGGGGTCAAGGGAGTGTCTGATGAGACATATTGAATATTTGGGAGCATGTAGTGAAAAAAAAAAGAAAAACAAGAAAAGGAAACTGGCATCAAATAACACTGTGAATGAGTGTGTTGTGTGTGTTTGTGTGATGAGCTGGTGAAATTAGAATCAGTCTTGTAACTCATAATAAGTACAAAACTTCCAACTGCTGATATTTTCCACAAGTGGGAACCAGAAAGAAAGCGATAAAGAAGTATGAAGCAGCTCTGTTTGAAAGGAACTGAATCTATTTACCTTCAAAACTGATCTTGTCTTGTGACTCAGGCCTTTTTCTGCTATTTTGCAAAAGGACGTGTGCAGATGCAAACTTAAGTGCTGCTCAAGTTTGAACTGTTTCATCATTTTTTGACTTTGATTGCATAACCAATTTTGATTTCAGGATCAGATCAAATTTTCTGCTTCGACTGCTTTGAAAGTTAACCGATACGAAGGATAAACAGGGTAGTGTAGGGTGATTGCTTTTGGCTGTGTGCACGAGGGATGTTTTGACCACATCATCTCAAAGTTCAAATTCCTTCCTGGCCATGGAAAGTTTACAATTGATTAACTCGGGCTGGGTAATTCAGAGAAGACTACAAGCCATTGTGAATTATCACTGACAAGTTCATTTAGGGCAAATTCAAATATGTCCCACTGAAGTATGACTCTGTCTATTTACACGTCCCCACTTTGGTTCATAGTCGAGGATTTGTTGGTGGCTGAAACCGGGAGTAACGTCTTTCATCAGGATCACGATAATAAGCATAAGGTCACTCATCCGCCGCCTGAGGACAAACCCTTTCGCATCTCATTTTTTTCTATATTGTATTATTATATTAGGCCGCTCTCTCTCTCTGAGGTTTTATTCTGGTAATCACTCAACAAAACTGAGCTATATTTAGTGTGCAGACCTGCAGCTTGAGCAGATAGTGATTTTAAGGTAAATATACACAATGTGATCCAATACATAATATCTAAATGTGCACAAGGATATAATGAAGGAATTTCACTCTGGGATTAATAAAGAATTTCTTTTCTTTTCTTTTCTTTTCTATTCTATTCTAGCTATTCTCACAGCTTAAGGGGAGAAAGTAAACTCTCCAAAAGACGGAGTAAAACCCATGAGTAAATACACGCCTGTTTTGACAACATAAGCGTTAAACTAAGTTTTGTAGGTGTGCCACCGTTCTTTAAAATCTGTTTGGGCATGTGTGTGCCGTTGCCAGTCTCTACAATAAGTTTCTCAAAGCAAAAGAGGAGGAAAAAAGGAGGATCAGGAACCATGTGCAACCAAACTAGAAACTCAGGAACATGAGACTTCAGAGCAGCAAACACCTGAAAGCGACGCTGGAAACCTGAAGGGTGGGTTTTCTGGTGAGTCGATGCCTACAGCCTCCCTCAAACAGCAGGAAACTCCCATCACGGTGTGTTTTACTACATGTTTGAGAAGCTTGCCTTCACACCCCTCACCCACTCCTATTCACACGTCACACTACCAGCAAAGGTCTTGGAAACTACCCACCCCCATCCCGAGACTCCCCTCAAGCACTAGTGGGGGTGGGTCAGCTCTTTTTTCGTTTTTTTTTTCGGAGTGGAAGTGTCAGGTGTTACTACTGAATGCCTAAATTTAAATGGCGACACTGTCTTCCCCTATTCAGATCCAAGCAGAGAAATACCCTTCTAATTTCCTCTCATTGCTTCAGCACAACCAAAGCAATCATAACTTGAGTAACTACACTATTAAAACGGCCTATTAACTGTATCTCGCGATGTAAACACTAAAGCCTTTCCTCTGATAAACATTGCGCCATGACCAATAGAAAGAGATCTGAACAGTGCTCTCTCCGCTGAGTGGGAGGCCTCCTCACCCTGCATGAGTGGAGCTGGACAGGAGGACCAACTCGAGGTCCTGCAAGTCATCTGATGAGGTCACTTCCTATTGGAGGTGTATCAGGCACAGTCACGAAGAGGAAGTGCTGGTGTCAGCACGGGATCTTCTGGGGGGTCTGGGATCAGCTTGGGGTGTGCCAGGAGGATGATGCAGTAGAAAGGGATGTTTGGACTTCTTTGTTCTCCCCCACATGACCCCACGTGGAGTACTACTACTACTACTACTACTACTACTACTACTACTACTACTACTACTACTACTAATAAGAAGAAGAAGAAGAAGAAGAAGAAGAAGAAGAAGAAGAAGAAGAAGAAGAAGAAGAAGAAGAAGAAGAAGAAGAAGAAGAAGAAGAAGAAGAAGAAGAAGAAGAAGAAGAAGAAGAAGAAGAAGAAGAAGAAGAAGAAGAAGAAGAAGAAGAAGAAGAAGAAGAAGAAGAAGAATTCATGTTATTTATCAGTGCCTTTCTGGACACTGAAGGTCACTGCAAACAATATATATTTTAAAATGCAGATTAAGCAGTTTAGTCTAACATGATTCACGTGCATAATTGCCACAAGAAAGTGATCCTTCGTTCACTTGTTCTGTTTCGGGCTGAATGAACCGGCTTTACTGATGACTCGGATGTTTGCGGGGGGGGGGGGCGGGGGGGACGAGGAAGACGAGGAAGACGAGGGCGACGTGACTCTTCAGACGTCGCTTGTTGTGAACGGATGTTTATCCTCTGACGTCAGCAGGCCGCACCTTCAGCGCGTCTTTACTCGGGACAGGACGGCACGAGTACACCGAGCTAATGAGCGAGGAGGGACAAATGGAACTTTAATTACCGATCAACATTTACCTGTTGCAGCTCAGCAAGGGACTGTTTCATCACATTTTACTGCAACAACAGAGACACTAATTCATTTCATATAATTAAAAGTATATACCAGCTACATATGAAACAATAACAACAAACACAAAACAAACCCACTTCATATTTGGAGTTGTTTTAGTTTGAATTGTATTGAGACACACATTTTCACTTTTCCAGTTTCAGTTTCCATTTGTTCACCGAGGAGTTGTTCTGTAAGATCAGCAGATAATACGAGGCTTGCTCAAGTATTCACACTTTCCCATGTTTTGTCAGATTACATCCACAAATCTAAATGTATTTCATTTGGGATTTTGCCATTTGAATGTCCTCCCGGTGCCTGTGTATTTCCTTCACTTTACTTCAACAATCCCAAAGCATGAATGTAAGACAGACAGAGATAGACTTTAAACTGGTGCGAATGAGTGCGTGGGCGCGTGTGTCTCTGTATAAATTAGTTATGATATTCTTCACCCTCTCCTTGAATGGTGACTGGAAAATATTGCTGTAGAATTATTTTGGTGGGTAAAAATAGAAAGCTTCAACAGTCTTTTTGTGTTAAATTGTAACATTGTGGGATAAAAACAAACAAACTACCACCATCTGATCTTGAATTGTAATGTAGAACATGTTCTGGTAGGCACTCACTAATTCAATAATCAATGATCCAAAGAATGACATGCTAAGACATTAATAATAGTTTAATATTTGTACAATACCCCTGATACTTCACTGTCTGGTGGGAGGAAAAGGACGCTATTTTTAGCACATTAGTTTCCCTCAGTGCAGCAGCCTCCCATGGTGTCTCCTGGCCTACATACATGTCAACAAGCTGTAGAACAACTGCCTCCAGATTATCCCCAACATGAGCATGTACACAAACACACAGACACAAAGCAGGTCAACAACACTTGTTACTGTCACAAATGATGAGGGGGGGGGGGGGGGGGGGGGATCAGAACGGTTGTGTCTCTGCTGGTAATACGTGCAAAGAAAAATGAATCAATTCAGAGACGTACGGTACAAGACCAGGACATCTGTGGCATGATGGCAACATACCGGAGCACGGTGAGGAGTTTTCCCTCAATACAGGGTTCGGGGGATTATTGCGTGAACCAGTTTAGTCAATCAGTACATACAAACCAGTTAATCCTTAACAACAGACAGACACTCAGACAAGCTCCAGTTTCCTTTGATCACACAAGTTGACGGAACCTCGTCACTCCAACATACAAGTCAATTTTGTGCAAAACCTTGTTTCGGTTAGAAATTCTAATCTAAGTCAGTTTGGATGATCATTATGAGCCTAAAGCTGAGGGGGCCTTTTGAGAAATATAATGCCAATCAAGGTTTTGGAGGTTAAAATTAGTGTCAGTTACAGAAAATAAGAGATAAACTGGACAAGAAGCAGCTGAGGAGAAAGAAACAAGAATTGCGTTTTCACTCGGTCACATGCTTGTCCTGTCTGACTGCCAGGCTCACTCTCCGAGCGTAATCTCTTGACCAGTCATTGGAGGGAAGGAAGGGAGGGAGCGAGGGGGGAAAAAAAGATGAAGGACAGGAGGGCTGTTTCACAATCTAGGTCGTCCACCAGTAATCCTGCGGGGCAGAAGTATGTCGTGGGCACGCAGCGTCAAATGCTGAGCTCACCCAACTCCTGCTGCTTGTGCTCTGTCTGGCAGATTTTTTTATTTATTTATTTTTTTTTCTCATGACAGACCTCCCTCAGTTTGCCTTCTGCTCACATGCTCTGTTGTTATCTGCAACAAACCGATAAAAAAAAGCTCCTAAAGCATGCAATGAAATCAAGTTGATCTCTCCATCAATTGACCCCTCAACAATTATTATAATCCCTTCATTACTAAATAGTGCTGCGGTGCAACGAAGGCGGGGTGGGGGGGAAAAGCAATCTTCAGACAGGTGAATTCATTTTAGTTTGTAAATACAAGCCATGAGATTAGAAAAATGTCACCACTGAACTGAACGATCGGTTGAGATATTGGAAAATAATCACTGTTTAAGAAGTTGTTCTAGTAAGTACGATTTTGGGGGGGTGTTTGTACATTTATCAGTATTTTTCTTAAGATCATGTTATCTACTTGTAAGTTTCTATCGACCATACTAGCACTTTGGATTGATATTCAAATCTTTTGATATTTGTAGCCGATAAAACCAACAAATCCCTGCTGACAATGTACATTTGTTTACTATAAGTGTGATTTTCATACTTCTATTGTTAGTCTAAGAAATGTTGTGCAATGTGTTTATCCAATGAAAGTGAATTACTGTTGGCAATACAATAGAATATCTAATGGTTCAAAAGTACCTACTACTAATAGTTTGTGAGAAGAGTACTTGTGCTACTTTGACGTGTAATCTGTGTCCCCCTGGTGGTGCATCAGATTATAATGGGGTTGGTTCTCTGGTGAATGTTCACAGTATAAGATGCAACAACTTCCAGTGGCAACCCCCTATAGAAATGATTTCACTGGAGCCTGAGTACAATCGAATGAAGTGACAGTAGTTGTACTCCAGTGCAAATTTTGGGTAATCCCCCCCAAGTCTCATCACTCATTCTAGAAGGGATCATAAATACGCTCTGCTGTTGAAACAACTTTTATAATCCCTGTTCACCTCCTCTTCATTATGTCTGTGTGTGAGCTCTCATATCTTGTGTTGACCCAGCGGGTCATAAATCTACGCTTGGCTCACCGGTGTGCACACAGTGAGCTGGCAGCAGGGTGTGGTGAGGCCGTCTGCAACATTAAACTGTCGGTGTGCATTCGTATCATGCGAAGCCGTGTCACAGTGCTAAAATGCTCAATTTTGCATCACAAACTATTTGGTTTTAACTTGTTTTTATAATCCATAACTCCTGGCCTTTGTACCCTGGCTGCATGTCAGGTTGAGAAACTTGTTCAATTATTCACATTTGACCAACTTGCAACCTCCAGTTGTGTCTTCTGAGCACGTCCCTCCGCAGGTTCAGTCAAGGTCCTGTGTGCGATCCGATGGGCTGCAAATAGAAAAGCAAAGAGGTTTCATGGATTACATATTTGCTCAATTTGACCTCGCCACTTTGGTCAGTCAACTCAGTATTACATCATCAACATATAGGGGGGCTGAGGCCTCGCTGCCCCACAGTTCAAAGTTCGGACGTTAACATTTAACAAGGACAAACAGTCTGCAGGTTTAGGTGGGATTCGATTTTTGCTGTCACTGAACGCGACCGGCTCTTCATACATCTAACATGGCACGGCCCAGATATCCAGGTGAGATTCAAGCTTCTCTTTCTTTATGAGGTCACGCTGATCTAATGTGAAAGAGTCCCTTTAAAAGAACAAAAGTTCAAAGACACGATGAAAAATAAACAAGATCTTTTTTTGATTGCAAGCAAACTACAGCAACAAAACAATAAACGTTTCAAAGCTGTAAAGAAGTCCCACTTCAGAGGAAACAACGCGTGTAACAGTTGCAGCAAAGTTCCTAACGTAGCTGTGCTGTGATGAGGTGAAATGATAAACAGCTCCGGCTCCTGTGTCCACAAGAAATCAATCGTTCAGCTCTGTTGATGAGCCACAGCAGCAGCGTCTTCTTGGCTTGTGCTGCCCCCTACTGACCAGAACGGGGAACTTAAAAGTAAACTACATTATGCAATAACTTCACTTATTAGAGTAATTTGTACTTTATTGTGTAATATCAACATATTTTTGTAGTAAGTGCAATATCTAACACATTTGACTGCATTTCGGAATAAATTGTTATTTAATGTAGCTGTTATTATGCTGGTAATTCCTTTTTTTTTTCTTGTTTAAAAGATGTATGTTGTTTTTTTTTACTGTTGCTTTGTATCTGAATGTCAGTTTCATTCACTAAAAAAATAAATAAATAAAAAATCCCCAGCGTGAAGCTTAAACATTAACCAAAAGACAACATATAGGTAATCCAGACAAGAATCTGTGAGCTTCTGACCTGACCTGACTTGACACAAGGTCACAAGAAAAAACAAACTATTCAAGTTAAACGATTCAAACTGCTGGGCTCCTCACAGCTACGAAGCACACCTTAATAAAGGTGAGTTACGACTTATTTATATTCAGTACAGGGATCAGTACACTTATTTTTGACTGTTCACAATACACATCAGCCATCATTGTCCCTGAACTTGACTTGACAGACGGTATGAAGCGACACACCTGACATCCAGATGAGCTTTTTAATCACACGCAGACATGAACCGCTTCATTAAAGTCAATCTTATCCGTCCTTTGTCCAACCTAATGATGTTGGTTATTAATATCTGTGATTTTCATTTGCATTGCATAAACACAGCACAGCAGCAGGAGTTCACAGACTGAGGAGCCCACGTTTTTCTATTATGATCATTTCATCCGTGCAGCTTAGAGGCAATCTGTGGGTTCAGAAGTTCAACACGGCAGCATGATTGAAAACTGTGGCAGAAGATAAACTGACTAAACAGTAATTACCTTCATAATGACTTGTTCAGTCACGTGGATTGTCCATTCTCTGTAATCCTCCATCTCTCATCGAATCTAATTGATGGGAAGGCTGCCAGTTGTGATATTTTAAACTTACTCGACTTCACTCGAGATGTTTCTGTACGTTTTTTCATGATAAAAAAAACTGAAAAATGTACTTATTTTGAACCGTCAATGCAGCTGAGGACTCTATTGAATGGTTTAACTGTAGTGGGGAACTGGACGTTGATAATACAGGTCAAGTCGAACCAAATATTAACGTTGAGAGTGAAAAATGAAGAAGTCATAAGCACCTCATTTACAAAAAGAATTAACTTAGGTTTATTTTAGTTAGTTCAATTTCTAGAGGCACGTCACAACTAATTAAAGCATCTAATTTAACACTTATTTTGTCCAGTTTTGCACAAAAACATTTAATATGTGGCTAAATGTTTCAATGTTGGGATACTTTCATTTCTCTGCTCATTACAATAAACTTAAGTGACATTCATTTTCAGATATAAATTTTACCTGTAAATCTTTCATTTTTGAACGTCACAAAACAACACAACACAAAACTTCAGAATGTATGAAGAACGGAGCAATAGCTTCACTGACAGAACATATTTAGATCTTGGCAAACTTGACACTTAAATTGCAACTATAGCTTTGCTCATATAACTGAAGTATAGGAATTGTAGGTCAACAACACACGCTCTTTTATTAGGAGTTAAAATGAGCACAATTTTCAACCTCATTCCCAGAATTGCAGCTCCTCTTCAGACTGCCCGTGAAAATAAATCTGAGGGCATTTCATGGAGCAACCAACCTCAACTCTTAAAACGCTTTAACCACCGGCTTGTATGGAACATTTAACATGTGTTAGCAGTAGCTTAGCCCCATTTCTCACTGCTTCTTTACTCGGCTCATGTTTAAAGAGGCGAAAACATTTAATGTGAAATCGGAATGTTCGCTGAGGACAAAAGACACAGGAGAGACAGCAAATGAAATAAAATGCCATTTTTAATGTTCAGCCGTGTCATAACCTCGTCTCCAAAATAAGCACAGCAGGACTACAACTGTTCATCAACTCAGCTACCTTTGATAGCACATAAAACTGGGTTTTATTAGACCACCAATGATAGCATTAGACTTTTTTTTTTTTCTTCTTCTATCAGACAACCAATGATAGCATACAAAATAGTTGTTACCCTACCAGTGATACTGTATATAAAACACTTGTCTCTAGATTTATCCCCGGCCCACCCTCAATTTCATCCGTATCCCTCTTTAGAACATTTGTGACACTGACATATTTTATGCTTAAACAAGCACATATTAAGAATGCATAATTCTCCATTTTTGAGATTATAAAAAAAACTACACAATGTTACACTTTTAAGTCAGAGTACAATTCAACTGATTATTAGTGTTCTACACATTCGACCATAAACCAAAAGGAACATTGTATAATATCACTATAACTTAACACTACATGTAATATACGTTTTAAAAAAGAAAAGAAAAAAAAAGAAATTACAAATGATTAGCATTGAAGAAAAATGAAGATGGCTAGTGCGAAGGCAAGCTGGGTCAGTACCATAACAGATAATGAGTAATACAAAAAGAAATAAAAAAATAGAATAAGAAAAATAGAAACAAACAAAAAAAAGATAATACAGGCAAGGCTAAAACATGTGTTTCAAACTTTTAAGATCCACCTCATGTGCACTCATCCATATTGGTAACCTGCTCTAAGACCTCCATTGTGTGATCCCACATCCTTATATTTTTTATCTCCTTTTACCCATTTGTCAACTTGCTTTAACGTTCCTGTGGCAACCATCTTCTTTGTTTCTTGTGTCAGGCACTTTCCAAGACCCCTTAATTCCTCTTGTTACCTTCAACACTCTCCAGGCCAATCATAACGCTGCTTCAGACAATACAGGCCAATTACAATGCAGGTTCTATCAGAATACAACTGCAAAAAGATGCACAGGAGGATGAAATTAATGGCGTGTTATTTACTTCGCAAAACACAACGGCTCCAGTGGCGTGTCTTACCAATCCTACAGGTCGGTGTCAAACCAGGCCAGCTGGTTGCTGTCCATCAGGTCCTGGCTGTGGCCGAGGTCTGGCAGGGGATCGGTGTGGTGACCCAGGTCGGGCAGAGTGTCAGCGTGGTAGTCGGCACCTTCCATCATGGGATCTAACAAGGTGTCCTGGCCGTAAGCTGCTGGGTAGGCCCGGTACGCCCCGTCTGAAAGGCACAAGTAACGAAAAACTCTTAACCTAACAACTGATCCAAAAGGTTCTGTAAATCACAGCTCAGTGTATTCAAACAGTAAAAACTCAATATTGTCAATAAGTGCAGACAGGATGACAACTTGTTATTATTTGGGACCTTTAGTGGTGGAAAAGGACAGAGTGGAAGCCTCGAGGTTAGAGGAGAGAGATTTGGATCATCTCGAGTCACTTCTATGAGCGGCTGAGCGAGGCACTCGACCTCCAGCAGCTCACTACAGTTAACTAAGAATATGACGAGTTAAATGAGAGAAGTAACTGTGCTTGATAGAGGAAGTATTTACCATCCTGCCTGTAGGCCAGAGGGTCTCCCTGTGCTCCCATATCCAGTCCCAGGTCTCCCGTCTGAAAAGAGTCAGATAACCATCAATAAAGCCCAAAACTGGACATCACCTGTGGAAGGATTTGTTCTCCCAAACACACACGGTATACAGCAACTGTAGAAATATGCATTCCATAATATTTGTGATAGTGTAAAGAAAATTGCTTGTATTAAATCACTCAAAGTGGGCACTGATGGACATCCATCACACTGCCACTCTGGAGCATTGCTGTCGACTAAAGTAAAGAAGGAGAAAGCACCAAATGAAAAGCATTTTGTTTTGCAAGAGGGAACAGATCGAGTACCTGTACAGGTACTCAGTTTACTTTAAACACCACTGTGTAGACAAGCATCACTTTATCAACTTTACTGCGCGTGCTTTATACTGTCAGTGTGCCATCACTACTCGCTCAGGTGTGTGCACCCACATCATTCCAGGCCATCGGTTCAGTTCTGAACAGAGAGCTGGTCAGCTCCACCGACAGACGCTTCTTGTAGTCCTGCGGTTTGTCCTCAGACATGCGGAACAGGACGGCGGCGGCGTAGGTCGCTGGAGGAGAACGCACACAGAACAAGTCAAGTCTGACGGGCTGCCGGCAGCAATGAGAAACGTAATGTGTCCACACTGGTGCACTCACCGACTCCCTCATTACGAGAGTGCAGCAGCTCGGTGAGCGGCGCGGTGGCGCCCTCAGCCTCGATTGCCTCGGCAGCTTCTTTGTCCTGGGCCAGTTCGCACAGCACACCTGCTGCCACGCGCTGGATATTTTCCACGGGAGAATACAGCAACTGGAGGAAAGAGCAGACCGATAAAATGTGAGACCATGACAGGATACACTAATATGAGGGAGAGGAATCAAAGTGGAGATTTCAGGAATTATCCTCGTCCAAGAGTGTAAAATTGGAAGCCCGTATTTCCATTTTATGAGATATTGAGACTTTAAAAGAGGTTCTAGATCTGACTGATAATAGGGACGCACCGATCCATGTTTTTTCCACTTTCAATCCGATCCCAATACCTGAATTTGGATATCTGCTGATACAGACACTACTCCAATACCAGAGCTGTTTGCTTTAATATTATCATTTATTGTTGCTTTTATATGAGGCTGTAATAATCTCCTCTCTACAGGCAAGTATGAAATGCATACATGTATTCTCTCAAAAGACAACTTGAGGTTAGTATAAGGTCAGAAAAAGAAGCAGCACAAACAATTTTTGTTCCATTTGGACAATGAGGAGGTCTACGTGACGTCATCATCTCATAATAAACTAGTTATATCTTTAAAACCTCAGAATCACTTAATTAATCCCTGGGGAAATTATTTAGCAACTCAACACAAACAGCAATTTTTCCAGCACTAATGACTGGGTGACTGGGATTATTTTCAGAGTTTTGCGTGGAGTAGGACGCAGCTTCACGGAGGTCTAAATTGCCTGCTACAGCGAGCAGAGCAGCCGGCAGGGAAACATTTGTGGAGTCATTTCAGCAACAGTAAAGCACAGACGAGGCTTCATGGACTGGAAATCTCTGCAGGTTGGATCGGAAATTTTGGATCCGTGAATTATGGTGGTATTGGAACCCCATACCAATACTGGATCGGACCCATCCCTAACTGATAATAGCAAAGTTCAATAAGTTATCATTCAAGAGAAACAGCTGATGAATGTTCCAACATTTTGAAGGATTGTTTAGCACTATTAAAATTAAACCTAGAAATTTGTATATAACTTGTGAATAGGCCAAATCATAAAACTATAGACGAAACACTGCCACTAAAGACTGATAAAAGTACAATAATAGGAATAAGAATTCTTTGGATCCGACTTAGTTCTGTGTAAAGATGTAAAGCTCTGAAATCTAGTATATTATTAGCATTTGTTTTGATTTTAAATAGCCATTGGAAATATACACGTAGGACAACTAATGAGATGTCGAGGAATAACCGTGTCAAACATTAAAAAAACGAAACAAAAAACCAACAAATAGTTTTAAACCAACAACTTCATGAACATCTTCAGCAGGGCTCACCGTTTTCAAACCGAGGCTTAATTTTATTGTCTCTAAGATTTCTTAGCTCTGTAGGCAAACTAAAAATGTTTTCTCTGAAGTTAATATCAGTCAGTAGTTCTTTGCCAAGATATCTTGTGTTGATTAAATTAGAAGAGAAAATATTTGATCATAAGAAAACAACAAAAAGTGTTTGTGTTAAACTGTGTGTACTCTGTAGAACGTGTCAGGGTTTGGTTTTACCTGGACAAAGAGTGGAATGGTGTTGAGCCCTCTGATGACGATTCTGTTGTGGACATCCCGGGCGAGGATGTGAAGCGCTCCTGTGCAGCCTTCCACAATTTCCTCCATGCGCACACCCTCCTGTCACGTCAAAGTGAAGAAAAGAACATCAAATACACACTTTTTTTTTTTTTTTTTTTTTGAACAGGCATGTCCAACCTAATGCCTACAGACAAGTTTTTTGGCCAGAATGATTTTCCAAAATCTCAAAAGAAGGTAATACGTTTTAAATTCAATGTAAATGCAGTTCCTGATTTTTACACTGGGGGTCACACTATTATAAGAGTTAAAGCCACTGAAGAGCAGAAGGCAAAAGCATTCCTTGCTGAAAGACCTTTGTTGTAGCAGTAAAAGTTAACCGCTTTTTCACATCAACATGCAAGTCATCCAATGATCCATATGCAAAGGTTATGCATTGTCAAAGCTTCTGCACCTCCAACAATTTTTAAATTAACGGCAGCATAGGGGCACAGAATGGAAGGGGAAGAATGCAGACCATGAGGGGAGCACACAAAACCCAGGAGCAAGGCAAACTATTCTGGTTGCATTGCCCCCAATGCTTTTTACACCGCCACTGTGGAAGAAGGTAGCATGTCGCTTTCCATTTCAGTCTGCTGGCGTCGACCTGATTTTAGAATTTTCAGCGTCACTGCGAAACTTTGTACCAAATATCTCACTTAGACTGGAAAATAAACACTACCAATGAGTTTCAGGCGGTTTTGTGACCAATCCTTCTACACCTCGAATGCTATGGTGGCCTGCAACACATACAACCTTGAAGTAGAACTTCCAGGGGTGAAAAAAGAGAAGTGTAAAGTAGAAGCACAGCATATTTCAGGTTGTTAAGGTTATTTTGTTATCATTTGCTGGTTGGACCAACAGAGACCAAATTGGGCTGGATGTGGCCCCCAAGGTAAATACAATTTAGACTGAAGCTGGTTACAAACCACAAACTGCTGTTGGTTGCCCCCCATGCTGGTGCGCCTCTGGGTGTCTTGGTGAGCTCTAACAAGCAGTTGGACCAGCCGTGGAATGGCACCCTGCTCTCGCAGAGCACTGTGGTTGGCTGGGCAGAGAGCCAGGTTGCGTATAAGACCCACTGTTGCCTAAAGCGGGAAGAAATGTGATAATGGAATCAGTGTTGAGCCAATTTAGTCATGAAATGTGCAATAGTGAAAGGAAACTCAGAAAACCTTGATTAGTGGCCAGTGGGATGGAGGGTGCAGTAGTTTGACCACCACTGGTAGACCGTAGTGAAGGCGCACGGCATTCTGGGCCATCTCAGCATCCTGGTGACGTGAAGTGAGGTGGCGCAGGGCACACACTGCGGGCTCTGTGATGTCCTCTCTGTCACCAGCCCGAAGTACAGTTCGAACCAGAGCCTCAATGCCACCAACCTGTTGAAATAATAAACAGTCAGTTTGAGTTATATGACGTCATAGTAGCCACACCACTATGTCCCACCCACAAATCAAAGAAAGACACGGGTTGAAATAAGACAGAACTTTTTTTTTAATCTGCATGTTTACACACCTGGCAGACCATCAGCTTGTTACTGTAGTTGTTGCAGGTCAGGTTGGAGAGGATACCAGCAGCACATGTCACTACATTAATGTCATCACTGCCCAGCAGCTGGACCAGGGTTCCCAGGAGACCTTCCATCCCCTCCTACACAACACAAAGAATAGGAATAAATCAATGAGATCGAGTTTGTGTGTTTACGCCTGGTTCTAAAAAAAAAGTATAAAAAAATTCCCATGTATATTTTTGTGTATCATATAAAGGGAAACTCTTAGTTTTTTTCAATAGGTCAAAGGAATTTATTCTGTACAAATGAAGAGTTTGCCAGACAGGAAATCTCCAAGCAGCAGCAGTTAATAATGAACATAAGGATCTTGAAAAGTTAGCGGTGGTAATTAGTGAAACTGGAATGTACCTGTTTAGTGGCAGCATCTGAAAGATTCCTCAGAGTCCAGAGACAGTTTTGGACCAGACGCTGGCTGGGGTCTGTCAGATGAAGCCCCAAAGCCTGCATGCCTCCTGCAATTTCCCCAAGCAAAGAAATCACTTGATTTTTTTTATGCTGCAGTAACAAACAACAAATGTCTGGCTGATTTGAAATAATGATGCAGTTTTTATTCATCCTACAACACAAGTGTGTACATACCAGCTTCTACGATGGCAGGCTTGTTGCTTGAGCAAACAGAGAGCACTTTTAGCACTCTGCTTGTGGTCCACAGTAGTTTCTCATACGTGAAGGTCCTCATGATGTTGACCAGTGCCTGGGGACCACCACTGGCCAAAATGATCAGCTAAAACAAAGAGAAGTTAATGTTTAGACGGACGTGCAAACCTGCTCTCAGCCAATTGATGTGGGCAGGAGAATCGAGGGACTTCATGAAGTGAAATGAAAGGACTCTTTGATGATAGTCCAGTACCTTGCTCTCCTGATTGCCATACGCCAGAATCTGCAGGCAGTCTGTAGTGATTGCCAGGAACTTAACGTTGGTGTTGGACAACAGCGCCACCATCTTCTGCAGGCCTCCAGCTAGACGCACTGCCATTTTGGCCCCTTCCTGATGCAATAACAGGTTGTGGAGTGTAGTGATGGCATAGAACAAAACACTGTCCACGGGTGACCTAAAAGGAGAAGAAAAATCCATTCATATCAAACAGGACCCACAAATAATCACCTTCACAAGCACTAATACAAATTCACTCATTTGGAGCAAAAGGTTTTGATCTTTAGGCAGCGTCTTTACAAACAGGACACAATTACTTTTGATGTCAATAGGCGGAACATAAAATGAGTGTAATAAATCAGCTGCACTTAGTGTGGCTATGCACCTTCAATCATTCTGATGTCTCCAAAAAGATAAGACTGACTGGCTCTTCACGATTCACCAATAATTACTTTAACTATCAAAGCTGAAGATCAAAAATTCCTCATTGAGCGTAGTCCAACAGGGGCAACATGCAGGTCTGACATTGTGATACAATCTGTGATTTAGACCTGTGGAGCAATATGACAATTCAGCATAATTCTGACAGCATCTACCAAAACCATCCAGTGTTCAGGATGAAGAGGCTCATAAACAACTTTTAATCCTACAAAACAAATGTATCAATAAAATATCAAACTGCACTTAAAAAATGCTGAGAGGGAAAAACAGAATGAAACGCTGACCCTAGCCAAATCTATTCAACACTTATATTGTGAGAAAAGTAGCAGTTGATCTCCTCTCATACAACTTTCATCCTGCACTTAGAACACGGTAATGTGATTCCAGGTGCACAATCAAACACATGTCTGACTCCGACAGGTCGCAACTTGCCAGCAAGCTAACCGTTTTGGCTTTTCATGTACAAAAGACCAAAAGAAAGAAGAAAGGGGATGCATTAGTTCCAACACAAGCTGTGAAATCTTCACCTCTTTATGAATGTAAATGGTATCTGGTCCTAAAGAAAGGCTGCTAGTTAGTTGCCAGGACAACAGAATTGAAACTAAAATTTGTTAAAATGTTAAACAATACATCAACTTGTAGCTTGTATGTCAACGAAAACTGCAAAAATGCATCAAACTACTGAACACCATTGGGTCTGTCAATAAGGAGATCAACACATAAAAAAAACACTTCACTGCATTCATGTCATCAGATCTAAATCAGACATTCCCCAACACATGTACAGTATAAGAAAACTAGTAATTCCTTATTTCTCACCCCAGCATTTTGACCAGGGCAGGAATGCCTCCAGACTTGAAGATAGCAAGGAGCCCCTCACGATGGTGGGAAAGGTTGTGCAAGGTGCCAGCGGAACAACGAGCAGTCTCCACATCGCCAGTGTTTTGCATGGCGCGGACAACTGCAGAAACCATCTGTGGTGAACGCATCAGGGCATGGCGCGATGCTTCCTTCTTTGACAACTGATGCACCATCACAGCTGCTTTGTTCACAACGACCTGGCAAGGTGATGGTATTTGTTAGGATTGAGGAAGACGCGTTAACCTCATTGCAAACATACTCCGCTGCAATCATTTAAGTATTTGAAAGCATTCAGATATTAGAACATGTACCTGGTCCTCATCGTTAAGCAGTTTGGTGAGCTCAGGAATGGCACGAGTGGCCAGCTCAGCATCATCTTGGTAGTTGATGAGGTTAACCACAGCATGCTTCAGCATTTGAGAGGGCTCTGCCAGACGCTGCACTGCTGTTGGGTGGGCAGCATCCAGCTGGGTTGGGGGGATCTGGATCCCTTCCTCCAAAGTCTCAGGGAACATGGCAGCCCGCACGCGCTGGGCCCGAGTCATGGCGTAGCCCTCAATATCTGAAAGGAATATGAAATGACAGCAAATACGATGAGACAAGAATTACAAATTCAACAAGTTAAATATTCAGCAGTAGCTATCTTAATCACCCACAAATAAACATTGTGATGGCACAAACCTGGAGCCTCAGGAGTGAAGGGCGGGTTGAACTCCCAGTCATAGAGAGTTGGATCCTCCTCCTCAGCATCAGGATTCCCTTTACCGCTCAGGGATGGTGCTGTGGTGGTGACCCCAGACTGGATGCCTGAATCCAGGTAGGACTGCTGCTGCCACTGGCTCACAGCAGCCTTGCTGTCACCCATTGCCATGTCCAACTCCATCAAATCAGCTACACAAAAGGGGAAAACAAGAGAAATTACACAAAAGATGAATATTCACAGCAGCCACTTAAACTTTTCACAAAGTTTGCAATATATTTCTTAAAGGATTCTTTAATGTTTGATCAACATAGCTGCAGTAAAGCGAATTTGCCAAATAAAATCTAATCGTCTAAGCTTGAACTTTGCAGTCCTTTAAGGTCCAAAACACTGGATTGTTCAAATAATGAAGAAAAAAAAACAGATTTATAACTTTAAAGGATTTAAAAAATAAAAAACACCTTCTTCAACTTCCACAATAGCAGTTTTTTTAAATGGTAATTATGGACAAACCAGATGTAGGAGCAAATAAAATATCAATACTTATATTAATATTTGCATTTTAAAAAGGTATGAGTGCTTTTTCATACTCACACTGGGTAGCCATTGTTCTTGCCTGCCCTCAGCCCCGCACAGCAGATTTGTCTGTAAGATCAAAAAAAAAAAAAAAAAAAAAGTGCAAAGGAGAATATGTGAAAACTTGCACCGAGCCTAAATGCTGTTCGTCAAACCCAATGGTGATGTTTGATCGTCTCGGCTACGTGGTCTCAATAATAAAGCCCCTGTCTTCTGCGCTACCTGTGCCAGCTCCTGAGGATTCAAGCGGCTTGTTTGCCTTGCTAACGCAGCTATGAGGGGGAAATGCCGAGCCTCCACCTCCGGCCGAGAGAGCAAAGCGGTGGGTATTTCCAGGCCAGCACGAACACAATTCACCATTCAGCGGCAAAGAACATCAAAGGCATATTTCTCCCCCTCCCCCTACCACGGCCAAGTTCCGACCTCGCAGCTTGGGTTTCCAATGAGAGAAACTACCCCCTCCTCCCCGCAATCACTTCCATGACTCCTCCTCTCGTGGTGGGTCCAAAGCTGCCGAGAACACCCTCAACAGCAACCCCACGCTAAACAGTACGCCTCGCACAAGGTTTTTTTTACTGACAAAATTTAGAAATTAAAGCATCCACTCCTGCTATGGCTAACAGGTTGGCTCGCTTTACCTCGAGCGCTCGCGCTGCCAAACCTAAACGTGCGCAGCTAACCTCTACGCTACTTAGCTAACCAGCTAACATAAACAAACACGGTTCGTGGACTCGACCGTTACGTGAAACGGCGGGCGGATCGTCCCGAGACTCGAACGACATTAGAGGTCGTCGTTCCCACAAACGAGTTCATTGTCGGATTCGTGACTTTCGGGCGCGCCGACCCAAAATCGGCTCGATTAGCTTTAGCTCGCCAGGACGTATGAAAAGTAGATCCAAGCGCCACCGTACAAAACCTGCTGTGCTGCCAGCCAAATCAGAAAACCCCACCGGAGCCCCCTCCCTGAGCCAGAAGATGATTTTCCGTGGCACGGCGAGCGTTGACGCGCCGCAAACGCGTTTGGCGGTGGCCGTACTAAACACGGTGTCCTTACCAGAGTCGAGCGGCTCCTCCGTGGTTCTTGTCGGGAAATTTGTCCTCTTTCTCTTGGCTGAAAACAGGAGAAGGGCTGCTAGGTGAACCACCCGTACAAGTCCGAACCACACCCGCCGTCGCTCCGCCGACGATGCTGCTTCCGCCTGTGCAAGCCACCATCAAGATGGCGAAGGCAGAAAATACCGTATTCCGCCGCACTCGGAAAAGTAGGGCGTCGTTTAAAAATCAAGTTTTAACATCGGAACTTTTATTTTACAATCATCTCCAAAGGGAGATATTTTCTTTAGTGTCGGGCGACTTATTCAGTTAGACGTTGACGTCTTGCAGACATGTTAATGAAAGTGTTGGTGTAGTGATGGGGAGGGCGAGGTGGTTTCATTAGAAAGGAATGGGATTCACGAGCTGCTGTAACACGACAGAGGCTTTAATTAACTAACACCCAGTTAACCCGCAGATACAAACATCTCTCTGCACTTACACAATCTAGATCCTGCTGACTGGATGTTTTGCCTGTTTTGATCTACACACAGGTAAATTGAAAACAACCACTGTAGAGTAAAAAATAAATTATAGTGGGAACAGAAGTTTTTCTAGTTTCAATCTGGGATCAGTGTGGGATCAATGTGATCAAGACATTAAAAAGCCAAAATACTATATACGAAACACTATATTTGTGCCAACATTTTCAGCTGGTAGAGGGGGGCACACCACACATCTGCTTACATTTTAGGGTCTATATCACCTGATGCCAATCCGGGCTACTTTAAGATAGTTATCCATTTCACTTGAAATTGATTTTTTGGGAAGGACTATACAGATTTAAGTTAAAGCCAAAGGCCCTTATGTCAAGTCTGTCAGATATCTCTGATCCTTTATGGCCCCCCGTACCTTCCCTGCCCCCTGGGATTCTCTGATACTTCATTACTGTTTGTTACCAATCTCTCTGATCATGGGCTGATTCACAAAAACATGTTGGAATCATGCAACTGTGCAGAGCAGGTCCTCGGGATCATGTGTAAAGACACTAAACCAGGTGGAATACAGATTCTGTGAATTTAATCATGCAACATTACATATTACCGTATATTTCTTGAGAGCTTCGAATGAAAAAGCACACTTGTAGAATTGTGTTCCCATCCTGTTATTTCTTTATTTAAAGTGTTTCACCAAATGTTTTTCTTTTTACAGAATTCAAAAACCATCCATCCATAACCAACCACACACATTGAAATTTAGACTGTGGGAGGTAATTGATGTAATCAGAGAAAATGCATTAGGAGAACATGCAGAAAGAGCCCAAAGCCCAAAGCTCAGATCGAATAAGGGATATCTCAATGAGTGCAAACCAAAACTGTGGGGTCAAGGTCAATTTCTAATCATCTTTTTTGTACTAACCATTAATTTTAGACCACGTGAATGCTACTTACCAGGTCTTTGTCTGCTACCCTGTTGACTAGTCCTCAGAGATATTCAAGGTCTTTACAGACAAGGTTTACCTGGGACCAGGACTAAAAACCTGGGTCCTATATTTTACGTCACTCGTGTGCTTTGAATGGCGCCAAATACAATACACGGTAATTCACATAATAAATGAAAGTACATCTGTAATGAACAATCACACTTGAAAAAGAAAGTGTCCCTCATACACCAGTGCAGGTCCATGCGTGTGGTGCGTGCAACAAGCCAGAAGAGGTCAAAGTCCAAAATGTGATTGAGAAACATACCTTTGAAGTGCGTGTGCAAGGTTACACTTATTACTTCAACACAATGCTATACTCATATATATATAAAACAGATGTCTGTGCAAAAGCAATAAAAATACATTTATTGTCTTGTCTGTACAAGGGTAAAGATAATATTAGAGTGATGGTAGGCTATATTTCTCCATTCATAGTTTACATTGATATGGAAAACATGATGGCATTTATTTCTGCTGGATTCAGGCTTTCATTAAGTTCAGCTTTACTGTGCCATATCATTTTGACCACATGTAGCCTGCACTTAGACAACATGGGTATACAGATAGATAGTATGGTTATAATCAGCCATTGTTTTTATTTCCTGCAATAACGACAGCATCTATTGTGCTGCACATGAAAAGAAGCTGTAAGGTAATAAACTATCCGAGGCAACCATAAAAATTCATTCATTTATTGGAGAGAAATCCACAATGCTTCACCTGCGTGTGTATTTGATAGAATATGAAGTGTTATTTCTTGCAGTTTCATAACACATGTGTAAATACATCTCTATGCTTTGCCAAGACATCAAGAAAGTATTGTCAAGGATGCTCTAATATAGGGTTTCAAAGGAAAAATACTCTGGGATTTGTTTAGAAAGCAAGAATGTAATATGACATGACTCCTGTCTTTTTTGCAGAATCAAACTAGCATTTTAAGTGTGAAAGAAATAACTTGTATTGTATACTGATCTTTATGTGTAAGTCACTTGTTTCCTATCAAGACCTTTATCAGAAGTAGCCACCATAGTAATTGTAACAATCATTGAGTTCTTTATATTCCCCAGCTTCTATATCAGCACTTACCGACACTGAATGAAAAAAAAGAAAATCACGATTGTAAATGAACCAACAAACTATAATGAACATAATCTATTGAAGAGACTCTATTTTAATGTGATTTTGTTTTTGTTTCCTCAATGATATTCTCCATCAACACATCCTTTATCCCGTTGCTTCAACCTGAAGAAGAGCACTTCACAGAAAATTGAGCCAATAGCTAATAGTTACTCTGCTCATTGTCTTTCAGCCTCTTATGTCCATTTGCTGCTATTCTCACACGTTGTAAACTACTGGCAATCATTTTTCTTGTTTTTAAAAAGCAAGGACGGTGCTAAATTTAGAGATCTTACAAAAAGCCACGACAACAGGGAAGTGCTTGCTACCATGAGCTGAACCTCAAACCTTTTAGTTTTTTTTTCTGCACCCCCCCCCCCCCCCCCCCCCTCCCCCTCATCTTCTTCCAGTACCCTCTGGCAAAACTGACCTGGCAGCAGTCAACTGCTCTAAAGTCTCGTAAAATATTAAAAAGGAATGAACGGAAAAACAAGAGACAAGGGAGGCCAGGTGGATGAATCCGAATAAATACACCTTTTATTTGACTGATTGACAGATTTGATTATACAAACGCCAACACAGAGCTCTGAAATAACAGGACCAATCGGTATGACAATGACTGTACATTCTTGATGTGACCCTCCCATGTTCTGAAATCCCATCCCCGACCGCCACCCTGCCAGCAGTAACTATGAAACTTAATCACTAGTGCGTCTTTCTGTACAAGTAAAGCTCAGCTACCCACCCAACCCTCCCTCTTCAGTGTACAGTCTGCTATCTACACAAATGTTCAACTTTGTCAGCAACTCCAGGAAAAGTTTGGCCAATTATGGGAATCGAGTCCCATGACAAACCATAGTGTCAAAATTTGTAGTAGATTTTTTATTTTTTTTTTTAAATCAGGTCTGGCTCATGTAGTCAAGCAGTCATGGTTGCTGTAATAATAGAGTTTGCACTCTTTCAGGTGAGTTTGTAGTGTAAGAGCATAGTAAGTATGTATGTCATTTGGTTGAAATACAAACAGTCAAAAATCTTGCAACAAAGGGGTCTAAGGTGAAATAACTTCCTTCCTTTTCCTATCTCAGCCACTCTGCTTACACACACACACACATCCACACAGACACTCATTCACAAATACTGTACGTTTCCCTTCATATATGTAAAAAAAAAAAAAAAAAAAAGACTGGTTGCAAATTTTGCCTCAGGCATTGTTTGTTATTAATCTCCTCTACCCAAGCGTGACTTGCCCCACATACATAAAACACACCACCATCCCTAGTTTATCTAAGTGCAATTTCCTCATCATGCGCCCTCGAAACGTCCTACAGCCAAAACACTAACCGTACCATCACAAGAAATGGATGGATAAGACAACTCTCGTTCTTGCAATCAGTCTTTTTCCAACTTTCTCTCAAGCCTTCACATCCCTTTTGGTCCCCCCTACTCATGTAACAGACAGTCTTGTATGTAACAGTGACAAATCCTCGGTGAAACAGCCGAAGAGGGACGAGGAGGTGGGTGGGAACGAGGTGCGGGGAGGAGAGAGTGTGTTCTGTCTCCTTGAGGAGACGGTGAAAGACGATGGGGGGGGGGGGGGGGGGGGGGGGGGGAGACTGTGTGTCCACCGCTCTTTTCCCCTGGATTTTTAAGATGAGGTGAAGGGTGAGAGTGGGGGAAGGAGGAGAGGTGGGCAATGACCGGGGTGGAGGGAACAGAGAGTAGGGTGAAGTGTGTTGGTCTTCATGTGTCCTGGCCATCGGTGGCGGGGGTCTCGTTGGCATTGGGCAAGTCTGAGTCAGTCTCCCGGTTCGATATGCGGTCCAGCTCTGCCTGGACATCACTCAGGCCCAGTTTTGAACCTGCATGAAGGGGGGGTGGGGGGTATATAAGTTGCAGTTACAGGAAAAAAATAAACAGTCAAACAAACAAGCTGATTAGCAGATGCAGTGGACAAACTATGCAAGTGAGTGGTTTGTAAACCACCATCCAGTCAACTCAAAGTCAAGTGCACATGGGGGAAGTACGAGCTGGGCAAAACACTGAGAATCATTTAGCATGGGGGAAGTGACTGAATGACTTAAGCGCTGTTAATCAGGCCCTTAAAAATAATACATCTCAGTAGATGATGATGGTTTTTTTTGTCAACCCCCAGATTTTCCTACATTATCAGTGGGGCTCAGGATGAGAGCAGCCAGTCACCGGTCCCAAAAGGTTGAGTGAGAGAGCAAACAAGAAACCAAACTGCAGTTAGTGAAGTGAGAAAAACCTCTTCATTGGTTTACTCATTTATACAGTAAAACACGCAAGCAGGCTTTAGTTATTCCAAAAACTGGTCAGAATTTATTTGCATTTCAATAGCACTAAATTTGTCCTCAAGGGGAGAGGCTGCAGAAAGCAAATGATTTAAACTTTGTTATCAAGCATGTGGTTTATATGTCCCCATAAATTAACACACCTCAGTGTCATCTTTCCGTTGCCCAGCCTTTGTTGGAATGTGCATTGACTGTGAATGATGTTATTGACGATGCGAAATGCAACATGCAAAAACACTGAAAAGAAAGAAACTAAAAGAAGTGAGTGGTGCAAAGTAAGGACAAGGTAGAAAAGCAAAGATATGGGATGCATCTCTCATTAAATGACTTATTCTTTTTTATCTTTCTGTCATTTCGCTGTTGATTTAAACAATCCTAATCCTCCATCTGTCCTGCATGTTGAACATTTCTCCTCGTTAAAAAAAAAAAAAAAAAAAAAAAAAAGGAGTTCTTATGAAGCTGCCACCACACACTCACTTAAATCAGGTGTGCTGAAGCAAGGAGACATCTTAAGGCACCCTGACTGAGTGATTCCAGCAGTCTTAAAAGTTTATTAGCTGCCACACTGAGCTACATGGCTCATTTATGAATTTTTGGTATGACAGTAAGTTTGACTGCGCAACGCCCTGGCGCGTTGTCTCCACTGAATCACAGGTGACAACGTAACGATGTACATCAGTAGGGAGGAATAGAAACATCCCATCTACCAGCAGTGCCGTCAAGAAATAAAAGAAGTGAACCAAGACTCAAGTCATTGCTCTACATTACATCTAATTTCTGCTCTTAAAGTGCCCCTGCACTGCATGTTTTAAATGTGTACCATCTCATACATCCCATTCAAATAAAGTGGTTAAAAAAACCTCTGCAGAAGGATGATAAGAAGTTGCACTTGAGGAGCTGTACTGAGAAATACTGTTTTAGTAGCAAACAAGGATTTTACTTCTTTTGACTTCTCAAGTAATTGTCACATGAAGTTAATGACACCTGCTTCACAGAAAACAAAACTTAGGCCTTGAGGCACGTAACAACTAAAAAAAACACATGGGATCATCTCCTGGACCACTACTTTGGTTGCGTTTTGATCTATTTGAATTATCTGCATCGTAGAGCAGCTTATAGCGTTAATGGTTGAATTTCATTACAGTGAGCCTGCGGTCTATGTTGTTGATACAGGAGGCCTGATCCCAGCAAAGTTCTTCCTCATATGCTGGAGAAAGGTGGGACTTTTAGGGAAAGTACACAAAAAAGAAAAGGGGTTCTTCTGATGACGAACAATGTCATACTCGAGCAATAATGAATGAGGAGTATCTCGCTCACACACACCTTAACGTGGCCAGCATCCTCTGACTAGTGCACACACATCGTGAATGATGTTAGTGAGTGGAGTTAGGAAGGGAAAGAAACATTGACACATGGCTACAGACAGACAGAGATGACTGTGACGAGCATGTGTTAAGTGTGATTCACAGATGCACTCAGAGCCTTTTATGGCCGTCTTTACCAAGAGTTATGCTTATGTCTGGAGTGGAGAACAGAGGAGTAAAGAGGAAGGATGTCAAACGGCAGGTAGAAATCAAATCAAAGCTTGAGCGATGAGGCATGACTAACGACAGGATTTGAATGGAAATAACTTGTTACCTAAAAAAAAACCCAAATCGTAAAAAATCGAAGTGTGTCCTCACCTGACTTCCGTACAGTCCCTGGAGTATTGTTACCACCACCCGGTGTCCCCGGCCCTCCGGTCCCCGGTTTCTTTGTCAGTAGACTGTTGAAGAAGTTGGCCAACACACCCTCACTGGTCTGACCTGCAGCACGATGGAACCCGGCTCAAAAACAACACACAAACAGCAGCGTAACGACAGAGATGACGGACAAACATGAGCAGCTCTAAGAGCGCCAGTCGTACCTGACTGTGGCATGGCGTTGGCTACGTTGGCCGCCGCAGAGCGATTACTCGTCCTCGGGGAGCCTGTGGGCGCTCTGCTAGTCGTGTCCTATAAATAACGGGTTTATGTCACCAAGATGGACACGGGACGAGGGGCTTTGATGTGATGAGGCAAGACTTTAAAACGGGAGCACTCACCACTGGTCGTCCCGCTGTCACGGCGGGCTGTTTGGCGATCAGCGACTGCAAAACCAGAGCACAAGACACAGGCTCACCATAGTTTGTTTTTATTTTGCAAAGTCAAGAAACTCAAATTATGTTTACCACATGGGTCCGAAACATGAACAGCCCTGATTATAATGAATTCCCCCCCTTGACTTTGCTGAACATCGCAAAGTCATCCTTTGGCGTCAGTCAAAACACGTAATATATTAAAAGTCTGTCGACCTTCTCATGTATTCGCCGGTTCAATTTACTAATACTACAAAATACTAAGCGGCTCACGAGGATCAGCAACATTGGCTCTAATATTGTTGAGCGCCCCCTGCGCTTCGTGGCCAGCAGCATCACCCACAACTCACATCATCTCTGCATTCCTCCCTATGTAACCCAGACTGTTGGATTAATAGAAGGAAGACGACAACAGCAGTAGTTGTATAGTAACCAAAACACTCCACTACCCGTTCAGTACATGTCTTGTCGCCAAAGTGACCCACAGAATTCACATAGACTGGCTATATGTATCTGTGAAGGTATATTTCATAACTCTTAATGTTGCTCATGTATTGAATTTTTATTTGAATATACTGTTGTTGTGTTGGTCTGGCTGCTGTGTGCCTTTCTCAATTGCCCCTCAAGGATAAAGAACGTTTTTGTGATTCTGATCAGTGTGTTTAGCTCAGTCAGGTGTCGGCAGGTCAGATCCAACACATTTCTCTTTTTCTGAGGGTCCCCGTGCTATTGTTATACAGAAGTTGACATAACATCCGGAGCTGAATATTGACTCTGAAATCAAAGACAACCCAAGGGAAAAAAAAAAACCCTCTAATATAATTAGACAAATAACATGATTGAAGAAGCCATAAATTTTCTTACCTGCAGTTTAACCAGAAATACTTGGTCATCTTCAGCCTGAATTTCTTTTTCATGGACAATCTGGGGAAAAGAACAGCAACAACAAAGACATTTTAACATGTTTTGTGCTTCCAGCTGATCGTTGCAACTCTAAATCAACCAATACACTGGACTGAGTGACGAGACCTGCTCCCCGCAGGAGATGGTGTACAAGGCAATATGATGGATGTTTAATCGGAGCTTCTACCTTTCTGACTGGCGGTTTGACTATTACTTCTTCGAAGCTGTCGTCTGATTTTACTGTCTGGAAGTTCTCATGTAGTATGGCGATCTTCTTCTCATTGTCCCACCCCGACGGACTGAAAAGAAGAGAAGAGACGAGAAGGAGGGTCACAAACCAAATACAATGGGGTCCCACAGTGCAGAGGAACATTTAAACAGACCGTTGGGCTTACATAAAGACAGCATCCCTTTCCACCACTTGTGCGGGGCAGTGGAAGGGAAAGCCGTAGAGTCTGTGGACCAGATATTTGTACAGGATGTCCAGATTCTTCATCTCCTTCACTGATGTGTAAACCAGAGAGGCACCATCTGTATAGGCGGTCAAGGACTATGCAACATGACTAAAATACAGTATTACAACACCACCATGGAGGGAAAAAAGTATAGCTTAAAATAATAGTTAACAGCATATCCTAGAGGTATGTCAGTGAAATAGTTCCACTTCTCATAAAAACAGGAGAATGTGATGTGGTTTCTGAACGCTGGTAAAATCAGTAGCATCGATATATTTAATCACGATCACGCCACCGTCAGGGTCAACCTAAAAAGTAATTGCAACTTTGGACTGTAGACTTCGCTCGTATTTTTAATGCTGGAATTGGAAATCCAGATCTCTCACAAACAAGGTCAAGACCTAATGTGATGTGCCATGATAGGGGTCAGAGGAGACGGGAAAAACAATCATCAGCCGGTGTACGTGACAATGTAACTCGAGCCGAAGGATACACTGCAGACAGAAACGTCTGATGTGGGACTGGATGAAGTCCAGGTGCTCATCTCTGTAGTCGTGCTCCTTCTCCAGTGTGCTGATGGCATCGCACTGAGGGGGCCAGAGGGCAGGTGTCAGAGATGACATGCAATAAATCTGCTTTGTTAACTGTACAATCAAAAGTTTTTCTGATGACAAAAATGATCTAAACTATTTATTGTTCCACAGTCACATAAGCCAAACAAAAAGGAGGGCACACACCTTAGTGCAGACGACCACCATCGGTATTCCCAGATTGTGCGTGAGTGTGTTGTCTCCTAACGGCAACAGGATGCTCTCCTCCTCGTCACTCCTTCTCTGCGGTGTGCCGTCGTCTCCACTACCTGGTTCCGTGTACTCTTGGAACTGTTTTACAACTACACGCATGAGAGGGCAGCATAAGCAGGTAAATATTTAGACCGTACGGTGATGTCAAACGTATCTCACTGTCATTTTTCAGACTGGCCTCAAAACTTTCATAACAGCTACAATTGTAAGAGTCTGACGATGACGCCACACGTCAAAGTAATGTTTTATACCTCTGAGAGAATGTCTGCCATTTATCTATTGCCAAGTCTGATTGCTGTCAGTATGACTCACTTCTGTGCTCCAGCTCCCGCAGCTTTTCCGGGGCGACTCGGAGTTTGTCGATGTGTTCCCTAGCA
This sequence comes from Lipophrys pholis, assembly GCF_963383615.2. Taxonomy (NCBI): domain Eukaryota; kingdom Metazoa; phylum Chordata; class Actinopteri; order Blenniiformes; family Blenniidae; genus Lipophrys; species Lipophrys pholis. The sequence goes on along the minus strand of NC_137643.1, from coordinate 9,692,960 downwards.
ACCGCGGCCCACTTCTGGAGAGAGTCCAGCGCGTTCCACGGCCGCGACATGTCAACTGTGATCAGCAGCAGCGTGTATTCAACAGAGTCCACAGGTACTGCTACTCCCTGCAGACCCTTATGGTAAAGGTCTCCATCCAACACCCAGGCATTACATCTGGCATGGTCTAAACACACATACACACACATTAAAAGAAGTAAACTTACTGCTGTGGAGCCTAATAGTAATGTTACATATACATTGATAGTTAATTACCTGGTTAAACAAAGGTTAAAAAAAACACAACAACAATTATGCTTTAAGTGAATTACAGAAGTAGCTGATTACCATCAATGTCATCATCGTGGACATTAAAGTAGAGGTATTCCAGGCCACGCCCTTTCATGTATTCTTCAACCCCCTGTAGCTTTGCAACCAAGGTGGTCTTCCCCGAGCCCACCTCACCTAAACACACACAGACACACACAAAACAGGACATGACATGGTGCATATATAGTGGTTTTTCTGGGCTAATAAGTGATTTGTTAAAGCAGGTATGCATGCATGCATGTATATATATATAATCATGACATGAAGATATTCAGTTTAATGCTTTGGGAAAGACTGTCCAACTTTTCTACCATTTTGAGGTATTTTAAAGACTAAATACTAAAGATGCAATCTATGGATGAATCAATGCCAAAACAATTCCCCGTTTCAGTCATGTTCAATCTTAAATCATAGTGTAATGAAATTCTTTAAAATTGCCAAGTTGCTCAACAATGTGGAGCCAAGCGACACAATCTCTATTGACTGCACTGTTGAGTCATAATGGCTGCATACCTTACCTACATTTATCAACAGGAACTATCTTAGGAGAAAGATATTTTGTCCACAAGTATGCAGTGCAGCCTATTAAATCAATGTAGATCATTATGTGGGCAACTTTCTGTTAAAAGCCAAATTAACACAATTTAGATTATGCTATATCTCGAAAGAGTCTTGCCAAAAATAAAATTTAAATTAAAATATCTGCAGAAATATACATGTGACAAGATCACATAATAAAAATCATACAAAAGCTGTAAACAATCAGAAAGGACCATGTGCAAATGCTGTCTAGTTTCATAGGGTACATTTACTCCTGCAAAACTGTAGTTATTTAAAAATGATCCAGTCCTTTGACAGGTCACTCAGTCCACAACAGGGCAAACACAGAGACAGACAATTACCCATACTCATATTTACATCTACAGTGAGATAATAGTCATTAAGTGACCTCAGATGGAGGTTTGTGGATTGTGTGAGGAAACAGAATTATGGAAAAAGGTCCACACACACATGGAGAACATAGAAAGCCCCCAAAACCTGACTCCAACTTGTGCTATTGAGGGCCCGCCTCTTGTTACCTATGAGCCAACGTGTTATTACTTTCACAGGTAACAATAAGATTATAGTCATTTTAAACACATTTAAACCAGGCATAGATTAAAAATATTCTAAATTATTATAATAAGTGAATGTCAAGTTTAAAATTTCATCAAATGCATACATATTGATTACAATCATAAACATACAATAGGTCTCTTAGATTAAATTTGCAGTCATATTTCAAATATCGATAGAACAAATCAGACTTACATCTATAACTTGAGATCTTTCAGTGGATATTTGCACACTTCCACGTTAAACAAATAGATGCATGGATGCAGTTAGTGCAGTAAATCATATAGTGCCTGCTGACGATGCATTCATGTCTGATTGCACTTTAAAGCTGGCAGCGTGGCGTTATAAGGCCATTCTTTCCCTGTGCCATGGTAACTTAAACCGACAGCAGAGCTTGCTGATGCTGGCCACACAGCCAGTGATGCTATAAGACTCAATGGGCTCCACAGGAACACTATACGTCGCTGAGCGGGTGTGTGATTAGTTGCAATGGGTCGCAGGCTGCGGATTATCCCGGGCGGATGTGCGGACAGTGTGTTTTTGTGTGTGGACACGAGCGGGGCAGGGAGGCACCCTCTCCCTCTACCTACTCACAAGAAGAAGAAGAAAAAAAAAAAAAAAACCTACACATGCCGCTGGTTTGTCTCGTCCTCTCACCATCATCTCTCCCTCACCGCTGCTGCTAGCAGCCCTGGATGCTAGAATGACTTGCAGGCTTTTATAGACAACGAGTGCGCGCGCCGCAAATGTACCTGCTCGAGACGCACCTGCCGCCGAGCGTGAACACACAAAAGCACCACGAGCCCCCACCCCCCGTTAGCTTGAGCTCTCGTGCGGAATTAAAATAAAATAAACCTCGGCTGAGGGAATGAGGTGAGCAGGGAGAGACCGCAGACAAGATACCCACCCATGACCAGGACATTTCTCCCGGACGGTAACTTTGATCTGGAATGGGTCGAGACCTCGCTCAGGATGGTGGACCTGCAGACAAGAGCAGCGCCCCGTTAGCACACAGCCTCAGCAGCCACGCTCATCCATGAACAAACAAACAAACGGCAGCCAGCGGGGAGCTAAAGGCTAAAGCAGGCTGCTGTGTCACCAGTCAGCCTGGTGCTGATGCTAGCCATAGCCTCGTTAGCAGCAGGCTAGCTGTCAAACCATCCTCATCCCAGCACCGAGAGCCGCCCGCCGCCCTTAAACTCTGCCCGCCGCCAGCCGGCTTTACACCGCCGATCGCCCACCAGAGGTCCTGTCCGTCGTCCTCCTCCGGGTTGGAGCTCTCCAGCGTGCTCTTGGGTCCAGCTGATGTGGAGGATAATAATGCACTCCTCCCTGGAGTCGCCATCTTCGCAGGCTTGTAAACGGAGCGGAGCGCCCGGATGTAGCAACGAGCGAGCTAACCGAGTTCCCGCACGGCACGCCGGGGCCGGGGCGTGGTCCGCACCGCCCGCACAAAGCTGGCCGCCCCGCTCCGCTCCACGCATCATCCACAAAGCAACACATCTGGAGCACACAAATCGTATTCTCTTAAAGTCAACAGATAAACGAAAGAAAAGTGTCAGATTGCGTCTTTTATTATGAACTATTCATTGTCCTCCTGATCATGTATCCAAACAAATTATCAGGATAAATATGTTATTGAAAGAATCAGACAAATCCCTTTTAGACACAATATCCTCTTAAATGCACTGCCTCCCAAACCAAATGCCTTGATTTGTGAATAACATGGCACCAGGCCTAAGCTTATAAGGAGATAACGCTATAATTCCATGCAGGAATTGGAAACACTTCAAATTGCCTGTAAATCAGTGTTCACCTCCCGGGGACACCCTGTGGGTTTTGCTTGTTTCATCAAGCTCTCTAGAAGCCCTGAATAATGGACACTTGATCTTCGCATCTAGAAAAATAGTTTTTGACCCTTCATACTAAAGCACATACATGAAACTAGCATCCTCCATGCGTCTTCATTCAAGTTTTGCCCCGCCAACAACACTTTGCACGTTTTTGCCACCCAACACTTTCCTGTATATTTGAATTAGTTTTGGTCAAACGTCTATGAACCCTTTTAATATTGCTGTCGATTAGTGCATGCCAATATTTTATAGAAAGGCCTTATTAACTCATGCACATATATTAAATATATCAGGTTTCTGTCTTGATATTTCAGATGGTTGGATGACTGAAAAAGTGGATTTGCATATCTCGTGTGTGTGTATATCAATACTTGGCCTTTAAAGTTATATTGATTCCGACTAAATAGACTCGGGAGAACAAAGAAAGACGTTAATGTTAGTGGAAAGACTTCAAATTGCGTGTGTAAGTGAAAGGTGTCTATTACCTTCACCAAACAACGAGATTATAAATCCATAACAACAGATAAAACTTTTCAAGGAAAGTATAGCAAACTTTCATTGTCCTATTTCGATGTTTGTTTATTTTAGCGGCAAAATCGCCCCAAAAAAACAGTTTTGGGACATTTTAAATTATTCTGAACCAATGAATCTGGAGGGAACAGCTTGAACGTCTTGCTGCCAGGAGGTCTCAGGTGTGCGGTCACTGCTTATTATGAAACCACCGAAGCGCATCGTAGCCAATCAAAGCTGAGACCCTGAAAAAAAAAAAAGAAATAAAAAAGAAATAAAAATCAGTTTTATAAGTATAACTGCGCTCCAGCAACCGCTAGATGGCGTCAATGTACCAGGATGTAAAGCCCCCAGGTCCCTGGGCACTGTGCGCTCTCTCTGCGGCCCCCGATGGAGCCAGAGGATTACAAACTCCAGTTAAGTGGCGCACCGCTCTCCTCCTCCCCATCTTTCACCCGGAGTGAGCCCAGGCGCACGGACCTCATCCTGACTGTGCCGTGAAGGCATCACAACGCCAGCTCCGCTCGGCTTGTCGAGCTCCGCAGTGTGTGTAGAGGGGATTGAGGCGGACCTATAGGCAACACAGAGAGTGATATGGGTCCGCAGGCGGTGAGGTATTCGTGATTGTGAAGTTCTTCGGTTCCACTCGGATCTTTTTTTTTTTCTTTTTCTTTTCCAGGTCGTTGAGGTGAGTTTTCTCCCTGCAGGTGATCGGAGCACACTGGATGATGCAGCTTATAGGCTTGGCTGGTGTGTGCATGAGCACGAGAGGGGTGAAAGATGTTGAGTAATTTATTTAGTAATATTATTATTGTCTTGCAAGTGATTGACTAATATCTTGCACACATGCGTAAATACGGAATCTGCTCTCTGATTATTACTGTTGAAGACCTCATGTGACTTTGTAGATGATTCCCTGAGAAATTAAACAAACTCGAGAACTGTGCATGTTTGTAACAGTCAACAGCATGTTATACAAAATAAATCCCCAGGGGCTTGAGTGGTTATTCTTTTGAAATACTGGGAAACACTATGTGGGCTGCTCGAAAGCCTCTGCTTTCATTTTGTTCTCCTGGAGTGCTATAAGACAAGATAAGCCCCAGAGGGGAAGATCCACCTCATTCTTCGCCCCTTTTCCTCTCTTCTCTCCCCCTTGGCTTCATTCTGTCTCACTTGCCAGCTTTTTTACAATTCTTTCTTTCACTATAGCTCTCTCATCCTTCCCGTCTCCCTCTGCCTGCTTCTCCCTCTGTGTCAACTCTAATAACGCTGCAAGTTCACATCACCAGACTTGCTCACTTTGGACTTGTCTCTCATTCTTCCCTCATTGTCTGCTATCTTTTAGTGTTCCCTATTTTCACCTGTCATGATATATTTTCTGGACACTATTGCACAACACGGCACACGCCGTCTTTATTGCTTGTGTGGTGGATGAATGGCAATGTTATCCTGGTTGTCTGATAATCAATAGGTGACCGGGCAGTTACAGTACACTCCAGTGTCATGGTCCTCCGTGTGACTGCATCATTAATCTGTCACAGTCACTCTGCACATGTGGCTGTCTGTAGGTGGATGTCCAGTCGCACACACACACATAATGCATGTACACACATGCAGTCAAGGGTCATGGCAATCGAGCTGGAGTGATTGTCACAGCGTGGGGAACAAGGGGAGAGAAACGAAGAGCCTTGGAAGGATTTTAACACGACTCAGCAATCAATCATTGCTATTCTGGTTTTTATCTGAGTGGTATGGGAGGGAAGCTCAGTCTGTGCAATTCTTCTTCCTCTGGAGGTGGTAATAACACAACGGACCTTGGATGTTCTGTTTTTTGATCACGTAGACAGTTTTGGTAGGTGTTGCACGCCTTGTTGGAAACTATGCACATATCAAAGAAGATAGTTTGTTTCATTCAGAGGAGTCTAATGCTTATTCCCTTCCCTCCTACAGTCGCATTGATTGGTACGCCGTCAAATCAAAATTAACCAGTTGTCAACTTCAGAAACGGCTGAAGCTGGCACGAAGCTACTGCCGGTTCCTCTGATGAATTCTGATGTGAAAATTAATTTTCACCTCTGTCAACGTGCAACACATGTGTCCACTGATGCTTTGCTGCACTGTAACGGCACAGGATTCTGCACAAAGCATTTGTACAGTAGCTCTGACTCTAGAAATCTTTCACATCTCCCGTCACTATCAGTGTCATCTGCTGTCAACCGGAACAGACAGGCATCTGCTGCATCCCATGTACACACACACACACCCGCACGCACACACATACACACACACACACTCACCACGCGCACTCACCCACACATTGCAGGGAAACGGAGCCAACTACATGCAGCTCGCACACGGGTCTGTTTTATGTCACACTCCTGCCCCGTGGCTCTGTCCATGTCCGTTTATCTGTATACAGCCTCATTCACTGTGCTTAGCTAAAAATAATCACTAACACACACATAGAACATGAATTATGGAAGACGGAGAGAGAGAGGGAGCGAGAGAGAGAGAGAGAGAGAGAGAGGGAGCGAGAGAGAGAGAGAGAGAGAGAGAGAGAGAGAGAGAGAGAGAGACATCCAGGTCAGAGTCAGACCCAGTTCCAAAGCTTCGCTCCCTAAGGATGACACTACTAGACCATTGCATTAATATTCAGTTTGTAGCATCTAGCACATCACACATGTGGCTATCCTTTAGTTTGGACTAATTGGACCTGAGACAACCCAAGGATTCACACCTCGCAGTACTTACAATATATATTGGGAAGTTGGATCCATACATTTAGGGTTTAATTATGCATGAGATGCAGAGTTTCCATTCTAATAGTGAAATATATTGCCTGGTTTAACTCTCTGTCAGCTTAACCGGCCTCTGATGTAATGCAGGATATGAATAAAGCACTTATGCTGCTGCATTGCATTATTAAGAGCACTTCTTTTTTCTTTTTTTTTTTACTTTAAAGAAATTGTTCACAATCATGGGTGAGCATTATTCTAACCCAGGAGAATTCTACCATCATCATATCTGTGCTGTAAATGTGATTAGGAAGACAACATGGTTAATCCATAAGACTTATAAAGTTAAATAATAAATAAAATGTCACCTTTACACAAGGAGTTTGCAAATATGAAAAAAAAAAAAACCAATGGAATTGAATGGCTATAACATGTGAGGTTGTTGACTTTAATGATCCAAGTAGACAAACCTGAAATACCTTTGAACAGAGCAAATCTCGTATTTGTCAAACTGATCCCGTTTATTGGCTTTCATAGCTGAGAAAGGCTCGACAGCTGCTGGCCATAGGTTTAACACACAAAGTGAGAGTGATATCGACCTTTTTCATCTGGTCCCGGACAAGAAAGCAATTATTTCCCAACGTGTTTGGACTTTTCTCTCGTTAGGGCTCCGCTCACATGCATGCAACGCTGAAGATATTCGGGGATTTATGGGACCTCAAAACTCTCAAGACTCCGCATGCTATCAAAGGTGTGAAAGGTGTTACCACTCAAACAGGTGCAAAATGAAAATTATAAAATAAATAAATAAAAACACTAATAAGAAAAACAAGGTGTTGAGCTGAGTGTGCACACACCCACACAGTCCAGGGAAGAGGTCTTATTAAACAGAGTAATTGGAAACACCTGTGTAGGCGGCTGACGGATGTGTGGAGTTCTCCTCTCCTTCTTCTGGCCCATTAAATATGTTCCTCCTGTGTGTGATATTAACTATTATCCCTTTGAGCAAATGTGCTGTGTCGTCTGTTACTCAGTGTTGGAACGCGAGAACTCTCACCTTGAATATGTGAAGTGTCAGATATATTTAGGCTCACTTGTGATGTGTCACGTTCCTGCTTCGTGAGCGTCGCTGCAAAAACATGGCTCATGATTAACATTACCCTTTTATATTATTATGGCGAAAACTGGCACATTTTTAGTGATTAGACGCTTCGGGGCGGTGAACATTATAGACGTTCTGTCAAAACCTGAGGAGGAGAGAAACCCCTGCAATACGTCCTGGTTACTCAGGAGAGCATTTGCATGAACCTCTTAGTGTGCATTTTCTCTTTGTGTCAAGTTCACTTATCGACATACGTAATTGCATACATGTGTTGTGTGTGTGTACGTGTGTGTTGATGCTGTTATAATGCGTATCTGTGTACTTTTGGGGACGTTGTCAGATATTCAGAGTCTTCTGAGTCCTGACCTTGAACAATTTGAGCGCCGTGTGCTTAGTCAGGGCCACTGCATCTGCTTGTGTCAATGCAAACAGCAGTTCAAATGAACTGCAGCTTATCACTCTTTAATCCATCTATCTATCTATCTATCTATCTATCTATCTATCTATCTATCTATCTATCTATCTATCTATCTATCTATCTATCTATCTATCTATCTATCTATCTATCTATCTATCTATCTATCTATCTATCTATCTATCTATCTATCTATCTATCTATCTATCTATCTATCTATCTTTATACCTACCTACCTACCTATGTTATTTGAAGCAAACTACATTGTTTCTTTCCTCTTTCTTTCCAGTGTTCGATTGTGGGTTCAGCATGAGCAACATCTATGAGTCTGCAGAGGCCACGCTGGGCTTCATCAGTTCTCCATGTCTGACCAAAGTGGAGCTGCGAGTGGCCAGTCGAGGGATCTCGGATCGCGACGCCCTCTCCAAACCTGACCCGTGCGTGGTGCTGAAGATGCAGTCGCACGGGCAGTGGTTTGAGGTATGGTAATCGGGCCGCAGGGTAGGAAATTTGAAGGGTTTTAAAAGACGGATTCAATTGAGCTGCCGCTGTGCGCGATCCTCACATATCTCAACATCATCTTAACGTAATGTGTGCTGCTACACTGCCATGAATTATCGTGCCCTTTGAAATGCTGTCAGGTACATTTTTCTTTTTTGCTTCTAGTTTGAAGCTCTAAAAACTAGATAATTGTCCCAACAATAGAGTCACATCAATAACAACATCACATCAAGGCATCTACATTTGCTTTTTGAATTCTTTTTGCAAGCAATTTATCATTGATTTTTTTTCTTCTTCCACTTCAAAGCTGATTCAAACCTCACTGTCAGGTTCAATGGCGCACAGTGTCCTCACCAGGATTTCATTGGAGCTATTCAACATTATTTTCTGTGCACAATTTGTTCATGACCCGGGATGCCAGTCAGATCTGTTGAATAAGTGGCTTCTTTCTTTCAGGTTTTCTGTTATATTGGTCTTTGAGAATTTCTCCGCAAGTATCACATAAAGTTATTCAAGCATGTAATTGAATTCATGATTGAATAAACGATTGCATGTAATCAAGGACCCGAGCCGTCCCACAGAGCTGTGATTGTGTTGCAAACATTCTTACGCTGAATTGCAGGTTACTTTTGGTTGTCAACAATTGTGGATGCACATTCCCAAAAACCTTCTGAACAAATACAGTTTTTAATCAATTTACATTCTTCTAATTCATTCCAAAGATAATTCATTAAATGTTATTTTTTTGTGAGTCAAGGAAGTTGTACATGTTTCATTCCAAATGTGCAAAATAGTAGCACGATGAAATAACAATATCCTTAATTATATAGCACATTTGCTTAGTATTTGATTAAAAAAAACAAAAAATAACAGCATTTGAAAAGCAGCAGCAACAACAATCAAACAATGCAATAAAATAACAAGAATGAACACTAACGAGTATGAATGCAAGATATAATTTAATAAAATGATTGGGGATAAAGAGTAGCAGACTGACAAAGTAAAATGAATTAGATGAAATGATATATAACAACACTGAATTACTCATTTTATTCATTCTAAATTTATTTAGCCAGGAAAACCTCATTAAAAATGTGTTTTGCAAGACTAAAATCTATTAAAGAGTAAGTACGATTGTCCATTTTATTATTTGGGATCAATGAGGCAGATCATGTAAATATGTACGATTTGAATAGCTTAAGTCTGTTAAATTGTTAAATAAGGGATGAAAATAAGACTGTGGGACGCACGCACGCACGCACGCACGCACGCACGCACGCACACACGCACGCACTAATGAACAGCATGTCTCCATTGCAAAGCTGGATCGCTATATAAAATCACACAGCAGGCGTCTTCATCTCCTCTGAACATACAGCTGGTGTAGAGTGAGAACTCCTTCCAGCAATGTTGCAGAATCTCTGTGTGGAAGCTGCCGAGGCAACTTTGCATGAAAGATCAAAAGTTTCTTTTTTCTTTTTTCTTTTTTCTTTATATTGCACTGAACAAGTTCGCAGTATACTCCCTTTTGTGCGTGTGCCAGTATAGATAGTCACCCAGTAAAGACTTTAATGCTACTGGAAAGTTAATCCTAATTGCAAGTGTAATATACAATTAAACAGGATGGACTTGTGCAGGGTGTTTCCTGCCCTCGCCTATAGTTGGCTGGGATTGGCTCCAGCGCCCCGCGACCCTGTACAGGATAAAAGCGGTATAGAAGAGTAGCAGTAAAGCTTTATTATTCAATCATTAATCATTAGCCTTTCCATAAATAGGTAACAAAGTAGAGATTTGCTTAAAACAAACCTTTCGAAGGCTGCCTTTTTTGTGGGACAGTTTTAGATTTGGTCAATGAGCAATCGATTGACACACAAATTAGATTTTTGAAACTTCAATTAAGAGAGAAAAAAAATCAATTTGCTGGTGTGGTGGTAGTACCCACAGTTTAAAGACAGACTGTTTTAAGAGTGAGCCAACGCAATTAAGAAATTGTTTAAAAGTGTGATCTCTGCTCTCCAATAGAACTTTCTCTAAAGTGTGTTCCTGTTGAGAATAATCACTACGCCACATGTATCTGGATTAATGGACCATGTTATGGTTCTTATCATATACTAAAAAGGTTGGAGTCAACGTCGTCCTAAAATATAGTGTCGACTTCATGGAAATGGACCACTGATGTTGCATTATGTCTGTAAGTGTTCCACTTCCTCTCACATTACCTCTATTGACCCATGTGCTCATCCAGGGCTTTCAAGTGGACTCTCCCTTGATTCAAACCATTTTATTCTCACTGATGCCCCACCAGTGTCAGCAGCATACGGTGTATGAACCCCGTAAGAGTAAAGTATGAGGGAATTATCCAGAGTTATATAAAGAAAGAGTGGAACCTCATTTCTTCCTGCATACACCCACTCATCAATGTGCATCCTCACCCACTCTGCAGTGACCCGCTCTGCAGATGTGTATATACAAGCATACTGTAGAATCAAACATGCAACTCATACACACGCACTGTCAGAGACAGAAAAGACTCCAGAGACACACAAAGACACACTATGTCCACGGGGGCTCTAGATCAAGTGTTCCTAAAGTAGTGCAGCATTATTCTGTCTTTGGAGACGCTATGAAAAGCTAAAGAATCACACAAAGTATGGTAGTCGTGTGTGTGTGCGTGTGTGTGTGTGTGTGTGTGTGTGTGTGTGTGTGTGTGTGTGTGTGTGTGTGTGGGTGCATGTGTGGATGTTTAAGAGAGATGGAGAGAGAGTTAGAAATAGGTCCCTCTGCGGGAGAGTGGGAATGGACAAACACTATCAAAGCTCATCAGATTTAGAGTCTCCTAATTGGATAATTGGGAATCGAGCATTCAAGCTGCTGGATAAGAGTGTGTTTGTATGTGTGTGTTTATGCACTCATGACCCTTTCTGCTTTTGATGAGTTGCCAGCCAATTGAAGTAAGTGTCACCAAAAGGCCAAATGTTGTGTATTTGGAGTTTGCTGGTATAACTTTATAGCGTCCGTGCATACAAGTGTGTGTGTGTGTGTGTGTGGGTGGGAGGTGTGTGTGTGTGTGTGTGTTGGGGGGGGGGGGGGGGGGGGGGGGGGGGTCAAAGGGTTATCAGTGACAAAAGAGACCCAGTCATTGCTGCTGGTGTTGGATTGGCTTCGTTGGCAGAGCTGTGTGACAGACTTTCATCTGACATACTAGATCCTTTCTTTGCCAGCCAGTTCCAGAGAAGAAAATGCGAGATCAATATAGCATAGTTATAGCAACACTCAAGTCTCATGTGTGTAGCCAAACAGATTGCATGAGTTTTACCCACCAAGAAAAAAAAAAAAAAAAATCTATATTTGCAGCTCTCAAGTTGATAAGTGTAAACAATGCGCTAACGTCTATTTGTGGTAATTGCTATAGCATTGAAGATTCTGTAGTTTTTCACAATCAACCTTTATCGACAGTGTGTTAGATGTTCACAGAGGATTATATATACTGCAGTCCACAAACAAAATACCATCAGGAACTCTTTCTTTATTTGTCAAATTCATCATTTTTTGTAGACCTTTTTTACTCTATTTTTTGAAATATAAATATGTTCATAAGACACAATAATTGTGATGTCTGATGTTCTGACAGGTTCCTAATAGAGTTCATCCTAATAGCTTGTATGATTACATTTTTAATTTATTGACTGAACAAACAAATAAACAATACAGCACAATTCTTCAGTATCACACTAATTACTTTGGCCTTAAATGAAACAGAATAATTCATCAGACTGGAAAGGTATTAATTTTTAACGATAAAAAAAAAAAAAAAAAAAGACAATTGAATAGGCCCTGCAGGATTCTTGCTGTGTCAAAAACTGTCTAACTCCGGCTATCTAACGAACGCTGCTTGTGGGGTACAGAAAATCATGCAATGTACATTTTTGCATTCATAAGATGTTGAAAAATCAATACCACGGGTTTTCTGCTCTGCAAAACAACACCTGAACTATCAGTGCGCACCTGAATCTCTGCCTGTGTGTTTACGTGTGTGCTCGCAGGTGGATCGCACAGAGGTGATCCGCAGCAGCAGTGGCCCAGTCTTCTCCAAGATCTTGTTGGTAGATTACTACTTCGAAGAAGTCCAGAGGCTTCGCTTTGAACTCCACGACATCAGCTCGGGCAACAATGGCCTCCGAGACGCTGACTTCCTGGGAGCCATGGAGTGTACCTTAGGACAGGTCAGTGCGTCCTTCAATTAGTTCGCCCTGGGAAAAGACTCTTGTTTGAAAACCACCCGTTTATGCAGGGGGTTTGTGAACACTGTCGCACAGCTGTATCAGTCTTCACGCGCTTCATGCTATTCAATAAAACAAACGTGTCCTCTCAGCTTGTATGACTGAATATGGAAGTGCTTTTTTCAGTAGGTCAGTGCATGTGCCCAGTGGCGCGTGTGAGAAGTTCATATATTGTGCCAATCTAAACACATACTCGAGTGACAAACACGCATGATGTGCGCATACTTCCACAGGTGAATGCATAAAAGGATTTGCGGGCCTCAGCGGCTTCACTTGTAGCCGTTAGATTGCGTTCAGCTTGGATGTCACAGCACTACAGTTGGCTGCCAGTGTGCAACACGCAAGCTGTTTTCAGAGCTGCGCAAGCTTGAGTGCAGTGTGCAAACGTCCGGGGCGAGGGTTACACACTGGGGTGTAGAATCTTTTGTAAAACTCAATGAGCATGCTGGGATTTTAAATATATGTATCAGGTGATCTGTAACTTAATTAGGCTGAGAAGCCAACTTTATCCATGAATGGAATCCTAATGTGGTCATTTACTGTCACTATCTGCATTTACACGGCTGTCCTTGAGTCGCTGCTTGAATAAAGTCCTGCGTGTGTTTCTAGATCATTCCAAAGCATTTATATGTGTCTACTATTATACAAGACCTCATTACTAACTTAATGAAATGTTACCTCTCTCACATAGTCATAATCAATATTTAAAGATTAGCTTTCTTTGTATTTTTTGCACAATATCCAGGAGCACACCAACAACACATGTGGTATTGTGGTAATTCTCATTATCTCATTAACCAGTTGGTTCCAGTGAATCACAATCTAATTTCAGAAAGTTTAGTTTCATACTTTAATTCTCAAACAAACAAAAACAATTCTCTCTCTCTCTCTCTCTCTCTCTCTCTCTCTCTCTCTCTCTCTTTTTTTTTTTCCAACAAAACCCTGAATAAACAGTATCCAGGATTTCTCTTTCCCCCCATATGTTATCTCAGTTTGACCGAATATTAAAAGTCCACCAGTTTTATGTTGCTGCCCTCTGAGAACAAGATGTGAAAGTAAACACCAGTAACACCTCCAGGCCAGAGGACGCTGTGCTGCCTTCTGATTTTCCACCTACTTATTTTTCATTTAACATCAGAAAGACATGATTGAAAAAAAAAGCCATTTCATTAGTTCAATACGAATAAAAACAACAGTGTACGTGAAGATTTCAGTAAACTGTTGATTCAGAACTGGCAATGTAAGCTAATTTTGGAAAAAAAACTATAACGTTAAAGTGAAAAATATCAGTAATGTATTAGAAATATTAATGATAATATACTTACATACTATTCCAGAGATGTTATTGCAAATGTCATGTAAGCCTCTGACAAGACAAGAAAATGTGCAACATAGTAATACTATATCAACACCAGTGAATATACAATATATCAGTATTTCTGCTGCAAATAGCAGACATCCAGAGTTAATGGCTGGCTTAACAGTTTCACAATTTTAGACTATTATTGAAAATAGCAATAAAATCTTGACTTATATTTCCTTGGTGTTTTCAAACAAGACTCCACATGAATCTAGATCTATTGCCACACTTGCTGGATATGTCAATGGATTACTCTGCTTCTCTTTCTTTATTTCTTTCACTGCTGTTGATGGAGGGGGGGGGGGGGGGGGGGGGGCATTTTTGTCTTGTTTACGTGGTTAGTCTCTCCGGCAGCCAGAAGCTGTCACTCCTGGCACACAAGCGTCTCACATAACACCGGCCTTGATGAAAATGTTAAGGGGTAAAGACAGGTCCAGATATCTCAAAAGCCGGCTGATCAAAACAAGGATGCCAGACCAGTGGAAATTTCACTTGACAGCTGGTGGAAAAAAGTGACGCCTCCGAGCTGCTCTGTGTCTCCTGGATGTGTACATACTGCAGGTAGCTGTATGTCAGCCTTTAGGAGGAGTGCAAAGCAATTCCAGGGCGACACATACAGCACATCCAGCTGACACCCTGAAAAGAAATTTGGATTAAATGTTTTGTTTGTTTGTTTCAGATCGTCTCCCAAAGGAAACTAACGAAATCCCTTCTCAAGCAGGGAAACACAGCTGGAAAGTCTTCCATCATGGTAGGACACCAGCTCTAAAGTCAGCCCACCCCCACTTGCACACTCCTACACAAGCGCAGAGCACTCACACGCCACCTCCTGTACTCAGACACTTTGAAGATAATTAATTTGATGATGTTGCCTGTTCAATTTGTTCTGTTCCTCATTTCCATCTCATTTTCTCTCACCTCCTTCTAATGCTTGTGTGCCTGTCTCCTTTTCTGCCTCTCAATCTTCCTCTTCACCGTTCTCCTCTGTGCAGGTGACGGCCGAGGAGCTGTCTGGCAACGACGATTATGTTGAACTCTCGTTTAGCGCTCGCAAGCTGGACGACAAGGTTTGTGTCGTCTCGTGTGCACATTTGAAAAATAAAGAATAGATACTCCAAACCTTTCCCTTAGATATGATGGTAATTAATATTAAAGATGTGAGTCTGTGTGGGTGGGCAGTCAGGTGTGTGCCGGTGTGAAAAGTACAGTATGTGGGTTGGAGCCGTGGGAATTGATGATGAAGCAACTCACACAACACACAGAAGTACAATCTGGCATTAGGGGCAGCCTGCTGAGATAGGTGGGCACCACCCTCCCCAATGACTCTCTTTTATCTCACCAACCCCACCGCACACTCCAATAACTGTATTAATTTTCATCTTTCACACACACACACACACACACACACACACACACACACACACACACACACATGCACAAACACACATCCACTGCTACGGATGACTAATCTAAACAAGTTGAGCCTGAGAGGATGGCTGGAAAGCACGGGAGGACGGGATAAATTGAAGAGGACAGAAATGAGATGGGTGAAAAGAAAGAAGGAAAAACGGGAGGAAAAGGGGTGAAATAATGATTCTGTTAGTGTATGAATGATTTAGGGTGATCAAAGCCGGTTCTGTGGGAATCTCTCACACGCGTGATATTCTCTTTGAAGGATTTCTTCAGCAAGTCAGACCCTTTCCTGGAGATTTTCAGAATAAATGATGACGGGACGGAGTCGCTCGTTCACAGAACTGAGGTAATTACTCACACACACACACACACATAGAGATACAGGTGGCTTTTTCAGATCTGTGGTTGACAATGAGTGTGACGCTTGTGCGTGCTCACCGTGCACAGACGGTCATGAACAACCTGAGCCCAGTGTGGAAATCCTTCAAAGTTTCCTTGAACACACTCTGCAGCGGGGACCAGGAAAGGGAGTTAAAGGTAAGCCTGCAACTGTATTTGTTTTTTGCCGTTTCATATTCATGACAATATCATTTACTTAATCTCAAAGACAATACACTGCAATCTCAGCATGGCAAAACCACCCTGGCTATGGCTCATTTCATTATTTAGGTTTCCCCAGTGAGAGGCAAGGCTCATTTGGGCTAAACAGCAAATGAAAGCTCGCAGATGTTTCTTTGCCAGGTGTTTCACCCACAAGAATTCATCAGGAATCGCTAAGCACCTTCCGCCACAAGGCTCTGTTTCCCATTGAGTTGAGTTCAGGTCACGCGCAACCTCACCTGATGACACTGTGTTACATAAAGAGCCTGGCAGGCGTGAACGCACTCTTTGGCCATTTCAAACTGTCACCTTCCGCTTGCCGGAATAAATCTACGTGTGCATATGTGCCAAAACGGTGGTCGCACATCAGCTGTGAACAGTTATTCTTCCTCTATGAATAAACATGAGCTTGCTCATTAAATATTCAAAGGCATCTTAACTCTGCATGGCTCCTGACAGCAGGAGAAAGGGCTCACACACTCACAAACGCACATGCACGCCACCGGCTATGGTTTCCAGGACTACCTGTTTGAAGCATCAGAGCTATAGTGAGAAATGGCAGGGCAGAGATTTCTATTCAGACCAGTGCTTTCCTTTCACCACAGCCTAAACTGACCAATGCATAAATGCATAACCCTCCTCTGCTGTCTCTCACGGTCTCTTCCTTTGTACCACTCGTCGTGCGTTACTCCACCTTCCCAATTGTCTTTTCCGTCCCTCTGTTGGTGACTGTCCTCTCTCCCTCAAACAGTTAGTATTCAGTGAATGGAACAGGGGTTCTTCATTTTTTCATTACTCTCTAGCACAGCTCTCAGCAGCTTGAAGTGGAGGCAAGGCTGCCAAAACAAGTGCCTGTTCTCTCACACGCAGAAATTAATGTCAAAAACACAAACAAGCAGACATGCTCACACTCACACAGACACTCACGCACAGGCTCTGAGCAACCTAAGTGGGTGACAGGAAATAAGGGGATTACCACTGGACATTGTTTTTAATCAAGCGTCGTTCAATTGGTTCGGATTGTTAGTTGCTGGGGTGACTTTAGGCAAGAAGGTCACAAAACTCAACAACTAAATGATTCATTCACGGCCATTAGACCCTTGGAGAATGGACAGAATAGGGAATTTGTTTTTGTGAGTGTGTTTTGACACTTGTCTCTATTGACATACCTTACAAACATTATTGATTGTTGGATCTCTGTGGGGCATCCCACATATTGGTACCCTTTGTCATGTTTTGAAATTGTAAGAAAGCTTTTTTAACGGCGGGCTAAACCTTGAACTGCTGACCCTTGGTTCATGGAGGTAATTCATTTTGTGTAGTAGCTCCTTCGAGAGAAACAAACTATTATGTCTACACACACACACACACACACACACACACACACACACACACACACACACACACACACACACACACACTAAAGCTGTCTCTTAAGCCGCGTCCCTCTCAGCATCCTCAGATTAATATTTCACCGCTCCATTGCCCCCCCACCAATGTCGCCTTATCAATCATTCAGCATGGCATTTCCCTGCATGCCTGCAAGTGTATGTGTGTGCGTTTAACTAACCGCGTTGCCGCTGTGCACTAACTATGATGGATGTGTGTGTTGGTTACAGTGCACAGTTTGGGACTGGGACTCCAATGGGAAGCATGACTTTATTGGGGAGTTTCAAACCACGTTTAGGGAGATGAGGGTAGAACAGGAGGGGAAACAGGTAAGAATTGATTTTGCTGGACTTCACATTCTTTCTGTTCACAACTTTGTGAGTTTTTGTGTTTTACATTATTTACACACACTGAAATTCCGCCATATGAAGTTTCAGAGTAAATGTGAAAAGCATTTTCTTTAATAAACATGTGCCTATGTTTTGCTGGGCATATGATTAGGGTTTCTTGATGCCCTCCCCACTTCCAAATATTTATTTGTGGCTTTGCACAGATCCAATGGGAATGCATCAACCCTAAATACCAGATCAAGAAGAAGAACTACAGAAACTCTGGTGTTGTCATTCTCAACCACTGCAAGGTGATGTAACATGTTGTCTATTTATGTTTGCGCGCGCATATCTGCAAATATAGAATTGCTGCTTTATCAAAATATTACCTTTGAATTCACAGATAGGAAATCTGTGAAGTCATGAAAAGGGAAAAAAAAGGGAATTCTTCTACTGGGGAAGCTGGAGACAGGAACATTTTTCCAGCTTTTCTGGCCAGTCAATTAATGGTCTCATTGTTTCAGCAACAATTTCAAGCATCGCCACACTCTGAGCAGTGTTGCATTTAAATGCTTAATCTTGTTCTACTTTTGAAGGACTCTTGTGTGCCACATACACTTAGAGGAGTTTCCCACTCATCAATTTGTACGGATAATATGCATCAAATTTTAAACTGTACATTGCCACATAATAGCATGGAATTATATGGGAGTACATTTTGACTGCATGCATTTTATCTTTGGTTTTTATGCGAGAAACAAGCATGCAGCGGTTGAACACAGAGACGCGCCGCGTCCAGTGCCCCTTCTGGGACAATGAAGACAATCTATCCATCTATCGCTTCATGTCTGATAAACAATTTATGACATAAAGCCTAAATTTAAATGATTCCGCCTGACAGATCATCAAGATGTATTCCTTCCTGGATTATATCATGGGAGGCTGTCAGATTCAGTTCACAGTAAGTGATCTCACCAATAATCTCAGTGTGTTTGCGGCTGTTAGCGCCCACCCATGCTGTGTGCATATGTGTGTGTGTGTGCGCCTCTCGTCCCAGGTGGCAATAGACTTCACGGCATCCAACGGGGATCCCAGAAACAGCTGCTCCCTTCACTACATTCACCCCTACCAGCCAAATGAGTACCTCAAAGCGCTGGTGGCTGTCGGGGAGATCTGCCAAGATTATGACAGGTATAATTCCTTCCTTTAGTCGTAAATGACCAGATATAGATCCATACACATGCATCCACTCACCAGAGTTTCCCTTCGAGGATCCAATCTTGTGAAGGAAGATGCCTTTTCTATGCATTTGATTTGTAAAAAGCTTTGGTTTGTTCTTCTCCCAGAAATTCTATTTTTATTCCATTTAAATGTTTAACACCAATTAAAATGCATATTAGTGTATTGATAAGCACTCACACATCATCCTGAGATTGTTAGAAGATATTATTAATATAAAGTATTATATAATATTAACAAGCAAGCACAGGAGACAATAGAAAAACTCTCCTTTTCCCAGAAACTGCAGACTTCATGGGAATGTTGACAGTTATTAACATGCAATGGTGACTTTTGACATGCAATGCTATACCTTTCTCACCATTATTTTTTTCTGCATTCTCTTTTTCTAGTGATAAAATGTTCCCTGCTTTTGGTTTTGGAGCTCTCATACCACCTGACTTCAAGGTATGGAGCATTTGGGACCTGTTTATGTCTGTGTGCATGAGCAGGCGGAGTGGTGAATAGTTTAGGTTTTGATTTCAGGTCTCTCTATGAGACACGGCCTGCTTTTGATCAACATGATAAGAGAATGCATCTGTCAGCCTGTAAATTGAACTGAGCATGTTGTGCAGAGTGTTTCCTTTGTTGTGGCAGTAAAAAGGTCCTGTGTTTTTCTGCCCCGCCCGAAGGTTTCACACGATTTCGCTGTAAACTTTGACGAGGACAATCCCGAATGTGCTGGTGAGTCCCCCTCAAGACCACCACACATGCACTGCACTTTGCTCAGAAAATTCACAGACATTTTCTTGTGCACATTCGTACTTCGTCGAACTAAACCAGACCTGCACTCCAGCAGATGCATGCCTCCTCATCTCTCCCTCGCTGTCAGCCCCATATTTTAGCCTCCGTATCTTTCCCTCTCCCGTCTGCTTCTTGCTCTCACACATACAAATACACACTGGCACATGCTCATACTTAAACACACACACACACGCAGCTGGGAGATTTGTCGCTGTGCTGCAGGAAGTATTTCAGGCACCAAGATACAGAGAAAACAACACTAATCTGTATGTGTGAAATGGGCTTCTGTGCTCTTCTCCCCACATATCTGCCATTCCTACCGCCAAGGTGTGTGTGTGTGTGTCTATCATGTGCATGCGTGTGTGCTATAAGGGGAAAATGCTCAGTCACCTTGGAGTGCAATCACACACGCAGAGTCTCATTTATTTTTGTGGACACTTTTGCAGTTACAGGAACTTTGACTTTGTGGGGTCGGAGCAGACAGATAGATGTGAGGACGGGTAAACAAGCAGCGAAATAACCTGCAGGTCCGTGTCTTACAGGGATCCAAGGTGTGGTGGAGGCCTACCAAAACTGCCTTCCCAAGATCCAGCTGTACGGGCCCACCAACATCGCTCCAATCATCCAGAAAGTGGCCTCCTCCGCCTCAGAAGAGATGCACACAAAAGAGGCCATGGTGAGAGCGAGGGAGCGAGAAATATAAGAAAAACAAGTGCTGAATCACTTTGGTGTTGTTATTTGTGACTGTTGTTGTTTGCACGTAGGTCAAGGAGTGAAAAATATGACAGATAGCAACTGAAGACTAAAAGTCAGACATCGTAGGAGGTGGAAAATGGGACAAAACTAATCAAAACACAATTAAAATTATTAACTTGGAAGAAGAGGCAAGTGATTGATATTAATATGATTCCAGTCATGAATTTGAGAGCACAAATTCCTCCTCGCCTTAATTCTTTCTCTCTGGCACTCTTGTGGATTAGAATGAGGTTTATTCAAATTAGTCTCTGACAGGAAGACACTTTTGAAAACATAAATTTTCCTTGAATATGAAGCTCTTCTTATTGCTCCTGTCTACGCTCTGCTCCACCCCTTCATCCCTTACCTGTCCAACTAGGAATACTTCATCTTGCTGATCCTGACTGACGGCGTCATCACTGATATGGCGGACACGCGGGAGGCCATCGTGCACGCCTCCCACCTGCCAATGTCCGTCATCATCGTAGGCGTGGGTAACGCAGATTTCACAGACATGCAGATACTGGATGGCGACGACGGGATCCTGCGCTCGCCCAAGGGCGAGCCTGTCCTCCGTGACATCGTCCAGTTTGTCCCCTTCAAGGACTTCAAGCATGTAAGTAGTGGTGAGGATCTTTGTGCTGGATTCTGCTTTGAAGATGTTTTGTGCACATTGTGCATCGCAGCTTCTTAAGATCCAAACCCACAGTGGCTGGAAGACTGTACATTTTAACCTTTTGGAACGTTCTCAACGACATTAAGGAGCATAAAAAATATTCAGGAGGTTTCTTAGATAAAATAAATATTGGACTGCTCTCAACAGACACACAGAATTAAAAGATTAGTATCAAGACAACAGATCAAATCCCTGTTTTGTAAGCCACTAATTATCCTGCGCTTATGAGGACAAGCCGAATAAATAAAGCCAAGCTGCTATTTTCTCTGTGACGATGAACGTTTGATTCATACATATAATACAATCCACTTCACTTACATTAAAATGAATTAAATCATGGGTTTATCGCCGTGGCCCGGACTGTCGCTTCAACAACAGATCGGTGGCACTCAAACTGAAAGTGCATGGCGAAGATGTTCTCAAAAACAACAGCAGCACTTTCCTTCTACCTACTACTGACTCTTCTCTTTAGTCTTCAGAATTTAATGCAGCGGATTATCTAACTGAGTCAGGCTTGATTTTTTTTTCCAGCCATCACTTACCAGTTCCATCACAAAAACCCAAAGTGAATACAAACCACAAATTGGTTGCTTCTTGTACACCAAACTCAGTTTCCTCTGGGGCAGATATGCAGGGGTACTTTAAAAAGTGTCTTTTGAAGTGAAAGTTACATTTGTGCAGGACCATAATGTGCATTAGATAGATAGAGAGTACATCTTTTGTGCAAAATATGTCAGTGACTTTTTTTTCGAGGTATGGGGCTCTTAAAGCGATGCGGTGGTGACTTAGGGGCGTAATATTCTTTGCGTGTAGTCAAAAGACACACACATGCACACAGAAAGGATTACGTTGTGCTTTTTAACTTTTTGTGGTGTCTCAAAAGACGGAATAATGCTGCACTACTTCCGGAACACTTGATTCAGAGTCCCAGAGGACATTTTGCATGTGCGTGTGTGTGCGTGCATGTGTGTGTGTGTGTGTGTGTGTGTGTGTGTGTGTGTGTGTGTGTGTGTGTGTGTGTGTGTGTGTGTGTGTGTGTGTGCGCGTGTGTTTCTGGTGGCATTCATATCACTCGGCTTCGACCAGATGCGTTTGACTGAGTGTGTTACGGTGAGTTTGGTCTGTGACAAGATGGAAAATTAACTAATTACTGCCCATCTAAAGAGGAATCTGGAGTCGAGATGAGAACACTCACAAAGAGGAGGGAAGGCGCAGCTTAACCAGAAATGTAGACATAAACAATAGGACTGAAAGAACAAGTGAGGAATTAATGTGAAAGTAAGAGTTAGTGGTGGTGCTGAAGGGAGGGGGGGGGGGGGGGGGGGGGGGGGGTCAACAGGAGACCAGAGCTAAAGACAAAAGGGAGCGAGGGAGTATGTGACAGAGGTGGAGAGGTGATTTTCTGCTCTGTCGTTTCTTTTCAGAGGGGATTAGCAGGACGGAGCCACGGGGTGACAGGCAGAGCGGGGATAACAGGTAGATAGGGGCCGGGGAGAGAGAGCAGGAAGGAGGATGGAAATGAGAGGAGGAAGGGTGAAGAGGTTGGGGTGGGTGCTCTTTGATGATGCATTGTCTGAGGGAATTATGTGAGATGGCGTGCGGCACACTCTCTGACTTTGACGATCCAGAAGTGTGTG
Organism: Lipophrys pholis; assembly: GCF_963383615.2. Classification (NCBI taxonomy): domain Eukaryota; kingdom Metazoa; phylum Chordata; class Actinopteri; order Blenniiformes; family Blenniidae; genus Lipophrys; species Lipophrys pholis. The sequence goes on along the minus strand of NC_137643.1, from coordinate 9,669,978 downwards.
TGTGTGCGCGTGCCAGTGCACAGTGTGGTGGCATGTGTGACTGCTCTGTTTGAGCATGTGTGTCAGTTCATTAATGCACCGGAAGAAAGAATAACAGCTGTCTTCACTAGTTAAAACTACTTAATTGTTTTGAGTGCTTCAGCTCAGCATTGATCCATATACTTATTTATATTACATTTATATTTAAATCAGAAGAAGAGAAGATTATTATTTTTATTTTTTGTACCTGCAGTATTAAGACAATATACTGTACTTCTGTCGTATATTAAAATGGTTTTATTTGTTTCAAATCATCAGGAGCTTTGTCAATCAATTGGAAAATCAAGAGAAGCAGTTTTTATATTTCAAAGGCAACAACTGGATTCCTGTGTGTTATTTTTTTTATTCTATAAAGCATCATTGGAGTCTTTGCATGATCTGAAGGTGCTTTTACTCTTTGCAGTCCAACAGGCTTGAGTTTTTTTCCGCCGTGCTGTTTTCTTACACACATAGGAATTCTCAAGCTTTGACATCAGAGAAACAAAAGGTGAAAGCAGAGATATTTTGAGGCTGTCAGATGAGCCTGTCTGATCACATCAGTCCCTCTGGTCTGAACCTCTGGCAGCACCAGACAGCAGTAAATGCGAGCGTCCCAGAATCAAGCAAGGCTGCTGGTATGTAAGTATTTGTGACCCTTCTCTATTCATCTTTCTCTTTCTCTATAATTTCAGGCCTCCCCAGCTGCTTTAGCGAAGAGTGTTTTGGCAGAAGTCCCGAACCAGGTGGTGGATTACTACAACGCGAAAGGAATTAAACCGAAGTGTATGTCGGATTACGAGTCCACGAGAACCTTCAGCCCCTGACAATGGACTACGTACATATGCACAGTTACACACACACACACACACACACACACACACACACACACACACACACACACACACACACACACACACACACACACACACACACACACACACACACACACACACACAGCAAACACACACATATTTATATAAATCATAAAGTACTGTATAATACCAAACAAACATGTACACAAAGCAAACAATACTACATACAGTAGTCTAGCTCAGAGATTTAGCTCGTTCTGGTGAAATAATTTGAACTACTCCATTTCTGACTATTGCATGTTTGGCCACAATGGCATCACCTGGGAACTAATTACTATCTTCTGTATATTGGAAAGGTATTTATAGAAACAACTGTCTTCTGAACCAGCATGCAGACTCAGATCATAGCCCACCTGAAGAAATGACACTTGTACCTTATTTAGATAACTAGCAAGTCCATAGACCAAAAGATACGTGAGTAGAAAAGCCAAAAAATATGAGACTGCATAACCCAAACTACTTAGAATTAGCATTGCAAATGTTATTTATGGGAATGGTAGCATTCCTGTTATTGTACTGCATAAATGCATGAATAATTCAGCTCCCACTAATATCCAATCTCTTGTAGACCCTTGCTAGTTATGAAATAAAGTATCTCTGTCATTTGTGTATGTTTTGGGGGTGAACTGGGTGTTTGGGGTTCTTTTCTACAGATTTGTTTGAGATTTTGCTAAATGGAAATGAAAAACTGAATAATTGTAATAATTTCTTAATAACCTTCTTACATTGTAAAGAGATTTGGGAGGGTAGACAAGCGTGTGTGGTAGACTCTCATCTGTGAGCTGAAAACTGTTTTATGTATCCTGCATGTTGATTACAATAAAGACACTTTGGTTTTCTCATTTTCGTGTCATCCAGTCATTTTGTATGTGCATCTGTGTGCATTTATTTACACACTCTGTAGGAAATTGAATGTCAATCAATTTCTATCTCAGAAAAACAATTGTGAGAGCTCTATCGTGCTGGAAGGAGCAATACTATGGGATAATGTGTAAGACCACGATTCTGCCTTTCGGTTAATTTTCCTTCCTCAGCCTGGTGTCTCTTTGCTTCTGAATTCACAGTTTATTTGCATGTACAGCCCCACGGTCTTCCTTGATATTACACATCTCTCAGCCTCACTCATGTACAGTCAGGTTCTGTTATTGGATGAAATGCATAAAGTTACCCACATACAAATGACTCTGTCGGCCGACAGTTGCCTTCATTGATGAAATCTTCATTTCACTTGTCACTAGACAGACATTAAAATGCAAGAATAAATTACATGACTAATCTCCATACAGTTAATTAGGACGGACAAAAGTTAGCCTTCCTTCGAGTGCACTCGATACGTGCCTCAGTCCTCTGACGGCCAGATCAGTATTCAACTCATAGTCTTCCTGATATCTCTTTAGGTATAAGAGGCTGCCCACATCAGAATAGAAATACAGAAAGGCTGAGAGGGTCAGTTTCATAGCAGCTCCAAATTTACACTTGAAGACCTTTTTAATCATTTAGTCTTCCTGTTGCTGCCGCAGTAGAGATAACAGGAAAGAGGAACAGCTATAACATTCGTGCAGCAGAGGTCTGTTTGAGCTGAACGATGAAGAACCGAGCTGCTTTTAGAAACCCATCTGGTATATGATCTCACCGCTCAGCTGTGCGAGGGCATGTAAACAAAGCCAACGCAACAAAGCAACCTGACTTTGACAATCAAGCTGCAGATACCTTCATGTAAAAGAGGTAGAATTAATTATGCATTACACTGAAGACGATGACTGAAGTACTTAATCTGACAAGAAAAGGATGAATACAATTGATAAGAGTGTCTGGTGGTTTTGCAGTAACACACTTCATCAGTGCAATGCGATAGATTTACTCACATCGAAATGAATTTGAATGCAAAACGTTTCTCCAGCTGTACCCAATGTTTCTCTTCTAATGCAAATGTGGCTCCAAACTGTTATACGTAAGCTGAGCTCATGTCAACGCAAAGTCAGTGGGTTTGTGGAGAGAGAAAAGAAATCTATCAATCACTGATCGGAGATGGAAACCTTTGGAGGTGAAGAGAGCGTAGTCCCATCACGTAAAGAAAGCACAGCAAAGACCGCACTTGCTCAGGAAGCTGATGCAATCTTGCTTCCCTTACCCCTTGTTGATTTATTACATCAGTCAGCTGCAGGCAGGGCAACTTTATTTGTATGGCACATTAGTTGCCTTGTTGCACACCGCAATTTGTCATCAACAAACATGAACAGCAACAACAAAAGAACGATAACAATAAAGAAGAATGACAACAAGGATAAGACAAGATAAAAACATGAAAGCAAGATTGACGACAATGAATCATAAAACAAACAAAAAAAAATCAAAGAATACAAATCAAATGCAACACTAAAGTTAAAACATACATATATTTAACTCACTGACTCCAAAAGAAGGCCAGATATATTCTCTATTCTCTCTCTCTCTCTGGCTATCAGACAGTTTAACTCTTCCCTGTAAACAGTGTGTTGTTTTTGTTGTGTTTTTACAGTTAAGCCGTTCCTCTTTGCATATATTAGTCAATTTTTAGTCTTGAGCATATCAATATATATTGTTTGCTTATTTATGAGTTTATTCTGACTCATTTAATTTATAGCATTCTTTATTATTTACTTTTCTGTGTATACAAATTGTGTAAAGAATTATCTTCTGGGATGTGTAAGTTCTATTCTATTCTATTCTATTCTATTCTATTCTATTCTATTCTATTCTAACTGGTCGTGACTATGCGGAACCTTTGTGAAGAGTCATAGCAGCGGCGGAACTGTTTTGCTGTAGTACCGGAAACATCCAGGGTGACATTTAGAACAGGCGTGTGTGTCCAAATGTTGTGACACAGTGTGTCCGCTGGTTTTTACTCTGTTTTGATACATATAGATTATTTAATCGCGTGAAGGTCGAGGAGCGCGATGGCGGTGTGGAGCTGCAGGTTTCTCCTCCTGCGCGGGTCTCGACTGGTTTCTTCTCGCGCAGCTGCTGACAGGTAGCCATGCTAACCAGCTAGCTGTGCTAATAATGTAACTGTCTTCAGTCTTTAGCTTTCGACCTTTTATAATGTGGTTGTAACCCGTCACCTGTCTTTATTCGGGCTTTCTGTTATTGCTCAGCACAGTAGGTTGTTTGCTTAACTTTTAAATCACATTTGTTTCCAATAATGCCAGCCTCCAAGCGACCATTACCTTTCTTTGATAAATGTCTTTCAGCGCATTTTGACATTACTCATTAAGTCAAGATAACAATCTGGACTACACCAAACACTTCATGAGCAATATCAACCAGTGTTGTAGTGGTTATTAAAATACTGGAAGGATGCACAGTTTTTTTTTTTTGGATTATTTAAATCAACCTATTCGTCTTCTAAACTGCTTTATCCAACATTAGGACTGTGAGGCACTGGAGTTTATCTAATCCAATTCAACACTCATTAGACCTTGTACTGGTCAGACTGTCCCCAACTGGGCAAATACACTCACATTTATACCACCTGGCAATCAAGAAAAACCCCTAGACCAGACTGGAATAAGCAATATTCCCATTGTGAGACACGAGCGCTTACCATTAAATTATTTTAGACTATATTTTACCATCCAAAAAGTTTTACGGCTTATAAACTGACTTGGAAATATGCCACTGTGGGTCCCTGAGCAAGACACACCATCATCTCTCGGAGCGCCTTAATGTGGTTGCCCAGTGCTCACGGCATCCTAGAATACAATGAATAAATGCGGAAAATTAAATTTTTCCAAGGGGATTAATAGAGTTTTAGTGTCTGCTTATATTGGATCAAGTTACCAAGTACCTCAGTGTGCACTTTTTCTTGTGTAGATTCAGAGCATGTTGGTGTCGACCGGAAGCTCATGTTTCGGTTTTTTTCTTTATGACAGTTTGTCATGGTAACATTTGTTTGATTTGTTGACATACCTTTCTATCCAGTCTGGTCCACAGAACCTTGAAAACCATGGTGAGATATTATGAGACCCTTTAGTCCTATGAGCAGACTGTTCGACGAGTTCAAACTATTGGCTCACCAATCACACGTTTTCTCCACTCAGAATATAAAACTTTTCCCATCGGAAGACATTAGTGTCTCTTATTGCCAGTTTTGGATTTGCAGTTTCATTTCTTCCCACCTCCAATAACTTTGCTTGAGGCTGGTGAGATTATACATAGTTTTTATGGAGTCTCTTGGAGTGTGCAATATTTAGCAGTTTGGGAGGTATCAATTTGTTATTAGTGGGGCATCTGCAGCATTTTATACCACAGTGTAATGTGTGCCAGTTTTCTATTGTTGTCATCAGGAGACTCATATCTTCGACATGGATCCCAAACTAATTTCACTAAATTGGATTGTAATCCAGTGAATTGAAACTGAGATACTTGGTATGATTGTCTTCCATCTTTCTCTCAGTAAAAATATCGGTTGAAAAATGCATCTAATATTAAACAGAATATATAGCTGTGAGTTATTCTGTTGAGCTTGGATTACAGCTTAATACGAGGGATTGGAAGGGACAAACGTGTTATTCAAAGTGCTTTAAAAGTGATTAAAGAAGGAGGTGCATTGGAGTCGTGACTTTAGTGTGGGAGTAGGGCTGGGCGATTTGGCTTTAAAAAAAAAGTTTGGATTCGATTTTTGAGTTCTTTTCTGAATTCGCTGAAGAATGACTGCAGACATCGGGTATATTGTCAAAAGTGTGACTTTACGGCTGTCATTGTCATCAGAGCTGAATAAAAATCTTTTTTAACTACAAATTCGATAAATCGATTTTTTGCCCAGCCTTGTGTTGTAGTCTGGGTTTTTAAGACTAAGCTGCAGTGACTGGCTGTGGTGACTCCTGTAAAAGGAAGCAGTGACATTAAACACTTGATAATTATATTGTGACACTAGTGTACACTAAAAACACAGGCCTTGTTCAACGAGAGAGTTATGAAATGGAAACTTAAAAAGCCACACAGGAACAAAGGATTATATTTCTCAAAAGAATTATGAATAAAATAGATCACGGTTTGGCTATAATGCTTAATATTCAGATTAAGAACATAATCGGTTCTAAAGGTTCAAAACAGCTTTTCACGTCAGAGATAATATCAAATGGATTCCTATGTTCCTTGTTCTTGATCTTGTTTACCTGTATTGTATGTGTAAAATGTCTTTGAATACAAAATAATACTATTTGTTAACAGTACTTTTACAGCACTTATTAATAAAGACAGTTCTTCCATCGTAACCTTTGCTGAGAACTCCTGATGGCGAGTGGAGCGAAGCTGTAAGAGTAGCAAAGTTATTGTTTTGAAGATGAACTGCACAGCTAAATCCAATATGTGGGTGCTGTTGTAGTGTTCTTTTTTTTTTTTTTCCTCTCTTCAACTCTATTGTTGTCAGTATTTTCCATTTCACCTTTTTGCTTTCACAATATTTCTTGGGTCCACTGGTGGCTTATGGAATACAAATGGCACAAGAGATCGACATACAGGGATACATCAAAGTACGGTGAAGTTTGGGGTTGCGTGCATTGAGGGTGCTCACAGTGATGATGGGATATCGGTTGTTGCTGAGCAACCTGTTTTCCAGCTGACTCGGTGAATCATGACTTTGAAGAATTCTGGTTATGAACCAGTTTGAAAAAATAGGGTTTAAATAAGATGTTCTGCCAACTTAGTCCCATTCAAAGATCTTTTTTTTTTTTTTTTTTAAGAGGTGTTTGACATATCTTTTAACAAACAAGAGATTTAAGCATTATGCTGAAAAACAAGGAGAAGAAGGGGAAAAATATTGGTGGAGAGAAGAGAAACCTGTTGTGACATCATGGTAAACAGCTGCCTTTGGACACCGTGATCATATTCCTAAAACATGCTTTTTCCGTGTTCCTCTGCGCTGTCAGTCCCACCCAGTTGGCCGGTTGTGTTAGGACAGTAAAGACCACGACATGGTTTGAAGAACACCTCACAGACGACAACCAGGAGTACATGAGGAAGACTATGGCAGAGGACTACAGAAGACAGACGGCTGAAAAGCTCAACCCACTGAAAGATGAGCCATGGGAGCGACATGAGTGGACGGAAGGTAGGTGATGCTGTTATCAGTGACTGTTGTTCCTGTCTTGAATCCTCATTCATCACCTCTTCTTATATCCCCCCAGGGAGTCGAAGAGTTGGACTAGTTGCCGTTAAGTTGGGGATGGCTCCTATCTGGACGAAAACAGGAGAAATGCGCGCGATCACCATGTTACAGGTAACACACACACACACACACACACACACACACACACACACACACACACACACACACACACACACACACACACACACACACACACACACACACCTGTTTACATTGTGCTTTAGCTTCACATCAAACAGCAGCAGGTCCCTTTTTGGGAACGATAATGTGTGTTTATGTTTGCTGTCCATAATGAAATGACCAGCGGGTCACAAAAAGCCGGAGGATAGATTGGATTGTTCTGTGGAAGGTGGCGAGGAACCGCAAATATTGAGCCCCTCTCACCTGCAGGGTTTGATCTCGCACTGGAAATGCCCGAGTGTTCCCTCACACACACACACACACACCCTTCCTCTTTGGTTACAGGTGTGGAGTGTGTACAGTGAATATTTGATGCCAGGTTTATTCAGATCACACTTTAATATCATCGACTAATCTATCGGTGAAGTCAATCAAAGGCAGACCACATCTCTGCATGCTCGCTCTTCTCTGTTATTGATCGTGATGGACTGTAAAGAGAAGCTGCATAACATAACCTTTTCTCCATTCGCAGTAAAATGTCAGACCAGTCAGATGATTTATTTTTTTTTTTTTCCGGCAATTTTGTCACCACCTTCCTTTAATTTGATTCAAAGCCTCGGAAACTAATATCCTCGTTTGCTGATTCACATTTCTCACATTTAGTCTTCTTCCCACCACTTAACCCTTTGTCCAGCATATTTCTTCTGAACTAATAATAATATGATAACAGTCAGAATCCAAGCTCATATCCACAGTGTTTCAGTCAGTTTTTTTTACACTCCATTTATATTTATGATACATACAATCAAAGGACTTGGCCTAAGACAAGCTGGCAGTGCTTTCCACTGAAAGATCTTAAGAGTATTTTTAAGTATTATAAATGTGTGATTTTCTGTCAGTATTGCACGTTTCAAAGGATCAGCTTGTGCAGCTGTATCATACAATGTTGTTCATGTCATTCCTTAAATCCTTACATGTGCATTTATTTAGCTATAAGAAAGTGAGAGAAACTGAGAACTACTTCACTGAAGACGGTTTTTGAAGCAGATAAGTAACTTTTAGATTTTTCCATTTTTTTTGGGGGGGGGTAAAAGACAATTTGCCAAGTTTCTTGCATCATCGCAGCACAAAGACTGATTTTCACCAAAAGAATGAACCATCAACACCAAAGTGTTGGGAGATGAAAAAAGGGCAGAGATGTGAGGAAGACTTGACAACAGAGAAAAGGCCTCGTTTGAAGTTGACGTCTGACTGGGACGTCTGGAGAGCTGAAAGTGAAAGAAAAGTGGCGACTGAGCAGATTCATAGCAGCCAATCCACCTCTATCCTCAAGTTTATTTCAGGGGATGTTTGAACGGGTCATTTTGAACCAGACGGCCCCTTTGTGGACTGAATATGGCCTCAAATAGGAATTAAAATGGTACTTTCTACACTTCTGCTGAGAGATGAAGAATCTGTGTACGCTTGCTGCGATCATGTTTTGGCATCAGTCACGCTGATATTCGACGGTGTCACGGCTGATTTGCCTGCAAAGTCTCATAATCAATCAAATCTGAGCCTTTGAAGGTGCTTCAGAGATGATTGACAAGCTAAAAACACTGCACAATAAGCACGGCCTGAAATCGGCAAAGACAAGACAATGACAAATTGTACCAAATACGATGTACGACGACGGTGTTGCTAAGAAAATAGGGCGAAAGAATAGATTAATCAATAAAATATTGGTTGATGCTGTCCTCGAGTTTATGAAGGTATCATGGATTAACCCTGAACTGGACGTTCATGTTGTACACCAGGGACTTGCACTTAATTGCTTATCTATTTATGTTGCAGCTCTGGAGGACTGCAGTCAAGACTATTATTAAATTAAACACGGTGGCCGAGCAGCCTTCCAGGTCATTAATGCGGCATCTGTTTATTTTCCCAGGTGCAGGACTGCCACATAATAAGGTGCCTTTCTAAAGAAGAACACGACGGACGCTCTGCCGCCCTCGTTGTGGGAGGGAGGAACGTTTCACCATTCCACGTGAGCAGAACAACCGTTTTAGTTCGCCTGCCAAACCATCTGTGTTGATCTTGGTGCAGTTTTTACGAGTATTTTGAAAGTTCAAGCACACGACAGTGTTATGTTGCCTCACTTAAAGCATCACGTCGAACTGCAAGAGCCTCGTTAGATTTCTCCATCATTTTTTTCTCCCACAGTAGAGCCGTGATGTGTTTTTTTTTTTTTTTTTTTTTTTTTTTACACGAGAGCGGAGCGACGAAGCTGAAGTGTAGAGTTTGTACTCGTAACACCACGTTTTATTATCGCACTCGCTCCTCTCTCACGTTAGCGACGCGACCGCTCACCAACGCATCGGTTGGCGTCAGACACTTAACACGTCGCATCTCGGTGTGTGCCACACACAGTTGATTCATAGTTTAATCCAAACACCGGCTCAGCCATACGCTGCACATGCTCCACGCATAACTGATGATTGAGTTCGCGCTACATTTCACATTCATGGAGAGAAAGCAGTGGGGCAGTATTATAGATTCATAACTGGATTAAGTCAATTCTCCCCACCATGAGAATCTGCTTTGTATGAATACAAATGCATCAAAATGGATTTACATTTGCCCACTAACTCAATGAAGGTGCTCTGAATTATTCTTTTTTTTTTCTCAGTGTTGAGGTTAGATGTCATGCTTTTTTAAACTATACACATTTTGATGTTATCTTTGGTTTGTTACGTTTCATTTTGTTCCACAAAGATATAATGAGAGTTGGAAACAGCAGTGGAAACTTCTGTAACACTACTTAAATTGTATTTAAATACAAGTAAAAGCACAGCTGTTAAATGTATAATCAAGCAAAAATCTAAGCTACTCTTGTGAAGAAATTCTCAAATGGTAAGTTATTATAACCATTGGCTAGTTGATTCAGTTAACATCTAATAAATATCCCAAATTAATGCACATTTCTCATACAAATAACGAAGGTCTGAAAAGATACAGTATAGTAATTTGTTCTGTAAACTATATTGAGCTAAATTGCAGGAATTATGTCTATAATTGAATAAAAATCTAAACATTTTGATAGAAAAATGCAGATAAAAGGTTTGAACCTTCTAATAGGTCTGATTAGATTCTTAAATGTTATTAATATTTCATAAGCAGTGAAGTGCATTGCATGGGACATGTTTGCCTGATGAGGATTAGAATAAATGTTACAAATTCTAAGCACGATTAAACTGTATGGTAAGTATGAAACTCCTACTTTCACCACTGTATATTATTTCTAGATCTCGGTCTTTCAAGCATTACTCCCCCGCCCCCCCCCCCCCCCCCCCCCCCGGTTGAGCTTTACACAAGAGCTGAGCAATAATAGCACCGTTTCACCAAAGTGTTGGGTTTGTACTCGTCCTGACGCCACATTTTATTACGACACTCTCGGTCCACTCATCAACTCATCGGTCAGCATCAAACACTCTGCACTTCCCTTCTCAGCGTCCCACGCAGTGTGTGCCACTCACAGTCGATTCATAGTTTAATCCAAACACCACTCAGCCCTGCGCTGTTCATGTCATGTACATGCTGCACACGTTCCTGCTAATATTATTTCATATTTGTGCAGTAACGGTGAAAACTGGTGTGGAACTATTACGGATGCATAACTGGAGCTCATCATTTCCCATCACGCCACGTGAAGTTTCTCAGTGTGAATACAAATGCATTACAATCGGATAACAGCTGTCCACTAACCGTGAGTGACTCTATTTTGTGTTAGATGGATAGAAAAGAGGTTTATTGTTGCTGCGTCTCTGCAACAAGAGCCTGCTTCATTTGAAAAATATACTCAAAGATCTTGTTCCTGCTTCAGGCTGCTCATCATCATTAAACCCCCCACCTCTCTTGGTTTGAATATGGAAAACTGAGGCAACAGACCGCAACGGCTAAACCTACACCCACTTGCCTCCATTTTTAAAGGGGGGGGGGGGGGGGGGGTGCCTAAATGTTGAGTCTGACTTTGAAACGTGCAAGAAGGAGAACGCATAAATCGAGGCGCCAACACAGACAGTTGATGGACCGGTGTCAGGATTTCAGACGTGTGTCTGTTTTGAATCCCTCGCACACACAGCCGCGTCACTCTTCAGTCAGAGGCAGAGTCGGCTGGAGTGAGAGGCTTTGGCAGGCTGATTTTCAGTCAACAGAAGGGGAGAGAGAGAGAGAGAGAGAGAGAGACTGGAGGCAGTGAGATGAGAGCGAGCCGACTGAAAGCAAATGTCAGAGATGCGCAGAGCCAAGTGTGTGTGTGTGTTTGGCTGGCGTACAGTCATAATGGCCCCGTAGTTAATTTTCAAATGCCAAAGTCCAACTGCTGTTCGCTGCTTTTAATTCCTTCATCACTTTTATTTCCTTCCATCCGTCTTCACATGTCTGTTTCTCTTTGACCTGACAGAGGTCGGAAAGGGCAATGGACATGTTCAGCGAGGTGGGGTTGCCCCCAAAACAAAAAATCACCATCTTCAGTGTGACCGACAACGCCCTCATCAAGCCAGGTTTGAGCTTTCACACACCTTGGGTCACAGGAGATTTCTAATGCTGGCTTTTGATTTCCGAGCGTTTTTTTGTAATGCAACTCTGTTTATTGTCGGATCAGGCACTCCTCTGTATGCAGCACATTTCCGTCCAGGCCAGTACGTGGACGTCACAGCCAAAACGTAAGTCCTCCTCTGCCAGCTTTTCCTCCTCACTGGCGCCTCGTCTTGGCCTCTTTTTCTCACGTTTTAAAGACTTTTTAAAGCCATAATTGTCTTCACATGAAAGCCCAAATCCCCCCCCATTATTCCCTATGACCGTAAGTCATCAACGTGTTTACAAATGGTTCTGTTTGTGTGCAGCATTGGTAAAGGCTTTCAAGGAGTGATGAAGCGGTGGGGGTTCAAAGGTCAGCCAGCCTCTCATGGTCAAACCAAAACCCATCGCAGGCCCGGAGCCTCGGGACCAGGAGGGGTGAGACAATCACGCACACTCACATTCCCAACTACAGGCCAATGAAGTCACCAGTTACCAAACACTCGATTGCCACAGTATTTGCTCGCCTGCCTTCACACGCATATGAACTTGAATGACATCCTTTCTTAAATCAGAGGATATAACATGTTGTCGGTTCACCCTTTTGCAGCTATAAGAACTTCAACTCTTCTGGGAAGGATTAGGAGTGTGTTCATGGGAGTTTTTGACCATTTGTGATGCCAGACACTGATGTAGGACGAAGGCCTGGGACAGGGTTAGACAAGTCCACACCACAATCCCCCGCCACCAAGCTTGACATTTGTTACGATGCAGTCAGACCAGTAGCGTTCTCCTAGCAACCGCCAAACCCAGACTGTCCATCAGATTGCAAGATAGAGGAGTGGGATTCATCACGCCAGAGAACACGTCTCCACTCTTCTAGAGTCCACTGTCGGTGTGCTTTACGCCAATGCATCTGATGCTTTGCATTGCACTTGGTGATGTAAGGCTTGGATGCAGCTGCTCGCTCATGGAAACCCTTCATGAAGCTCTCTACGCTCTGTTCTTCAGCCAATCTGAACATCACATGACGTCTGTAGCTATTGGCTCTGCAGAACATTGACGATCACTAAACACTATGCGCCTCAGCGTCCACTGACAATGCTCTGATTTCTCATATCCTACCACTGAGGCTGAGTTGCTGCTGTTCCCAATCATTTCCACTGTGTTACAGCCCTACTGACAGTTGATTGTGGGATATTTAATTACAAGGAAATGTCGCGCTGCTTCACTTTATACACACGTGATCATGGGAGTGATAGCAACACCTGTGTTCGGTGATTTGGTTTGCTGAGCAACGTACTTGTGGCAATATAGTGAAATGATGAGAAACTGCAAACTGCAAGAAAAAGCCCCCAGCTTGAGCTGAGCAGGGGATCCTCTCAGTGTGAGGTCAGAACGCTCCACCACCGTTTGGCCCCGGTCTAAAACATGGAGTTTTTGGAGTTTTCTAGCCACAATGTTTGTCCTTCTGGTGACATGAGTCTTCATGGGTTAGTGTGCAGCTCAGGTCCCCACTATTATAGTAGGACAAGGACCCAAACACAAACAGAAACGAGGATCATCCATGCCAGATATGAACAGTTGGCTTCACATAATCCATTAATACGAGAATGTTTGTCGTTCATTATCTGCATCAAGGACCCAGCCAAAGTTTTCAAAGGGAAGAAAATGCCTGGCCGAATGGGAAATGTCTACGACACGGCTTTCGGGCTGAAGGTACGCTCCCGCACGCAGTCACACACAGCAAGAAATGGAGAGTTATAATTCCAAGGTCAAACTTTTCTTTCCTTAATTTTAACACATTTAGGAGTCAAATGGGGTTCTGTGTTAAACCTGGTTAAAGGATTTGATCTGGTTAGGCGTCGTTTGCCAATTTGGTGTTAACTTGTGTTTCGCCAACTTGACAGATGATATTTACAGAGCACATTTGGTGTTTACTTGTTGCTCTTTTTACTTATTTTTTTTAGTCCATCAGCAGATACCTGAGTATAATTTTGGTTCTGTGTCAATAAAGGAGTCACCTTGGCTTTTCACTTGCATATTCAGGTTGATGTATATGCAAAATACTTCCTTTCACCTCACAGAAATGAGATTACATGGATGCCTTGCAAGGGTGAGAAGACTGACACGAATGTCACTTGATTGTAATTACTGAAAGGATATTTTATATTAGTCTTGCCATTAAGGCGGCCTCGGCTCGATTGCTGGAGTGTGTCGTCTCCAAACCTCCAGGTTGGCAGTTCAATACTCCATCACACACACACTGACCATGTGTCCACATGACCTTGGACAAAACGATGGCATTTGCACTGATAATGTAAATCATATGATGAAACTATGATGCAATATGTTAAAGTTCATTTACACACTCATAGTTTCCTAGTTTCATACTGCCACGTGATTGGAATGGCGAAAGCAACATGTAACTTTCCTCTCATTTGATAGTTAAAAAGAAAATGTGATGGTGTTCAAAGAGTTAACGTTTTAAAAGCGGAGCTATCAAAATACTGTGAACACGGGATGTGATTTGATACGGGTGTCTCAGCTATACACACACGCACACTCAGAAAATGTAAATCTGATCTTGGCTTGTCCTTGAGTTCAGTTTCAGTGCAGTATCCTCCAACCTCTCCTCTCCGTTTCTCCAACTTCCAGGTGTGGCAGGTCAACACCAAGTATAATGTGCTCTATGTGAACGGCTCTGTCCCCGGACACAGGAACTGCATGCTGAAGGTAAAAAAAAAAAAAAAAAGCATTATACACACGCACGTTCCCACACACACTTAGACGCTCAAGGTGTAGTGCGAAGTCGAAGGTCAACCCCAGCATGCTCGCTTCTCTGACAGAGACAGGCGACCTTGCACCTGTAAAACACCGTCACACCTGCAAGAAGGCGCGATCCATCTTCATTGGCACAGTGCTGGATCAGCAGTGTGTGTGTGTGTTTGTGTGTGTGCGCGCATCTGCTCGGGTTTGTGCCGTTCTGTAAGGGAGCGCGCACCGTAATGATGTTAAGTTATACCCAGAGCATCCATCGCCATACTCGGCGTGTTGCGCTCGCCTTGTGTGAGCGCGCGTGCGTGTGTTGCACGGACATGCACACAGGCTTTTATTTGTTTTTACAGACAAGCGATAATGAATACAAATGTGCTTTGCATTTCACACAGCTCAGCTCTTCCGCGCACACACACACACACACACACACACACACACACACACACACACACACACACACACACACACACACACACACACACACACACACACACACACACACACACACACACACACACACACACACACACACACACACACACACACACACACACACACACACACACACACACACACACACACACACTAATTCGCTGTAGGTGCTGTTGCCCCAAAGGGGGCACGCACAGGTTAAAAGTCTTTGTTCATTGTTTATTTTCATCACTGTTGTGTCGTTTTTGTGCAAATGGGAAACATCTGTTTTATTGATTAAATAGAAAAGCAATGTTAGAACCAATTATATTTTTCATTATTTCATGGTTTCCATTGTTGAATGTTTATGTAGCTAATTAAATAATCCCTCCGCCTCGGGGTTGTTAAAGCAGGATCAGGGTCTCTTTGGGGCACTTGTATGATTGTGGGAAAAATGTTGAGCAGATATACTTAACGTGGGAAGCATACACAACTGTCTCATACTTTTGTAACATTACCTGTTAATTAATTCCTCTTTGTTTGCTACAATTACTTGGACCCTTTCATCTTCAGTTGGTTTGGTGCAGGGAAGCGACGGCAATATTGAAATTACTCTAAGGAAGATGTAAAGAAAGCAGTAAAACGAGATCAGACCCCCCCCCCCCCATAATCAATGTCTTTTTGATTACCTGTAGACCCTGTATAAGATGATGATAAAAAGTGGCTTCGTTTTTCTGTTATTGTTTCTGATATTTCACCGTCAGGCGGCAACATTTTCATAACGCACTTGGAAATACCAGAATCACTGTGGTTTGCATGCCACAAGGCCACAAGTTGTTTTTCTACTACAATATAAACATTGGTAATCATGTTGTAAATTCATGTTTAATTGGAAGGTTGCTTTTAAATTCAAAACAATGAGCAGCAAAAATATTATGGCATCCTCCATTGTTATTTTTGCCAGATCTACTTGCAAATGTGTGTAAAAAAACAAAGGATTGCCTCGGACCATAAATATTTTTATGAGACTTTTCTTTTCCTGACGTCACTTGAAAACATTGTCATGTAAATGGAGTCTTA
The DNA here is from genome assembly GCF_963383615.2 of Lipophrys pholis. Classification (NCBI taxonomy): domain Eukaryota; kingdom Metazoa; phylum Chordata; class Actinopteri; order Blenniiformes; family Blenniidae; genus Lipophrys; species Lipophrys pholis. Next base: position 9,653,994 of record NC_137643.1, on the reverse strand, counting down.
CTAACTGAACATTTGAACAAACAATTCGATCGTCCTTTTTATCTTTCAGTGAGTCATCTCGTTAGATATTTGGCTGCTTTAGTCTGAAGGAAGGCGTCGCATTGGGCTCTGAACTTATTCTACAGCAGGAAACAGTCAAGTGTGTCTGGTTCATTAGAAATTAAAGAGTCTGCACCAAACTACATCCCCAGAAGATTTGTGATTAGACGATGTTTTAGAACAACTTTAAAGCAAGTTTTTTCAGAAGCCAGGGTGCTGAGAAGAACTCGGCAAGGAGTGGTCACTCCAAAATTGGACGTCTCTCCTGCTCCGTCACATTGAAATTTGTTCAAAACGAACCCATATACATAAACTTTTCTAAGCCACTCTTTTAGCCTTTGTCCTCCCACACGCGCCGGAAACTTTTGCGCAGTGCTGTACATTGCCACATTTGTCAAAAAGATTAGTGAATCGAATTACTGTTTCCAGGCATTTATGAATATCCCGTCAGTCGGGTGTCATTTCTGGTCAGTAGCAAGATAAACTATAATTTAGCTGTCACAGATTCTGACATGGCTTATCTTGATTGTTGCCTTATTCTGAAAACTGAACCAAACAAAGGAAAAGTGGTCCAGTCAGTTGGAAATTACTGCAGCTGCAATTGATTTCCTGCTGCTGCAGGCACAGAGAGTTCTCCCTCGTATCGGCAGCCGTAAGAGTTTACTTTTGCCCGTTTGGCTTGTTTGACCCCGACTTGAACGTGACGTCCATTCGAATCATCTGACAGGTTGACCATTGGCTCTCGCCTCCCCTACAATGATAGCGAGGTGTTGATTTCTGAGAGCAGAATTGGTTAAGACTGTCCACCCTCGCCTTGTTTGCTTGTGAATCGATTGCGTTTGTCTGAATTTATTGTGGGTCAGCAAACTCACAACGACCAATTACAACCAAGTAAATAGGCAGTTTCTGAGAACTGCTGATTTCTATCCCAAAAGAACGTAAACATATGGTCACATTATGAAGAGACTTCTTGTAAGTATCTTTTTTTTTCTTGAATTTATCGTGAAAATTTAATGTAAAAACTCTTCAAATCTACAAATTCTTACATTAGGTTTCATTAATGCCGGAGAAAACATCAATTCCATCTATTTTTGAATCAGGCTGTGCCACAGCAAAATATGGAAATGTTATGTTAACACTTTCCGGATAAATAAGTCCTTTTTTTGTGTGTGTGTTTTGTGTTTCATGTACATGTTTTCTAGGTTCGAGACACAATATTACCGACTAGGAAGTCCACCCTGCTCAACCCTCCTTTCCCGACATTCTTCGCCGAGGAGGAAGGTGACCTTGATGAAGATCTGTACGATAAAAACTTGTTCGTTCACACAGACCCATCATTAACACTGACCTGACTTCCAACACACTCACACACACACACACACACACACACACACACATCGCTCACACAGAAACCCCTCAGACTGTATCTGGACTCTGTAATAAAGACTAATTCCTAAGGTCGTCTTGAGCTTGCCTTTTTGTGTGTGTGTGTTTGAAGGAAAGAGACCGTAATAACTGTTTGGATCAAACAGATCTGGTGCCGTTATGGATCTCTCGCTCTCTCTGAAACCATGGTAACTGAAGGAGTGATGATGTCACTGGAGGATCCCCAAGCATAGAGAGTGCGAAAGGAGAAAAGAGAAAAAAAACACACACAATAAAAGTAAACAAGGGAGAGGCAGTTATGGGGGAAGAAATGTGCAATATCTATGCAGGGCGCAGGATAAGAGGAGGATGAGAGGAAGAGGAGGAGGAGGGGGCGAGCTGGATACAATGAGTTAGAGAGTGAAGAGAATACTGACCGAGGAAGGAGAGAAGTGTTTTGATTGGGGTGGAGTAATGAACTGGGTTTGAGGCTGTGAAGCAAATACAAAGAGCTGGAAGGAGACGATTCGGTGGAGGTGTGGAGGGCAGCTGGAGGGTGGGGTGGGGGTGGGGGGTGGGGTTGGGGGGGATGAACGCTGACAAAGGTTGACATTTGTGCGTAAGAGGATAAATGAGCACATTAATGTTGCAGGAGGAACCACTGGGCGCTTAAGTCTGCATTTGTGTGCATTTATGCACAGCAGTATTGGAATGAGGCAGACACTGGGGGCTGATAGATTTCCCCCGACACTGCATGGACTCCGCCTCGCTTCTTTGGTGGGGCAATAAACAATCGGAGTGGGGGGGGGGGTGAAAAAATGAACCTTGTCCTTCAAAACTGTTTGCTGTTCAGTGTAAATGTATCCTCAGAGGTCTGCATGTGAATCAGTCCCCCTCTGCCGGTCTCTGCTCCAGATCTGGGATGTAATTGACAGCAGCAGAAAAACAAGGCTTTTTGTTTGAAACACTGACAAGCAGCAGTGAAGCCCCACAGGATACCCTCGCAACAGCCACGGATGCACGCAGCATCGAGTTCCCCTTTTCCCTAATTGAAACAACACACAGGCAACTGGCCCGACTGAAAAGTGCAGCAAACAGTTGATGGCTTATCGTTCGGATGGAAAAATATGTAAAGTAATGATCCGGTGTGCGGAAAATGACAGATCGGCTCCGTGTAACATACCGCAGCTAGTAGGTCTGTAAGGCAGCAGCAGGTTCTTTGAAATGGTAATGATATCGTTTGAAAGTCCTGCTCTGTGCAGCCTGCACATCATCAGGCTCTTGTTGGGGGTGGACGGGAGGAGGGAGGAGGGAGGGAGGAGGGGGGGGGGGGTTGGTGCCAGTTAAAGCAGCAGAGCAGAAAGTGGAGATGAACCCTGGTTTGTGTAGCTGTCTTCTGACTGGAGTCGAACTCCACCTGGTGACGGCGCGTCCTTCACATCCTTTGTGTCTGTTTTCACGGTGATTCAATAGTAGATATTAAGTCTGAAGTTAATAGAATGTGTTACTACATGGAGAGTGATAAACTGTATATTTAACATGAAACTTTGGATTCAGCTTACGTACATTTAATAACCTTTTAATCTTTGGGCAACAACATACTGAAAGAAGTAAGCAGTTTAGATGAGCGAACAGAAATCTGTCATAGAAAAACTTTCAACTATTTAATCAATTTCTTCCCCCTGCGACCCAAACTATCTAATATCAACTGGTGAACAAGATTCTTGAAGATTGTTGAGCATGAAACCAGTTTGAAAGTCTGTATTAGGTGTAGTGCTACCTGTGCAGAGCTGATTATTGTACTGGCTTGGGTAACTTCCACGTCTGGGAAGAGTCGAGCAATGCTGAAGCTTTTCAGAACAACCGGCTTCTTTCATTCCGCAACATGATAATGCGCAACCACGTTTATGAAATGTTTGACCAACAATACCCGCCAGGTGTTCATGAAACGATAGATTCATAAACTATAGTGGCACAACTGGACAACCCGTCTCTCAGTTACAGTTACAGTTACATGAAAATGTTCTTGTGAATGAAAATGAGTTTTTTGACAATTACAGGATTCAAACAGTCCAACTCGTAACACCCCAATGCGAGCAGGTGGACGGCCTGGACAAGACAGACAAAGTAGAGACCTGAGGTAAGAGAAGACAACACACAATAAACTGGCCACTGATGAACCAGAGCGCAGCCGGAGGCAGCGAGGACTTGGCGGGACCCAGGTGGACACAATGAAGGGTAAAAAGCTTGCAGACACATTGTGGATGGAGCGACAAGAGTACACATGACAAACACGCCAGCCAGGCAGACGCAATTCATTTTATGAGACACATTGAGATATTACCATACGGAGAAGACAAAATGTGAAGCAGTTCTTAAACACAATGCATGACCAGGATGACAAATCTCTAAATATTGGAAAGTCTTTGCATCCATTTTTTTTTATTCATTTCCATTTTCCATTTAGCCACAACTTTTTGGATCTGAGCTTGAACGACGGAGACTTCTTTGCTATCTGAGAGCTGGCAGGAGCATTTGGTCAACAAAACTTTCGAAATAACTTTGTGGAGACTTATTTCCTCAGGCATGACTGGCCTTGTAACCAGTAGGGAAAACATGTCAGAGACAGGTTTGACTGGCTGAATCCCCTCAACAACAGAATCACCATAAACATACAGTGTGGATCAAACAGGCCTTGAGAGCACAAGTCTTGAGCATATAAAAATAGTATCCAAACCATTTCACCCGGGCCAACAGCGACAGTAATTAAAGTGCCTATCATCCTGATATTTTATTATTCACCAAAATATAAAAATACACTTAATTTGATCGTGATTAAAGAGCATTATCACATCACATGAAGTGTTGGTGCTTTGTTCACTGCTTCATTAGGAGCAATTTTAGGTTTCGTGTCTTGCTCAAGGGCACTTCGGCATGAACTGGGGGAGGTGGGAGATCAAATCTGTGATATTTCGATTTGCTCTCCCAACTGAGCCACAGCCGCCGCCCCAAAAAAACCCCAAGATAGTTTCTCTCTAAAAGCCGCCTCTGCACTGAACTACGACAAATGATGTGTGATAAGACGTATCAATCAATTATTCATTTGCTGACAGCGACTTTCAAACCACCGCATCACATTTTAAACTCATGTCACATCTTTAACCCTTACATGACCTTTTCAAGCTGCCTACGCCACCTCTTGAGTTTTTCAGTGCGAGCGTACTGAATGTGTGCTGTTATGTTGTATTTTGCTCTACAGTTGTATTAATCTTTTTTAATGCTACTCATACAGTGACAATAAATGCATAATATTCTGTCAAATGTATGTAAATCGGAGCTGCAAGGCAATGTGACGATGTAGTAGTGTGCAGTCTCGCCTCACAAACAGAAAGAATCCCAGTTGAGTCTGGTTGGAAGCGCCACAGCGTTGAGTTTGCATGTTCTTCCTATGTGGGTTTTCTCTGAGTTCGGTTTAGTGCCTCAACGATCCGAACCGAATTGAAAACACTGTAAAATCTCTATATTTCCAGTCGCCCATTCAGGTTACCAAGAGCCCCGCGCATGAAGTGTGTGTGTGTGTGTGTGTTTTGTATTCTGTGTAGTATGAGTGTGTGGATGTCTATCTCTCTGTGTTTACCCTGTGATGAGCTGGAGACCTGTTCACTGTGTACTCTGCATCCACCCGCGGTCAGCTGGGACTGGCTCCGGTGCCCTGTGACCATGACATAAACAAGTGTACAAGTGATGCACTCCTGAAATGTAAAGAAGATGGATGGATCACCCAATGTAACCGAATGACCTCTTGTTCACCGTTATATATAGTAAAAAAAAAAAAGAAAAACCCGACATCCAAGACAAATAATGATCAGATATGTTGCCAGTTGAACGAGAAGTTGCGGTTCGCAGTGTATTTGCTGGATGACTATTATTAATTTTTGAGAGAGGTGTAGAAATAGAACTAGTCCCTTCTGAAGGCAAATTCTGCAACAAACTTGCTTATGTGATCTTTTTTATGACCAGAAATTCCGAGCCAGTTTGATAATACTGGTTTATTTGCAGTTATTGACTCGCATAGGAGCCAGAAACAACTTCAAGGCATTGTGCCCAAATGAGTCGCAGCGGAGCAGTTCACTGAGGGAAAAAAAAACTAAAGTTTGCAAATCTCGATATTTAAGTGCTCTCACCAACACCACCCACTCGTTTTTTTATAACCCCGTCCAAATGGTCTGATATCAGATCTTTAAAGGCACTTGCATTTGATAATTAAAGAGCTGGCCCGGTTCGGGCCGAATCGAAACATTTGGGGGAAATTACTTTCAGCATCTTGACTGAAGGTCGGCCTGCGATTTTGACCCTGGTTCTGACATGATGGATCTGCTGCTCGACTTCTGCTGGCTCAACACATGAGAGATCTGATTTCCATTAGTAAAGAGGACACACACACACACACACACACACACACACACACACACACACACACACACACACACACACACACACACACACACTCCTCTATTGCCTTGGATACACATCCACCGTGACCCTCTCTGTATATTTCAGTGCCTCCTTAGCAAGCAAAGATTATCCGTCCAAAGCAGGTCAGCACTTGTATAATGCTACTTCCTCGCTGAGTTTACACACAAACATTGGAGCTTACCTGCATCTTGACACACACACACACGCACATATAGATGATGGTGTGTGTCTGTGTGTGTGTGTGTGTGTGTGTGTGTGTGTGTGTGTGTGTGTGTGTGTGTGTGTGTGTGTGTGTGTGTGTGTGTGTGTGTGTGATATGAATTATTGAGTGTGTTATTTGAGGGACAGCTGGCTCTTAAACACATTAACTGCCTCAGCTATCGGTGTACAGTGACAGTGAAGACTCACTAAACAGAGGAGAAGAAAATGGGATTGAGTAAATGTTAATGCAATTTCACACTGACTTATATCAGCAGGCAATTATATCACAGTGTTTATATAAGCTCTGGAGTCTGGAGGGGTAAAATGGATTAATCCTCTCACCAGGAATAAAACATGAAGTTATCTTTTTATTTGGCTGAGTACATTCAGCTTGCAAACAAAGACGTCGGAGGAGTTTAAAATAGAGTCACTTGTGACTTGATTGTTCTGAGTTTAGCTCTTCATCTGTATCATTGTGCCCTTTTCTGCCGAATCAAAACATAGCACTCCTGAAATGACTACATTTGCTCGTGTGGTTTTCATGGTTTTTATTCTCGTTTAATTGAGCAGGCAGCCAGGGCGAAATGTGAGATGGAAAAAAAAAATGAAGCCTGCAAGTAATTTCATTTGCGCAACTATCACCACACATCCCTCTAAGCTGCTCTGCCGGTGGTCCTGCTGCGGTGGGCCCCTCCTAATTTTGTGCACCCTGCACACCTCAGGTGTGTGTGTGTGTGTGTGTGTGTGTGTGTGTGTGTGTGTGTGTGTGTGTGTGTGTGTGTGTGTGTGTGTGCACGCAGTGCCTCCCACTCGTGTTGGCAAATTTTGGTTCCTTCCTTCCAGCCCCACCGGGTGAGAGCAGGGTGCAGCCTTTGGTCCCCACCTCTCTCTCCACAGGTGTCATCCTGCCTGCAGACAGATATGTCCTCTGTGTGTGTGTGTGTGTGTGTGTGTGTGTGTGTGTGTGTGTGTGTGTGTGTGTGTGTGTGTGTGTGTGTGTGTGTGTGTGTGTGTGTGTGTGTGTGTGTGTGTGTGTGTGTGTGTGTGTGTGTGGCAGTTGTGACAGACTTTGCTGGGAGATAAATCTGTGACATTATCTGAACTCATTATCTTCCCCATCTTCCTCCCTAATGTACGAAGCAGTTTTTCCAAATGACTGAATGTGAAGTTAAAGATCCATTTGATTCTGAAGTAGGTAGATATTTGTTGGATTGAAATGGGGATGAAATCCATCAACGCCCTCAAATGATGTGTGTTGTCCAAGTCACCATTAGAGTAAACCCTATGATCTGCACGTGCACGGGAAGAACTCGCAAACTGCACAGAAAGATCATCGACCTGGACTCAAACAGGAGAGCTTATTGCTATGCAGTCAGAGTTCCAACCACTATATGACCTATCTTCCTCACACACATAATAAGCAGTTACATAAGTCATGAAATGTTAACGTCAAGACCATTTATGTAAGGTTAAAGGATTGTTAGAGTTCAGGAAAGAATATATTAAAGTAAAGCAAGTTAGTGTCATGTCCCCCAAAGTCATGGAAACAAGATATTAGTGTGTGTGTGTGTGTGTGTGTGTGTGTGTGTGTGTGTGTGTGTGTGTGTGTGTGTGTGTGTGTGTGTGTGTGTGTGTGTGTGTGGGTGTGTGTGTGTGTGTGTGTGTGTGTGTGTGTGTGTACACACTTTGCATCTACTTCCATGACCTTGCAAAAGGATATTTTCTCACCACTTTTCATTGTCTCTCAACTTTATCCTTGATTAAAGCCCACCTAAGATCTGAGACATCTCCATGGCAACAAGAACCAATGGATACACGAGGAAGGTGTTATGAGAATAGTAAAGCTCCACAACGGTGAAAAGTTGGAACAAAATTCATTTTACAGTAGTTTACTATTGGTCTTTGAATTCTCACACAAAGCAAAGTGGTTCGTTACCCCCATCAGACAGGAAAATGCCCGCTGTCTTCTTTTAAATTTCACAGACTCGGCACGTGCCATAAATGTGTGCACTATTTTGTGGGGTTTTAAAAGAGCCGTGTTGTGACTGAGAGGTAAATGTCAGCTGTTTTCAGCCGGAAGCCTTCACCACAAGAATGTGACCACGGGATATCGAGTAAATCAATATGGAAGCTGAGCTAGAGGGGCTGAAGGAGGGTGGGGGTGGAGGGAGTGGAGGGGGTGAATGAAAAAAGATATTTCTGCAGGTTAAAAAAAAAAAAGAAATAATGAGAGCAGCAAATGTGGGAGAAGCGAGAAAGGACAAGTATGAGGAAGACGGGAGGAAAGAAGAGACCGAAAGGGAGAAGTGAGAACTGGACAAAAAAAAAAGAAAAGTTAATTTAGCTTCCTGACCAGCACTCGGGAGGAGGTTAATCTGTGACTGTGTGTGTGTGTGTGTGTGTGTGTGTGTGTGTGTGTGTGTGTGTGTGTGTGTGTGTGTGTGTGTGTGTGTGTGTGTGTGAACTGATAAGGCAGCTGGTATGTTATGGTTTTCCTATTCCAACAAAACACTATCGGACACATTTGTGGGAGGACTTTCTGAAGGGAGTATAATAATACTATCCAGTGCAACATCACAGTTTAACCCTCCCCACAAACACACACACACACACACACACACACACACGTATAAATACATACACACTGATGCATATTTTGTATCAGGTATGTGCTGCTCAGTCTGCTCTCATTACATTCATCATGAAGTGGTAAACAACACGTGGCTTGAATTGTTAAAAGTGATGAAAACCCCTGCATGAGCATTCGCCACATGGGAAACGGTTTAAATGGGACTGTAAATATTTCTGTTTGATTTGGGTGAAATGACCCTTTATGCTGTTATTTATTTCTAAGAGTGTTGCTGCTCTTCCCTTACACACACCCACGAATGCACACAAAGTGATGACATTTCTCACTCCTGAATAGAAAGCCATTTATCCAGACTTACCGAGACACGCTGACACAAAAGCAACAACACAAAGAGAGAGAGAGAGAGAGAGAGAGAGAGAGAGAGAGAGAGAGAGAGAGAGAGAGAGAGAGAGAGAGAGAGAGAGGAAAAAGACAACCAATTGGGGGGGTTGTATAATATTGTGGGGACTTAAATACATTGAAAAGAATAAATTCAAAACTTGAAAGCCACATGCACACACAAATAGAATTACTGCCTTTATTGTGGGTGAACAATAGAAACATTAGCTACATGTCTTCATCCAGTTTCTCCATTGTTACAGGACATGTAAACAAGACAAACACAAGAAAGTGGGTCTTTTTCCCCCCCCGCAAGTTTGTCATAGTTTTCTTTGTGAAAGAAAAGACACGGACGAATCAAAGCATTGTCAAAAACATGTAAGAATCAATTTGTGTGTGTGTGTGTGTGTGTGTGTGTGTGTGTGTGTGTGTGTCTCCAACTAATTATATATTTAGAAAAACAACCTTCATCTGCAATGAAAGCCTCTGAGGAGAAATGTACCTGTGTTTGGATGTGTGTGTGGTTTATTGGACGAAGGAGGACGAGCTTAGAGGGAGCAAAACAAAGAGTTACGTCTGCTATGGGTCAGCAAGAATACTTCACAGAACTACTTACAGTGGCAGCAATGATGGCACACACACACACACACACACACACACACACACACACACACACACACACACACACACACACACACACACACACACTGTCAACACTTTGTGCTTAGTGTGCAGACACATCATATGTTCTCCACCGCACGGTATTAACTGCAGAACAGAGTATCCATCCTGCACACGCAGGCACGCACGCACGCACGCACGCACGCACGCACGCACGCACGCACGCACGCACGCACGCACGCACGCACGCACGCACGCACGCACGCACACTATATCAGCTCTCATCTTATCGTCCCTTTACAAAGCTTCATAAATACGCCGGAGATCACAGGAGATCATCCTGATATCTACATGATAACGAAATCAATTATCACAGCATCATGTTGAATCAGCACACATTCTCCCAGTTGACACAGAGTGAATGTTAATGAAGATGCAGATCAGCGGTTTCAAAGTGCCAGAGGGTCTCATCTGTGTCTACAGTAGGGGAGCAGCCAGGACTGTGAGGCAACACTGCCACTCAGTGGTTCAGACGGAGGCTCCTCGCTCACGCACGCACGCACGCACGCACGCACGTGCGCGCGCGCGCACACACACACACACACACACACACACACACACACACACACACACACACACACACACACACACACACACACACGCGTATAGTGAGAGAGAAGTGGGGCAGGCGTGAGGGGAGGTTGTGCAAGGTAACATCTCAGAGGTGTTAATTGTATAGAAAATGCCAGCTCCCCACTTCAACAACAAACCCAAGGCTATAGCGCTGAACGCAGAGTGCTTGCTGACGGTCGTAGTGTGAGTGAAGCGTGTGCGGGCAAACATCCATGACAAAAATCGTCCCCTCGGTTTGTTGCAAAAGACTGTTGAGCATTCATGAACAGCTACGACGTAAATATTTCATCATCCGCCCCTGCGAGACACAACGCTCGAGCTCGAGAGGTTATTTAGAATAGTGTGAGTGTTTGCAAGCAGGCCGCAAAACTGTGGAAACTGACCTGACAATGGTGCAAAAGCTGAGCTGTGAAAAAGATGCCACATCTCGTTTTTAGTACGCAGTCTCACAGAGGCGAGCACAGAACCTCAATACCTGCTAAGATAATCAGACTTGAGTTTGCAGACAGCCAGTTAGGCTTAAGTGTGTCACTGGATTAATAAAAGCTGCAGGATTCTCCTCAAAGGTTGGGGCTTTATAATATGACATGAGGAATATCTACCGTACTTTCACCTCTGTAACTGTCTGACATGTCAACCCAATTATATTTTGAAGGCCACATTCACTCACATTCACTTCTTGTGTTACATCTGAAAACGCTGATGTCATGACCAAGGCACACAACTCTTTGAATGGGCCTCGATGTCACTGCATCAAGGTGACTTTGGCCAAAACAGAGCTTTCAGCTGAAAATACACAATGTAACACAGACAAGAACACAAGATCCACAACCCAGGGATGCTGTTTTCTCCCAATATCTGTCAATGGTGTATTTATTGACTATTTGAGCTATTGCTAAAATGCTATTGACATGTAATTTAATTAAAGCTTTGGTGTTATCTCCCAAGGCTTCTATAAGTTGGACAAACATTAGTTTTCTATGGAATTTGCATGAGGTCATTTGATTCCTTCCTCTTTCAGGAATATGACCATAATTGATGCATATATGTTTTGTTGGAAGATTTAGGTGCACTACTACTGTCATTCTACTGGATAGTAAACAACATGGTCCCCACAAGATTTGTGGTCCCCGTGACATTACTATGTACACAGATCAACGTCCCCATAAAGATAGAAATACCAACACGGGTTCACACGTTTTCTTTTCCACTTATTGGAATAATGAAAAAAAAATAAAATAAAAATCTTTGACTAAAAACATACAGAATCTGAAACTGGCTATTCTTGACCGACTTATGGAAGAGTGTAGGGTTCAGTCACAGTCACCATTTAACAGACCATCACAGATCACTGATCACTTGGTTTTAGGGACAGTATTATTTTTACACCGTTTAAATCACATGTATCTGTTTTTGTGCATATGTAGACCAGAAATGGCTAAATGAGCCACGATGGTGGAAAAAACATATTGGTTCTCATCTGTGTCAGAAAGTGACTTTTACACGTTCCTCCACGTTTATTTGAAAAGACACGTTAAAAATAAAGAAAATCTCTTTTTTGTTTCAAGGCCACCCCAAAATCAAATTGTTTTTGTTACATGCGTCTCTGTTGGGAAAATACTGGGGTGTTTCCAGATGCTTCAATAGCTGAAAAAAGATCATGCTGACAACCGGGGGACATCCAGAGGACACACAGTGAGTGCCTTGCAGGTGGAGCTGGACAGGAAAGCTCTTCACAAGCATTGATTGTGACTGAGAGACACAAACACTCCACTTTAAGACCTGTCAGTTACTCTTTTCATGTCACTGCAGCCTATTTTTGATAAATGAGAGCAGCAGGGAGGATAACTTCACCTTCACCTTATCCATCTGGAACCAGGGGGTGCTTTTCATTAAGGAGTATAAAAAAGACTGATGAGGTCACATAGAGGAGGATGTGTTTGAATTGAAATAGAAGTACTTGCTGTACACATAAAATAATTTACAACCTGTAAACGGAATGTACGTTATGATCACAGCAGAATCCCAATACCTACATGGGTTTGTGGAGAGGTTCCCTGTCGGACATTCCTTATTCTCCCCACTTGTCTGACAACAAAAAAAAAAAAAGAAAGAAAGAAAAGTGAAGCTCGTTACCCACTGATAGGTGTTTGAGCTGCTGTAGCATAAGAACTGATTCAGTCACATTTATAACTAATCTTTGGGGTAAAAATGAGAACATAAAGTGATGAATTTAATGGTTTTTATTTCATAATTGAACCTCAGAGGACTATTGGGCAGCTGTTGTGAAGGTACATTTCCAATGTTAAGAGCCTTCAACCAGGTGGTGAATAAACCCTGCTGATGAAAAAAATGTATTAATATAAATTCCCTTCACACTCCCCTAATGCTTACCCTGCTTCCTGTAAGTATACAAAGCAACCAGACTTTATGTCTATGTTGAAGTTATATGTTTGTCCTGTACTGTATGTAGGAGGTATTGCACTTTGATGCAGTGATCAGTACTCCTGTGGCTTATATCCAGATTGTAAGCTTCTTGTTTGTGGAGTCTGCATGTTCTCTTGGTGTGAGCCTAGAAATAGCCACATGGAGCGATTTGGTAACTCTAAATTGTCTGTAGGTGTGTGACTGTCTGTGTTTTCCCTGTGATGAACGTAACCTGTTCACCCAGTCAGCTGGGATGAGCTCCAGTGCCCCCAAACCCCCAAAATGGTTAAAACAGTCGCAGAGATGTATGGATTGATGGTTTTATAATTGCATCCCAGGTGACTACTGAACAGCTGTTGCAGCTGTTTTCCAGGTAGAATTCCTATGTTAAGGGCCTCTAACCAGGTGGTTAATAAACACTGTTGAATTAAAAAAAATGTAATGACATAAATTGACTTTAAAAAGCAGATGCTTTTCTCCCCAATGCTCTTTGTGTCATTTGAAAAGTATGTAAAACAACTTGAGTTTACACTCATTTATGTATAGCTTCTTGCCATGTACATGCGTGAGGGGCTAAACATTGTAGTAGTAGTTCGCACCATTGTCCCACAGCAAACATATTCTCAGTTCAAGAGTGAAAATGGGGGGGTTTTCTGAGCAGAAATTTTAAATTCTGTCTGTTGTTGCATGGTTTTACTCAAAGTAATCTAGCAACTAGAGTATTATATGAACAGGAACTGTTGTAGTGGTGACAACTCTTACCTCACACTGAGAATAATCCCGGTTCAGTTCCAGGCGTTCTCTGTGGAGTGTGCGTGTTCTGACAGTGCATGCTTGAATTTTGTTCAGGCACTCTCACGGGCAGAAAACATGCATCTCACATCACTTGGCAACTCCAAATCTGCCCATATGTGTGAGAGTGTGTGTGTGACTGTGTATGATGGACAGGGTTGAATAAAGTGGTATGATGGATGTATATTATCTTTATCACATTTTCATTAACCACCTTAATCCCATTATTTGGTTTCATGTCGCCGCTGTATATGTTCAAATCTTACTAATGTACATCATCGCTTTCTGCTTTCATTTGTATCGTTCCTATTCCTTAAAATGTAAGTGTATCACGTAAACCTGTATTTCATGTTCACCAAAGCAACAAAATGCCAACATCTGCTGATATTTCCTTCTTGTACAGTCTTATTAATTTATAATGCCAGAAACAGCCAAACAAACATTCATTAGGGCAAATCCTGTTAAAGTCCTGTTTCAACTCCTCTGCCAATACATTTGATTGAATTCATGATGATCAATTTATTTGTCAGTTTAGCGAGAGAGAAAAAAAGGGTGAAATAAAACTGTTTATCCTGAAGCTTCAGTTTACAGGAAGAAGATAAAAATGTGTGACTGAAATCCCAGACAACTTTTTGTAGTTACACAACAAACACAATCATACATTCAATTCATTATGATTTGTGGGAACATTAGAGTCATATTGATTTAAGTCTTCTACCCTCGAAGAATCCTTTTATAGTGTTGTAGTGTTTTGATGATCCACGAGGGGGCGTAAGAGTCCCTCTAGTTCTCTGTTCTGCGGCCTGGCTCCCATTAAAACCCTATTTTCGCTTTCCTGTCATTTCCTCTCAGCCCTCTCCATCTTTGGAACGTAACACTGCATGTTTTGTTGTAATATTTATTTATTGAGTATTAGAAACATGAAAAAAACACCCATGAAAGCCTATGAAAACATCTTTTTATACATTGAATAGCAAAAGATTTTGTATAAACCACAGATATAACTAATGCTAGTGTAAACATCTATAAAACCTTTATAAACAATATGCTCAGCGGTTGCTGACATTGGCACCATGCGTAGAGAGCATGTCCACATGTAAATAGTTCATTTTGTGCTTGAGTGTTGCAGCATCCTGAGCTTGGAGAGGTTATTTACATAAAGGTGTAAATGTGACACTGCGTGGACAGAACAGATGTTTGCCCATGTGTTTTGTGCATCCATGTTTGGATTTCAGTGAACCGAGTGCATGCAGGCTTGTCCCAGTTCTTGCTTTCTGGACCAGGTGCTGCGCCCGTCCTCTGGGTATACGCGTCGGGAGCGTGGTTGCGGAGACGGATGTGTGGATTAAAAAAAAGCGCTAACAAAAAAAAATCTCTAATAAAAAGTTAGAGCCACAATGGACAGATCACTGAGAGATTAGGTCATGAAATATGAATTATTTGAAAGTGCAGATGCTGGCCTGGTTGACGGCGCGGTCAGCACAGAGGCGGCAGGGATCGGGTGCTGACCGGGTTGTACTTCACCCTGGATGGTGATGGAGGAGGCTGGGTGAGGTGAGGCGATGAAGGGGATGGGCGGATGTGTCCACTCTGGTACTCTCTCCCTGTCACAGAGCACTCTGAACCCGGAGCCTGGGAGCGACCTCGGGGCCTGCGCAGCTGCGGCGGGGTGGAAGGGTAGGCCGACATGCATTTATACTTGGAAGGAGAGTGTGGGGGCAATGGATGGCAGGTGGGGGAAGAATAACACCCGGGTGCAGAGTGGCGACTTGGTGATGGATGGCGACTTGGTGATGGATGGCGACCTGGCGAGGAGTGCCTCCCTGACAGGGGTTCGCGGTTATGAGTTGGGTGCTCCCTGCTGTGTCGGGGGGACTTGGGAGACTTCGGCATCTTGGGTGACTTGGGGGTTCTCGGTGTTCTCGGTGTTCTTGGCGTTTTGGGAGATCTAGTTGGATGAGGGGTGGAGTGTGAGTTGGGCGAGTGAGCAGGGGGCCCTTGACTCGGAGAAGCAGTGTCTCCATTGTTGGCAACCTTGTAGAGGAAGACATCATACTCAAGGGGGCCGCCGGTCTCTGGGTGGAGCTTGGCCTCTTTGGGGAGAAGCACTTCCAGGCCAATAGTGACTCCATCCTGATGTGGAAATAGTTTAAGTAGAGAAGGATGCAACAATGTAGGGAGAGTCACAGAGGCACAAGGATGAAAAAAGTAGATATACACAAATGGCACAAAAAAAAAAAAAACCCAGACAAGGACTGATAATGAGACACTTAGCCTGTGGGGACAGACTTGATCACTGGAAGCTGAATAATGATTTTTTTTTTTTAACCCCTTCCTGTAATTAGGTTAATATCGGCTCACTCAACGTGAAATCGGGGCCTCGAGACTGATCCTCTTTGATTTGCTTTGTGTTTCATATCAATAATATACATGTAGCCTAAAAACATTGTGTAAAACATCAAGGTTGTATCTTCTTTAGTTTCTCAGATGGAGAAGACACTTTGATGGAAAGAAAACCAGTAATGCTCCAAAACAACAAAGTTCAATACTTTTTTTTGCCTTTGAACAGTTCATCTTAGAAATAGTTTCAGAGTTCTCTTCGTCAGCTAAAGTATATGAAGCACAAATATATATTTGTGCTTCATACTTTGGAGAAAATGATACTAAGAAATATGCTTTTGACACTCAAGGATAAGACCGATAAGATTAATGCTATTAAAAATCAACGAATAAATGTTTTGGATTTAAAGCCTGGGACTGAACCGACATAAATAGTTTGTGGTTTTAGATTAATGGTCGTTTTTTTTTTTAAAGTTTACAAAAGCAAATTCAACATTTTAATAGACGACAGTGTCAGAAAGTGCAGGGATTTGAAAAAGATTCTACAGTTTTATGCGCTTAATCAAAGTAACACTGTCTCCAGATCTGGTGGTAGCCTAAACTGTGTGCCAGTTGGTTGACGTGGACTTTTAGAGATCTTTAGGACATCATTTTTCTAAAAATATTCCATTCCGCATGTAAAGACCCTACATGCTGTATCGACTCTCTCTTGTGTCCAGTCCGTCTTCAGTTCACCAAGAGGAAGAAGCACTTGCGTAAGAAACAGCAAACATGACACATGGCAAATTGCAAAATAAAAAGCAATTTGTTGGTGCTCCAGCACTATTTAATATTCAGAAATGACTTCACTTTAATCCTGCATTTGTTGTGATCATTAAAATTAGAGTGCCTTTGAGTATAACTCCAGTTTTGATGTTTGTGACATCTATTCATTAATACATGTATTTTTTTTACATTAATAACGTATTAAATATACAGGTCAATACTCATCAGATGTATCAACCATCCAACCAGAGATCCATTAACTTCAATGTTTTCATAGAAGAAGCCACTATACCTAATTTGTGCTCTCTGAGTGGGGATACAAGGCAATACTGAGACCCTGTGGCCAGTGAAATGACAGCTTTGTGGCCACATTCATCTGATGGAATACACAGTTATTATGTAATATTTTTTTTTTATTGCTGTGTCTCCAATCATCTTAAACTGCGTTTTACGTGGTTGATATGAAAGCACACGTGCTCTACAACTTGAGTCTCACACAGTGGTCTCCTTACTCCCTCTAGTGGTGTGTGAAGGACAGTCATTTTAATATGGAATATTAAATGATACTTGTGGTTCTGTCAGCTGTTATATAACTACTGCATTATATATTACCAATAAACGATTCTCATATTAAGACTTAACAGGTCTCCTTTGTGAAATGTCCCCAACTAATCACAAACACGTATGTAAGTTCAGGTTTGTCGTAATGGTTCTACTTGCATTTTTTCAAAGTAGTCCACAATTAAAAAGAAAATTGAGAGATAATCCAGAAAAGTATTTGAGGCAGCTGATAAATAAGTTATTGTATGCATGAATAATAAAAATATTGAATATATGCATGAAAAATGCTCAAAAAAAGATGTTAAAGATCTATAATAAATAAATAATGAAGAATAATAAACTCTAATCTACATCAAAATGATGTTTTTCTCAATTAGTGTTTAGAACACATCCACTCCTGCTCTGCTAGAAGATTTGTAAAGAGGTACAAAATAATGACAAATCTTGGGGGGGGGGGGGGGGGGGGGAGATACTAGGAATGTAATACATTTCAAACTGAGCAGTTCCAGAGAGCTGTCCTTGGTCCTGAATAGGCAGATAGACACCATTGTGTCCGTGTATGTATGTGTGCGTAGCCTACTGTAGTTTAAAAGCAGGGTCAGCCGTGCATTCAGTTAATATTAGCAGTTGGTAGCAGCAGCAGCAGCAGCAGCAGTGAGCTTATGAGCAGACATGCAACAAAAAGAAAGAGGAAGAGAGGAAGACAGAGTAAAATGTGGAGGGAAAGTGAAGCTCATAGCAACACACAGGGACGCGCTGGATAAAATTAAAAAGATTTATTCCAACAACTGTGAACTGTAATCCTCCATGTATACCCAAAAAAGTACAAAAGAATCTCAAGTACATTAAAGTATTATAAATCACATTGAAAACCAAGACACGGCGGGTGTTATATATGTATATAGATTCAAATATCAACTCCAAGCAATTACTTTGACCTCATGTAATCTAGACATATCCACTTATTAGCAATGTCAAACATGAATATTTCGCAAATACAGATTCACTTAAGTTCCACATACTTCTTTTGCAAATATTACGTTTTCAGACACTTTCTTTGATAACACCAATGCATGCTTGCGGGCAGAGAGAGACAGTAAGGCGGGGCAGGCAAAGGCAAGGGGAGGACAGAAGAGGGGGAGGGGGAGGGGAAGGTTTTGGGGAAAACAGGAGAAGAGACAGTGAAGGAGTTCATTGGCCAAAGACCAAGGCAGAGCATCAGTAGAGAGGAGAGTCAGTAAGTATTTGATCCAAGCCAGAGGTTTTAGTCCAGCGGTGAGAGGCGGGTTGAGGAAAGAAAGGAGGCAGCAGTGCCACTATGTAATCAGCGTTGGCATGGCAGCCTTGTAAACAAGACTATTGTGCTTCTCAAGTTGTATCTAAATTCATGTTGTGCTTGCTTTTATCATTAGATCTTACTAGACTGTACACAGTATGCACTTTGCAAGATGTAAACGATTTTTTTTAGCCTAGATGCTTTGTCGGCCGTGTGCGCTGGGAGGAGTTTGGTGTGAATCTCCAGCGCCACACTTGAACTGACGGCGACATTATACCAGGTTGTTCTGGAGCATGTTTACCTCGGCGTCTTCCTCTGTGTTGTTCGGGGTGTGGTCATGGTCATGGATGGCAGAGTGTGGGCGGTTGTTCTCATGCTTGGGGGAATGAGAGTTGAGGATGTTCATGGACCCGTCCTCCTTGGGTTGGGAGGACTTTGCTGGGTCATCCTGCTTCTGGGGCTCATCCTGTGGGGAGAGGTAGACACGTTTTACATTTTTGCACCGCCACGTAACGTCGCACTTCTTTAAACACACACGCCTGCAGGACACGTGCAAAACAGCTGCATTAGATCCTCATATTTGGTCTTTCTGTGTGGTGTAAATCTTTAAAGAGGTCTTTGTGGAAAATAAAGTTTTAAGTGCTCTGGCACAAATAATTTACAGTGAGGAAGGATAATATCACCCCACAAAGAGCCTGAACCACATTGTGCTGTCTACTTTTTTAAACGCCATGCTGACATGCCTTGTCTCACACTGTGACTGCTGCACTTTCTGATTCAGACATTATAAGATATTATTGTTGTATACTGAACTCTTCCTATGTTATTAGCTCCTTTAATTTAAATATTTATTGTCTACCACTGCTGCTACTGTTACAATTATGGTTTTGCACTAAAACTCATGGCTCTACGACACGTACATGTATTGTTTAATAGTACAAACAGCAAGTTTACCATCCTATTCTTTTTTTTTTTTTTTTAAACAATCTTCCCTTGACCCTCAGAATATGCACTCTGATGCGCCCCACCCTAAAGCTCTATGGTGCCCCCCGAAGGTTGGCCCACGACACCCCTCCTCCCTTAAGCTCTATGATGGTCAAAGTTGACATTATAACATCTCTTTTACATTGTCTGAAATGATTAAATTACATATCTAAATGCATCATCCTGAAGGTAATATACAGTTTGAAAGCATGTTAAAGCAGTGGTTGCCTGGCCTCAAAGTTCCAGAAGGGAGCTTGTAAACAGAAGTTACAGCTGACCCTGGATCCCTGGACAAGGCCATTAATTCAAACGCTCAGGTTGCATCAGAAGGGGCAGCCTGTGTAAAACGTGTTCCAAATAAAAATATCAAAAGAACCGCTGTGGCGACTCCAGGTGGACGCAGTCAAACCTAACTCTCTCATATTGTCTGAATGAAAACACTATTTATATCCAACCACTGGCCTGGAACATTATTCAAGATGGTAACTCACCAATTGTGCTTTTTTCAACACAGAAAAAAAACAACATATATAATTTCCAATACATTGTTACAGTCAAGAACCTCATTGCTGAACAAAAAGTAAAAAAGAGAAATTAAAAATAGGCATAGATACATAAATGGAAACAGATGCAATGTTTGTTTGACATAAACTGTTTCTTTTGCTGAAGATAATCTTTCTTGAAGGTCACTGAACAGAGTAATACTGGACCTTTGAGCTTGAACCTTTATCTAATCATACCTCCACTTAACAAAAAAAAAAGGAGGATATACTGTCCCCCTGGCATTTAAAAACCATGGACCTGCAGGGGCTTTTTAGCCTCTAGACCTGACATTTAGAGCATCCGGACATTAGAGAAACTCATCTATAATCACTCTGCTGAAATGCCAACACAGCCACACGCACTGTGGCTTACAGGACAGGAAAAGAAAATCACAATTTATTCACTTCACTGCATTGAGGGAAGTCTGGGTAATGGACTGAGAATAAACATTTGATTTTGTAAGCCCAGAAGCATTTGCTTGTGTTTGCAGATCGGTGTTAAAAGCTGTGAGTGCACAGCATTATTAGTCAGATGGAGATGCGTTTTGGTTTCTGCAGGACGACTGTGTCTGTGTGCATGTGTTCATTTTTGACTGTTGAGGCCATCCATTGATTGGCGCTGTGTCACAGACTTGTGAAGGTCAAAGGCACAGGAAGTGGGCCATCATCGATCAGCCGCCTAGCCGCTGAGCACAACTCACTAAATGCCCTTTAACTTCAGAGACAACAAAAAGTATAATGTCACGTTCTTTGTTGCTGCTGTCCTCACTGATTCTAGATGCAGGTTATGTTCAATATCTGTCTGAATTTCACTCTATTAACAAACAGACTCCTTTTTTTTTTCCGTTTCCAGCGTAGTCACTCGGCTATTAATGATCGTTCACTGTATTGGCCTAATAACCTAGTGGGTGAGTGTGATTGATGAATGCAAACAGGGGCACACATTCATATCTGCCAACAAACCCCCACACACAGAAATATGGACAGAAATGACTGCATCGATAATAAAACATCCATAATTCACAGACACACACTCACACACACACACACGCTTGCACAGGTACATGCTGCTACAGAATGCATTTCAGACCAGCACTTCATGCACAACCCTCATAGAGGAAGACAGGACAACAAACTTAGGACACCTTCTGCACAGGGGACCCAAAATGGCTGTTTGTGCTGTGTAAGAGCAAAGCGAGCCGCTAAAACAAAATGGAGGTTCGATATCCTCCACAAGCACCCCGGGAAGCTGCAGAGGAGCAGGTAGAAGAGGCAGCAAATGCAGGAACTTGCTATTAATTCTGAGAGACTACAATCCAGCTCGGGACAATTGGCTGCAGGAAGCCATTGCGGGAGGTGATTAATCATTTCACCTGGACTGTATGAGATCAGTTACAGGAAGAGGGTGCGGAAGTGAGGCTTTGGAAGCAAACGGAGAACCAAAATCTGGTATCTAGCAGTCACGGAGTTGGTAAGATTAAAGCAAAGCCGGGGAGGAAATCTGCTGCAAGCAATGGGAACTTCTCCACTCTGCTTACCTGGAAATGGTTATAAGGATTTCTGGGTTTATACTCCCAGGTATAGGTAGTTGATGAAGGCCTCTGGCAGGGGACGGGGGTCGGTGAGTGTGAGAAGCATTAAACACAGACATACTGTACATTCTCATTTGTAAGCATGAATCCTAACAAGACTTATGTGACCTAACAGGGAACTCAGGTTTAGGTGGTGGTTAGTGCCAGAGATGGCCGTGCACACAATCAGGAAGACACCACACAGACAGATAGATACAGTAAGACAAACATACTCAATCTGCTAAGGTGACAACATAGGATAGAACATTGTGACAAGGAGAAGAAATCAGACAAGAAAATGCATGAAATAAATCTACTCTAGAGAGAGAGAGAGAGAGAGAGAGAGACTAGAGTGGGGTGCAAACATGAGGAGAGTTGGGGCATACCTGACAGATAATGTTGTCATAGTACGCCAGGTTGTGAGTATGAGCTTGGGGAGCAGGCGGAGGAGTGTCACACAGTTTCCTTACGTTTGGCTGTGAGCCGTCAGCTGTTGTGGAAACCGAGAGGCCGTCCGTCTGTGGCTCGCTGCTCTGCGGGCGGTACTTACTGAAAGAGCCACACATTTGTAAAGTAAATATTTGCATTCAGAGGCCCACTTTTCATAGCACATTCTGTGTATTTATGTGTGGCTATATTTTTCTTTTCTATATTCACAAAAACATATCACAGTAGAGTTTCAATAAGCCGGCAAATACTGGAAGGAATTACAGCACAGCAAATTTAGTTTTTTTTATCTTCCCCTTCTTTATTTTCTACTGCTGCTCACATGCTCTCATACGGTTTGAAGGGGACTCCGGTTGTATTCCAGGTTGTAGCATTGTTGTTTTGAGTTTGCATGATCCACCTGTGCCGGTATGGGTTTCATGTACTCTCTCTAGGACTAATAGAGAATTTTCTACATTCCTACAACTCAAACACAAGTTTATTAGGCCAACTGATGAGCCTGATTTACTTGTAAGACCATGTGATCAGCCAGCTTGTGATTTCCCCAACTGTCATAGCTGAAGTATCCCACAGTAAGTAGTAATTTACCAAAGTAGTGTAACTTTCACACCCTCACCCACACACACACCTGCGCTTACGAAGGCGTCTGTTCTCATTCTTGAGGCGGTGCAGCCTCTTGGCAAAGAATACGATGATCATGAAGAGCAGGAGGAGCACGAACGAGGACACGCCCACCACCGCGCACAACACCTGGAACTCTGTGACGGCCCAATCACAGCGCGTGCCTTTGTTCCAGATATAGTCCTGCACGTTGCACCTGGACAGCAAGAGACGGGGTATAGGAAAGAGGCACACGTGAAATAACTGCATCCGCTCTTGACACCACATCAACACGGTTCTCCCTGCCTTCCTGGCTGACTGTGTCAACATGTTTACCATATTTATGACTCCGGCTTGTAAGACTGAGTCAAGAGTGTAAAACGGTACTTAGAGCCGATGACATGGTGTCCTGAGGTCTGTCCAGCAAAGCGGGGGATTCGGCTTGTAGCCTAGATCCTAATGAGATCAAAGGATCAGGACGTGTGTGAGTGTGTGTGTGTGCGTGTGTGTGTGTGTGTGTGTGTGTGTGTGTGTGTGTGTGTGTGTGTGTGTGTGTGTGTGTGTGTGTGTGTGTGTGTGTGTGTGTATAATATTGTCCAGCAGGTAGGGTAAGATGAACTGCAGTTTACCTGTAAGCTTACAATGAGACAGCAGTACAGGGCAGATGGTACTGACAAGGCACATGCATGACTGTGCGTGTGTGCGTGCGTCTATGCAAATTCAGGATTCGTGTGTGTCCCTCATTAACTTTACTGTATGGCCATACTTGTACTTTTCAAGTGCGCATGCCACCTCTACGTCCGCCCTCAGCTGCGCAATCTACTTTTTGACCCACCGCCTCCAAAACTGAACTAATCCTTTGGCGACCCCGCTGTGATCTTGACAAGCTCGCATGACACATTTAGCGAGCCTTCTGTCTCTCTGCATGTGTGTGATTTCACTGTGCGTATGTTCATCTAAAGTGTCCTAAATCTTGTGCTAGATAACACACACACACACACATTTGAAATAATCCCAACAAGGAACACGAACAACCCCGCCCCAGCACTTTAGCAGGCTTAAGTACACATACTGTGCATATACAGTATATTACTGCACTTTTTTTTCAATTAAAAAGTCCCTGCTTGAGTAAATGGCATTGACCCAAATAGAACTAGGCAGCTGGTGCCGCTTGTATGTTAATTCAAAATGTTTGTGCGTTTCTTACCTGCAGAAGGCTCCCATCCCTGCCACAACGGTGCACACCCCTCCATTTAAGCAGAAATTGGGTTCAATGTCACACTGAGACACGCAGACGCCGGGTCCAGACAGCACAAAGCCCAGCCTGCAGCCGTCTGGCCCCATGGCGCCACCTAGTCCTAACTCATCAGCCTTGTCCGGCCCTGCCATAGGAGGAGCTGGTAACGATGGTCCACTGTCTAGGTTGGGCTTCACGTTTTTGGGAACGGCGGGAGAACCAGACAGTAGTGGATTCTCATCTTCCATGTCAGGCGGCGGTGAAGGGGTGGGCTCGGGTTCTGGGGTTGTGTCTAATGCTGAGAGGTCATCATCCGGGGACAGGTAGTCATAGAAATCTGACAGTGTCCATGCAGTGGGGTCTCCCGCTTTTTGCTTCTGGGGTTGGGGAGATTTTGGCCATTCCAGAGAGACATCAGAGGGCACAATATCTGGAGCGGGACTGTGGAACTCCACAGTAATGACGTCATCCGATAAAGGGTTCCCAGGCTGGTCTGGACCAGCCCCTCCGGCTGTTAGCTCCTCGGCTATAGGCGGGTCGTCCTCTATGAAATCTAGGTGGGCATGTTTGTGGGAATGGTGATGTTTGGCGGAGCGGAGTGGGAGTTTAGCCCCAAGACTAAGCCCTGCTTCAATCAGGTGGTCTCGCTCTGCTGAGTCATCACTGATCACCATCCTACTATGCAAGGCCTCCTTGTTGACAGATGAATGGTTGACGTGAGGATGATGCCTCGCCTGTGGATGCCTCCCTGCAAATCAGACACACAAAGGGTACATGGTTGCTATGAAAATATAAAAAAAAAATGGTCCAACTGTTCATAGAGGCTTTTCATTGGTAAACCAACTTCCATGTGTAAAATGGATTAGGTGACCTTGAAATAATTATCATTATTGACACAGGACAATAAAAGGGATGTGTGGAAGTGTGACAGCTTTTTCTAATAATCTCATGCGAATCATCATGAAAAAAGAAGAAAAAAAGAAAAGGGATTGAATGCACGCTTTCAAGTAGTACCAATGCAGTGACTGTATTTTGTTTGATAAAGACTGAGCCCTATGTGAATAATTTCAGGAGATCCCAAAAGTAATGAACAGAAGTGCCTGAGGTTGTGGCCTACCAGGGGAATCCTTCCCTTTCTTCTCTCTGAACTTAAGTAAACACTGCAAATAGTATACAGCCAGAAAGTGCACAATTTATTGGTAATCTGACAATGAGAGGTGGTTTCAGGAAGGGTAGGGCTCCTCCTCTGGTTTTCTCTTAAGACTTAAGCAATGTGGAAGAAAAATGGAAGAAGAGGTGCAGATTCTTGTCTTGAATTTATGATCAGAATGCGGTGATCGGTGGGATTAGGCACATTGAGTGACTGACTGCTGTGCTCGAGTGACCAGGCTTGGTTGAGGATTAGATTAGGATTTAGAGCTACAGGTTAGAGGCTGACCGGTCAGGCTCTTCTCCTGTACTTGGCAATCTGCAGCAAAAGATGCTCGCATCATCGCCCCAGAAAGAGAGACCGACACAAACTATTTTCTGAAACCTTTTAACATGCAGCGAGCTGCTAATTGGACAGTCATTACACGGCCTTGCCGTGCAGCCAGACATTGATGAAACTGACAGAACTCCTGCCAAGTTCAAGTGGATATCCCAGTTTATATTTGTAAGACATCACATCTGAGGACTTGTGAAAATACATGAGAGACATTAAGCATGCATTTGAATCAATTGGCATACTGCAGTTATAAAATATGAACACGTCTTTTTTTTTGTAGCCAGTGAACGCTTGAATGTCGCTGGATAAATGAGTGAAAATAATAAAGCGGTCATTTACAGTGAGTTTTATGGGAAAATGATCAAATTGTCAAGGCACACAACCTGCAAGTAAAGCCAGATCAAAAAAATAAAAGTTTTTACAACTTTGAGAAGTCAAGTCAACAAATGAAACTGCTGTTGCATAGATTTGGGAATGTTTTGCACTGGTTGTAATGTTCCCACATTTAACTGCATTTCAAGATGCACTCGTTTTTTTTTTTTACCACTGGCCTGGTACATTTGCACAAACGGCCAAACTCATCCGAACACTTGGCTGGATAGCGTCTCTCCCACCGCCACCCAGAAATCACTGTGTCCAATTAGATCTCTGCTCTCAGAGTCTGGCACTTCATTCAGGCCTAATACAAAAACCATCTGAACGTGCTTCGAGTCACGAAGACTAGTTGTGGCTGAGGAAACACGAGATTCACCTCACACACACACACAGACACACACACACACACACACACACACACACACACACACACACACACACACACACACACACACACACACACACACACACACACACACACACACACACACACACACACACACACACACACACACACACACACACAGCACACAGCACACAGTTGCCATGGTGAGATGTAAAGAGGTGCCATGTTGAAAGGAGGAGAAGGGAGAGGGAGCTGCAGTGGAAACAGAGAATCCTGTGTTAGTATTCGCTCTCTTGTTTTCCAATCAATCAGCCTGCCAGTCAGCAAGTGTTATATGCCAACTCCATCTCTGGGAAAAAAAAAAAAAAAAAAGAACTGAGGTGGACTCAGCCCGAATACTTCACAGTGTGTCTAAGAGACATGCTCCGCCGATTGAAAGTGATTACAACGGATTCAATTTTCATTTAAAGGTTCAATCTGCCAATTTGTTCTCCGTTAAGACTCAGCTGCTGCATCCTGTTGGCAGTTGGCATTCCTCATGGCGATTACAAGAGGAAAAGGGAAAATGCAGAGATTACGAGAGCTTGATGATCACGCTGAATTCACAGCCTCTTGCTGAGGAAAAACTGTGATTTGTGCCTTTTAGATGCTGCTCAGCTCTTAACCTCTGGCATGGCACAGAGCATGTCACCATGGCAACATGTTTTACCTGAGGTCACCGTGATTGGTTAGAGTGCAGCAGCCTCACTGGCAGGACCGAAAGGGCGTGGGTTAGAGTCCTGCACATGGTAATTGATTGGAGACACACCTAGTCCCACTATGTGGTTTACTAATTCCCACTGATATAAATCAGTTTTGGACATGACTAATGAAAAATGCTTACTACCACATCGGTACAGCTTCATTGTCAGTACAATAGTGCATTGATCCTGTAGGATTTTCACAGTCGATCTATTTTGCAGGTGTTTCTCAGATTTCTTTTCATCCAACTGACCAACCAGTCACCTCAACTCATTACCCTGTGAACATTTAGGCTTTTTAAAAAAAAACTAAAAATAATATACTCCACCCATCTGTGGGTATGTGTGGTAAAGAAGGAGAATCGGGGAGAGGCTGATGATTTGATCTATTGTGACAAATCATGAGCTGTGTGGGTCCACAGGGCAGATGGACCTCGCAGTCGGCATCCACTCAGACTCTGAACACACACACACACACACACGCACACACACACGCACGCACACACGCACACACACGAGAACACACCTATGAGACATGGCTGACAACAAAAATCGTTCTAGTATTTTGTGTGCTGGAATACTGATGAGTTTTAAAGAGCTTCCGTGATCAATCGATCATCTGATTAGTGATGAATAATGACTGATTCGCCTATTTAATGAAGTGAATGTGGAAAATATCTGATTTTGTGTAGTTAGACAAAATTAATATTCGACATTTTCAATTGAATTTGTGATATGTGGGGAAAACGACTTGGCATGATACCACAGGTGTAAACTTTGACTTTAGTGTGAAAAAATATATATAAATTGAAATAAAAGCTGTAGGCTACAGTACAAAATCACATATATCTGCTGGGAGACAGAAGCGTGTATGTGTAGCCTATAGACCAGCTAATCTCTGTCAGGATTTATACGATCATTTTAATATAATTTAAGGCGATACTGCACTGTGCTGCCCTTTTTTTTTTATATCAGTGATATATTACAGCAGAAAGGAACAATATCCAGCTATCAGAAGGGAAAGCTCATTATAAAGTCTTCATCCTCCCCCAGATGGCCGGTGAAATAAATGAAGAATCATAACGCGGACCTAATTAATCCCATATCTCCTGCCACGTGGTCTCCGGGATTTAAAACGAGAGACAGGACGCCTGCTTTATATTTGCCGGTCAATATGTCACACAGTGTTAACGCCTGGATACACATCGAGGGCGCGAGATGCGGTGAGGAGAGGAGGGGAGGCAGCGGGCGCGTGCGCGCACGTGAACCCCAGCGACCCTCGACGTGCGCGAGCCACCCTGTTGCTGGGCAGCGACGGCGCTCATTTTTTATATTCCCAACCTTTTTTTTTTTTTTTTTTCCTCCCCTCATATTTCCAACACACACGCACGTATCGCGCGCACGCACGCACGCGCCACTCATCCCTTGCCGGAGAGTGTGCGCGTCTCTCCGGGTGGACAGTGACTGAGAAAGCGGCGGGAGCGAGTGAAAACCCAGTTCGTCTCCGGCTTTCCCCGAAATGTCTGCAGGAATTCTGCTCTTTGAGCACCGTGAATGGGCCTCATGTAGCCCGGCCACGGTGCACCTAATCCCGCCTTTGTCTGGGGGAAAAGCACCGCCGCTGCGGGTTGCAGCTGTCAAACGTCTCTGTCGTTCACAGACATAGGCCTGTCTTTTTTTCTTCTTCCTAATTGTATGCAGCAGTAGCTTATATCTAATAACAGATGAAACCTCTGAATTATCTTTGGAGGCAGAGGTCATTCCATCACTTGAACTTCTTATCCAAGTATTAAAAATGATGAATAAGCACCTGCTATAGTCAGAAATAATAGGATTTGTGTGCACAGTAATGGATTGTCTTCATAATGCAGTTTTATTCAAGCAACAGAACGAGAACGGAGTGATTATAAAAAAAAACAACTAAATGCATTGGCTAATTAATGTATTAGGAGTATCAGTGTCGATATAAATCATTTCATGCAAGCGACCATCAATCAGCTCTGATAATAGCAACACGGTGAGTGAAAATGCAAAGTATTATCACCACAATCAACATTTCTAAATGACAATTCCGTCACTGTGCTGCAGTCAGTCACATTTTTTTCCAAATCAAATCCAATGCAGGTGTGATAGGCTTCACGCACGTGCGCGTTTCCTTTGCACAAATAGGCAATCCAAACCCAAACCCAACACACACGCACGCACGCACAGGGTGGGACGCCGGTAGTGTGGCGGACTTACTGTGGGCAGACAGCGGGATGATGACCAGGGAGATGGTCAATAGCACCTGCCAGGTCCACAAACGACTGTCACTTTGCGCCATACCGTCTGGTTATTCCTTTTAGACACCGCGATGCAAACTTGGATCCTTCCCTTCGTCTCGCCTCTCAAACTGCGGGCTGGTACAATAATCCTTTCAGCAGATGACTCAAAGTTCAGATCTTGTCCATTTCTGCAATGCCTTCTTCTTTTTCGTCTTCTTCTCCTCCTTCTCCTTCTTCTCGCAGCTGCGGTGAATATTTATGTGCGCTTATGTGTGTACCGTTTAACGGTTCGGCTCCATCCTCCCAGGCGGGTGGCCTCTCTTGCACACCTTTTACGCGCGTGTCACGCTCCCAGGTCTGTCGACAGCACCGGCAGCACCGCGAGGAGTTGTAGTACTAGTAATGCGCGCGACCAGCGGCGGGTCTGCAGACGAGATTTTAATGAGGTGTTTTTTTTTTTTCACTGCTTGCCTGCCTGCATGCTGGTTGGTATAATGCCTTCTCCCTTTGGCTACAGCGGCGCGGAGCGGCACGGCGCGCGCACGACACAGTTCGCTTGGATGTCGAAGCGCGCGCACACAGACACCCGAGTTAAGTGTCCAGCGTCAGCCTGCTGCGCGGGGGGGTTAGGGATTTAAACAGCGTCTGTTGTCACTGCAAGTCAATATGCTCCATTTTACATTACAGCCGCGTGTCCAAGAATACCCCCCCCCCCCCCCCCCGGCTCGTTTTCTTTGATATTTGCCTCTTAATGGTGTTTAAAAGTCATGATCGTTATCTGGGTGTGTAGTTTAATTTGGCCAACGAGGGAGAAAGAGAGAGGTGATCTCTAGTGTGTGTGTGTGTGTGTGCGCGATCCTTGGATAATCCTCTTACTGTTAACATAGACTTCAGACAATAGCATCTGCTGCCCCCCCCCCCCCCCCCCCCCACCCCTCAACACAAGCACAAACTTTGAAAGATTCGCCCTCTTCTCATTGACCCCACATCTTAATGCATTCTCCACAGTTTCACTACTTTATGAGTTTCATCCAATCAGAGAACCACTCAAAGAGTCTTTTCATGTGCAACACCTCTCCCTTTATCCCCATCAACAAAAAAGAATATAATCACCGATCTGTGACACTAATCTATTTTTCCTCTTTCTCTGTGTGTCTCTCTGCCACAAATATCTAACAAAATGGCCTGCAGAGGACTGACTACCACTCTTCTCCCTAAATTGAATTATTTCCAATACATTTTGAAACAATTAAGACCAAATTCTCCTTTTTCAGACCAATAATTTGCACTTCTGCTTATTAGTCACTGTATGGAGAGTGACTTGATCCGAGCACCCTGCTGCGTGCCGCCTCCCTCTGTTAGTCAATTATTCTATAAAGATAACCAAAATCTACAACACACATCCAGCTCTCTGAGCAACCAGAGAGTGAGATTTTATATGAAAGAGAGCACTGTGAGGGTTTGAGAGACAGAGAATAGGGACTGGCAAAAGAAGGGAGAACATAGAGAGAGAAGGGGGGGGTGATCAAATTGAGAGGATGGATGGAGATAGGTGAGCAGTGAAGAGAGGGAGCTGGAGAGTAGAGTGGAGACCGAGGAACAGAAAGATGCTCACTGACGCACTGCCAAACAGAGCAGAACAAAACTGCTTCCGTAGTCGCCACACACACACACACACACACACACACACACACGCACCCATCTGTAGACATACGCATGTTAGTATTTATAAAGTGGCCTGAATTGATGTGTTTTATGTGTTTTATATCGGCAGCGTGGACTAACAACAGGACGAAAGAGCAGTAGTGCGTTCTTGTGCAGGATGAACAGATGGATCTCACCGAGGAGCAGAATGAAAGAATAGCACACCTCGTTCAACGCCAAGCTCTGCGTGTGCATGTGCCCTGTGCGTGTTTTGCTCAGGCCATGTTGGGCTTTTTCCCATTCGGTTCCTGTTCAAAACAGCGAGGGGTGAACAGGATGTCCGAAGCTCCTCCGGTGCACACTATTCATAGCTGGGAATGCTGTGACATCCATTCTACGGGGAGAAGATAGGAGTGTCTTTCACCTCACATACGTACCTGTAGAGTGTGTGCCTGTCAAATGTATTTTGACAGTTTCAGTGCAGCAGGGTCATTCCATCCATTTGAACAAAAAATTTATATCCTGTTGAGTCCATTGCGAATCTGGACATGATGTTCAACGCTCTGCTCAGCTGACCAACGATGGCTCAAGACTTATCTTTCAGAAACAGATGATTGGTTCTCTGGCTTGTATTCTCTGATAACAAATCAGAAACCTGCAGTCATTCAGAAAAGACGCACTGACAATCCAAGCACCAAGGAAACATCCATTCATCCATCCATCCATTGTCTATACTGTCTTTTAGAAACAATGGCAGCTGATATAGGGCAGGATACACCCTGTGCAGGTCCGCCCAGTCCGTCACAGGACAATCACTGAGAGACAGATCGTCACACACACCGGTCTTCATTTCTCGGAGGAAGACAGATCATGAAAACAGGGTCTCGCAATCCTTCTGGATTCATGCACAGGGAGAAGATGCAAACGCAGAAACCCTGATGTGAACCAGGGACATTCTCACTGTGAGGTGAGTCTGTTCACCACACCACCACTGTGCAACTCACCATGGGAACAAACTAATCAAATTATCCAGCTCAAGAGATTGAAAATGGCCTGGTCCGCGACATCCTTGACCTGTGTGGTTCTGCTGCTGAGCTTTGGTCCTTGAGCCTCTATTGTGTGTGGTGGCAGCTTTATGACAGAGGCTTTAACTTCCAGCATGTGGAGATGGCCCTCTGAATTTTAGCTCCTCTTACTGTCATTAGAAATTGGACCACATTTTTGCTGATCATATTTTTCCTTATTTATGATTTATTTTTCTAAGCAAACAGTACATCATGCAGTGCCACTGCAGTATTTTAGTGTTTGTTCTGAAATACCAATATAAGAATGCATGGCATGAAACACTGATAAATGAGGAGATAATAAAGATCCAGCATATATATATATATATGGAAAGAGCTTCATGATAAGGGCCAGAGCTGCCATGATTACAAAACTCACATGTTTGTGCAACCGTACAGCTAAAGGTCACAATGAGTATGTAGTAGAATATCAAATATAAGATAGTTTCCTGTTCATGTTCCTTGTTTTGCTGAGTTTTTCCCCTTGCATTATTGGAGCAATAGAATCACAATATAACTATTTCATCAAAAGTATTTTGGTAGATGACAGAACACCCAGAGTGGAACACAGCAGTTAAAAAGATGGTTGGATGGATGATTGACAATGTCAAACACGTTTCCTTCTGTACGGTGAGTTTACCTGCCGACTCTCTGTTGGCAGACCCAGAACAATTTCACCCCTCTGACCAGCTAAATGATAAAATTCTCAAAAGACAACGGGGATCCCATCATTTTGTTCATGAAAACTTTGAGTCAATTTGCCAACTTGATTTCTCCTTCCTAAAGAAAGAATAGGAAACATCATTTCAGCAGGAGTGGCATAAGAATAACCTGTGGATGAAGTATTTATATATCATTCACAGTGAGCCACTTTCTGCCCGTGTCAGCAGGGCTTTTATCTTGGTGTTCTGGACGCTCCATTCAGGAGTATCTTTCCCTTGTCAGGCCGCACTGTGAGTATGACTAACTCTCCCTCACCCCTCCCATGACCATCTCCATAGTTTTCCTCCTCTTCAGATTTTGCCTCTGGTATGCCTATTGTTATTGTGATGTGCATGTCAAAATGTCTATCTTTTTTATTTTCAGCTCTTACTGTGCTGCTGCCGTCTTTCATGGAAGAGTGTCCTTCTATTAACTCCCAGCTCTCAGCCAGTCTGGGCCTGAGCATCTCTCAGCAACCAGCCTGCAGCAAACTGTCAGCTGTGCATTGCATCTGCATGTGGCCATACACACCGAGTCATTTCCTCACACTTGCAGAGCATCTCCATGCTTATTATATTATAAGGTGCATTAATACATTAAACTGTTTGACTTGTGTGGATGTCAGATTCCTGACAGATTCTAACGCTGAGCCCTGAAATCACCGTGTTTTAAAATCTGATTCAAAATGCTTCTTCAGAGGTCTCAGTGTGGACCTGGTCTCAAAAAGAAATCGTTGTGTGCTCAGCACTGCCCCCAACAGTGAAACAAAGGTGCTACATTTTGTGTTACCATGACGACATAGACATGTCAACGTGAAGTTACCGGGGAGAACAACACCCGACTAATATTCGTTCCTAGCAACACGCAAATTTTCATTAATCGACCCCTACAGTACCTTATTTCACATTACTATAAAAATCGTTCGATGCTATCTCAGCACACGAGAAATTTGATTTCTTAAAGCGCCAGAATAAACACATTGCTGCGACCGGAAGTGCCCGGAAGTAGTTTCATGGAAACGGAAACAAACAATCTGCACACGGACGAGACGCTCGCTGGCAGCAAAACTCTGAAAAGATGTTCAAAAACACTTTCCAGAGCGGATTTCTGTCCATCCTATACAGCATTGGGAGCAAACCTTTGCAGATATGGGACAAAAAGGTGAGCACCACATCTATATTGAAGCAATGAAGCTGGAATGCGTCAGACTTCGGTATCTTGCCGTGCAAACTGCCAGAGGGAGGCTGTGTTGAAATAACGTACTTAAATACCAAAATATTAACATGTGATGAATTCAGTTGGAATGAGAGATTACATTTGTAATCTCTTAATCCGATGCAGTCTTTTAGAATCGGATACGACGTGATTTAGTCAGTTATACGAAGTTGTGAGCTCAGTTGTACAACTAACGTGGCCAACACGTTTACACCGTGATTTCAGTGTGCCTTCTAAAAAATAGAATATCACCAAGAAGGTTTGTGTCTGTTTTGTCAGTTTTTAGTTTGTTAGGGTCCTTGCACTTGCCGTGCTTAGACCCGCATTTTTTCCTTTGAGATGTAATGGTTTTATTATTTCATTTTAGTTTCATAGAAGTTTGGAAAATATCTTTCTTTTTGAGGTTTTATGTTTCACAAGTTTGCTTCAATGAGCGTTTACCCCCCCCCCCCCCCCCCCCCCCCCCGTCTTTTTGTGTGTCTATAGGTGAAGAATGGCCACATCAAGAGAGTCAATGACAATGACATACACTCAAATGTTCTGGAGGTTGAAGGCGCAAACGTCAGGTGAGTGTTTACTCAGCAATAGATTCTGTGAATACTTGTATTGTTTGCTTATCCGGATCAGTCTAACACATGTTGTTAACCTGTATTTTTAATGCATTGTATATATCCAGTGCTAGATTAGATGTGTTTGCTACTGTTTTTTTGAAGAATATTTATTTCGGCCCTGCACATGTCTTTCTATGTCTCCTAATACACAACTCTTGTAATTACAAGATTCCCTTAATTTCTCCATTTTAACTCTCCTTGCTACAGCACCACCTACATAACATGTCCGGCAGATCCTAAGAAGACTCTTGGCATCAAACTGCCTTTTTTGGTGATGATCATTAAGAACCTCAAAAAGTATTTCAGCTTTGAGATTCAGGTACAGATGCAGACATCTTCCTATTGTATTGTTGGCAAAAAAGGGAATCCTGGCCTCGTGGTCACTGGTGTGTCATCTGTCCGCACATTTCTTCACAACTTTCAGGTTCTGGATGATAAAAATGTTCGCCGCCGGTTTCGAGCGAGTAATTATCAGAGTACAACTCGAGTGAAGCCGTTCATCTGCACCATGCCCATGAGGTTGGATGATGGTTGGAACCAGATACAGTTTAACCTGTCAGATTTCACCAGAAGGGCCTATGGAACCAATTATACAGAGACACTGCGAGTACAGGTTCGTGCATTAAAACATCTGAATCGGGCTCCTTCACACACTTTTTTTTATGCTGATGTCTCACCCGTTTTTTCCAGATTCATGCAAACTGCCGTATCAGGAGAGTATACTTCTCAGACAGACTGTACTCAGAGGATGAACTCCCAGCGGAGTTCAAACTCTATCTGCCTGTCCAGAGCCAAAAGGCAAAGGTGAGACCTCGTATTCTTTGAATCATGTGTTGGTTCAGATAGCAGTTGCTTGTGACAAATGTTATGGACACTTCTCATTGTTTCTTACAGCAATAGACCCTCACAACCTGCACTGTTCCACCAGAGGGAGTTCAGAAGGAAGATTCATATCCGAGTAGCTTTAATTAAGATGACAAATATAATTTCTTTTTTTTGATGCTGTAACTGTTGTTCATTGTCTTGTTTGCAAAATAAAGTTTTTTAATGAACTAACAACACTTTTTCGATCCATAGTGCTATTGCCAAAAGCTGTGGCGTCATGAATTTCGAGGTACACACAGATCTTAAAGTTTAGAGAGTTTATATTGTACGTTTTCTCCAAAAATGCAAGACAGTTGAAATCAGAAAATGAAAAAGTTGAAAACTTTAAAACAAGCTCAGCACTCTAATTGTATGTCTTCGTATACATTCAGTCGGGGCTAAAAGGTTTCATGTGTTTCTTTCTGCACAATAAATATTTAAAAAAATGTTTTGTGCGTTCATGGTTAAAACTGCTAAATATAAAACAAAGACAACTAATAGTACCCGGTAAATAAAACAAAAACATGAGGTCTTACTTTCTGTAAAGGTCCAAAGGAAAAGACACAAAGCCACTGCCAGATATAAACTCTTTATCAAACAGCACAAACTTTTCCCAGTGAAAGGTTGTGAAAAGTATTTGCACTCCCAAAACATAATCTTGGTTTCACTTTGGATTTTCTTTACATATTATGAAGACGACACCAATACATTCATCTGACTATATTGCATCATAGAAATTAAAAAAAAAAAAAAGATTGACAAGAGCTCCAGCACATTTACTGATGAAAAAGTTGTAGAAATTAAAGAAACTTAAATGAAATGACAAAAAAACAAAACAACGTATGTATCCATAATCAAAATGAAGCACCGCCCCCTTATCACAACATTTAGTCTTAAATTACTGCTGTAAACAAACGTTTACAAAGAAAGTTCAGTTTGGTTCCATTTGAACGTTGGCGTAAGAACTTCTCAAAATAAACCCAAGACACTGCAAATATTTCCATTTGCTACATCGAGTATTATCAGGATCAACTTTTTTTTTTATTCTTTATATTCAAATTGAAGTATTTGGCTTTAAAACTATTGGCATCTTTTTCAAATGTAAGTTTTTTTTTTCCCCACAGCAGGCACTTGTTAGTTTCATTAAGGAATGCCAACACGCAGTCCGTTTGACAACTGCTGTTGTAATCAGACAACATCTGTGTTTTCCCTGAAATATCTTCGGTGAGAGAAGAAAAAAAATTAAAGGTTCAAATTCATCACGTTCATTAAAGAAAAAGAAAAGAAAGAAAAAAACACACTTTAACATGAAATAACAGAACTTGTAATAAAAAAAATAACAGTGTCAGGCTCGGCAACATTAAACCCATAAACAGGCTGCTTGATTCACATAATTCTACTATAGCAGCTCTCCGTGGTACTTTTAAACAAATTATACATAAACCACATAACAATATAGTCAACAAGCAAATCACAGAAATAATAATCCAACAAAACAACAGTTTGATTTAGATTTACATTCATAGAAATCTATTGCTTTAGTCAACGGCATGCATCTCTTTAAAGTGCAAAAACGTTTATTGGCTCAAACATTTCAATCAAACTAATAAATTAATAACTTAACAAAACAACAACAAAAAAAATGCAACGCGTTATTTTCAAGATGGCACGATTCGATTGCATACGGTCGAGAAAATCAAGTGGAACACAAAGCGGACAGGTGATAAAGCCAAGGCAAATAAACACAGCAGCAGTATACACTGTTACACTAACAGCTTGCATTGATTGTGTTTGCAGAAACGGCAGACGAGAGGCTGCCTGTGGGTCCAGACCTCACCTTCATCTGATTCAAGAAAAGAATTCTTGCTTTCCTCAAGAGTCTTTCGGCCTCGAGAAGCTTTCAACAGGTTCGTAATGTAATATCGCGACAAGTCACTTCTACGCCTCCGACATAGAAATAGTATGTTCATGCTTTATGCACTGGTTCACGATCCGGTCCTATCTGGTGCTCACTTGGCAGTGATTCACTTCCGTTGCGACTGTGGCGGTTTGTGCATTTTCAACGCGGCCGGAGTGCCTGGTTGTACGTGATGATCTTACATCTGGATGTTTTTAAGTGCCTTCAAAGCCCCGAAGCAGGCGAGCACAACCAAACCTGAACAGATTTAGATAAAGTCATACAGCGGAGAGAAATTAAATGGCAAATTTTAAAGTCGTTTTACAATTTGGGTTCAGAATTAAATGTTGAAACATCCAAGAAAATATACTGTATCATAAAATGTTTGTCACTTCAGGGGCTGACATATTGTAAGTGGACTTGAGCTTGACATCCTCCACTTCTTAAGACTTTCTTTTCCTGATGTACTGTGGTCGGTTCATTATAGTGCAAAAATAAAACACTACTAAAGCTACTTCTGCCGTCAACCTGACAGCACTGTCACCTCAGCAGGATGACAGATTCTTTGAGTGGCGTCTCCCGCAGGCTGCTTCTTTACGTGCCGCTCCCATGATGGATGACATAGTAGTCGTGGACGTACATCAACACGGCGACAGGCTGTCCGATAATGAGAGAGACCCACACGGCTGCATTGCCGTAGTTCCCATTGAGAAAGCGACTCACGAACCAAGCCAGAGGAACCTGGAAGGGATCAAAACGTCAGTGGTCGTGCAGGGCGGGGCAAACGTCCACCACTGGAGGAGGAAAGTTAAGTGAAAGAGATGCGGCCTGTCTTACCTGAGCCATCATTCCCATGAAGGCCCACAGTCTAAACATTTTAAGAGGAATGCTCACCAGGAACTGAAGAATGAAAACACATGACACATCAGTAAACTGTATATAAAGAGACACAAGACACACGTTTGTATCTTTAGACGGCCACATTTCTCCCTAAATTCACATTACTTCATACACAGTTCAATTCATAACTACTCATGCCTCAGGTGTGTTTGATGAAACAAAAGAAAACAACAAAATAAAATAATAATACTTGTTTTTAAGTTTTATACAATTGAGAAAAAAAGGTAATGTTCATTATTTTAGTTGCAAAAAATGTGTCTTTCCTCCAGATACCACTAGAGGGAGCTCGAACACCACCACAGTATAAAAACCAAAGCCAGACAATATTTTTCAGACTTTCAGCCCTTATGATTGAATCAAGCAGACTTGACAAACAGAAGTAGGAGGAGCCATCACTGCCACATATCAGGTCTGAATGCTGCTTGTTTACCTCGTGGAAGAAGGCAGAACCCAGGAAGACAGCCGTTTGAGCCAGACGCCTGTTGACCCCCCGCCTCAACATGGGCCTATAAAAGTGCCTGTGAAACACAATAAATGTCATGTTACAGGGATTTGTGACTCTTTGTGAGTTTGCAGGATTTCCCGCTTCATTGTTTCATGTATATTAATAAAGAATGCTCAAGGTCACAGATACAGAATAAATAAGTAATTGCAGTAGGTTTGTTACTCACCTCAGGCACCATTTGTGCACTGGGATGTTCCAGTTTGCCCAGAAATACGTTACAGTTTCCGAGTTCCTTAAGGAACAAAAACAAAAGTTTGAGTTTCTTCTCTTCCAGGCAATACGCTGGTCTGAATCCCTTCATTGACATTTAATCCTGTGTGGTCTAATTACCCACATCCAATGCTACTCACCACCAGTCCCTGTAGAACTCTCTGTCTCCAAACTGCATGAGCTCTGCCACAAAGTTCATAGAGGAGTGGAAAAACCAATAGAAGAATATTAACCATATGAGATGGTTGGGGACCTGAGATTGGAGAGGAGAGGGGGAGACGGGGGAGGAGGAAGAGGAAGACAGGGATACGCGTCTGGGTTGGTAGAGGTTGGCGTCACGTAAAAGCGCTTCATCATGACCCTAATGAAGCCCCAATGCACATGTGAAACATCTATCAGCAAGAAACGGCACCAGGGAACGAGACAGGTGAGGACCAGGTTTACGTTTTTACCCATAATGAAGGACGACGACCAATTTTAGACTACTTTCATATCCGTCCTTATACTCACCGCGAGTTTCAGCAGGCGCTCCACCATCCGAGAAAAGTCCATTTCCTGCGAGGGAACAAAGAGCGTTATTTCTGTCTATTTTCTTGACACGACGCTGGCTTATAGTCGTCTGAACTCGATTCAGGCCAGGACCTGTTTGTCAGGCTGAATTAAGGTAGACAACGTATGAGTGAGGCAACATAAAATAAAGTCTCTTTTAGTGGAGAACACCAACACAGGTGGATGTAGAAAATCTAATTCAAACAATGAAACATCCATAGAAATGTTAGAGCCTCATTATCACAATTAAAAAATTTTTTTTAATGCAAATGTGTGAATGCGACGTACCTGGAAAGGTTTCATCGAATTCTGAATAGTTGGAACCATCCACTGAAAAACACATTTTAAAATGTCTTTTGTTACATGAATCACAGAGAACAGAGGTTTCTGGAATATGTGCCACATCCATCTTCAAACACGTGTCCGTTTGTGCGTCGCACCTGTTGTATTAGTCCCACGAGCAGCTGCATGAGGAAAAGCTGCAAGTGGGAAAGCAAAGTATGATTAAAGCCACATCGCAGGTTAAATTCAGAACTCCGACTCCCACGTCGGGACGGCCTTTCCCAAATGTTCCTTCTCACCATCTCAAAGAGTCTTCTTATCAAGAACCTCTTGCGTATTCGAGGAGACCGCGGGAAGTTGAGCTGGTAGCAGAGAGTTGGTGCAAAGATAAAGTAGTAGATGTCTAAACAAAAGAAAATGTGTCAAGTCAGCCTTTCCCTCAGACGCACTGCGCCGATAACGCGGCATCTCGTGAAATGGTTTGATTTGGAAAAGCTGCGTGGTCACCTCTGTGTGTGAGGTTGCCTGGGTATGAGACGTGAGTCTGAACGGCCGACCCATTGGAACGCGCCACAGTTGGACCTGAAAGAAACGCAGACATAAAAAAAAAAACCTTCAATCGTTATTCCAATGCTCCTCATTGACTTCCTGCTGTACATGTTTCTAAAGCGCATGCAGTGTCTCACTTCAAAACACTAGAGAAGTCTCTTTGCTACGCGGCCAGGTGATGGCAGTAGCGGCACAGTTACAATATGAAGCTCATGCCGAACCAAGTGTCTGTGTGCGCGCCACTCATTTCTTTACGTTTAGCCCGCCGAGTCTTGATGACGCGTTATTACCCGGGCGCACGTCGATATACTTACACGAGTAGGATCTTGTCAGCTTCTTGGCCTTGGCCTGTCCAATTTCCCGACACCACCTGTTGGCGTCTTGGTACGAGTACAGCTTGAGAAAGAGCACAGTGTAGATGCCGAGGGAGATCACGGCACCCACTGACACACACACACACACACACACACACACACACACACACACACACACACACACACACACACACACACACACACACACACACACACACACACACACACACACACACACACACACACACACACACACACACACACACACACACACACACACACACACACACACACACACACACACACACACACACACACACACACACACACACACACACGCAACACGCAGAATTAGGCGACGGAAGAAAGAAGCGCACGTGCATGCACGTTTATGAAATTAAACTCGGGCGACTAAAGATTTTTTTACAGCCTTCATGACATCAGCTGCGTCGTCGCTGGCCATGCTGTTCATACGCAATTCAAGAGTGGTGGATTTCTATGTACCTGGTGTCATGGAGGTTACGCGGAGAATTAGAGCTGCGGGAAAGATCAAAATGCTTGTCAGGTTAAAAAAGTGAAGGATCCTTCCTGTCGTTTCGGAGATGGTGCCCTGTGAAAAGATGTTGAGGGGGAGAAAAAAAAGAAAAAAAGAAG
Organism: Lipophrys pholis; assembly: GCF_963383615.2. NCBI lineage: Eukaryota > Metazoa > Chordata > Actinopteri > Blenniiformes > Blenniidae > Lipophrys > Lipophrys pholis. The sequence goes on along the minus strand of NC_137643.1, from coordinate 9,612,978 downwards.
AGGTTTTGTATTTAATTGGCACAACATGGGACAGTCTACTGCTTTTTGTTTTGGATGATACACATCACGAGTGATCACAGTCTAAAGCCCCCCCCCCCCCAGTGATAATCCTTCAATCTAACCCACTCCGTAGTTTCCAACGTGAAAACACAGCAGGAAGAGCTTACCACCGCCAGACGTCTCTCGGTGTAAAAGGCTGCGAGGATGAACACGTTTGACACTGAAACACAGAGACAAACTTTTATTAGCTGCAAATAAATTACAAATCACGACTTTCATTATGCAGAAACGGGTAATTAATGATAAATATTAACACGTTTGAGCATGACTCAAGTCATTTGTTGCTCAAATCGGCCAATGCTTCTGGAGAAGAGCAAAGATTTTTCATTTCTCACTTCTGACACTGATAAAACCAGGCGCTGTCAAGGATGAGGCAATTTCACACAGGATGTTTCTCATTTGGGGAAATAAAAGATAAGTTAATAATCCATGTGTTAGAAAGGCATACACACTAACAGTAAATAGGCATTTCTGAGGCGTCTTTCATATGATCTATTAAAAAAAACAACTAAATTACTGCATCAGATCAGCATCTTAGGAGTGGAAAAAGCAATGAAACACACTTTACTGTAGTCAATAAATGAAATAATTTTCCAATCTAATGCAAATATTTGCACAGTGGGAGTTTAATATCATTTGTGGTTGTAGTTTATTGGGCTAAACTAAATTGTAGCAGTACGACTCAGACTTCTTACCGATCGTTAGGCAAGCTGCTGGCCAGCTATAGGGGTCCTTTAAGAAGAGAGACACCACTTGAATGGGGTCAACCAGGATGCCATACCTGGAAAAGCACAGCAAATCTTACATGGCGAAATATTTGCATGGTGAAACTGGCACGTAGTTAGTGGTTGATCAGTTAGTGGTACTTTAGAAGATCATTCTAGTAACGAGGGATCCGCTGGAGGACAAACTGACGTCAGGGTTAAGGGTTAAGGGTCACTGACTAGTCAAACCAGCAGTGTTGTGTTACTCAGCCATGATCAATAAATTGGATCACAATGGAACTCTTGTTTCCAATCACTTTCAACTCAAGTCTTCTGGAATGTACTCAAGCACAAACAGAGTTATAAGCACTAAAAACTAGTAATAGTCATCCATCTTCTACACTGCTTCCCAAGATAACTGGAGGAGAAAGCAGGTATATGCATATACACGTATTTCCATTCACATGGATCCAGAAACGTTTGACTGTGAAGGGAGAGCACCAACCACTGCGCCACCGTGTGGACAAATACTTAACTACTTGCCACCTCTGTTGACTGATCTGCTTGTTCTAAAAGGCCGTGTGATTAATAAAGTAAAATCTAAGAACAAATGTGCAAAGGCATAACTAAATGAATCTAAACTAATCGAACCATATGTTCCTTGGGGGATTCTGCTTTTTAACGGCAAAGACGAGTAGTGTGCATGCAAATGTGCTTTTTGCAGTTTTGCATGAGGTGTGCGGACGTCTGAAAGAGGTTTTCTAACTCGGTTCAGAATGTTCCTTTGGTTTTTAATTGATGTGATCTGTCAAACAATGCAAATAGGAGGTAACGAAGGAACAATTTCTAAAAGCGCTTGTTTACAATCTGCACATCGTGTGTGTGTGTAGGTTTGTGTGTGTAGGTTTGTGTGTAGGTGCAGACTCACTTTATAAGGTTCTCAAGAAAGAGGCGTGCATTACTCAGCACCTGTGGGAGAGGAGTGGGAAAAAAAAATGGGAGAGTGAAAATTCAGTTCATGGCACAAACAGGAAACTCAGAAAAGAAACTGTTCAAAAAGACTTTAAGCCTGTTATGTGTCTGACCGTTCACTCAATCTGGCCTTTGTTTGGAAGCTGAAAAATGCCCGGCGATAAATCGGGCTTATCATTTTCTTTTCCCACAGCTCTGCTTACGATCGGCCTGCAGATTTAACTGCCTTTGTTTTGTACTTGCAGAGTCGGTTTTTATTCAAAACATGTACTAAAATACGGCTATCGACGTTCACTCCTAACAAAGCACACGGCTTTACTCGGCTTTTCTCGTGCAGAGCAATTTTGGGAGATAAAAAGCAAAAAAAAAATGAAAGTCAGATGTGCAGTCGTTTCTGGCCCGTTTTCGCGACTAAATTTAGCAGAATGTCCCCGATTCCATCACGCGTTTGGTTACCGACTGAACCTGCTGCGCCTCGCTCGGTTCAAAAGTGTCAAGTCAAATAGGTTTATGGTTCTATTACACATCCAAGTTTAAAGTCCGGCTTTATCTCGATCGGTTATCGCGGCTTTCTGCGAGAAGAAACAAACAAAACACCCTGCCACTCAGAGAGGAACCACATGTATGAACATTTCGAGATAAAATGCAGTCGTCATGGTAATTGTCTTCCCAAGTTCACGTGATTGTGAAAATACAGCGCAGGTATGACACAGAAGAATTGGTGCAATGTAGTGACTGTGCTTGTTGCTCTGCACTGCTAAAATGTGCTTTTCTTTCCACTGCGCCGTTTGTGGATCAGAGGCTACCTTTGCCTCAGTGACCTTCAGCGCGGACAAGAGAAGATTATCATGCATAATACAACAGACGGGCCAGGAGCCTCCACGCCGCATTTCAACAGAACACTGCAAAGTCTCATTCCGCCGGACTTCCAGAGTGCCAGCTGGGTCCAAATGGGGTCGAGTCCCAACGTAATCGTCTGGTTTTATATAAAGGTTTCTTTTGAATGAGAACAATCGCGTAGCATAGAGCGATGCCACAAGCTGTAGGATTTCTGGACAATATACTTTTTTGAGCAATTTAAAAAAAAATAAAATAATGAAGAAAATGCACCCTAAACATCTTGTAAAATAAATTCAGAAGGTCCTGGTGGCTGCTAATTCTGGACTTCCTGGAAATCCATGACTCCGCGGCGCTGCAGTGATAAACACGTCTAGTTAAACGATAACTTTATTGGACAGTCGTATCAGATTTGGCAGATTGTGGGTTTAAAAATAAAACCAGCAGGCAGAGACCCTGACCCAGAGCGATGACGAGAGGAAACAACCAGTTTGAGTCCGAGTCCGAAAAAAGAATCTGGCAGTCCGCTCCATATTTTCCTTTGGTTTTGTTTTCAACTCCACTGAACTGGTTAGTCTGTGGTCAGTGAAAATGATCCAGGGTTTTCCTTGGTTGCACACCAGTGAGAACAACTGAGGCGACCTCCTACTACTGATTGATTGATTGATCGCCAAGAAGAGACGCAGGAATCGTCACAAGTGGCCATTTATGAGCATTTCATAGGGGCAAGATTATATTATGCATAATTTGAAGGAGACAGAATGACCTTCAAAAAAATGTCCTTGACTCAGTTTTTCATACAAACTACAAGGGCAAGCGCTAATTGTCGAGAAGAAAAATTAAAATACACCTCTCCGATTTCTCATAATACGTGTCTCCACAGCAAACGTTCCAGGAATTTAGCTGATATATAAAGAAAAGACAAATTACAGATGTAAGTGTCTTAACTGCACACACACACACACACACGCACACACACACACACACACACACACACACACACTGGGTGGTTCCACTTCACACTCTTACAGGCTAATCCCTCCGGCTTTCTTTAAAAACTGAGGGGCGCCGTGGCAGCTGTCCATGGTCACCAGAAAGTGGAGGACTTCGGCCATCACGGCTTTGTAAAACTTTTAAAGATGGGATTAATCCCGTCACATCACTGCAGACTTGCTTCAACGTCAGGAAAAAAATACGCAAATAACCCCCCCCCCCCCCCCCCCCCCCCGCACACACGAGCATGAATCTACATAGACACTCAAAAACTGTACAAACTAATCCAACCTTGCAAATATATGAATATGCAACACATGCATGTGTGTAGACACACGCTGAAGGAAACATGCTTGTATACAGTATATTTCTATTTATAGTTCCTGTCCATTTAACTTTCATTAGGATTAAGGCGAACCAGATATTTGCATCCTTCGAGTTCATCAAATTATTACCAGTGATTGAATGTTCTGGGGCACTGCTGGGTGCCTGTGGGGGGGGGACACACACACACACACACACACACACACACACACACACACACACACACACACACACACACACACACACACACACACACACACACACACACACACACACACACACACACACACACACACACACACACACACACACACACACACACACACACACACACACACACACACACACACACACACACACACACACACACACACACACACACACACACACACACACACACACACACACAGCAAAAGTCATGTTGCCCTGGGGTGACCTCAGCTCACAGATGCATTACTAAATGGGACGCATCTGTGATCAGCAGTGTCCAACTGAACAAGTCCGATTCTACATCAAAGAACAATTGAATTATTTCAACAGAGCGCGTCTCACACAGTAGATCATGAAACAAGACGCGTTCCACTGAATCCTCAATATTATCTGGCACAGTTGCTGCACTGCACCCGAGCCTTCCAGCTATTTCAAAAGAGGCCACCAATAATTTATTGTGTGGTTTTCTGCTTTCGGAAGGAGCACATAATGTCAATTTGTAGTGATCCCCGTCAGCTGGTATTTGTGAGCGTGCACCACGGTTTACATGCAAGGAGCTGCTGATGAAAATGCCCGTGTGAGAAAATAACTTGGTCTTGGGTTTGTCAGATATTGAAAAGGAATAAAAATAACTTCAATGGTGAAGTATTTTGGTTTCACTTTAGGCAAATGCTTTTTATAAAAAAAACAAAAAACCGTGCTATGATTTAATAAAATACTACCAAATACTTACTGCTAATAACTAAACTAATCATAAGAAGAATATTTTTACCAAACCAAACTGTAACATATCAGCTCCAGTTGCGGGAGTAACGGTACACATGGTTAATATCCTCATGTTGTGACAGATAACAGAAAAACACAACTTATCTTACTTCTTGCAGGCGACACAGTAAGGGTATGTCACACCATAAAATGACAGGTCTAACACCAAATCCTGGGAGGGTGTGTGTCGTCACTGGTTTTTCTTTGCAGGTTGCTGTGTTCAGTATCTATCAGTTGGAGGCATTTTTCCCCAATCAGTCCTCAATTTATACCGGAAGTGTCAAGTTTTGTCATTATTTACCTCGATTCTTAAAAACCTAGACAAACAGCACCTATTTCAATACGGTGCTTTCAAATCTTCTGAGATGTACATTTACTCCCAATCAGCAAGAAAAAAAAAACAAATGAGGAAGTTACCAAATACTGTCACTTCTTGGATGAACGCTAAATGGTCGGTTGTTACTCACCAGCATGATGACGCACCAGTTGAGGATTCCTCTGTAGTTGCTGTAGCCGCTCGCTGAGCTCAGGAGAGACTCCTGAAGAACATGACAGCTGGAAGCATACAGCCAAAGGTTGCACTTGTGAGTTTCACGCGATACAAAGCTCTTTTTCACTTGCCCATTTATCTTCATGGCAAAGGCAGAAAATTATTGGCCGCATCCTGCGGCACTTCTCAAACCTCAGTTCCGCAACACTGAGTGCTGCGTTAAATCGACAATAAAGAGGCACATTCACACTGCGCCCATGATTGTAGTGGAGTTTAGACTTGATTGTGATCTTGCAGAGCACCGATAACTCCCAATGAGTAATGACCCCCACAGAAATGAAAGAGGTGCTGTGTAGTTCGTCATTTCCTTCTCTTGGACATGACGAACTACACAGCACCTCTTTCATACAGTTTGACTCGATCTTCTGTTGAGAAACACTTGTGTTTGCTCTCCTTAATCGTGGGTGAGAAGAGTTGTGAAAATGTAGGTTAAAGGCACGGACCTCGGGAATATTGTGAAAACAGAATATTTGGCTCTTAAGACATTTTATACAGCAACACACAGTGGCAGACATTGGTTGAAATCAAGAAAGAAATGTATTAATCAAGAATTAGTGACACTTTTAAATGTGGTTATTGATCCAGGACACTCAAGTAAAGACACTTGATAGTCATAAATAGTAAAGAGGGACAAACACAAAAAGATGAATGACAGCCAGACTGAATCAATCTACCTTATATGAAGTGGATAAAACATGTGGAACCCGAGTACAGAAATTAAAAAAGAGAGTGAAGAGGGGAGATGTCGACACGCAAGAAGGACGAAAGTGCAGTCAGAGAGATGCTGAGAAACTCCAGAGTTGCAAAACATGTCTCTCAGAGAGGGTTTGAAATTTGAGCAGGACAATCATGAAGTGGTTTGAAAAATGTGGACGTGACTGAGAAATGGGCGTGGTGCTACCAGAGAGTGAACGCTTGTGTTTTGGGCAGGATTCAGGCTGTTGTGTCTTTGAATAATGCGTCTTATTATGTCTTGTAAAAGAAGATCACCTGTTCTCCCAACATACCTGGTATACACTGTTACAGCGACAACTCTTACTGTGACAGAAGACGTGTCTTATGTACAGAAATACATTTAATTTAGTGTAGTGCTTATTTTAGTGTGAAAAAGACTTTAAAGGATTATCAAACCAGCCAACGTTTTTGTTAATGATGCCAAAGGAGCAAAGTTGATTCTTCAATCTCAGCATTACGTCTCCCACATGGACTAAATCCAAACAAGAGTCATTGCACAAGTTTGATACTAGAAGATAAATCAATATATGCCATATTCTCCCAGGGGTGATGAGGAAATATGTGGCACAACCTGGTTTGGAAATCCTCTGCTGATATTGAGGCCTTCAAAAAAAAAAAAAAAAAATGTCTTGATGGAACTCAGACTAATGAGACAAGATATTTTATCAGTGATGTGTGGAGTGTTGGAGAAGAGATTACAATCAGCACTTTTAATGTTTATTTCTGAGGTTATAGCTTGAAATAAAGTTAACTTGGACTTTCTAAAATTCTGGCCACAATCAAACCTCACCTCCAAATATGTATAAATGTAAAAACCTAAACTGGCTCATGTGAAACCATTGATGTTTTTTTTTTTTTATCATAAGAGACCCTGTATATTCTAATTGTGGACTGTCTCCTATGTGATTCTCTGTTCATACAGACTGTTCAGATCTTTTGAAGAAAATCTTAAAGGAAACGAACACCAAACCTCTGTCATTAACCCTTAAAAACATCATATTTCTTAAAGAGCATCTGTGCGTAACGCCTGGCCGGATACCTGAGCCTGTCGCTCGGCTGCTCCGCTGCGTTCCCCTGCGTCCTCGGACCGTTCGTGTCCTCCTGCCGCCCCGCTGTCCCCGGCTCTCCGTCCACCTTCCTGTCGCCGATCGCCTTCTTGGGCACCACGTCTTTCTTTCTGGCCTTACCAGGCGACCCCGCGCCGTCATCACCCGCATCCTGGTGCCATTTGCTCCCGTTGGCTTGCTTCACGCCGGCCGATCCGTGGATGGTCGTCCTCCTCCGCCGCGTCAAGGGCCCCGACATCCCGCCTCTGTCGCTCATTCCAGCGGCTCCAGTCACGCACTTTCTACCTCCCCGCCAACATGGCTGGGTCAGCCACCGTCAGTCGTGCCTGCGTGTCAGTCTGCGCGGCTGTAGGAGAAGCTGCATGAGCAGTTGCGGTGAAACTTGCGCACGCTCGCGCTGTGGCGGTGAATGAAGGAGCCGCTTCGGCTCAAGGTGCGTTCTCTTCGACGGGGTTGCCAGATCCGTGTTGTCCAGCTGGAATCCCCCTATTGAATGACCAATTTCGTTTGAATATCGATCTTTTTCAACACGTTTCTGAGTAAGATAAGAATAAAAAAAGAAAAACAAACAAAAAACCATGACGTATATTATTTCATTCCAAATTGTATTGGCTTTGAAAATCTTAAAATTTGCTTGAGGAGTAATTTAAATTTGTACGCAGTGTTTCTCTTCTTTGTTTGTTAATTATCGCAGTTCAAACTATATTTGAGTAAATTCAGCAGTCTGAAGAAAACGGATTAAATTATAGCCTTCAAACATTTAGATGAACAAACTTTCCAGTCGGGAGCAAATAAGGACCAATGGATTATGTTGTTATTTAAGAGATTTGCTCAGTCATCCAATTAACTGAGCATTGAAACTTGAAACAAAAGTGAGGTGAAATGGAATTCACTGAGTAATATAGTGAATATAGCCACGAATCAACAGACTACAGGTGCTTTGAAATGTTACTCACCGAATAAAAGGTAAAAATAGGTGGAAGATATTGCACGGATATTGAACAGCATCTGTGCAATATATTTTCTCTCCAAAAGCCCTCTTGCAGTCTGGAAAAATAAATAAATAAATAAATAATATGGACTGACAACCATGGTCATGGGTTTTATTTTCCATCTGCCTCTAAATCTAAACTCAGGGATGGTTAGTCGAGTAAAGCTATGGTTGTCCTGGTCTGAACCAGTGCTCAATAAATTACTTTATATATAAATCATTTAAGGACTTTCAAGCCTGCACTTGCCTGTGACTCTTGGACTGAAGCTGATGCTTGCTTTAATGCCACTAATAAAAGTGCAACACATGGATGCTTTCCCTCTGGGTTGAAACACTGGCTGGGCCTTTCTGTATGGAGTTTGCATGTTCTGATTGTGTATGTGTGTGGTTTTCCTCTGGTTGCCCTGGTTTCGGGTGCATGCACATGAGGTTAATTGGTGACCCGAAATTGCATAGATGTGTTTGTCTTTTCTTTCTGTGTTTGCCCTGTGATAGACTGACGAAACAGTTAGGGTTTTGGGTAAGGCCCCCAGAAGCCAACGATTCTTAGACTGCCAAGAGATGAAATCTGAGAATTTTTGGGGGGTTATTTTACATTAGTTGCGGTAACTCATATGAGGTAAAAGTTTGAATTTTACGTTACACTTTTGGTGCCGTTTAAGAGTTTTGCAGTACTTAGTATGATTACTAAGAATATATATAATGTCGTTTGTAATAGGTATCAATTGCCATTAAATACATAAGTTATTAATTCCCAATATAAATTTTGTGGCTTTGCATGCTTTCTTGCAGCCTAGGTGTGATAGACATGAAGAGTTTAGCGATGCAGAGACTAAAATGTTAGTTTTTGTCACAGAAAACAACATGCTCAGTGCATGACAATGCCAGTCCTGCATCCTTAAAGAACCGTGGAGACTCACAATGTCATTGATCCATTTTCAGGCCTAAACGTTTCCACTCTATACACATATACAATGTTGAAATGTCTAAAATAATTGTTGAAATGTTTTTCAAAGCATAAAAACATGTGTTTGTATATTTACAATAAAACACAAGTTATTCATTTTTACAGTAAGTTAAGTGCATTGTGTTTTGGGTTGCATGCTCAGGTGCATATTAGGTTCATGATTCAATAAATATATCATACTGTCATACTGCATTACAGTATTTCTGTGCTCTCATTGCAACAATAACAATGTAGCCATTGTTGAGATAAATGTGTCAAATATTGCGCTTGTCAGAGCCTTAATCGCATTTAATCAATTATTCAAAAAATTATAACTAGTTTATCCAGACCCTTATACCCTGATACTTGATAAATTGCTCTTATTAAAAAGTACAATTAACATTGTCAGGGTCAAATATCAGGACTACAACTCTTTAATCAAGTTCGGTTGCAGTGCGAGTTGAAGTCAGGCCAATGGCATACCTGCACTGGATCACGTGGTTTACCTGACCAATAGGAGCGCAGTGGATTGCTATCCGGTTAGATTTGTTCTGACAGCTCCAGCTGTTGAAGGAAACGCCGTGGTGGAAATGATAATGTTTTAGGCGGAATTTATATTTATATTTTAGTTACCAATTCGCCTATGTCACAGTACAAACTCAATCGTTCAGTAGGCCGTCTTTAGAAGGGATGAAACGATTGAAAAGGAAGAAAAAGAACGGAGGAGTTGAGGTGACTGGCACTGGATCTGTCACGAGAGGTAAGTGAGGCTCACACCGAATGAGGTTCCTCTCAGGATAAAACCACTCGACTACTCCAATCAAAGCTTCTTTTCACTGTCAGAACAACCTTCTATTTACGTGCTGATTTACTACATATCCGCGTATAGACTGAAATCTGACCTGCCAGGTCTGTGTGTGCCAACATGTCTCGAGCTGTAAGAGTATTACTGCAGCCAGGTGACTTACATTAGACACTCATCCTGAGTTCTCCAGCCACTCGCCTACAAATGTTGGTGTGTTTTTACGTTGTTGTGCGGGTCAACCGTGGCTGTGTGTCCATATGCTGCCAGCGTGGCAGCCAGATGATTACAGCTGACTGCCACGCACAGGAAAGTTGCCTTTGTATTTTCTGATGATCGATCGTTCCATCATTTAGAGACTCTTCACACTTCAAACAGAAAGGCAAAGTTTAAACGTGTAATGAAAAGCAACAGCAGTTCATGGAGTTATGGATGCAATATATTGGATATAGCTATTATAAAGTATATTCTATGGCACATTCTTGATTGGATGCAAAGGACTAAAAATGTGTCCCTTTTAGGAGTGATCATACTGTTATACTTACTAGATGTGGGGATAGAAAGCTTCATTTTCAATGCACATCCACAACGTGCTTAATTTGGAGGGGATTTCGCTCAGCAATACTGTTGGAGGAAGTGTGGGCTTATAGATGTGGACCATTCACATGTTTGTTGGACCTATGCAAAGGTGACCCAATTTTATGAAAATATAAACCTGATGAAAATTATTTCAGAATATGAAATTCAAAACACTTTGCTTGTGACGTTCCTGCGACAAATCAGAGACATAGTCATGAGTGAATGCATATTCATACAGAAACTTTGTTTGAAAAACCTTTTGCACTTCATATCACATCGTATTGTTTTACTTATGAACAAAATCTATGAAAAATACAAGTTAAATAAACTATGCCTCTCATATTGTGCACTAATCCAGCTTGGAACTGGGATTATTATCTTTTGGCAAGTTCCTCTTTCCCACCTGACAGTGTTCACGTATCAAAAACAAACGGTTCTTTCTTGTGAAATGACTCTCGGACAATATAATTTTGTCCTCACTACTTTTATGCACAATTCCCTTTTCTGCTGTTAAAATAAATAGCAATTATTAGTCATCACAATAAATGTTTATACACGACAAGTCATTTTCACTAAAGTGGTGTAGTTATTCAATTTGAATTAAAATGCCGCCATGCTGAATGGGTTCAGACACGATTCTCAGAAATCTCGACTTTTCCAGGGGGAAGCTCCGAGTTTATCTTACAGATTTTATTTTTCTCGCTGAGAACTGGGATGTTTCCCATTTCCCAGGTACTCAAAAATGTATGAATGAAAAGTATCCCCCGTAGCTTATGTAGAATTGGCTGCATTCATTCCGTATAATGGATTTTTTTATTGAAATGAAACTGAAAAATGTGGGCGTTTGGGTTCTGAAACAGTCTGAACATCTATATTTGTTATTCCCCTAAAAATGATATTTAATATTAAAACTATTATCAGCTGATATTCATGTCACATGTTCCAGCACAGAAACTGAGTTTTTGCTATATGTATTAATGCGTGTGTTTAATGCACACATTACACACCTCTATTTATAACCCCATGTCTTTCTTTCATGTCTTCTCTCCTATCTTTCTGTCTCCGATTCTCCCTCGTTACGTCCATTCTTCTTTCTTATGTGTCACAATGTCTTTTCTCTGTTCATCTTCCACTGCTCTGTTTTTGTTTCATTCCTCAAATGTTTGTCCCTTATCTTTCCCATACTCACTCTCTCTCTCTCTCGCTCTCTCTCTCTATCTCTCTCTCTCTCTCTCTCTCTCCCCCCCCCCCCCCTCCCCTCCCCCTCTCTCATTTTCCCTGTCGTCTGTTCAGATCCAGACTGTGGAAGGAAACAGAAGCTGTTTGAGATCCAACAAGCTCTGATCAGGTTGAGATGATTATATTTGTCTGTTAAGCATGTGTGCTGTGTATATAAAGGATTTATTAGCTTGAGTTGCTGAAGATAATTATGTATTTTTAAATATTAAGAATAGCTATTATAAAGGCTCTCAATGTGACATTTTAATTAGAATTGCCTATAAATAAATCTTGGTGGTGAAATGTGAAGGACATTGGATCCTGGGATTTGCCCAACGTGTCTTCTCCTTAATAGCTTTTCTCTGAAAAGTTTCGCTTGCTCGCATTCTTTTAAAATCTTAAAAAAAAAGTATTGGTCTGTTCCATCCGTCCTGCTAATGTCTCCATTAGCACTACAGATGTAGGCCACAGAGTGTCTTTTCTCGAGTGGGAATCTGCGTCTCCCGGCTCACCCAAAACACGGTTCCACAATTAGATGGTATGTGTTTATCGGCAGACGGTGACCTTCGCAACTTCATGCTGAGATAATTTCACACATGGAGATTGTCTGGATGTGCTCTGAGGAGTAGTGTGACGAGGATCATGAGGACTTCAGAGTAAAAGCCCTCTTGGGACTCAGATGGTCGGAGGCACAGTAAAGCTTGTGCAGAAGCAACCAAACAGCGGTTTTCCTTGTCAGCTTGGATATTTAGACGCATATCAAGCTGCTGCAGTGCATGAGAGACGCCGGTTCAAATCTAGCCGGCTCCTTTCTGTGTGGTTGGCATGTTCTTCTGGTTTGCATGTTCTCTCTGTGTGTGCGTCCCAAAAACATGCGCCGTGGGTCCCTGAGCAAGACCCTTCGGCCCCCACCAGCTCCTCCCTGAGCGCTGCTCTGTGTGGCTGCTACCGATGGGTCATTTGGTCAACATTGCCCCAAGTGGATTCATACAGTCGTCTTCAGCACTTAGGCAGACAATAAAGAACATAAACATGATTTCTTTTGTGAACAACTGATGATGTAAATGAGCAATTTTGTCTGATAAAAAAATCTCAGATTTTAAATGTTGGGAAGTAGTTTACATAACAGTGCTGAAAAAGTGCATTTGGATATGAGTTAAGATTACATACCTGCTGAGAGAAACTTTTAGAATTAACATACTTCTTCATATGAGCCTTTTAATTTGTTACTTCGCCCTGTTTTGGCTGCATATTATCTGACTGTGACCTGACTTGACTTTTCAATGGACAGTGATCCAGTGGACATCAAGACCCTGAGGAGAGCCGCGGGCAGCAAGGGAGGACTGCTCACTGATGAAGTGAGGAGAAAAGTCTGGCCCAAACTACTCAACATAAACGTATATGATCTACCATATAAACCTGGTTAGTGTTTTACTCACCTGTATTTCACAAGCGTAAGAACTCTGAGTCTCATTAATAGCGGAAGTATTTCTTTTGTTCTTCAGGTCGAGATGTGAGGGAGAACCACAAGGACTACAACCAAGTAGTCCTGGATGTAAGGAGATCCATGAAGCGGTTTCCTACAGGTGACGTGTGTGTTGTTATCGGTAGCGATAGCAGCACAGCTCGGTGTGCCTCTTATCAAACAAACAGCGACATTGTTATCTGACAAAGTGAAGTAATTATTGATCTGAGCTGGGGCGTTCCAGGACAAGCTTTCCCATGACAAAATCTGTGTTTCTTGCCTAAATCACTGAGTCTGTTTTTCACTTGGACTGAATTAAAACGGTTCAATTGAACTGCAGTTTAGATTTTCTTTTTAAATCTTTCCATTTGATTCCATTATTTTTACTGATTAAATGTGACGGATGTGCTGCTTGTTTGACTTTCCCAGGTATGCCAGCCACAGAGAGATCCGTGCTTCAGGAGCAGCTCATTGACATCATACTTGCGATTTTGAAGCGTAATCCTCAGCTTCACTACTACCAGGGCTACCATGATGTGGCCGTCACTCTGCTGCTGGTCGTTGGGGAGCGGATGGCAATCGCTATATTGGACAAACTGTCCAATTATCACCTCAGGTTGTTTTTCCTACTGAACCTCCGAATGCTTTTTTTACCCCTTTTACTTCACTTGACATTTGTTCTAAGTTTTATAACCCACTAAATCTTTCTTTATTTTCTCTGTCTTTACTGTCCGTAGGGACTTTATGGATCCTACAATGGATAGCACCAAGCACATCTTGAACTATTTGATGCCTATATTGGAGCAGGTCGATCTAGAGCTGCATGAATTCATGGTCAGGTAAGTTGACACAGAGGCTAAAAGTTTAGCAGGTGCCTTCTCCAGGTGTACGGAACAACCACTAGAGGGCACCACAGTGTTGACTTTTATCTCAGGCCTCCACAGAGAGAGAGAGAGAGGCCTGAGTTTTTTCCTGAATTAAAATATCAGTAAAAAATGCATGGGTTGCAGTCTCGTTGGGAAATGTTGGTCAGATGGTCCAACAGCTGTTTTCTAGCGCTGTCTACTCCGCCAAGGTGTGCATCACATTTAGCTTTATTTGTGAAGCCAGGTAGTGAAATCAAGCAAAAATGATTTATGCATCATTTGCAGTTTATTGAATAAACAAACAATGCATGTTACGTACAGTCAGTGACTGCAGGTTTGACTGCAAAGTGTCCATGAACTCTCCTTTTGAAGTACTTAGATATGTGCCCAGGTGTCTCGCCACAGTATTTTCACTGTCTTGTTGACTGGTTCATAATCGATATCGTGCTCGGCAATGTCCAAAAAATGCAAACTACCCGTCGACTCGCATGAAGAGGAAAAAACACCAGAGACAAAGACGTCGCACTTGGAAAACGACGGCACGATGAATAACCCACTTCAAAGTTTGGACTGCTTCCTTCAGCGAACACTTCCTCTTCCAACCGTTTGCCTTCTCATCTCTACTTCTTTTATCCTCCACTCTTTCCTGCTTCCTCCTCTTTTTTGTTCTTATTTGCTTTCGCTCCCACTTCATTTTATGTCTTTGCTTCCCATCGGACTTGCTCTTTGCTCTTTGCTCTTTGCTCCTCCCTCCTCCCTCCTCCCTCCTGTCCGTCACTTTCATTGAATTCTTATAGTTAGTCTCGCTCTGCTTCGGTCGGTACTTGTCATTCTTATCTTGATGTTCATATCCAATATTTATCAACAACCTCTCAAGGCTTTATAATTTATTTGCGCTTTTCTTAAACTGACTTCCTATTTTTATCGCTACGCAAGCCACCTTTGGAGGCTATAGGACGCGAAATGTGTGAAAGTGGAGAAGAAATGACTCTTTAAACGGCGATTATCACCCCGCGATGACGGGTGGCAGCAGCAATTATAATCACAAGCAACTGACATGAAACGTGTACTCCTAACCAACAACAGTTACTACTAAGTGCTGCTCAGGTTTTCACCCATCAAATCACCGACGTGTACAACACTGATTGTTTGCTCACAGGAGGTCACATGAGGAAAGGGATTCTAATCTCATCTCTTTTTTTTTTTTACTTTTCAGTCCCTCTTAGCTAAAGTCTGAACAATTATTAAGGGTCACATTGGTACATTGTTTTTCAACCTGAGTTTTGATTGTTTTAGACTTTGTGTCATTATGACCAAAAAACCTGAAATAAAGCAGTTATTGTAGCTCCGTTTAAAATGTGTGTAAACATGATTAGAAAAATGTTGAAACACTCAGGGGTTTTTTTTCCCCCCCGAGTTAAATAGAGCCTTCAATCCTATATACCACTTTATCAAAAGTTGGAGGGTGCGGGATTTAATCTTATTGACTGTGCAATGAGCAAACTAAGTGCTAAGACGATGGGGTACATCCCGGACAGATCACCGGGCAAACACTAAGAAACAGCCAGTCATACACATTCACAACTACATACAATTTATGGTCACCAATTAATAGCAAAAGCTTTTTTTTGTAGACTTTGGAGGGAACCGAAGTACTTCCATTATAAACCCATGCATGCACAGGGAATACATGCACACTCCGCATGGAAATGTCTGACCCGGTACTTTCTGTATTAGCCATTCCCACTGTGTGGCCCAAGCATTTCATCACTGAGCTTTATGGTCTTGCCTTCTAACGAGTGTAACGAGAAACCGAGGGTACGACAGCCGACACGTATTATTAGTTTCTGAAATATGTGACGTCAACAAAAATGGAAGAATCTGCAGTTTATCCTTCTCTTTGCGTGTTTGTTTGCCTTTTCATTTCAGAGCGGAGGTGGGAACCATATTTGCACTCTCCTGGCTCATCACGTGGTACGGCCACGTTCTGTCACACTTGAAACACACCTTAAGACTCTACGACTTCTTCCTGGCCTCACATCCACTGATGCCCATCTACCTTGCAGCTGCGGTAAGAAGAAGGCCATAGATCCATCGCAGTTGTATGAACGCTTCCTCATAGATGCATTCATAAACAAGCCTCAGCAATAACTCCGCTGTATTTGTTTCCTTAAAGCCATATCTCAACCCTGTACAATATGTAAGAGAATTTGGTTGAGGATTTTAGTTTCCAGAATGTAGGACGGCCCTCTGATATGTAGGGTGCTTCCAGATTTCAGACTCGTAATCAAACAAAGGCACTAGTTCACATTGTGTTGCTCAGTACTAAGAGGTCACCCCACTAGTTAATGAGATACTTCCTAATGAACGGAGAAGAAAGACTAAGAGGGGCAGGGAGAAATAATGGGAGGAAGGAAGGGATTATAGGGAGAAAAAAAAAAAGACTGCATCAAGAGAAACAATGGCTATGAGAGGATTTTGTAAAAAAAAAGAGACACACTTTTTTCTTTTCTTATATCCTGGTCCTTTATGAAGGAGCCTGTTGTATCGACTGGCTGCTCACAACATCTACTATATGTGTATCACCACAAGCATGTTTGTGGAAATGATTTGTTTTTCATGTTTACATGTCTCTTGATTTTTCAAGTGTTTATTTGAGTGTGAAAAGGCCTTTTACTTCACTGTGGCCTTTACTGAGGAATTTGTGCATTTTGATGAGATGGAGAAACTGTGCAAATTGTGCTTGTTTGCTATTGAGGATGTTTGTGTGTGTGTATTGCATGTTTGTGTGTGTGTGTGTGTGTAGCGGCTGGGCAAAGGGAGCACTCTGTTTGAAGTGTGTGAAACAACAAAGCAGAATGTAGTTCATGTTTCCTCCAAGGCTGAGCACAGCACACAGCATGGGGTATTAACTCTTCATCTGCCCATTATACTGCTGTGCACTGCCTGCTGCACTAAAAACCATCTTTTGTACAATTATATGTCCTTTCTGATTCATGTCTGACCATAGTGATGGTCAAACAGTTAACCCTCCGCCTCATCTTCTCAGATTGTGTTGCACAGAGAGAAGGAGGTGAAGCAGACAGAGTGTGACATGGCCATGGTCCACCACCTTCTCTCCCGCATCCCAGAGGATCTCCCTTATGAACTCCTGATTGGCCAGGCTCAGGACTTGTTTGAACAGTACCCTCCTTCATTACTGGCCAAGCGGGCAGCGCTGCAATCTCGCAAGAGGTAAGGAGATGTCATGTGGCATTAAAATGTTTAATTAGGGCCTACTACTTAAGAAATGCAGCAGTGACTGTTGCTCTTTGGACAGTTAACTTCTGGCTGCAGGTTCGTCTACTGAGTTCAACGAGTTTAAAATAAACTATTTGTTCTAAGTAATTTCTACTGACTCAAACAGGCGTCATGTCCGTATTTGTTTTCCCTCTTTTCCTTCACTTTCTAATGTCCTCTATCATCACATTTAAAATGAGCTGATATGTTCCACAACATGTCTGATTTGATATACATGTTGTATTGATAATAAAATTAAGCTTTATGAGATTTCCAAATTATTGGGTTCTCTTTTTATGAACTTTTAACCCGCCGTCCAAACCTTCATCAAGTTGGGGTTGTGATTTGTAACTATAAATATCATTAAAAAAAGATAAAATGAAGAGCTGCAGCTTGTCGCTTTGAAGAAAGTACAGAAGAAGACTCCTGATTGTAATTTTAAAAAAAGAGTTTATTTTGTAAAATATTGATAACAAACATGACATTTATACAGAATTCACATCATCAACCAATATTATTGATGCACTGAAGACACTTTACAATATAGTGGAGTCAATCTCTGCAGCACAGTCTCTGCAAGTCAAAATACAAGGCAGAATGCATCGATGGAAGAGAAAGAGTTGTGTCCATAAATTATTGCAATTCCTTCGGTAACCAAGGGAGGATGCTGTGAAAGCACATGCAAACTCCATTATCCAGAGGTGCTGTATACATGCTTACTGCATAACCATCTGTGTGACCTTTTCCCCTCTTTTTTAATTTTTTTTATTACTGAGGAGTCAGCATGAGAAACCTAACCACACTGTCTGTATCCACGGCCATCTGTCCCCCTCTGCCTGTCGGTGTCCTTCAGGGTGGCTTGCAGTCATTGTTTAGGGCAGGAGGCGACACAAGGCCTTGACTGACACGTTAAAAGATACTGATGTCTCACAATGCATTACTCTTGTAGCTTCTTGTACGCAGGAGCTACTGAGTTAGCACTTCTCTTAAATTGGTATCATCCCTCCTCTTCACCTGTCTTTATCAATCACTTTATCCGTCGGTCTATCTTTCCATTGTCACTCCGTTGTTCAAGCTTCACCTCCGATCGGGCTCTGTTCACTTTTTCTAATAAATTCTCTCTATTCATTGCTCTCTCTGTGGTTTGCTTCCTTCAGCCTGTCCATCAGCACCTTCCAGGCGTTTCAGCGCTCCACCCTCCACCAAAGGCCCGACTCTGTTCTCCAGCGCCTCACCAAGGCCCAGGGCTCCACCACCTCCAGACACGGTAAAAATAGTCACTGTAATCTTATTACCAACTCCGGAGGAAGACTCCACTCAGGCTGTGCAGATGTACTTATCGATGGATGGGTTCTTGTTGCACAGGCTTTGAAGTTGGAAAGAAAATGTCATATGGTTTGTAGAAATTGGAAGGAAAAGCATTTCCACATAGGCAAAAATACTTTGACAGACTCCTCGCTCCTCGCATTTTTCTGTACACTGCATGAGAACACAATTCTTCAAAACAAGGCAACAGTAAATGTGTTATCCCCCACAAACACTGCCCCCCTTTGGGCCAATCAATAACAAGTAAACAAATGTTGTAGCACCCCCATCAGACCAATCAAGGGCAAATTTAAATATGCCAAAACAGAACAAAGAGATGCATTATTCCCGCAGGTTTTTGTGAAAGTCTGATCAGCACCATCCGACATATTGTGTGTGATGTACATGCAATCAAAGATATGTTGTGGCTTTCCCCTCTGGACAGACAGTGTGATATTAAAACTGACGCGCTTAATTCCCTGCAGTTTCATCAAAATTCAATTAGGAGCCAGATGAAGTTCGTAAAAGACAGCCACAGCAGTACGTGCATGTGTTTCACATAAGGGTGACATTCAGTATTCCAGAGCCTGATGATGTTGTCAACTGTTATTAGTCTGACTTAGTACTCAGAGCGTCTTAACGCCACCTTTATGCAATGATACTGACTTGTTGGGTCAATACATTGTGACACTGCTGTGAGGTGTGTTGTACAGATGTGTGCTATTCAGTGTGATTTATTACAGGACATAAAAAGAACAACTGTTGAAGCAAAGATGGTAGATTTTAGCTGGTTTTCACACTCGCCTCTCAACATGTTTGATATCGTCAGTTGTCTATTTACATACATGACACTTCAAACTGAACACGTGGCTTTTGATTTGCACCTAAAATTAGACATGCAGTGTAAGAATTCCATCACATCCAATATGTGCCTTCCGCCATTTTCAGGGTCCAAATGTAATTCAGCAAACTGAAATAATCCGAAATCAGTTTGTCAATGATTGGTTAGCGTCCTCGGTGATGCTCTGCCAGGCCACTGTATGTGCATTAACTAATGCAATCTTAATGCAGCCCTGCAATAAACCCTCATAAAGGCTGGGATGTTTGTTCTTTTTGCTGAAAGCGTTTTTTGTGTTTTGATTCATGGTCACGTTTGAAGCTGTTTGTTTATACTGAGGGATAAATCTAATATTTTCTTACCTTTTCCAGAGCCTCAAAATAGTCAAAAAGTTGAGAAGCATGTCTGAAAAATGTTGTCAACAAAACTTGATGATATTCTATTATACCACCCGAGAAGACGTTATTAGTGCTTACTGCATTGATGTAAATAATGTTAAATAACATAACTATTGTGATATTTGTTTTTGCAAACGTTGTGAATATTATTTAATTCTGAATTATTTGCGGATTTTTGTCTTTTTTCTTTGCTCCTTGTGTTTTTACCATTCCCTATTTACCTTCGATTGTAACATAAAAGCAGCCTAATCCTCCTTTGGTTCAGCTTTGATCAGTACGACTCCTCTTGACCACTCCGTGTGTGCTCCCTGCACTCTGACCCCCCCCCCCCCCCCCCTTTTGTCCTCTGCTCGTAGCCCCTCCACACACAGGCCTGGAAGCAGCTTTACCCGGGTCGGGCGGCCAGCTGTGGGGGAAGGGGAACAGGCTGGTAAAGGTGGCCGTGTGGGGCTTGTCTGCAACGCTCGGGGCAGCCGTGTTCGCCGTTGCTCAGACCGCCATGGAGTGGGGACCCGAGGTGTTGCTTCAGCTGTTCTGACACGGTGACGGGGGGGAGGAAGCGACGGCACACAAACCCGAAGACTTTGAAATCTTGGGACAAACACGGGAGGAGTTATCTCTGTGCCAAACAGGTTGTTGCAACTACAAAACAGCCTCAGATTGTGTGTGTGCACTTGGGATGTTTTAAAAAAAAAAAAAATAAAATAGGAAAGTGTCAAACAACCAAAAAACGACCTCAACAAAATTGAAACCATCCACAGACAACTATTAATCACAAAAAAGAAAAAGCAGCGTGGTGTAAACATTCTACACTGATGTGAAACTATCAATTTTATGCTGCAATTTTCTATTTCTCACAGTCTTGAATGCTTCTTTGCAGGGGGGGAGGGGGGTCTATGTGCATCTTTGCCCAGGGGCTCATTCTCTGCCCATGCATGTGAGACATCGACACATTTTGCTCTTCCAAGGCTCACGTTGTTGTCACATTCTTTCATGTGTCTTTGTTTGTCGCGAACTATTTTTGTCGATATCTTGTTTTCAGATTGCTGCGCTCGTTTTGAGCATTTTACTTGAAAGTGTTTTCGTGCGCTTGTTGGATCAGCAGCCATATCCAAGAGCCAAAAGTGCCTGTATCCAGCACGATGACATCTGAATACAAATTATTAAAGAGCGGTGTTTTCTGCTGAAAGCTTCCAGATATGAACGAACAAGAAGACTGAGTGAGTGAGAGAGAGAGGAGGACTGATGGAGGGAGCCTGGTATTAATTGCTTTACTCCAGGTGTTTGCCAGTTACAGTTACATTACAGTCTGCTGCAGCGAGCAGTGGCTGTCCCCAAACGTCACACACAGCAAGCATGCAGAACTCAGTGCAACCAGTGGGGAGTTTGCCGATGCACTTTGCAGGAGATATTAAGATCCATATTTTGTAGATATGTTTTTTTTTTTTTTTTTTTTTTTTTTTCCCCTCTTCGTATTTTCTGAAGCGTTTTTTTTTTTAGCTGATGGGGCCCACCACTGCTGAATGAATATGGAGGAGGCACCAGTACTTTTGCAGTCTTGAAATATTTAGCAGGTTTGTGCCAACATCCACCCCGAACAGCCGTCAACAGAACTACAGTACACGGACTTCTCAGCATCATGTTTCTCTATTGCACTTTACAATCTGACAAAGATTTTACAGCTTTATTTTAGTGGACAATTTCAGCTGTGATCTTTATGTAAAGAGAGGAATCCCTGTGTTTTGGAGTTTTTATTAATAGAAGAAGCTGCATCACCCATACTATAGATGTTGTTGGACCAAATATAATCAGAGTTTCACAACCCGAAAAGTGAATATTAATAATACAGGCGGTTTCCACCTGAGGTATCCACATATGTAGGGTGGACGGTGTTCTCCAAACAGCACCGCATGCTCTGCGCATTGACTTGCGCGCTGAAATATTTATCAGCTTTTACTAACATGTAGTTAAGCCTCTGCTTCTGTTAACACTACTTCACCGGAGTCACAACACACCCGCCCACTGCTCTCATCAGATATAAATGTGTCACATGTTTGCACCGCTCGTTCCGCAGCCGGCCCTGTTGATTTCTGTTGCTCCGCAGCTTGTGGCGTCCACCATGCTTTTACGACACATTTCTGGCCTCGGGGCAACGGGCATTTGTCAAGAAATGGCGATTTTTGATTAGCGATAATTAGTCGTGTTAAGAGACGGTCAGTCGATCAATTAATGGCCTGTAACCCGTCGGCAGGTCTTCGGGGTCAGTTGGGATTTATGTGTGTTGGCTGTAAGTAACCTGTGCTGATGAATAGCCTCGACACACACAGTATGTACCTGCTGTACATGTGTTTATCTGACGTGATTACTTGTGATTGTGGGATAATGTAAAATGTTGGCTCTCCTGAAAGGTCACTTTCTGTTTAGTCGGGGAGGGGGAGTATTCTGTGTTTTGATTTGTTATTTAAGATTATAGTGTGCCTCATTGAAAATCTGTAAGAAGTCAAAATCTTCTTTTAAGAGTAAGAATCTGACAGTTTTAGATTATAGTTTAGTTATTGGGATTTCTTAATATTCACAGCTGATTAACAGTAAAAAGTAATATAAGGATTTTCAAATGGTGATTTGCAGGTTTGTATGATAAAAGATTACATTGTTTATGCATTATTAAAAAAAAGAATTGTAATAAGAGTTGAATGTTCTGGCCGCTAGGCCACCACTCTCCTCCAACACATAGTATTTGGCCAGTTAATATTATCAAACTAGGGTGGTGAAGAAACTAAAAGGAGAAAATTGAAAAGATACAACTCTTATGTTTAGTCACTAAATCCAAGCTGTAAGAAGGAATCACTTAGCTTAGTTGGAAAAAGGGCACTTTGAAAGTGTTGTCACGGCTCTGTGAGGCTAAAATCGAACATTTCTATGTATTACTAATATAATTGATAAAAACCACATTTTATCTGACTGAGCAAGACTCCACCCTTCAGCTTATCAGTTCTCCGAATTACAAATGCGAACAGTTTATTTTCTGTTGGCCGACTTCATCACTCAGTCTGTTACCTTTGGCTTTAAAGTAGTTGTGTACATTTGGGCATCTGCGATGCTTCAATAAATGGTAGACATTGAGAAAAAAATGAATCTTTGGACAGCTTCACGATTGTTTTCCTGACAATATGAGGATTTAAAAGCCCTTTGACCAATCACTTGTTGCTACTGTGTAGTTAGATTTATGTCATACACCCAAAGATGTAACGATGAGTTCTTGTTGATTATTTATTGGCATTTAATACCATGAAATTGAAAGTACAAATATTTAAAATGAATAATGCACCGTAGCTTTCTTCTGCAGATGTTTTGAGTTTCTGTCCATTACAGAACAAAAAAAAACACTTCAAACATAAATATAATGTTTTAGTTACTTAACCATATGATTTTATTTTATAAAAAATTTTTTTAACGCAGATGTACTACAAGTGGTGTAATTTTGAATCTTCATCATTTCAGGGCAAGAATTAAAGAAGGAAAATAATGTATAACTATATTGAAGTTTTAATGGGACACTTTGAATTGCTGCGCTGTCCTTCCCCTCAGGTCTGTGCTTTAAACGCCTTTAGCTTTATATTCAAGCTCATGATGTTACAACATATCTGGTACAAACTGTATCTTTCAACTTATTTGTTTTGTGGCACCTTGTACTTCTTGTACCAATTGTACTGAATCATGTTTCACACATGATTGATTGAAGCTGTGTGAGTTTGTAAAGTAGAACAATGAATAAATGACCCCAGAAAAAAACCAACAACAGCTTTTTCTTGACTTTGTAAACAAACTCGTCTTCTCTCTCGTCTGTTACTCTCACACTATGTTCCACCTTCACAAGTGTCTGTGTGTGTCAAAGAAGTGAACCCAGATCTTTATCTTTCTGACTGTCCTACATAGTTTAGTGTAATACACGTGTCTTCATAAACAGATCTGTGCATCAGGTCCACAAAGTAACAGAAGCACCCAGTTGTCCAGGTGCACCAATGAAAAGTGCAATAGATTCAGGACAGTAGCCAGTAAAACCATATCTGAATGTTTCCCGTTCGTAAAGAGTAACGGCCTTTACAATTTCTTACACATACCACTGTAATTATAGGTTTGTATATATATATATATATATTTGTGCAGTTATATCTTTTAATTTTATAATGTGTTTCAGACAAACTTCAGTACAAAAATGCAGTTTAAGGTTTTCAAACTGCAGTTTAAGAAAAAGTGAAAACACTTCTTTCCGACACCTACAGATATTCCTGAAATGTAAATATTTGTGTAAGCAGTTAAGATTTGGACATTGACAGATACTCATGCATACCAAAATACTGGTCATACACATTTGGAGGAATGATAAAATGAATATCTCATATGACCTCATCTCTTATTTACAAAGGAAATAAAAAAATCCTGCTGTCCCCCACAATTACTCTTTCTCTTAGTCGCTCTGTTCTATATTTCTATCATTGTCGTCTCTTTTTCAGGCCAAAAATATGTGCAGAACATTTTATTTCCATCTCTGTGCATTATTGAAAGAAAACTGGGATTTACTGCACCATACATCTTGTTTCCCCTTTCCCCACTTGTACTGTACAGATGTTGTCTTTTCATAGCTACTGTTAAATGGTGCCACCTTAGTGGAATGAGGTCAGGAGTGTGTGTGTGTGTGTGTGTGTGTGTGTGTGTGTGTGTGTGTGTGTGTGTGTGTGTGTGTGTGTGTGTGTGTGTGTGTGTGTGTGTGTGTGTGTGTGTGTGTGTGTGTGTGTGTGTGTGTGTGTGTGTGTGTGTGTGTGTGTGTGTGTGTGTGGAGAGGACAACATTGCACATCTGTCCGTCTGACCCCCAGGGACACCAACAGAGACTGAGAGCCGGGGCAAAATCTGAGAGATGAGGTGAGGCAAGAGGGCGAGGGCTAAAGAGAAGCCAAGAATGAGATGAGGGATAAGGAGCAGGAGATATTTATACAGTAGAAGAAGACATCTGGTGGATGTTTGGGGCAACGGAGAGGCAGGCCAGGTCCTGGAAACCATGCATTTAAGCGCAGCCCCTGGAGGATTTCTAATGAGCTGTAGTGGAGCTGAGTGCCAGTCTGAACAGGGTTGAGAGCAGATGTGCAGAGGGGTGATTTGAATTTATGCACAAAACAGTCAGAAGGTGTTATGACCCTAATTTTACCACTAAATGGTGACCAGGATTCCTTTACACACACTCAAGGAGATATACTCCAAAGCCTCATGTTTGCTTGTTGGTGGTCTCCTAAAACCTCACAGATGGCAGATAAATCCACCTTTTGTTTCTGGATGAAAGCTTCGATTGATAAAAAAAAACTAGTCCGACGTATGTTGAGGTATATATGTTTCTTTTCTGCATCAGAATGTGTTTGAGTGGCGTCAGGCACAAAAAGGTTGCATGTGTGTGTGTCTGTGTGCGTTTAACATCGAGACCACTGGAGACCACAGCTGCTCCGGGGGTCTGTCTGATGTTTATTCATTTCCCCTGTTGGCACACACAAACACACCATCGGTGCCACTGCGTGTCCACTTCTTTCTCTAAAACTAAAGCAACACAAGTTAATTCATTAGATTTAGTTTTGCTGACAAAATAAGCCCAGCGCCGCTCCTTTCACCAGTATTTGTGTTTCCCTCAGTTGACTGAGATGACCTTGTGTCTGCTTGTTTGTAAGGATGGAAGAGTGCCAGATCTTTAATTAACGGCGTACATGGTACGTTTTTGAAAAATGCGGGGAAATCAATGGTAATTCTCCCGAGAAAGGAAACACTTGTGATGATCACAGTAGGCACAGCCTGACTGATTAAATGAATTGCATCACTGACGC
The DNA here is from genome assembly GCF_963383615.2 of Lipophrys pholis. NCBI lineage: Eukaryota > Metazoa > Chordata > Actinopteri > Blenniiformes > Blenniidae > Lipophrys > Lipophrys pholis. Next base: position 9,587,208 of record NC_137643.1, on the reverse strand, counting down.
AGACATAAAGAGACAAGTAAGGGGAACTTGAGCAGCAAGATTAATTCTTAACATTGGCTAATAAAATATTCCACTACGCGGTGCAAGTTCCTATAATTAACAGTTTACAGCAAGCAATCACATTTGGCAGTGTTATGGCCTAGTTATAACTGAGCATACTTGAATCCAAATTTAATCAGATGTCATTTGGAACTAACGCTCTCTTGGTTTCTTAAAACTCTCACATGTCTAACACTGCACTCATACGGCAAGCCGGAGTTTTTGAACGATTATCCGAAATGCATCCTTCTTCTCCACGTGCTTTATTAGGCATGGCTTAAGGAGCTAGTTCTATAATGATAACGACCCAGAGTCTTAGGTCCTCGCCTTTCTGGGTCTTTACCCATCCACCTATAAAGAAACGCCTGCTTGTTGAAAAGATAGAAAAAACTATTTCTTAAAAAAGACAGAGACTGAGAGAGTTCTATAGTGTAGTGCAGTGTAGCACAGACAGAACATGTAATCTCATCATAGGGAAGGCCCCAAGTCCAGATCTAACCTGCCTTGTCAATATGAAGTACACATTAAGCATTTCAACCGTTGCCCCGTTAATACATTTGTGTATACCTAATGAAGGTTTAAGTGTTTTGACAAATCCGAGATGTTGTCATACCTGCTTTTTCATTTTGAACGAATGCCTCATTTGGACCATGCGAAGATTTCCTGCCTTAATTTTTCCAAATGAATAATCAGAAGGCGAAGCTGCACTGATACACTTTAACCATATCAAATGTAATTTACATTGAGGGTTGCGTCCATCACAAAGGTCCTCATGGGGCTCGATTTTTATTTTCTCCAGGTTTTCTTAGAGACAGACTCACACACACACACAGAAGCCTTCTCATTGTCTGCAGCTCTTTTTCCTGTTCTCGCCTTCTGCTCTCCCACTCAGCCCTTCACTCTGTCATGGATCAGGGAACATGTCCCAAAGTGCTTTACAGGCAACACACGTGCAGCATGTCCCCGCATGCTGATGTGACTTTACAGCTCCAACCTTGTACAGTAGATGTAGGTGTGTGTAAGCGTGTGTGTGTGCGTGTGTGGACATCCAACAGTGACTACACAGACGGTGTGAAGGTCCATGGCTGTGTGATGTGTGGCCCGACATGCTTTGAAATTGTGTGTGAATATTTCAAATGGGACCGACTGAGGTTACCTTGAAACAAACATGACATTGAGAGAATGAGTGTCACGGACTTTTTTTTATTTAGACGATCGAAAAACAAATTTGTATTGACAGGAAAACATAGAAGCTGTAAATCCTTTTCTCTTTTTTTTTATTGAAAATATTGCTGGAATCTGCAAATTGCAGCCATCAAGATACTTTCTCATGCGTCCAAGCTGTTTGCTTCTTTTTCCCCCGTCTATGATATAATGATATCGTAGCAGGAATACTTCCAACCACAGAAAAAAAACTTTCATTGATGACATTACAGTCTAATGTGAAGCAGGACAGCGGGTCTGTCATAAGTTCTGCTTTTAAGAAAAGGTAATGCTGAGTTTTGCTCAGGATTGGTGAAGATATTCATCAGTTTTATAAAACTAAATGAAAAAGTGAACTAAACTAAAACACCTGAATTTATCATAACACTAAAAACTTCGAATTGTAAAGGCAGCAATTAATCCAAGATTTTAAATATTTTAGTCTGGACTACTCTACTGGAAGCAAATGATGTCCTAGTAATAGACCTTACTGTGTGGAGTTTGCATGTTCTCCCTGTGTGCGCGTTTCTGCCCTTACTTTGGTGTTTTACCTTGATCAAACTCCATTGCATGTTCGGTTAATTAGATATTTAAGATTGTCCACTGCTGTCTGCCTCACTGTGTTAGCCTATAGTGATAGATTGACTAGCTGTCCAGGGTTTGATCAATATCAACTTGGACTGACTCCAGCCTCATACCTTTTATAAGCCTCTACAGAAGATGGATGGATAAACCTATGTAAAGAAAATGAATTTGCTTTGCAGTTAAATTATAACAAATAACAGTATGCTAGAGCTCACAGCATTTGGAGAATAAATATTATGGTCTACAAAGGAGAAAGGTATTTAATAAGTTCTAAAACAAGAATGAAAAACAGGATTGTTTCAGGTGTGTTCGTGCAAACTTTTCAACTTGGAGGTGTCATATTGGTTTCACCCTCTCGCGCAGCGAAAGGTGTGATATTACTGTGCATCTCTGATAACCCTCGGGCCTCATTAAACCAAACCAGTCTCAGTCCATACAGCTCTATTAATACAGAATACCATTACTCTGAATGTGCGTTTGGTTTGCGTCTGTTCCTTCACCTGTGCATACACTTTATAAGAATCTCCTGTGTGTCTCACACACACATGACCTCTCATCCTCTCGGTCACCGCCTCCCATTGGTCCCGCCCTCCACTGACCTCACTTCTGTTTCAGTGGTCACCAGAGGAATCAGGAAGTAGCCCAAGGAGTCATGTGGTTCTTGTATAGTTCGACTCTGGGTTTATAGGCCGTTACGGCTTGTTGAACGAAGAATCAATCTTCTTTTCATAGTTTTTTGTAAAAAAAAAAAAATCAGCATCCCTTCTATATTCAAAGCTGAGTAGTGCTGAGCAGATTTGCCGCACAACAAGAACAACCCTGTATGATCCCACGATCAGAGACTTTTTCTGTGTCGCATTCATGTTCTTCCTGAACATGTGTGAGTTTTCTCCACGTTATCCAGCTTCTCTCTCTTCAAGTCAATTACATGCACAGCTTCAGCTCCATAGCACTGTAGGTTGGATAAAGCAGACATGGAGGATGGATGGAATGGTTTAGTCACCAAAACGGCGTTCATTCGGACTAATTTCAGACTTGTTATCTCGTCATGTTCATTGACTGTGGGAAGATGCTGTCTACCTGTTAAAGAAACCTTCATGTTTTTGGACTGTGGCAGGAAACCTGCTGATGGATTGGACACATTAACAGTGTGGATGATTTCACCTTGCTCTGAGAAAATGCATCTCCCCTTTTCATCATCTATTAATCTAAACTGCTAAAGTAGCTTTACTTTACGTGTAACTTTCCATTGCAGGGCACTGGAACAGGAAAATTTATACTTCTTGAAAGCTGGCGAGTGCACACATCCAACCCCTCGCTTTATCCAACTCAGGGTCTCGAGGCACTGGAGACGATTCCAGATGACTAATAGTGAAGGCAGCGCACTCCGTGGATAGGTCACCAGTTCATCACAGGGCAAACACAGAGAGACCGATAACCGCACACATACACACTCCCGTTCTCATAATCCAGTCACCAATTAGCCTCAAACAGAAATGGCCTCAGCTTGAGCATATCATCAGTTGCACATAAAAGCATTATTAATAACAGCAGAAGGCGGATTAACTCTGAATATAACGGAGACGAAGTTTTCAAAGTAATAAAATAACAGGTCAACCACTGCCACAGTCTAGCTCACGCAACTGTGGGCCTCAGGAAAGTTATATTAAGTTTTAAAATGCAAAAGGAAAATACTTAAATTAAAAAATAAAATTGAATGGGATTTGCTGATGATTGTAATTACCGGTCCTTTAATAATCTTAACTCGATCCTCGTGTCGCGGCAGCGCTGTGATGGGGTCTGTTTAGAGACTTCTGGCCTTCTTGAAGGTTCAAAATAATTACTGTGCAAATGTAGTTTTCCAGCTGGTTTGATGGTGTTTCAGAGCAGACGATCTTCACTGGCTGATTTCACAGTTTGAGATTTGGTCCAAAGTCTCTTCCCTTTTTATCCACTGACTAATTTAGGATGTGTCATAACTAAATCGTGATGTCTTGTTAATCTTTCAAACTAGCTCTCAGTGGTCGGGGCCTGACCAGTCCTCATCTATTATATTTACCACACATAATATCCTTTTCACACTCACTCACACACGCACACACACACACACAGAGTGCGGAGAAGAGGCAAACAACAGACAGCGGGTAAATTTTACGCTCGAATTGGATCTGTCTGTGTCAACTGTGTGTGTATGCCGCAGAGAAGCACATCCTCAGAGGCAGTGAAACAAGTTTTATGGTGGAAACGGATCAATCTGTCTTAAGTTACAGGGATCTATCTCATGTCCTTCGTTTGAAAATGCCTGGCAGAAAAATGTGTAGCGCTGGCAAATGTCAACAAGCGTTCAGTGTGTGTCGGCGCGGGTGTTTGTGGGTGTACTTCTACCACAGTGAGGACCGCAACGGTGACTGAAAGTGCATCTTTGCGTGTGTGTGTGTGTGTGTGTGCGTGCGCGCGCGCATGAGTGTGTGTGGATTCAAGTGTGGGTGTGTGTGAGAAATATGAATTTGTTGGTAAATGTCAAGAAGTTGGCAGCCTAATGGCCGGGCTGACAGATGATCCATAAAGCTATAAAGTGATTGGTTTTGAGATTCTCATTCATTCTAATGCAACTGTCACATTGAAGGGGTGCATGTGGCTCAGTGTGTGTGTGTGTGTGTGTGTGTGTGTGTTAATTATGCGGGGTCTTAAATGTGTTTATACACATAACATTATGGAGATTTGTCTTTTCTTTTAGGACAAAAGGAAAGTCTTGATAGAGAAAACCATTGTTTTGCATCAAAAGCTACCCTTGAACAGGTTTTTATGCTCTGCCTTGTTACAGTAAACGGTTTCATAATTTCAGTTATGTGAGGCTCATAAAATGTTTTCTGACACTTCTATTGTTCATAGCGTTGGTCCACTGCTGGGACAAAGTGGTGATATTATGTTTGAAAGGCCACATTCATGACAATATTATTGCATAAGACACAGTAATAGTTCGTATTTACAGCGTTAGACAAAGGGCATCAAGTTTTTTCTTATCTTTTTTTTTTCATATAAAACAAAAACTATAAGGAATTAATACTTATTACAACACTTGCCTCATAGTTAAAAGACCTCAGGGACACGGGAAGAACCAATATGCAATCCTAACTCATCTGGTACCGTGTTATTTTTTGTCCAATTCTGGTGAGAACTGTGATCTGTAGCTTCAGTTTCTTCTTCTCTTCTTCTTCTGACAGCAGTGGGACCTGGTGGGATCTTCTGCTGCTGTAGCAGATGCTCTTCTGCATAACCTTGTCTCCTCACCACAAGGCATTTTCACCAAGAGAACTGGAGGGTCTTTTTCTTTTTTTTCTTTTCCTCTTTTCACACTGTTCTTTATAAGTCCTCCATATGTTTATGCATGATAATCCCAGTAGACCAGCAGTTTGTGAAATAGTCCAGCCTGTCTGGCACCAACAACCATGCCGCATTCAAATATATGAGCATGTGTACCTGTAGACGTGACATCAATTGACTATACAAGTAGAAATTAAACAGCAGCGTTGATAAATCCCTAAATATTGTTGTATATAACCTTTAAATGTAACTGATGTAAAATGTAAATGACTTTCCTCCACTGATCGCAAACTACTTGTTAGATTGAATAATTAATCACTGCCAAATTATTTGTTCAAAAGGCATAACATTTTATGTCTCATGATTTCACAGGCTGAAAAATAATTATGAACATACTCAAACCAAAAGGTTTTTTTTTTTGTTGTTTTTTTTTTTTTTTTCATTTGGAAGATCGCAGCTCACAGTTTAAATTCACAGCCGTATTTTATTGTGCTTTTTTTTACCCAAACCACACAAACATTTTATCGCTCACCGCCTGTGGTATCAATTCATCCAGATAAATCTCTTTTTATTTATCCATCTTTTGAGCCACCTGTCTCTGAGATTTCTGCCTCTTGGATAAAAAAAAATATATAAAAAAAACTATCAAAAGACACATCAGCAGAAGATGAGATTATTCACTGCTGCCGGTCACCAAGCAAATGGTTGTAACCTGCTACATGTGGCCCCAGAAAAAAAAAAAACCTTTGGATGCTTCAGTGCTTCCAGTTTGAACACTTTAACTCCTTTATAAACTACATTCAGCTCAACCACAAAACAAATAATGTGTTTTGTGAGACAGAAGAGTTGCTTGGCTCCAAATCTAATCTTTTGGTTCAATAGCTATGCTACCCTGGCCTTGTAGTTGCATGACACAGGATGCTGTGAGCCTCCTCGTGTTTTTTTTTTTTTTTTTGTCTTGTCTTGTCTTGTCTTGTCTGCAACAGGGCAAACAGAAGAAACACTGCTGCAAGGGCAGATTTGAAGCAATGGCTTTTTGGTGTGAGCCCTGTCAAGAGAACAGACAGGAGCTGGTGAGTGATAAAAGGACATTAAACCACCTCAAGACAGGAAGAGGTGAGGATAAGATCTGTCAAAGACTAGTCTCTCTTCACTGGCTGCAGTCTGGTGTCCAAGAGGAAAAATGCAAATTATGCCATCTTCCAGTGCAAAGAAGCCACTGTTATCATTGTGCTAACAGGATTGTGTGTACGCGTGTGATCCACAGCCTTAAGCCCATATCCATGACCGCAGATTATGTTATAAATAAGTGTCTGTGCACATGAGCACGTCGATGTTTGATTACACTGTCACAACTTTGGGCGTGACATTACTTGAAATCCCATTTCAATCTCATCCCACTGCAGATCCTCTCAGAGTTGGAATTGACTGCCAGCTTAAGTTTCCCTCCACCGTGTATTAAAAATCTTCTTTTACAGCAGTGTCAGAATAAAAACTGACAAAATAGCCTGGTCTCACACGCGCACGCACGCACACATTTTTAATTCCCCCTCACCTTCTCTATATGGCAGAGGAGAATGGATGGAGCTATAGTATCACACTAGTTATTTATTTTAGAATTCTTTTTTCCTTACATACATGAAATCTGAAGACAAAATGTTCACTTGCTGCCTAATATAGCCCACCCTCAAACAGGTGTCACGGTCAGGAGGCAATCAGCGTTATTTACTTAGGATGGTAGTGTTCTAAATGTCATTCATCAGAAGTCATAGTTTTTTATTGTAAAAAAACTAAAAGAAACTTTGGGGGAAAATGATCAAAATCAACCTAAAAGAAGACGGTGAGCAAGTAACCAAAGGGCAGCCCAACTTTATATATGGGGAGAACGTAGAAAGGGACTCCAAGCCCAAACAGGAGATTGAATTAAACTGCATTCACAGGAGTGCAGATAGGATGTTGCGTTTGACTGTGTTTTGTCACAAATTAAATAATTAAAGACAGACATTTGCCGTTGAGTTTTCGATATGAAGAGTTTCCGAGTCATTCGTCTGAAGACAAACACACACAGCTCACAGTGAGGAGCACTCACGTAGGACACATTAAACACGTGAAAGGAAAAAGTATGTGCACACACAAATCTTGACTTTTGAAAATATTCTGATCATTTTGAAATGCCACGGTAGGATTCTTGTGATGTATCTTTTTTTTTTCAATTATACATATTCACTCTCCCACTCACTCACACCTCCTCTCCATCTCGTTTCCTTTCATCTGTATCTCAGCTCCCTCTCTCCGACCCACCTCTCATCACGACCACATAGCACTGAGTAAATCTGCAGTCATTTCCTCCTGCCTGCTGCTTGATTCCAACATGTTTGTTCACCAGGTAAACAATGGGGATCTCAGAGACGTCGCGTCGTCTTATAAGGTAGCTGATCTGATTTCATGCGACTTCCACTCCTCTCTGACTTCCCCCTGCTGGCCGGTCCACGCTCAACTTTCCTCCGCCTGATACTATCAGTCTGCACAGGGAGCCCGGGATTCATGTGGTGTTAGTTTAGTCCGAGGAATCAGCAAACAGCGCCGAGAGATCAATTCACTCTGAGTGTAATGACTATTGATTCTGTAGGTGCTGAGAGACAGAGAGAGGGCTGAATGTATTTAGATAAAATAATGCTTTGCTCTCTCGTGCTACACTGGGCTTCACTGCTGATGTTTGGCGAACTGACAGAGGGCTGGATGTGCATCTCAACGACAGACGAGCTTTACATGGACATGCGTGCCTTTGCCCAAGGAATATACAACCTCGTTTGCAAGGGAAGCCACACAGAAACATACCGCCATGCAACTGGTGGCACTGTTACATTAACAGGTGATCGTCTAAAAACAAAACAGAATATCAATAAAAAATCTATTTTTTGTTCACTGTGAACTAATTTGAATATTATGAAGCATATATATATATATATATTCAACTTTCACTATGTGAAATAAATTATGTGAAGAATAACTTTTCCATTGTATTCAAATTTTTGAGATGTACCTCCAAATTCTCAGGCACCTTTTGTGTAACTTTTCTAAAGTGCATTTGCTTGTTTACGCACAGTATTAATGCGTTCACAAAACGTGAAACACCTGAAACGTTGCCACACATACGACAATCCCTGAAAGCCTTGCTGACTGGGAATCTGTAAAGTTGCTTGTGAAACGGCTTCACTGATATTTGGCTTTACGATTGAAGCTGCAAGTAGCTCGCTGTTGTTGTCCCACTGGGCCCACTGTTTTCTTAAAATCTCTCAAATGGAAAAGGAGAGTACAAGGTTAGTGCAATCTTTACCATCACAATGGCCACTTTAATAAGACGGAGAGCTGGTTGATTTAAGTGTTGCATTTAAAGTTCTTCAGTGGGCTGTATCTCGATCAACTTGTGTGCCTTTGCTCCTTTTCTGTACCTTCAGTCTGAATGCATATCAACAATTAAACTGAAAGATGCTCAAATCAAGAGATGTTTTTATGTCCCAGAGAAATCTGGATGCAGCCTGTAGCATAAGAGATATGATTATTTGAAAGTGTGCACTGCTCTTTTCCGAGAGTTTTTTTGTTTTTTTTTAAAAGCCCTTCGGTACACATTGTCTCCTGACCCCGCCTGATACTGTTGATCATCGTTCTCTGCGGAATGGCGGGCAAATTAACATGGGATTCCCACTATATGATCAGTTAAAGGTACATCACAGAGTTGTGATTTGAAGGTTGCCCTGTCTTTTTCTGCTTCTGTGCTTCCTCCGCATCTCCTCTCCTCTGTTTATTTCCTCTGATGTGTCATCACAGCCAAGAAATCCCTCATGTATTAAATGGCTCAAAGACCTTTCTGCTTCATGAACCACCTCCTTTTCCTCTGTCTCTTCCCTCTTATCTCCCTCTTACTTTTTCTTTTGCCCTGCCTTGTGTCACCCTTTCTCTTCTCCTTCTTTTTGCTCATGAGTGTCTTACATTTTCTCCTCCTTACATTTTCTTTAAGCCCATTTGTCTCCCCTCAAGAGCAAAATCTGCAGACTCACCTGCTCTCAAAATTGAGTGTGTGTTATGCGAGTGTGTGCGTTTGTGAGTGTGTGTGTGGCCCTGACAGGCTTTGTTGGGTCATGAATCTTTTACCCTTACCAGTCAGCACAAATCCCCCGTCTGACAGAAACACACACACACACACACACACACACACACACACACACACACACACACACACACACACACACACACACACACACACACACACACACACACACACACACACACACACACACACACACACACACACACACACACACACACACACACACACACACACACACACACACACACACAGCTGGCAAGAAAAACAGCTCCTAGAGGTGTTTTTCTCTTTGGTGATTCCCGATATGTTAACTTGTAAAAGACAAATAGTGAATGGGGGAGTGAGAAAGATAAAATATCCGAAAAGAGAGGGGAAAGATGGGAGGAGAGAGTGAAAAATGAAACACAAAATGCTGAGGAGAGCCGAGGCAGTGCAAGAAAAGAAGCCTTGTTGGAGGAGGCGGTATGAACAAGGGAGGAGAGAGGGGAGCAGGAGAGCTGGACAGGAGGGAAAGGTGTGAGCTTATCTCACTGTCCAGGCTTTCGGGAGGTCACTCTGCAGACTGACTGAGGATGGAAGGTGTTCAGGAGGTGGTCCCGTCACGGGGAGGAGAGAGTTTAAAAAAAAAAAGAATAGAAAGTCAAACAGCTGAATGTCTGCACCTACAGGAGATGAATAATACAACATAGCATGAACAACCACTGAACTTCAACCTTTGCCAAGTACAGGTTATAATTCGCCGGTTAGATGCCGACCAGCAGCCTGCGTGGATTTTTATTTTTTTATTTTTGAGTTGACAAAGTACCACAAATAATAACTCATCAGCATTTTTAGATGTTAAAATTCATCTGAAAATTGATATTCAATAGCAGAAAAATGGCGAGGTTAATGCTCTGGCCGGGCCTTTCACTGTGGAGTCTGCAAGTTCTTCCATCGGTCGAAAATGAAAAGATGCTGGAACAGAAACGTGACGCTCGAACTGAACAGTTCACTTATGATTTATTTCGTTTTAATCAATAACATCCATTCTTGCATTACAATATCTACTTGTCATAACGACTGTTTTACTTGGGTTTAGGGGACTCGGTCTGGAATCGGTGTCGCTGCCATCGTTTCCCAATCCTCTACCGCAGCGCTTCTACTGCTTCAATCCTAATGATGTGCTGGATTATCGTCTTGTCTTTTTCATACACTAATCATCTGTTTTCTGCATTCAAAAAGAAAGTGCTTCAACTACTAAACAAAGTCCAGGCTGCAGTTATTTATTCCTAATGAATAACAATCGATATGCTCATAGAAACACAATCTCATGACTGACTTGAAGAACAATGTGAGGATTAATTGTGATCCAGTTGTTTAAACCACCTCTGTGTGTATGTTTGGAACAGCTGCAGTAAACCTTGTTGAATGTGTTACAACACATAAACATCTTCAGCGGTAGCATCACATGCCAAAAACGCAGACTTATAGGTGTTGAGGGTATACCCCCGATCAATCTTCAAGGTGAAGGATTCCTGAAATTTCTCCTGCTGTGCTGAACGTACTGTTAATGCTACCAATATACCATCAACAGAACATAGACACTATAATACACAAATCACTGTGTGTACAGGATGTGTTGAGAGAAAGCTGAAGCTCAGGAGACTGGTAGTTTGGAAGTGCTCAGACATTCACAGCATTGTCTCATGATGTGAGCAGGTGAAGTTCGATATTAATCATTTCATAATGTGACACCAGAGACACTGATTGTGTAAACTGTGTCACGTCGTTCTATTGTCACAAAACGACCCTGCAATAAAAACACATGTTTGAAAAGTAGGTAAAGAGATAAACTTTTTTCTTTAAACCTAAATCCTTTGCATGTATTCTTACAGACATGTAGTTAACATACATCTACCACAGTTTTGCAAAGCAAATATTTATTTTACAGTCCTAATTTTCTAATAATCCAATGATCCACTTGATGATACTGAATATATATATATATATTATTTCAAAAGTTTACATTTTAACATTCTCTGAGCTCATTTGCTCTCCTGCTCCACAGATTTAAAGAAACACCCTTTGATAACTTTTTCATTTCTAGAAACATATTTTGTATGTTACTCTGAACTGAATGATATCTTTCTCTGAACATTATTAATGTTTTGAATTCAACCAGATCCATAGACATTAGAAAACTTCATGTGTTCCTTATACCCCAAATGATGTATTATCCATGTTTTTTTCTTTTGAAGTATGCATCCAAACCATCATATAATGACTGTTTGTACCCCGAAGCTGGGAAAGCTGAAGAAAACTCAATGTATTTGACCAGAAATGGCCACTAGTGAAGATGGTGAGGAGAGGAATGATGTGTTAGTTATGCCAGTCATTAGATGATGGCGTTACAATATCAGCTATAATTCAACTTAATGAGTCCCTCTGGAAGAGGAACAGACTTCAGAGATGGTGGCCTCAATGTTTGTGGTCAAACAAAAAGCATGAATTTACAACAAAAATCACAGAGACACTCTTTCCCTCACATGCTGTTTTGTCTCTGAAAGCTTTTACTGGAACTCATGGAAATGTGAGCGGAGCCCACTGTCTGTGAAGTGAAGGAGTTATTTTCTAATGTGTCCACTTTCTCTGTCAAGCTGCCTCGTCCATTTCCTCCTCAGTCAGTGAGTTTCAGTTTTTCTCCACGGAGTTTGAATAAAAGCCACTGCGCTGTGTGTTTGTGTCTCAGTCAGAGTGATGAGATCATGCTGCTGTTTGCCTTCCTGGGTCGCCCAAATTGCTGTACAGAAATGCCGTCACACACTTTTCTTTTCTCACACACTCCAGAGGCGACAAATCTACAAAGACGCACACTGTTGCTTGCGCGGTATTCCTGTCTAGTTAGGCAAAATGTTTGCGAACAAAGTGCTGTTCCTGCTGCTTCTGGAACAGACTTCTCCTGGTAATTGGTGAACGTTGGTGAAAATCCCGGATCCAGACAGGAGTCTTTGTTCTTTTATTTAGAAAGACTGACACAACCCTGACGTTTCACTGATGATTCAGTGGAAAAGGAAAACAGGTTTTCACCTTTTAAATTAAGACAGTTGTGAGAGGAGATGTCTCTGTGTTGTGTTATGTCACATCATCAGTTTCAGGCTGATTTTCACAGAAAGCAGGACACACATCTGGGAAACAAGCTGGACCCCCCCCCCCCCCCCAAAAAATACAAAAACTAACTTGTTCCCTTCCTAGAATCTGGATGTTGTTTTGTGTAAAATACTTCTAGATTTTAAAGTGTCCGGTCCTGCGTCACTCGACCGTCTCGGTGTCATAGTGAGCACACGAGTCCAGTTTAGAGCCTTTCTGTTTGGAGTTTGCATGTTCTTCCAGATTGCTTGTGTGGGTTTTTCACTGGGTACTCCGGTTTCTTTGCACAGTCCAAAGATATGTTTGCAGGTGACTGCTGACTCTACATAACCTATAAAATGGAGGGGTGTTTTTTTTTGTTTTTTTTTTCATGGCTCTGCTTGTCATTCACAAATATCTTGTTGGATCTTGAAGCTTACAGGGAATTATCACCAGAGTCCTTATTCCAAGCTTCTAAGCACACAGTTTTACCCTTTTTAATGTATTCCAATTGCATTTAAGAGTGTTGTTTTTATCACAAGTGATACATTTCTGTTTACTTCAGTGTCCTATAAGCTTTAGTTAGTTAGTGATTGTTGTGCCTGAGAGAGATGTGGCGCTCCAGCCCGGTTTTTAAGTGACTGTACAGTTTTCAAGTGCAAACAGCAAACTTTTGTTGTGTTTGGAACGTCTGTTTACATGACAGCAGTGTGAGGAGTCTCTGAAAGTGGCACTTTCTGAAAAATGTTTCCAGAGGGGAGCATTTTCAAAACACACCGGTCTCCGTCTGTGCAAACACTTCTGAAAATGCATCACGGTCGCAGTTAAGTTTTTCCACACATGTGCGACATCAATAACAATGGAGGTTTCTGGAGTGTTTGTGCTGCTCACGCTCCTGAATTTCTCCAATGAAGGGTTCATTAAATGTACTAATATCTGTACCACATGCTGAGATACCGCATACATGAGATAGCGAATGGAAAAACAGCTTACAGGAGCGTGAACACTGACGTATTACTGTTCTCTGCGTGTAGGCGTGTGTGTGTGTGTGTGGGTGGTTGTATTACGAAAACACAGCACCAACTGGCGGCCTAACAAGCAAACTACAGTGTTACGTGTGAAGGTTAGATTTTCCTATAACAAAATAAAAACAAGGATGCAATTTACATTCAATCGTCACCAGTTGTATTTGGAAATACTTCATAATGCTGCTGTGATCAAAGGGATCCAAGGACTGAGATCCAATGAGCAGATTAAAATCTCAGACAAAAATCTGACTAAAATCCCAAATCTTCAAGAAATCTGAATTCAGACTTTTCTCAATGAAACCATCTGAGCAGTTGCAGCGTATGGACAAATGCAACTGTCAGCAGTAATGAAACACAAAAGAAAGATGTCACAAATTTCTCCAGGCATCTGATAACAAAAGAAAAAAAATTAAAGGGTTTGGTACATACTATAAACTTTTACGGAATTAAACATCAGCCTCATGATGGAGATGGAATCGACATGCCGGATCTGATATGACTTTCAAAGAAGCAAATACATTTTGTTCATCCAGTTTATAATTTCTATGAAGCTGTTCACATTCATTTACATCTGTGTTCCATCCTGAATGATGTCTCAGTGTTGAAATCAGGCACAAAAAGTTTTAAATGAAAAAGCTCTATTGCCTGCTGGGAGATAGTCCTCAGACAACTTAAGTAGGGAGGTAGAATAAACTGAAGATCAAGCAAATCTTCAGTGTGGCTTCTTTTGTATTTCCCTGCTTCATGTCTTCACTGTCTAGCCTTCCCCTCTCAAGCACCTGCACTTGTATGAGTTGTCGTGGTTTCTAGAGTTGCAGTTCTGGAGTCCTCGGCCATTTTGTGAGTTGGGGGCTTTCTAGTAAAGTCCCTCAACCACCGCTCCTCTTACAATGTCACAACAGCAGCAGCTCCACTCCTACAACGACTCCAAAAGAAAAACCCCAACATAAGTCCTCCAAATGATCCTCGAGGCTAACAGCTTAGCTTTAGAAAGAAACAAGACAAAAAAAAAAACAACCACCCAAGCCCCTCTGACAGCTTCACACGGGGGAGTCCTGAGTAAACAAACGCTGATCCAGAAAGCGCTGATCCAGCCTTTCCTGCGCTCCCTGGATGCAATCGTTCTCCTCCTCTCTTCATCTGTTCATTAAGGTCAACCTGATTTTTTTTTGGGACTAAATTAGGGGGAGACAGTGAAGAAGAGGAGGAAGATGAGCAGAGTGAGAGATGTAAGAGGATTTGGAGCTAATGAGCAGAGTAGGAGGTGAGAGAAGAAACAGATGATGGAGGGAGACAGAAAGGAAGATAGAGAGAGAGGTAAATGAAGGGGGGGAAATAGAGGGAGGTAAATACCGAAGAAAGAAAAAAAAAGACAAGTGGGCAGGTGAATTTGCTCAGTTAGCTCCCTGGTGTTTAATATCATTCTCCCACTCTTTCAAGTCCCCACATTCTCCCCTCTCTCTCTCTCTATCGCTTTTTAATGCCCCTTCTTTCCCTCCTGCCTTCTCCCTCTTTTCCTCGTGATTTTCTGTTTCACACCTCTGCTAACAGAGGGGACCGGCCAGATGGATGCAGGTGTGTGTGTGTGTGTGTGTGTGTGTGTGTGTGTGTGTGTGTGTGTGTGTGTGTGTGTGTGTCCTGAGGATTAGTCATGCTTCTCTGCTTCTGCAGCACTGCCTACTTCCTGCTACACACACACACACACACACACACACACACACACACACACACACACACACACACACACACACACACACACACACACTGAAGTTGGCACTTGCGTGAACACCATTTTCCCTGCGTTGTGCTGACCTGCCAGTGTACTCAGCTCCTGCCCGGGTAATTTTTCATTCAAATTGACCAGGTGCATAAAGATGGCAGCCTCTTGAAAAGGCAGTTTCAGCCCATCCCTACGATGCAATTCCAGCATTTTTGCCTAAATGTGCAAGGCAGATGTGAGTGCTGGCAAGTTGCAATAAACTCGAGTTTAAAGTCACACTGAAATCCTAACGATCAGTTTGCAGTTTATGGAAAATGATAGTAATAATAATAGAATAATGCTAATAGTAATAATAAAAAAACAACCAGCCATTTTCTTCTTCTTCTTTTTTTTTTGCTGACTCATTTTTTCCAATCCAGTTATTTGATGCAATCCAAGCCTCAAAGGAAATATGTCAGGAATCAGGAACAAATTCAACATCCTAGCTTTTGAATCCTCAGTAAATGACTTAAAAATTGCTGTACAGACACGAGCTACAGAAACTTATGGCTTCACATTGTCATTACAGTTACTCCAACGTCCAGTCTCGCACAGCATCACAACTTGATGCTTGTAAAACCTCCTGTTCCTCTAATGGATGTGGATGGCATGTGCAAACAGTCCTTATCTCAATACATTAGGCTCTGGAAGTCATTTCATTTGACAACGATTTGACAATTACCAATTCGTAAAGAATGACGGATGATCTGTTTGCACAGAGGCTGGGTTGGTATTTTTCCTCCACTGGTGGTTAACTCCTCCTCTCATGTTTCCCAGAATATGTTGTGCTGCTGTGTCATTACCAGTCCCAGGATCTTTTACTCGAATCCTGCTCCCACTATGGATTTTTTTGACTTATGAAAGCCATTTAGGGAAAAAAAAGTTGTGAATTTGCTTAATATGCCCGGGTGGAAAGCAAGTTTCCTCTGGCCAGAGCAGATGCGCCACCTTGAATAGGAGTTACTCTATTTGAGCCAGTTGTATTCTAATCTTTTAACAGACGGAGATCAGCTCTCCGCCTAGAACTGAAAATTGTTGCTTCATGTCAGATTTTCCTTCATTTGTTTTGGCGGTATCAAAATCCAGCTTTAATCTTTTTGTCAATGTTTTTTTGTTGACTCTGTCCCATGAGGAGTCCTGTCCCAATGCAGTCCGTCCTATATTCCAGTTTTTAGGTTTGGATTGTGAGCCAGAACATTTGGTCAGTCCCGTTGTTGTTCATGCAACCTCACAGTGCAGTTTCTCTCGGTTCAAGTGAAAAAAATAAATTACAAAATCTAGGTTAGCTGATTAGAATTAGGAAGAATAATACCTAAACCTTCTCTTATTTGGTTCATATTTTCATTCTCACTCAAATGTGGACGGTTTGGTTGGATTAACATGATCATTTATGGCATTCATACAGCTATTTTACTGTGTTTATGTTCTGGATATCATCCCTGATTTACTTAGCTTGTCTGGGATTACCTCAATAATTCCTGCTTGAATTTGTGCTTTCTTGCTTATGAGTAATTTATCAACATTCTTTATGATTTTAAGCAACAATTAGTGTTGCAAGTTTTGTTTGTTGTACTTATACACTCCACTCCCAGGGTTTCATGATATAATGTATTCTTTGCCAAAAAAAAAAGTACCATGACGAGGATTAACCTTTGGAATATGTTTAAAAATGGAAGCGTTGTCACTCTCACTTGTTTATGTTCACAGCGTAACTCAAATTTGCTTCTTTTTTTTTTTTCATGTGTCTTTCCTATATATTCAAAGCATATATTAGTTGGTTTACAAAAGCATTGGGCCAAACTGCAGCACAGTTTTTGTTATCATGAGAAGTATATTGCAAAACTGATATGCATTGTCATCAGATTCCAAAAAATCCTCGATCAGCAGCGCCTATCATATTCATTCAGTTACTTTAGGAGAACCAAAGAGCAAATGTGGAATATGCTATTTCTGTTGTACAATAAATAATTATTAGGTCATTTTTCCAAGTTGTGTGTGATTGTACAATGGCTGCTACCTTCACGAGGTAAACAAATTGTGATCTCAACATCCCTTGGAAAGATTAAAGAAAGGATACAGATCTGTGGTTAAAGAATGTAACAAATTGCAGCCAAGTAGTATAACTTTACTTTCCAAATAAAAACATTATTGTAGGTCTCAGATGAAATGCAGCCACGTTTCTGAATCTTCAGTTTTTTTTACTATAACCCTGACTTTACACACTGGAGTCCTGACTTTCTCCACCTCCATTAGTTTATAAAATGTCTTCCAAAAGGTTGCTGCTGTCCTGCAATGGCAATTATATTTGCAACATAATTTGGGTTTGACAGTACATTCACTCCCAACTCGCTAAGAAGAGGGAAACACTCCCAGCAACTGACTTTGGCATTTGAACAAGTGGTTGTCGATATACCAGTGTCATTTAAATAACACTGCATGTGCCGTGCATGTTTTATTGATACAAAAGTGGTTTTCCAAGCGGGGCGACGAGTAAACAACTGATCAACATCATCCGATTGCTTACAGTAATTTAGTTCATTTCTGCCACTTAGTTAGCTCGGCATGGCGTGGCTCAGTTCAGTTTGGTTCAGTTCAGTGTAGTTCTGCTCATCCGGGTGAATCAGTGTTGTTGATGTTGCTAACCTCATCTAGTTGTGAAGTGTAGCAGAATCAATTACACGGCTAGATGCTCCCAATTAGACTAGGCTGATCAATGTCAGCCAAGATCACTGCATAATCTCTCTCTTTCACACTAATAAACACACACGCACACACACACACACACACACACACACACACACACACACACACACACACACACACACACACACACACACACACACACACACACACACACTGCATAGATGATTTGATAATTAAATCAATCTGAACAACTAGAGCTTCACTAATGAAGCAATGATCTCAGATGAAATTCATCTGCGATCGTTGAGGGAAAGACTGTGCACTTGTGTGTTTCAGACATATGTGTGTATGTGTGTGTGTGTGTGTGTGTGTGTGTGTGTGTGTGTGTGTGTGTGTGTGTGTGTGTGTGAGAGAGAGACATAGATTGTTGTTTTGATTTTAATCAGCAATTTATATACGAAGGCACTTTTTATCTTCCATTGCCACTTTTAGAGGAGCTTTGTGGAAGACAAACTAAAACAGAGGATGACAAAGCAGGAAGATGCTTACAGAGGAGAAAGGAAAAAAAAGAGGCAGATGAAAGGTGCGTTAGACAGCCTGCTGGTCTCTGTTTTTATTTATCCCTCTAACTCCTCCGTTCTCTTTGTCTCAATCTGTCCGGCCTAATTTCTTTGTTGGAATCCATCAGGGTGACAAATCAGCTTCTTCACTTGTTCACTTTATAGAAGGCCACAAATGAAAATATCAGACACATCTTATAACAAAGGGGACATCCCAGATGAGGCCTGGGGCAATTACAGGAAATATGTTGACACCCCCCCCTTCGCAGCAGGAGGCCGACGACGCTTCATAATGACTCTGCTGACATGAGTGCTTGCTCTAAACACCTGGGTCAAATAAAGCCATCTCATTGTCTTGTGGCGGCTTGTCCTAAATTAAACGAGTCCCGCGGCGATGTCCTGTAAGTATTTTTTAATGTTTAAAGTGGCTGCAATCAATATTTTATGTGAACAATGCTAAAGCAACGCTCTATTTTTACCACTTGATCTACAGTACATGGCTGTGGACGACGGCAATCACAAGCTTCTGATGGCAACTAAATTAACCAGATTAGAGAATCAGGCAGAATATATGAATTCTTGATGAAGGTCTTTATTTTCATTGTAGAAATTAGGAAGCTCACGTATTCATGAGGGAGTCAGAGTGGAACCAGGCTCGACTGCAAGAACTAAGGTGACCAGAAAGACATTTTCTGGTGATATTTTACGTGGAATCTTGACCAGAGTCGACGTCTCATTTAACCTATGAACAGCTTTAGATCCCAGAGGAGCTGGTGGGTGTGGCCTGAGTCTATTGATGACAGTGGAAACAACAGATAATAACAAGAAAATACATTTTTGGAATGTTTTGGCGATGGATGATAAATGATTTAAAAGGTCCTTGCTTTGAAAACGTTCAAGAACCAAACTTTTTTTTTTTTTGCAAAAGACACATTAACTTTGAGGAAGTTTATGTAAAACAAACCATTTTAGTTTGAAAATTAGGTTTGGTGATTTGTTATTTTTGAAGCCCCAGACTTTATTCCTCATAAGATACACCTGAGCGCTCGCGGTCTTTCACAAGAGCAAATCTACAAATGTAGGACTTTTATGCTTTGTTCACTTATCTCAGTAGTCAAATGTCTCTTTTGATTAAATATCCTGACTCATGCGTTACAAAACAGTGAAGAAAAAAAAAAGAAAAAGCAACAGAGTCCCACCTTGTAATCAGAAAAATAATATTTATTTAAATGATTTCTTCCTCGGGTTGGTGTATGTTTGTCTTGTATTGACTGCTAAGCATGTGTTTATGGTCTGATGTTACCATTGACAGTTTGATTAAACCGACAGTGAAGTAGTCACTGCCTGGCTTTGCTCCAGCTCTTCAGGGTGCCTCAGGAGTGTGTGTGTGTGTGTGTGTGTGTTAATTGCTAATCACCAATGTGTGGGTTTGCTTTCTTTAACATGCTGCTTTATCCCAGAAAAAAAAAAAAGAAAAAGAAATCCTGATTAATGACACGATCCGTCACCCCGGCGATATGATGATTAACGACATGATTCATCACCATGACGATTTGATGGAAATAAAGTCATTAATTTTACTGATCAGATGACAGGGGGGTGGTGACGGGGTGAAAGAAACAGACAAAGACTAGCACGAGGAAATGTAAGGAGTGAGTGGGCTGGATAGAATGAAACAAACGGATGGAAAAAGAAAAGCGAATAAGAGAAAGAAGCCTGCGTTAGTGTGCTGCACCCCAAGTCAGACTAAAGTGGGTACAAGAGATATGTATACGTAAAAATGGGGCTGAAGAATGAAACTGAAACTGAGACCGAGGAAAGGAGAGGAAGCAATAAAATGATATGAAGGATGACAAAGAAAAAGGGGACAAGAGGTTTCTAATTGGGTCGCTTCGTACACTCAGGGCAGGACGTCACATTGCCATCTTTTCTGCTGACATGAGTGGGGAAGAGAAAGGAAGGAAGAAGCCGGAGTGGTGGAAATGTCATTTTTAACAGCGGACTGATCAAGTTACCCTTCTCTCGCAGACAAGTGATCCTCTCAGGCTCATAAAAGCCAATTTAAGTGTCTGCTAAGACTTCTACTGGACACTGGCTTAAAAGGACGAGTATAAACTGAGGTAATTGTCACCGCACCACCATGGTGAGAGTTATTACACCAGCGGTACTGGCCTCAGAGTGAATCTCTAAACTACATGTTGAGGAACATAAGTTGTAAACAGTGTCTATGACTGAGTGCAGGTTTGTGCATTTTATTGCTTTTCAGCCCTGCTGATGTTTTCTTATTTGAGGAAAGCTTTTCTGGAAACGCTCAACATGGAGGCAACAGATATGAGAATCTCAACAGACCAAAGGGCAATTAGTGAGTGGTCTTTAAATAATTCCAATTAAGTTCTAGTAACTGGTTGATGGCTGTGGTGTGCATCCACGCAACTGTGAGTATTCAAGGCTTTTTCTCTTTTTTTCTTCTTCTTTTAGTTTAGTTTAAGTAATAAGCAAGCACCATCGTACCAGAGTTCATTTGGTCATTCAGCCTTGGTTCATACATGATAACATGCAGACTGATAATTATGAATCCTCCATTATTAATCAAAACGTGGGAAATGCCTCACTTTTAAGTTGCAAAAATACCTCTGAACACTGTCAAATTTGACAAATCTTATCAGAGACCAAAAGAGAAAATGGTATGATGCCACTCAACACCACATCATTTGTGCTTATGATCAATAGTCTAATATATTTATATTTATCTGCTCTTATCAGCAAACCTTAGCTAAATGGCTGACTTTCAATGGCCAACAAAATGCAGCAATATTTCTCTGTAAATAGAAGTGACAATTATGGATAGTATCAACTTTATAAACATGAATTCAAATAGAATATAGTGGGAAAATATTCAGGATGAAAGTCAGTCCATCGTTCATTTATAGATGTAGCACCTATCAATATCTATTGAATGATCATCTAAGTTAATCTGAAAACTTGTACCGAATATATATATATATATAATACTCACAGCTTTAGCATTCTGAGGAATCTGAGAATTTTCTCTGCTACTTGTGCAACTTTCACAGTAAAATCTCAAGGTCTATAACATCTAGCTTGACCATTTTTAACCACACTCAGGACAATAAGAGACGAGAACTTTCACTGCTTTATCTGTTGTAATCAGTTTGCTGGGTATTCTTATGCTTTGCTGACTGTGCACTTTAAATATTTGTGTATTTGGTGTAATTGGAAGGAGCAAAGTATTAAGGTGACACACAAACAGACCGCATAAAAAAAACTTTTCTTTTTGTGTGTATTTGATGGAATTTCTTCAGCATGACCCAGAAGCCCTCTCTACATTATTCAAGTGTACATGCATAACCTGCATTTTAAGAATTCTGACACTCAATTCATAATAAATAAATGCATCGTGCCGTCGTGTGAAGGCGCCTTTCTGCGTGTCGCTGTTGGCTTTCCGACCAGCCGGAGGATTTTTTCATTAGTATTGAATCCACTGGATGGATGTTTTATAAGACCGGCTAAATACACGCATTATAGAAACATCAGAGAGTTTCAAAGAGTTTCATCAGAGCGCTTTTCAATGGAAACTTTCCCTCCGTCTAAACAGGGAAACGCAGCTTTTCATTACCAAAGGTTTCAGCGGGGTTGTACTATTCACACTCAAATGATTGTGCTGCCATGAAACGGCGTTGGGTGAAACACCCGTGCTGTCTGTCTGTGGGTCTAGATCCCCCGCTAGGTGTGGAAACACTCCTGTGCATCCACTTTGTGATTGATATGAAACCAGATTGTTTTGGTGTTTGCTGACAGGTGGCTCTGGAAGGACAAGGGACTCTTGGCTTTCAAATTCTGCCTGTGTGTGTGTGTGTGTTCGTGTGTGTGTGTGTGTGTGTGTTTGCGTCTGTGCAAGCGTGCCAGCGCGAGTGTTTTAAAGTGACTTGTCAGGGTGAAGTGTGCTCATGTCTGGCAGCTTTTTTGTCTCCTGTTTTTATTTACACATGCCTGCGCGTGTGTATGACACCATGTGTTTGTGAGTGTGTGTGTGTGGTGTCATCACACCTGCCTCTACAGTGGAGGTTGGTTTGTTGTTTCCCACTAGAATTAGAGACTTCCACTGACTTTTTCCGGCACAACAAACTCTTTGATCACCAAACAACTATATTAGTGTGTGTGTGTGTGTGTGTGTGTGTGTGTGTGTGTGTGTGTGTGTGTGTGTGTGTGTGTGTGTGTGTGTGTTGTGTTGTGTTGTGTTGTGTTGTGTTGTGTTCTGAGATGATGCAAGACTAGTTTTTATAGTCCAATAAACACTTTCAGGGTGCTGAAGCTGTAGCAGGCGTCTTTGTGATCTAATTAAATACTGGACACACTCAGTCTGAGAGAGCCATCAGGCCTCTTGGTTACACAATATTAAGTTAATCAAGAGGCTCATCAGGCAAAAAAAAAAAAAGAAAAAAAAGAATTCCTTTCCTTTGAACTCAGTTTCTTTTGTTTTTACCGTCTCATAAAATCCCTTATTTTGCTCTTTGATTTTCACATATCTTTTTGTTTATTTTACAAACTATTCTCTTCTAGTTGTTTCCTTTTAATTTGAAATATTTGGTAGGTTTTTGTAGTCTGCAAGTGACTATTCTGGTTTTGCACTAATTAAACTAATTAACTAACTAACTAACATTTTTTTAATAATTCCAATTTTTCTCCATTACACCTGTGGAGACTTTGTATGCACATAAATATAACAAATGAAATAGATGTGTTTCAATCATTTAGAAATTTTAAAAAACTTTTTTTTAATCATGATTCATCCTAAAAATAAATATTACCCCACATCTTTCCTGCAGCCACACTCTCATGAAGCCCTTCACTTTCCTCTCCTCTCCTCTGTCCTTTTCCTTTCATTTCCTTTATTTACTCATTGCCTGCCCTTTTGTGCCTTCTTACTAATTTGCTGCATCTCCTCGCCTACTGTTGCTAGTGTTTCTTTACAGCGCTGTGTTGAGTCTGCTCCTCATATAGCCCTCATCACCACAGGCTCTAAGTGCTGGAACAGCTGGAGCACAGCAAATATTGCCAGACACCAGAGAAATACTCTCATTGGGGCGTTGCTCGGTGAGCACACGCGTGTGCTCAGGAGTGAGTGAAACGAGTGGCAGACTTATTAAGGGAGAACATATGAATGCAAGTGTGCAAATTTCCCCTGATCCCTCTGTGTCTTCTGTTCGCTCGTGTTATTGTGCACCTGTGTGTGTGTGTGTGTGTGTGTGTGTGTGTGTGTGTGTGTGTGTGTGTGTGTGTGTGTGTGTGTGTGTGTGTGTGTGTGTGTGTGTGTGTGTGTACTGACCCACTTTGTCTGCCATGCAGCAGTGGCAGCAGCTTGTGCAACAGAGCAGGAAGTGCATCTTTTAACAGCAACAGTCTTCTGTGCTCTGCGTCGTGTGTGTGTGTGTGAGTATGTGTGTGTGTGTGTGTTTGTGTGTGCGCACAGCCAGGAAGAACGAGCCGTCCAACACAACAGCTCTGCCTCATGATGACCTAAAATGTTAAAAGTAACAAAAATGAACCTGTATATTTACAATAAAAAGTCCCTTTCAAGTGTAAAATTCCTCGACACGAGGTGCTCAATTAGTCATTCAACAGTGGTTGACAGTCAGTAATCCACCATTATCAGCGCCACCGCAACCAAGCTTGTGAAAGAGACACTGATACAAACTACTCTGCACAGCCTCAGGACCATCAGCAACCTCAAAAGTGATGCAATTTCAAATAATGTATGTCAGAGCAGACACTGTATATGGTAAGAATCAGAACCAATATATTCACTTTTGCATACATTTTTAAGCTGTTGTTGAGTTCCCAGATGTTAAAAAAATAATAGACTAAAGAAAAATAATCCCACATTGCAGTAGATCCTGCACCTTGACACGGCTGTAATAGAAGTTATTTATGCGATCACCCAGAACAACATGTTAAACCATCAAATTGTTGTGGATGTGCGTCACATGTGTGCCTCACAAAACAATTCCGTCTCCACTCACATTAATTTGCTGATATGCACTGACTCTTGGACACAAGTATGAAATATTAATGTAACCTTCACCCATTATTTCCCCACTTTTTTCCTCCTCCCGGCTCAGTTGGTAAGACATGTCTTCACAGACAGTCGTTCAGATCACATTAATCTCCTGATTATGTCATGAATTTTGAGGGGATTATCCGTATTGATTCATCAGGCTCCCGGTGTCACTGTAAGCTTTCTTACTCAGGGCAGGGGGAATCAATAAAATCAGGGAATCCATGCATAAAAATGTTGCTAATTTCTTCCTGCTGGGCCCACAGGGGGACTGTCTGTCTCTGCTGTCAGTCAGACTTTCAGCTGCTCTGAGCTGCTAACAGACAGACAGACAGACGGGCAGCTGCTTCCGAGCCTGTTGTCCATTCAACTTACAACAAGCGTGCAGTGTGGGGAAGAATGTGTCACAAAGTATTTCTGTAGCTCCACTACTTTACGCAGCCAGTAACATGCAAGTAGCTGATTACTTTCATAAAATTATACCTCAGTCATACAATTACTGAAATTTCTTGTGTCATTACATTTGTCATTTGTGATAAAAGCTTTGGAGGTGCCGTCTCTCTGTCTTTTCTAACCGATGGCTGGTTTTTGTCTACTCAGAGTGACGATATTTTCATTTCCCGACGAGGGCACTTGCCCACCCATCTATGTGTTGTGCAATGACACGTGAAATACATTTAGAGAGACACCTGAAAATAGCTAAGTAAGTAGTTCAAGCAATTGTATAGCAATTTCAATTTTTCGTCTTATTAGGAGATAGTGAAAAGAAAAGAGGATTCACCGTGTGACATGACAGGTGTTAACCTCACTGCGCGTGTTGGTAAAATGTGTTGGTGAGAGTTTGGCACGGAGCCATGGCTCGCAGCCAAACTGACTTTCAAAGGTCCTCTGCTTTGATTTGTACCATTTAGGCTTAACCACAATTATTGTTAAATTCAACTCAGAAATGGACGAAAATCGGTTTCATTCTTAATAAATAGTTTTTTTGTTTCAACAATGCAGTGCGACCATGATGGATCCATGCAGTGTTTTTCCCTTTGTTGGCTTTGTATCCCTGCACATTGTGACACAGGTGAGTTGAGTGATTTCTCCCCTAACGGCAGTCGGAACATTATGTTTCTGAAAATATATTGCTCTGGGGATAGTTTTAGTATCACTGTCTGTTTGCTACAGGAGAAAATAAGATAAAATGCAGACTGAACCTCATCAATCTTTGACAGCAGACTGGATTCAGAGTTAATATGAGTGTTGGTGTCACTGAACTAATTCTTTCCTCAGAGAAGTGATGGAAAGATGCAGCACGTTAAACTGAAAGCTCATTAAGTCTGTATGAACCACCCACCATCAGAATAGTGCACAGTTTCCACTATAGTCCTGTAATATTATCATTGAGTAACAGATCAACACGTTGTAGTGTCAGTGAGGCTGCTTTATGTGGCGGGCAGATGTGCCAAGTATTCGGTTTTAATTGAGAAACTGAATGCCTTTAATTTTTAAAATCGCTGCGGAAATGTGAAAGTAAACACATTAACATTAATGGTGACATCCTGGAGACACGTGATCACATCTCCAAGCTCCCTTTACTCTGTTGCTTTCACTCTCTTCATCCCCTCATTTGGTTGCTCGCTTTCCTCAATTAAAAAAAGAGACTTCGACACATGAAGCACACGACAGAGAGTCAAATCCTAGCACGCTCATTATTTGATAAAAATGTGACAAATCATTCATCCAGTTTGACTTTTGATGGCCATCAAATTTCAGCCCCCATGAACTAATGTTGATTTCGACCTACAATTCAGCTTATTGGTCAGCTTAGCCTTGGTCTTTGTTTGCATTGTAAAATATATGTGTATGTTAAATAACTGCAGTTTAGTAAGGGACATCAAAGGTTTTTGGTTGAGACTAAAACAAGTATACGATTTTAGCCAATAGGAAAATGAGGAGGGGTGTCCTTTGTATTTCTGGGAGGAAATCACATCAAAAGTATAAATCAAGGTTGAAACAATTTTTTTTAAAACACCTTTTAGATTTCAATGTAATGTAAATTCATATTAAGACAGATATATAAAATAAGCTTTAATGCAATGGTGCCAATAAATCTTTCTTTCATGTTGTTCATCTTCCTTTTTATGCTCTATGGATCACTCTGTGCAGCAAGTCCAATGATCAAGCGTTAAAACAACGCGCTAAACCTGGGGTGAAACGTGCAGCATGCGAGATAAGATAAGATAAGACAAGATAAGATAAGATCAGATAAGACACGATGAGATGAGATGCGATGAGATCAGGGTTTAGTTATCCCTTATGGGGAAGTTCAGTCATCGCAGCAGCTCAACAGTGCTCAAATACTTAAAGACAGTAGGGATAGTTGACCACAAGAGAATAGACGAAGAAAATATAAACATAATTAGATACATATATATGTTTATGTATATATACACATGGAAATACAGGGGTGAGGATATCTAGGAACAATACTCATTGTAGTATTAATTATTTACAATATTTACAGTATTCATAGTGCAACAGTGCCAGGATAGTGGTATTTACACAGTTTATTACTCAGTTTAAACAGACTCACAGCAGAAGGTATGATGACCAATGGTAGCGCTCCTTCCTGGATGGTGGCTGCAGCAGTCTGCCACTGAAGGAGCTGGTTAATGCTCCCGCAGTGTGGTGGCGGGGATGAGAGGCATTGTCCATGATGGATTCCAGCTTTGCCGGGATCCTCCTCTCACCCACCTCCTTGATGGGCTGCTGCAGAGCCTCCAGGACAGAACCAGAAGCGTCTTTCTGCGGAGGTCTATCGCCACCTCTTTTGTCTTTCTGGCGTTGATTAGGAGATGGTTCTGACCACAATAGTCCACCAAGTTGGTGATGACTTCCATATACTCCAGTTCTTTCCCCGCCAATACACAGCCAACAATGGCCATACGATCGGAGAACTTCTGGAGGAGGCAGCTGTCTGTGTTGTGGCGGGAGTCAGAGGTGTCGAGGGAGAAGAGGAAGGGAGAGGGTACAGCGCCCTGAGGAACTCCTGTACTTTAGACTACGACTTGTGTTAGAGTTCCCCCTCAAAATACGTCACTTAAAGAAACATTTCATTCAGTCCATGCATTGGACATCATTTTTCTAAAGCTTTAAATGTTCTTTCATACAAAAAAAGTAAACATTTCAAAAGATATTGATGACTAGCAGAGCTAAAAAGCTCGTTGAACATTCAGGCTCATAATGAACAATGTTTGCATTGATGTATATTTCTACCGACTGAACATATATACTCATACTTTCACAAGCAAGAAACTGCTGTATTTGGATTTTCACACTCTGTTAATGCAGATGCATGTCCTGGTTAACATACAGTTTCAAACTATCCAGCTATTTCTCTCTCTGAACTACGAAGACACATGCTGGAGGAAATGAGCTAATCACCCTCTGAGTCATCCAATAAGGATCTCTTCTCTTCTCTTCTCTTCTCTTCTCTTCTTTTCTCTTCTCTTCTCTTCTCTTCTCTTCTCTTCCATGCCAGTAATGGTAGCATCATGTATATTCTATGAGCGATAAAAGCAGAGGGGAGCAACAATAGGCCGATTGGAGAGGCTTCCTGAGAGAGAGAGAGAGAGAGAGAGAGAGAGAGAGAGAGAGAGAGAGAGAGAGAGAGAGAGAGAGAGAGAGAGTGCATGGAGTCAAACAGACGGCTAATGGTTTTCCTTTAATAAACCAGCGTACCACTCTCTGATGATTCGCCTTCACACACAAGCAGACAGCCATGACTAAGATTAGCCTGAGGACAAACACAACAATAAACAGAGAGGACGAGATGAAAAGATGGAGGAGAGGAGAGGAAGGCAGTGTGTGGACAAGCCATCAGATAACATGAGCTGTAATTTCATATCCTTACATCATTCATCTCCCCTGTCCAGGGAGCTGCGTGTGTGCGTGCGCGTGTGCGTGCGTGCGTGCGTGCGTGCGCGCGCGTGTCTATTTCCCTGTGTTAGTCACATGTAAGAGCAATTTTTTTAAGGCTTACCCACTTCTCCATGTACACCCTCACAGGTGTCAGTGTGTGTCTCTTTTTTTTCAATTTTAACACTCCATCATTATTTTCTACTTGGCTTCTTTCTCCTGTCACCAACTGGCGTTCGAAACTAAAACAAGAAAAAACTCAAATAAAGAGAAGCCCTCCATCATTTGCAGGTGCTGCACATGTGGTTTTCACTGCAAATGGCCTCAGACAGTCACCTAAAAAAACCTCACACACACACTGTCCTCATCTGAGTCTGTTGGAGCGTCGCTAGTTTGAGCCCTGAAATCACATGAAAATAATGTATATCTGTTTTAACTGTTTTGAGTTGTCTGTGACACTAAAAAGAAAGTTACTAAAGTTACTTGGGATGTTTGTGCTCAGTGTTATTCCATGTTGCTATACATCAAACAATACAAAAAATAACATTTAAATGGAAACTCATCATCTTTGTCTATAACACAGGAAGTGTTGAGACGTGAGACAGGAAGTAAAGCGAGTGGATTCAGACTTCACATTCATTTTCCTCTCCGAATAATTATCAGGAAAAACTTGAGTACCATTATTTAAGTGGCCCCTAAATATAAGATGCAGAGATCAAAGGGCAAATGAATAGATACACAATTAACAAAAAAACAAAAAACACCCTAGAAGAAGAACAATAAAAGTCTCATATAGAACATAGAGTGCCTCAAGATAAAATGGTGCGAGCTTGTAAATCACTGACTCCTAATCTGAGATCATCCTGCAATGGACTGTTGAAGGGAAGCGAGGAAGTAACTGGTCTTTGAAGGAATGGGCGAGCAACATCGTGGAAAGGAAGAACAAGCCTTCTGGTCATCTGTTCACTACAGAGCGACTCGGAAGCATCTTTTGACTGAATAACCTACTAACTAACTAACTGACTAGCTAACTAACTAGGGCCAGGGTCGTGTCCTATCCTTCCAATAGGGAGGGCACAAGAAATGTGCATATTAAAGAAAACCCTAATGAGGCAAATCTCCGATTCTGGACTGGAGAAACTGCCTTGCAGAAAAAAAGAGTGGAATAGAGGGAGTGACGGGAGGAAGCTTGGCACCTGTGTTGTGAGGAACTTGTTTATCTCTGCATGAAAGACTGAGTGGTTGTAGCTACTCTGCAGACTGTAAAGGATTAAAGGTTTTTGCATGAAGGAGAGGACACTTGTCCATTAACATTTGGCTTCACTGTGATTTGGGGGTTCATTGCCTTTCCTTCAGACAAACTGCAGGGTTTTCAGATCGAAATGCATGCCAGATCTAAACTAACAGAAGCCTACATAAGTCTGCATTTGCTGTTTTCACTCATCAACACAGGATCTGATCCTCTAAAGGTTTGCACATCTAGTAACTGTCAACTTGATATTGCACAAAGACTTTATATTAATACATTCATTTAAAACATGTAATGTGAAAAGCAGAATCTGAGAATATTTGCATTGTTCATAATTGTGTTTGAGCTTAACACATTTAAAAAGATGATCAAAATCATCTCAGTCTGGTTATGGCGGAAGCATTTCCTCAAGGACTTTTATTTGGTGACTTTATTTTTAAGGCATGTTTTGTGCCCCTTCATAAATCTTGCTCCCTCATTTGATTAATTGCATCTCATTCTTAGTTCATCACCTGCAAAATCCTCACAGACCGATATCGCAATCTATTTGCATAAGCATGTGCACTTAATAGGAATTCAGCGATACCACTTTTTTAAAAGGACATCCCTCACAATGAAGCATGCTCTATACAGGTCCCGAGTAAATCAGGACCAGAAAGTGTTGCAGTGTGGCCTGGTTGTGCGAGCGCTGCAGGTGAGAGACGTAGTAGGTGCAGCTCTGGGAACAGCAGGCATAAAGCCTAATTGTTACAGCTGTCTCAAGTTGGTTGAGTGCTCTCCATGCAGTGATGCTGGACAGGACGCACTGCAGCCAGGGGACAAGAGCAGTAAAAGGCTGCGCCGCATGGAATGATCGGCAGCTCCAAGAAGCTGCGCAGATAAAGGGTGCGCGGCCCTTTTGGTTTTCATGTGTATGCGTGTTTCTCAGAGTGCAAATAAAAAGCCTTGGTTACAGCTGTTGTCCAGCTTTTGTGATCTGAGTGCATCCGATGATGTTGGCACGCGCACACAATACTAAAAGGTTAACAGAATCTAAATGAGTGTGTGTGTGTGTGTGTGTGTGTGTGTGTGTGTGTGTGTGTGTGTGTGTGTGTGTGTGTGTGTGTGTGTGTGTGTGTGTGTGTGTGTGTGTGTGTGTGTGTGTGTGTGTGTGTGTGTGTGCTTTAATCACTAACTCTGGCAGAGCCAGTTATCGTACAAGTTACTATGTTGTCTACAGGCTAATGGTTTCCAGGTTAATAATTATCAATGAAGAGGAGAGATAACTGTGCATGACAAAAGGAAAAGGCACATTTGATTAGAGGCTGCAGGCTAAACAGCTGCTCAAAAGCATTCGCTTAAATGAAAAACAATTAGCAGCATTCGGTATTATGGAACTTCCACATGTGCTCGCTCTCCGTTTGCTGCTTTCATGCTGCTGATAGTTTTTTTTTCTTTCTTTTTTTCTAAAGTTAACTTTAGAAAGATCCTCTTCAACCTAAAATAAGGCTTCAGTTCTCTCCACTATGCATTGAAACCACTGATACGTGTACACAACGGATAATAGTGAGCTTTTTTTAATCATATTTACTTTCTTAGAATGACGCAGTCAAGTTAGTGATTTCTTGCAATGGCCTAGTATGCAATAAGTAACTAAGTAATAAGTATTTTTTTTGTTAATTAAAATTGCAAAACTTTTTTTTAAGTGTATCTGCTAGACACACACCCACACACACGAACACGCAGAGTGAGCAGTGAGAAAATACCCCAAGCGCAGAATCTGCCACTTTAATAAGATAAATTAAACTTTTGTTCTTACAGTCCTTTAGAGCAGTTATCCATTGAGCAGAATAAATCATAATAATGAAGTTAATGATTTATCTGGCGAAGCAAATTTTACAATCCTGTGATAAAGCCAGGCCTGATTGCAAAGTGATACCAGATCTTTTATAGGGGCAATAACACAAACATTTTACAATATCAAGAGACTATTGTGAAATACATCCCAGACTCTATATATTATGGAGATGAGAGTGTTTCGGTGTGTTACTCTATAGGTTTTCATGCCATATCTATTCTCTCATGTAGTAAAACATTGTATTTTCCCTTCTTTTCTAGCATATAATTACTATTTAATTAATTATATCATATCAACATATTGAATTTGAACAGTGTGGTGATTAGTTATTAAAGTCATCATTTAATTAGTAAATTTGTGCTGTGTGTGTGTGTGTGTGTGTGTGTGTGTGTGTGTGTGTGTGTGTGTGTGTGTGTGTGTGTGTGTGTGTGTGTGTGTGTGTGTGTGTGTGTGTGTGTATGCGCGTATGCGCGCGCGTGTGTGTGTGTGTGTGTGTTTAGGAAATGAACTACTTCTGAATTTTTTGCTGGTGTGGTAAATTACACAACGCTTTCTCATATCTGTTCTCCAGAGACTCGTGCAATACTGTCACAACAGCCTCGCTAGCTTATTACAGCTATAGCCTTATTGATCCACGCACGCACACACACACACACACACACACACACACATACACACACACACACACACACATAGACACAGACACACACACCTATGGGCAAACATGTTTTTGCTGGCATTTGGCACATAGAGACACAACACCTGCATGCGACAAAGTTATACTCAGGCATATAGAAAGAGACACATCCACATCTGCATGTTTGTGTGGCTTGTTGAAAAGCAGAAACACACACACACACACACACACACACACACACACACACACACACACACACACACACACACACACACACACACACACACACACACACACACACACACACACACACACACACCTTGAGTCATTAAGGGCTCCAGCGTGTCCTGTAAGCAGTTTAGCTCCCTGGTGAGCCAGTAATATACCGCTGTGTTTGTGTGTATGTGTATGTGTGTGTCGTTGTGTCAGCTGTTTTGTGCCTGTTAAGCCAGAGTTACAGTTTCTTAGTTGGCCTGGGAACACTTTGTTAGCCAGCTTAGGGACAAGGACCTGCTGAAAAATCATTACTCAGAAAATTGGTTAAGGAAAGAGCTCCCGTTTAGTTTAGGTGTCTCCGTTCTTCATTTAAGTTACTTCTTGACTTTTATTTCTATTATATTATATTTTCTTGGTAGGGTCTACTGATAGCACACACTTTATCAATGTGTTACTTTTTAATTTACGTCTTTACAGGAAGATTTTCTGTGATTATTCACTGTCTTTCACTGAACTTTTTTTCTCACTGGTTTTTGCACAACATAACATAACGAGTGTTTGTCACTCAAACTGGTTCCAAGCAGTTGTTCTAAATTTTACATTATATTTTTTATTCAATAGTCCTCGTAAAAAAAAAAAAATGTACTAAGGCATTTATTTTTTTTAGTTTAACTTGTTTTTTCTGTGTGTAATATTTTCTCTTTGCAATAGAAATGTGTGAGCTATTACATCACATTATCACATTATATCTTTCTCTTTATGACTGAAATCTGTTTGAATCTCAAGGTCATCCAGGTGTAGGTGCTAATTCATTACAGAAAACAAGACTTCCATGGTGTTTCAAAATGTGTGTCACTCCCCTGCAAAAACTTTTTAAATCCACCAAGTCTTCTTTTGTCAACCAACTGCCATTTCCGTCTTTAAAAATGGAGCCTGAGGTCCAATAGGATATTGTGGAGGCTCGAAAAGTGCCATGTTCAATACATCATCACGATGCACTTGCTTAAATATGCAGTTTAATGTCACAAAACTCCATCTGATAAATACAATGAGTACACTTTAGAAAGCTCCATTAATGTTTGTGGCTGTTCATTTTGACAAAGAAATTAAAGAGTGAAGTGGATTGAGGGAAGGGGAAAAATAAACTGTAAGAGAGTGAAGAAGAAAGAAGGGAGGCTCTGCAGCAGCTGGAATTGATTTCTCAGGGAGCGGCGGGGAGAGGTAGAAACCTACTGCACATCCCCTCGAGGATCTGACACACACACACACACACAAACACACCTGTGAGAACACACCTGCACATACACACACACACACACTGCTGATTCTGCACATAAAACACACTCTCACACGCACTCCCCTGCCGCTCCATCGCTCGTCTTTCAACTTTGTGTAACTCAAATCAGTTGAGATCGCCCCTTTAAAAATGTACTTTGTTGGGTTTTTCTTCCCATCAGTGCAGCTAAATAAGCTCTCCAGTAGACTCCGTTACACTTCGAAAAGCAACACAGAGCAGAAATAATGAAAAATACCTGTGTGCGTTTCAGTACAATTCATTACAGTGATATTGATCTACTCAGAGGAAAACGCTCCGAGGTTACTGCCGCTGCTGTTTCCTTTCGGAGGCAACAACAAAAGCCTTTTGAATTATGATGATTCATTGGGATTTTTGAATGGAATAACTTGCTGTCTTGTATGTTTTAGCCAAAAAATTATAAAACGGGGCAATGGCGTGTAGGTGAGTCACATCTTTGGGCATGTTGAAGTCATGTTTGCAACATTTCAAATGCAGAAGCTTCATATTTTTAGTTTTAGGGAACAACTTGACCTCAAGCTTTGTCTCTGGGTGAAGATGGTGCACATGAGGCAATTTACCCTTAAAAAAATCCACACATGCAAATAGGTACTAACCAATGCATACACTATAAAGACCAGGTCACTGTACCTTTCTTAGCCAAGAGCTAACGTATGATATGTTGGCATGCCATTACTGTCCATGAGTATCTTTTTTTCCTCAAAAAAATATTGTTCAAACTCTGAAAAATGCAAGGACTAATTGGTTTTAATAGAAAAGTCTTCATTGTGTTTGATTCTTAAAGTGCAGCTCTGAGCTGGTAAGACTCTTGACATTAAGTGTCTCCAGATAAAAACACAGCTGCCGTTCATCTTTGTGTTTAAGAACACACTATGTGAACACCGCAGTAAGAGAATTGTTGCTTGAAACAAATACAGCTCTGGTTTTTCCTTTACTGAAGCTTAAATGTGTGTGAACAGAGCCTAATGAAAACCAGCGGGTTTGCTCAGCCAGCTTAACCCAGACAAATAAAGGTTAATGCGAGATGAGGCCTCCAACTGAATCTTTCCTCTTCTCTGCACCTCACCTGTGTGTGTGTGCGTGTGTGCGTGTGCGTGTGTGTGTGTGTGTGTGTGTGTGTGTGTGTGTGTGTGTGTGTGTGTGTGTGTGTGTGTGTGTGTGTGTGTGTGTGTGTGTGTGTGTGTGTGTGTGTGTGTGTGTGTGTGTGTGTGTGTGTGTGTGTGTGTGTGTGTGTGTGCGCGCGCGCGTGTGATTCTGCGCTATAGCCACAAAGCCACAGGAAAACCCTTTAAAGTAACTGTGTAATTATGCGAGAGAAAGGGAGTGCACACACTCCTGAAAAGGAGCGGGTGATTCTTCAAAGTGAATCAACAGTTATAGAGAGTGCTCGGTGAAATGAATGGAAATATGAATATGGATCAGAGTGGTACCTTTTCTGCCCAATCAGCTTTTCTCTCTTTTTTTTTTTTTTTTTTAAAGATGCATTGCAGCACCACAGACCTACTTTTTCCTCTCACAACGCTGCAGTTTGCACCAGAGTCTGTCCTTTAATTAACACGTAAAATCGCTCAGCATGCTCCAAAAAAAAAAGTGTTTCATTGGAAGTGCACATTCGTGTCACTCATCATTGCTCCTTTCTGCACACTGCCAAGGCCAAAGAAACACACTTTAATTAAAAAGTAATTTTTTTTTTCCCGAGCCAAGAAAGAAAGTGCAAAAAATAGAAAAAAAAGTAATATAAGAGAAAATATTCATGATCGTCTCCACATGTGAGGAGTTTAAAATATGCAACCTTGGTTTGTCACTACATACCATGCTTTTATTTCTCAGAGACAAATGAAACCACTTCGACATGCCCTTGAGAACAATGGAACGTTAATGTCCTCTTAAATTACGTCAGACTGATGTATTGATATACACTCTCTGCTTGATTGGCTTTCAACAAAAAAACAATTTGTTTAGATCAGGGGACAAATGATTGTTCAGATTGGATGATTCATGCTGCATAGAAACACACATCATTCTGATCACTTTAGTCAGTGTTTACATGGACGCTGATGATTCTATTCAGTGTTCAGTTAAACTGAGGAAATCTTTGCATCATAGTTCACCATTCGTTCAAAGTGACTTTACACTGGTTTGAATCTGGGTCAACACGTGTGACAGTGTTTCTGCTTAACTTTGTTGTAGGAACACAAGGAGTCAAGACTGGCCACAGGCTGTTCTGAACACAAAGGTCAGAAGTCTGCAGAGCTCCCGCATTCCCACATTTTAGTGACAAGATCGGACAAACATGAGAGTATTTTGCAGAGAAATGTGATGCTCTCGCTTTGTTTGGTTGGGAAGAGTGAGAATAGTTCATGTACTCCATTTAAGCACACTTTGAAAAAACTAAACTGCCTTTGCAAGGCGATAAAGAAAAATGTTATCAGGAGGCAATTTATGAATCAGTGGGATGTCGTAATACCGGATAGATTCACAGACATGACATGCATGATGGAGGTTTTACCAGTTGAATAAATTGTAACTGACAAGTGGAATTTTTTATTTTTTTCTACTTGCATTTATCAGGCTATTTTAGAGGCAATTTAGGTCCTAATGAAGTTCACCCTCCCAATGTGTGCACGTGGGCACGCACTCACACGTATGTATTGGTGACATACATCTTCATTAGTGTCCAGTCATACTCCAGTTCTTCTCATACTTTGTAGCTCCCGTTTCTTTGTTTTCCCTTCATGGATGTTAAAATCTGTGTGTGTGTGTGTGAGTGTGAGCGCTCTGTCATATTCAGGAATAATGACTGAAAGATGCGCGGAGAATTGCTCAGTCGAAATTTGAGTGAATCGAGGATGTGCTTGTCTAACCTCACACAGAAAACATTATTGAGAGAGGGAGAAACTGAGAGCCGCACATGACAAATAGGACTCTATTTCCATTTTATTGCAATAAATGAAATTTATGGCAACAATCTTTCCTGACTAATATTGAGTTTGGGGGCAGATAGCTCGGGTACAGAACTAAAGATGGCATCCATGAATATGATTTTTCAGATGATTTTGTAAGATGATTGAAAAAAAAAAATGTTTGTACCTGTGAAAGAAAAGTATTTTATTGCGGTGCAGGAGGTAATGATACATGTGTGTCTTTGATACTAGTTTTTTTTTTAATTATACATCTCCACAACCTTTAACACCATCAATCACTCTTTCCTTCTCTCCTACCTCAAAAAGCCCTTCCTCCTCCTCCTCCTCTCCTACCTTACAACAGACAATAATTCCTCAAGGTAATAACTGCTCTTCATCCACTGCCCCACTATCCCACGACGTCCCTCGAGATTCAGAGCTTGATCCCTTTTTCATCATTCTCCCTCAACGTGATCATCCACGACAATAATTTCAATTTTTTTTTACGCCGATGACATTCAAATGTATGTCTCCATCATTTCCAGTTCCACCTCCGCCCACGCCGCACGCACCAACTGTGCAGTAGAAATCAAACAATGGATAACAACTAACATCCTCAATCTAAACTGTGATAAATCAGATTTAATCATCATTGGTCCCTCGTAAAGTCTCCCAGCATCGACAGCTCCTCCCCGTCTCCTTCCCCACACATCCACAACCTTGGAGTAATCTTTCACGCCAGTCTCACTTTTTGAACCTCACATCAAACAAGTAATTGAAGCAGCATTCTTTCATATTGGTTGTCTATTTGCCCATCTTTTCTTCCCACCAGCTGAAATTTTGATTCATGCCTTTGTCGCCTCTCACTTTGAGTACTGTAACGGGGACTATTCAGGTTCCTCCGCCGAAGCCTGAAACAAACCTCCGTTTGCTCCACGTTCTGCTGCCTGACTCCTTATTATAGATCTTTACCATGACCAGACCAGCAGAATCTCAACCTGCTCAACACCTTCACATTACGACTGACCTTTTAAGATCTGCTTTTATTGTATGAAAAGCCTGAACTGTTTCACGTAACCTTTGTTTGTCCTTTGTTTTTGTGTTGTGTTTGTTAATAATGTTTCAATGTTTTAATCTATATAGCAGCTTTGAACTTGGTCAAAAGCCCTCTGAATGAAATACTGTGTTTGGTCTATAGAGAAAAGTCCATTTGCTTTACTGGAAAATTTAGCAGAATGAGTGAAGAAAAGGAAGCAACATGTAAATGACGATTGTTGACTGACGGGCGAACAGTGGAAAAGGACAGTTTTTAGAGAAACAAATCAAGGAGACTTTGTACAGTATAGTGGGAAATGGATAGATTGTCCACAGATTGGTACTCGGGGTCCCATCTGTGTCTGGTGGTAGGCAACAAGAGCAACTTTGAGTTTATCTGGCTGGGGATGAGAAAATAGTTTGTTTAACTGTAAGTAATCAAACTGGAATTAGTGTGGCTGCTGAACTGCACTAATTATTGTGTAAACATTCAGATTAAATAAAATATGGCTTTCAATTCCAAGGTTGTAGTTTGATCCCCATCTTGCTCCATCTTTGTATTAAGGTGTTTTAGGCCAAGACACTGAATCCAAAGTTGCTCCTGATAGTATGCGTGCACTTATTGAGTTATTGGCAACTGAAGTGGACATTCTCCAACTTTCTGAGTTCTCTACTTCCAATAATGATCTAGTGCAATAATAACAACCTCACCAGATGTAAATACATTACTGCATAATGTGATATCTATGCAGAAATCACCCATTACACAAAATACACAATCAATATCAGTGTATTTTCAATCTGTTTTATTTGTTTCCATCACTTCACTAATCACTCTTCACTAATTTCTTCACATTTGGTATCTGTTTTGTAGTTTATTGTATTTGGCATATTTGTTGTTTTTTTTCTGTTTGGTTGCATAAACTCAGTTTGAAGCACTTTTGTTAATGCTGCATATGTGACGTCAGAACCTCGTTGTGTCTTCTTGCATAGTTTCTCGAGCTGCATTACATCAAGCTTCAGGGGCTCAATACTTGTCAGCATAATCTGCGTTCAGAGAAAACTTACACTGAATGAATAAAACACTTGAATTACTACACAGCATTCGATTGTTACAAAGCTCTAAAGGGGAAATGTCTGTATAATAGTTTATGACGTATATAGATAATTGTATTTGTCTGTTAACAAAGAAAATTGACTGCAGTAAGATTTGAACAAGAACATTTGAACAATTGACTTTCAGAAACGTATAAAACTAAGCATGTCTTTCAGTTGTTCGTATTGATGAGCAACTCCATCAGCCACGCACACACAGTTATTTATAGTGACTGTTTTTGCTCATGGGGCGACAAAAAGAAGGAAAAAAAACCAGAAGTATTTTCCTTTTAAATATTCTGCTCACACTGGGTGTCTGAATGTTTTGACATCTCACTCTGAGTTGTTTTGCCTTCAAGACAGATTAGCGAGCCAGCGACTTGAAAACAAGCACAATGACCTCAGTAAATAAGTTCAAGTAGTTTGATGAAATCAGTTTGATTACAGCCATTCTTCTCCGCTGGCTCTTAGTTTTTATGAGTACCTCTTCAGATTCTGCTGAATCAAAAAAAATAACCTGCTGTATTTAACAGATGATTCATCAACACAATGCTCTCCCCCACTATTCCCCGCCACAAACGCTTTGTCTCCATCAGAGTCAAATGTCATGAACTAAGATCTCCCATTGGTTTTGGATGGAGTCTTTACTCAGTCAACCAAAGACTAACTAGCTAATTAGATCTCAGGCTACCTGCTGTGCTTGCCTTAGAGGAAGGAGGCGGTTTAATAACAGGGAATGGGCACTGATTCTTCTGAGAAATACGTTTTGAGTGTGTAAGTGACTTCCGATGTCTAAAGCATGTTAATGCATGAACAAGTGTTAGAACTAAGTTTATTCCTTCCACTTCACTTGTATATCTGATGGCTGTTGATGTGAATAATGGGTGAACAAGAAGAAAAAATATCTACGGTGTTATATATACTTTACAGTTGTACATGTACATGCGTAATAGACTGGCCACCTGTCCAGGGATTGGCTCCAGCGCCCTGCGACCCTGAACATGTTCAAATGACATCAAATTGTCAAAAAGGACACCCAATAGGCAAAGACTGCAGTTATCTAAAGACCGTAAACTGCTGATGTGCTTCATTTTTAAACTAGTCAATTAATTAAATTCAGAAGCTTTGAAAGAACAATATATCTGGATGTTGGTGGCGTAGAGATGATTAAAAAAAATTGCATTCTAATGTATAATAGTTTGGCCAAGAGGGATTATGTACAGTAAGAAGAGAATCGGACCCAGAACAGATCCCTGAGGTACCCCACAGGACAGCTCGACTGTATCAGACATTACTCCATCAACACAAAAACAAGGTTTTAATACATGTTCAAATTGTGGGTGTACTCAGTGGATACTGAGCTTACGTCACATTCAATTGTGTAAAGTGTTCATAAGTATGAAATTACGAAAACCTCTGTGTAGTTCAAGTTAACTGAACATCTACTTTTGAAATTTGTCAGGGTTTTACTGGATGTCACAACGTTCCGCTCTAGAATCTCACTCATTTATCAAAGTGTGGTTTCACTTGTGTTTTCGCTCTCACAGCTGAAACACACAAAACCGCTCGATCTTTCAAAAAGCCAAGATGACTCAACTAGAGCAGACCTCAGAGCGCCGTCTGAATGGGAGTCTTCGTGACGCAGTCCTCAAAGTCCAGGATGTTGATTTTTATAGTCCACAAGGTCATCATGTGTAACTGTACTCTGTACTTCCGGCAAGCTGGTTATGTGATATCTGGAGAAAAGCTGGTGGATTTTTCCCGTCTCTTTGCAGAGCAGAGAAATGTTTTCATATGATTTCTTTGTTTATGAAAGTCTATGAACGTCTCAGTCTGTTAGTGAATTGGACAGCCTGATAAAACGTTTGTTTGAGATCTGGAGGACTCACACTCAAAAATAAATGCACAATTAGAGTACTATATATAGTGTTCAACATCTTTAAAACGTGAACAGCTGAAAATATAAAGTAAATTGGAGGAAAACTAAAATAAAGTGGCCTTTCAGGCGCGGTGCAACGCTTTTAGATTTTATATGTGATTTAGGGTAAAGCTGTTTTCACAAATGTCAGTTTTGAGGAGTTAGTTTTGTCTCAAGACATATCAGACAGTTCCATATCAAAATCAATACGCTATTTCTAAAATAAGTGAGGGTGTCATTGTAAAGACATAGTGTGACAGTTACATCAGCAGCGCTGTGTTTGAAGCTGCTGTTTTGTTTTGTTTTTCTCGCTTCTCCTCTACACGTGTCTTCACGTTTCCCTCTGAGCTCTTTCCCTCCGGTGGTCAGACCTGGAGCGGAGAGGTTATAACATCTCTGACATAACTCCAGAGATGACGAAGCTCATCCTTGAGTTTGTCATACACTGGGTGTATTTCTGGACCTCATGCTCGCAGCCATCGAGTTAAACCTAATGGCCGTCGTACGGACCTGCAGTGAATTCCTTGGGGAGCGCCTCTGCCCGCAGAACTGCATCAGCATCTGGCAGTTTACTAAAAATCTACATTTCCCTCAAATTACAGCTGAGGGCACACCGCTACATCCTTTATCACTTAACTGAACAAGTTGTTCCAGTGAGGAGTTGCTGCAGCTCACTATCCAGGAACTCACGGATATCCTTGGAAGACATGATCTTAGTGTTAAATTGGAGAGCACTGTGTATGAGACCATTGAAGTGGATCGCTCATGAAGCAGAAGAACAAAACAGACACATATTTACTCTCTTGTCAAGAGTACATTAATCTATGTACACAGTGAAAATCCCGACATGTACAAAGAGAAAGACATTTGTAGTATATGATTCAAAGAATAACTGTAATCCTAGTGTAGTCACCATATTAATGGTTCAACACAAAGACAACTCAAATTTCTGATGGATTCTGTCTCACACGTGCTCCAGGTCGTTAATTATGAGCATATCAGTCATACTTTATTCATGTTCAGCATGTGGCGTTGACGCATGACGTCACATGATATGATGCTTTAAAAAAGCTGATGGGGAAAAGCAACAATTCAATAAAATGGCATGGTAAAAAAAACATTTTTCTTTGCAAAAGAAGGCACAGATTCAGTCTCAGTCGACTGTAAGTTAGTCCTACGTGACTTTCCGGCTGATGTGAAGGACTGGATGTTCCTCAATCTCCTCCAACTAAATTTGGACACAACTAGGATTATTCAAGGGGAAGAAAATGACTTCAGCAGTGAATGACTCCAGTCTGTCCTTCTCTGTTTTGCCGCATACGCTCGCCTCTCTCTCTCTCTCTCTTTCTCTCTCTCTGTTCTCCTTTTTACTCTACTCTACTCTACAGTCCCTCTTTTTGTCTTCCTCTTTATCTCACAGACAAAGCAGTGGTTGCTCGTTTTCGGGCAGAGTCACCTTGAGGCTTATAGCAGAGAGTTGTCTGTGTATTTGAGTATTTTTTTGTATCACATACAAGACACTATGTATGCATACTGACATACAGGACAGACGGACGGAATGGACAGAAGAGCCGAAAGTTTCTGGAGCACGACACTGAATCCCAAATTGCCTGTTATAGAGGTTAAAGGCCTTGCACGGCAGCCACCCCCATTGTTGTGTAACCCTTTGAATGTAGCAA
Organism: Lipophrys pholis; assembly: GCF_963383615.2. Lineage (NCBI taxonomy): Eukaryota > Metazoa > Chordata > Actinopteri > Blenniiformes > Blenniidae > Lipophrys > Lipophrys pholis. The sequence continues at coordinate 9,544,988 of NC_137643.1, read as the reverse complement.
TGCAATGTCTTCTGGGTGTACTGAAGCAGTGAAAAAAGGCAATATAAGTGAATTACCATTTAGTTAGATATAGTTATAGATATAGTTGCTGAACATCCCAAGGCCTTGGTTAATGCCATAAGCCAAACCATGACTGATTGAGACTGAGCAACTAAACACCAACTGTTGCCACACTTTATGAAAACATCTTGCATCTTGAAACTGCTCACATACCTCAGAACAGCCCACATCTCAGTAGTTTTCAGTGAGAAATTTAAGAGGGGCTAAATATCTCTCCCGCTGATGTTGGAAAATAACAAGAAACTCCTTCATTTGTAGTAAAATTTTCCTCTTCAAGAATCTGATAGTACTTCAAATTGCTGTGGTCTAAAATACTGTGGTCACTGACTTTCCTAATTAATATGACATATAGTAAAGTAACTTTAATGACTTTCTTGGTCTTGATAAGAAAAAAGAAAATGCATGAAAACACATTGCTTGGAAAATTAACTTCTTCATCATGTAGCCCAGAAAATAATCGTCTAATCACGGCTGATTATGTAAATGACTTTCTTACAACTAAATAGGCCCATAAGCTTCTGGCTTGAAAAAGACTCTGCCAGTTTTAATCTGTATCCATGAAAGGGGCAATACCTGTGATCTTTTAAAATCTTACTTTGTAAAATTTTCTTCACAAGCATCAAGTTCTAACAGAGAACATAAATCAGAAAGTATAAAATGAAATGATACAATATAAATACAGTTCATACATAGTCTCTCTCATTGTCTTGTACATAATTCTGAATGTTTGTCTAGAAAATAGGCAAATTACCAGAGAGGCAGAAAGAAAAAGCAACATGATGTGAGTATGTACAATTAGCGGCCTTTCTAGACTGAAGCAAATGTCTTAACGGCTCATGTGTGAAATGCATGTGGGTCTGCAAGACATGACGAAAGGTCTTACACAAATACAGGCTGACAATGCAAACTGCCTAAAAAAGCACACGCACACTCACATTGGTGAGCCCTGACATGCACAAAGCACAGAGGTTTTTAAAAAATTATTAGCTGAAGTTACTTGGCTGATGGTCGATGCTTTAAAAGCCC